>NW_028123885.1:0-600000 GCF_965194805.1 Balaenoptera borealis
TCTCCAGGTTCAAGGGCATCTTCCTACATCGAAAACATGCATGAGATACCCAGAAGATGGTACACCGTGTGATGGGGAAAGGTTTCTAAAACGCACCTCATTTCTCATCTGCTTGTGCCCGGGTTCGCCATTCCAGCCACTTTACTAGCAATCTCCCTCCTTGGAGCATCAGCACCTTTAACCTCCTGTTCCGTACAGGTTGCAATTTGTACTGAGGATGAACGGGAAGACGTGGAACCAATGAAAGACTAGCTCTTGGTGTTGGGACAGGCACAGGTCACTCTATTTTCCCATCAGGAAGAAGAATTAACCACAGGCTCAGCCTGCCCCCCGGACCCAGAACAGGGCCTGAAGCCATCCTGCGCTTTTGCGGCCAGCTCCCTAAAAAGCGAGTTGTAAAATGGAGCTTCAGGGCACTGCAATTCACAAACCTGCAGAGTTATAAATGATAACTCTCATCCACAAATATATTGAGGGAAGGCAAAGAAGAGGATTTGAAATCAAGGCAGAATTGCAGGAAACAGATTTCAGGAGGTAGATTCGAATCGCCTTTAAAGCACATGAAAAGCGGCAAAACGTTGACAATGATGCCCTTGGCCAAAAAGGGCGTATGCGTTTTTTCCTGAATATATTCAGGAAAAAACGCATACGCCCTTTTTGGCCAACCAAGCAACCTGGAAAGGCAAATCAGCGCTACAAAGATGTCTCGCTTCCCATCGGTCAAAAGGGCCATGCTGAAAAAAGTGTCAAAACCAGAAATGCAGGACAGGCCATGGAGAAATGGGAGCCTTGCTACACTGATGGGCGGGATGTAAATTGTCAACAGCCACTCTGGAGAAGTGTACGGTGAGTCCTGAAACGTCTAAAAAGCAAAGCTTAGAGAGCATAGGGCACTTCCACTCATGGGGGTATAAATTGGGAAAATGAAAAATCAGCAAGACACAAGCACCCCAAAGTTTAGGGCTGCTCTGTTGACAAGGACCTCCACTTCATTCCACCTTCAATATCCCAGGAAAGAGAAAAATGGATAAAGAAGTTGTGGTCCTTATGTACAATGGAATATCACTCAGCCGCGAAATCAATGTCATAAGGCTAGTAGCAGCATGATGAGTGGATTTAGGTACGACGACTCTAAGTGAAATAAGTCACACAGAAAAGGACACTTCTCATAAGGTATCACTGATAGAGGGAATGTAAAAACCGTTACACTTGAACTGAATTACAAAACAGAACAGAGTCACACATGCAGAAAACACACTATGGCTGCTTAACGGGAAAGGTGAGGTGGGGTGATACATAAAACAAGGGTTTCAAATTAGCTCAGATACCGTTCCATAAACCCAATATGTAATAGACAAGACCTACTCCTTGCTCAGAGAACTGGACTCAACACGCCCTATTCACCGCACAAGAATATATCTGACTAGTAATAATCTTAAAACCTATGTATTGATATCTCTCTGTTAGTGTGTCAAGTGGGTAAAAAGCGGCATAAACACAGCAGTGAAAAGCAGCTAAACCCCATTATAAAAATAAATTACTTTGAAACACCCATGAAACAAAGACAGTGAAAGAGAGAGAAATTCTTACACAATGCGTTCAGGGGCTGTGATGCAACCTGGATTGACCATATCTAGACCCACAGCTGGATGAGACATAAGGGTGGACACTGTTGCGGCTGAGAGGTTTGGTGAGGTTGGGTGAGCAAACGCAGACCCTTTAAAGTAATACTGCGTGGTACCCATCGCATGGGTCCCAAATCTCCAGGTTCAAGGGCATCTTCCTACATCGAAAACATGCATGAGATACCCAGAAGATGGTACACCGTGTGATGGGGAAAGGTTTCTAAAACGCACCTCATTTCTCATCTGCTTGTGCCCGGGTTCGCCATTCCAGCCACTTTACTAGCAATCTCCCTCCTTGGAGCATCAGCACCTTTAACCTCCTGTTCCGTACAGGTTGCAATTTGTACTGAGGATGAACGGGAAGACGTGGAACCAATGAAAGACTAGCTCTTGGTGTTGGGACAGGCACAGGTCACTCTATTTTCCCATCAGGAAGAAGAATTAACCACAGGCTCAGCCTGCCCCCCGGACCCAGAACAGGGCCTGAAGCCATCCTGCGCTTTTGCGGCCAGCTCCCTAAAAAGCGAGTTGTAAAATGGAGCTTCAGGGCACTGCAATTCACAAACCTGCAGAGTTATAAATGATAACTCTCATCCACAAATATATTGAGGGAAGGCAAAGAAGAGGATTTGAAATCAAGGCAGAATTGCAGGAAACAGATTTCAGGAGGTAGATTCGAATCGCCTTTAAAGCACATGAAAAGCGGCAAAACGTTGACAATGATGCCCTTGGCCAAAAAGGGCGTATGCGTTTTTTCCTGAATATATTCAGGAAAAAACGCATACGCCCTTTTTGGCCAACCAAGCAACCTGGAAAGGCAAATCAGCGCTACAAAGATGTCTCGCTTCCCATCGGTCAAAAGGGCCATGCTGAAAAAAGTGTCAAAACCAGAAATGCAGGACAGGCCATGGAGAAATGGGAGCCTTGCTACACTGATGGGCGGGATGTAAATTGTCAACAGCCACTCTGGAGAAGTGTACGGTGAGTCCTGAAACGTCTAAAAAGCAAAGCTTAGAGAGCATAGGGCACTTCCACTCATGGGGGTATAAATTGGGAAAATGAAAAATCAGCAAGACACAAGCACCCCAAAGTTTAGGGCTGCTCTGTTGACAAGGACCTCCACTTCATTCCACCTTCAATATCCCAGGAAAGAGAAAAATGGATAAAGAAGTTGTGGTCCTTATGTACAATGGAATATCACTCAGCCGCGAAATCAATGTCATAAGGCTAGTAGCAGCATGATGAGTGGATTTAGGTACGACGACTCTAAGTGAAATAAGTCACACAGAAAAGGACACTTCTCATAAGGTATCACTGATAGAGGGAATGTAAAAACCGTTACACTTGAACTGAATTACAAAACAGAACAGAGTCACACATGCAGAAAACACACTATGGCTGCTTAACGGGAAAGGTGAGGTGGGGTGATACATAAAACAAGGGTTTCAAATTAGCTCAGATACCGTTCCATAAACCCAATATGTAATAGACAAGACCTACTCCTTGCTCAGAGAACTGGACTCAACACGCCCTATTCACCGCACAAGAATATATCTGACTAGTAATAATCTTAAAACCTATGTATTGATATCTCTCTGTTAGTGTGTCAAGTGGGTAAAAAGCGGCATAAACACAGCAGTGAAAAGCAGCTAAACCCCATTATAAAAATAAATTACTTTGAAACACCCATGAAACAAAGACAGTGAAAGAGAGAGAAATTCTTACACAATGCGTTCAGGGGCTGTGATGCAACCTGGATTGACCATATCTAGACCCACAGCTGGATGAGACCTAAGGGTGGACACTGTTGCGGCTGAGAGGTTTGGTGAGGTTGGGTGAGCAAACGCAGACCCTTTAAAGTAATACTGCGTGGTACCCATCGCATGGGTCCCAAATCTCCAGGTTCAAGGGCATCTTCCTACATCGAAAACATGCATGAGATACCCAGAAGATGGTACACCGTGTGATGGGGAAAGGTTTCTAAAACGCACCTCATTTCTCATCTGCTTGTGCCCGGGTTCGCCATTCCAGCCACTTTACTAGCAATCTCCCTCCTTGGAGCATCAGCACCTTTAACCTCCTGTTCCGTACAGGTTGCAATTTGTACTGAGGATGAACGGGAAGACGTGGAACCAATGAAAGACTAGCTCTTGGTGTTGGGACAGGCACAGGTCACTCTATTTTCCCATCAGGAAGAAGAATTAACCACAGGCTCAGCCTGCCCCCCGGAACCAGAACAGGGCCTGAAGCCATCCTGCACTTTTGCGGCCAGCTCCCTAAAAAGCGAGTTGTAAAATGGAGGTTCAGGGCACTGCAATTCACAAACCTGCAGAGTTATAAATGATAACTCTCATCCACAAATATATTGAGGGAAGGCAAAGAAGAGGATTTGAAATCAAGGCAGAATTGCAGGAAACAGATTTCAGGAGGTAGATTCGAATCGCCTTTAAAGCACATGAAAAGCGGCAAAACGTTGACAATGATGCCCTTGGCCAAAAAGGGCGTATGCGTTTTTTCCTGAATATATTCAGGAAAAAACGCATACGCCCTTTTTGGCCAACCAAGCAACCTGGAAAGGCAAATCAGCGCTACAAAGATGTCTCGCTTCCCATCGGTCAAAAGGGCCATGCTGAAAAAAGTGTCAAAACCAGAAATGCAGGACAGGCCATGGAGAAATGGGAGCCTTGCTACACTGATGGGCGGGATGTAAATTGTCAACAGCCACTCTGGAGAAGTGTACGGTGAGTCCTGAAACGTCTAAAAAGCAAAGCTTAGAGAGCATAGGGCACTTCCACTCATGGGGGTATAAATTGGGAAAATGAAAAATCAGCAAGACACAAGCACCCCAAAGTTTAGGGCTGCTCTGTTGACAAGGACCTCCACTTCATTCCACCTTCAATATCCCAGGAAAGAGAAAAATGGATAAAGAAGTTGTGGTCCTTATGTACAATGGAATATCACTCAGCCGTGAAATCAATGTCATAAGGCTAGTAGCAGCATGATGAGTGGATTTAGGTACGACGACTCTAAGTGAAATAAGTCACACAGAAAAGGACACTTCTCATAAGGTATCACTGATAGAGGGAATGTAAAAACCGTTACACTTGAACTGAATTACAAAACAGAACAGAGTCACACATGCAGAAAACACACTATGGCTGCTTAACGGGAAAGGTGAGGTGGGGTGATACATAAAACAAGGGTTTCAAATTAGCTCAGATACCGTTCCATAAACCCAATATGTAATAGACAAGACCTACTCCTTGCTCAGAGAACTGGACTCAACACGCCCTATTCACCGCACAAGAATATATCTGACTAGTAATAATCTTAAAACCTATGTATTGATATCTCTCTGTTAGTGTGTCAAGTGGGTAAAAAGCGGCATAAACACAGCAGTGAAAAGCAGCTAAACCCCATTATAAAAATAAATTACTTTGAAACACCCATGAAACAAAGACAGTGAAAGAGAGAGAAATTCTTACACAATGCGTTCAGGGGCTGTGATGCAACCTGGATTGACCATATCTAGACCCACAGCTGGATGAGACCTAAGGGTGGACACTGTTGCGGCTGAGAGGTTTGGTGAGGTTGGGTGAGCAAACGCAGACCCTTTAAAGTAATACTGCGTGGTACCCATCGCATGGGTCCCAAATCTCCAGGTTCAAGGGCATCTTCCTACATCGAAAACATGCATGAGATACCCAGAAGATGGTACACCGTGTGATGGGGAAAGGTTTCTAAAACGCACCTCATTTCTCATCTGCTTGTGCCCGGGTTCGCCATTCCAGCCACTTTACTAGCAATCTCCCTCCTTGGAGCATCAGCACCTTTAACCTCCTGTTCCGTACAGGTTGCAATTTGTACTGAGGATGAACGGGAAGACGTGGAACCAATGAAAGACTAGCTCTTGGTGTTGGGACAGGCACAGGTCACTCTATTTTCCCATCAGGAAGAAGAATTAACCACAGGCTCAGCCTGCCCCCCGGAACCAGAACAGGGCCTGAAGCCATCCTGCGCTTTTGCGGCCAGCTCCCTAAAAAGCGAGTTGTAAAATGGAGGTTCAGGGCACTGCAATTCACAAACCTGCAGAGTTATAAATGATAACTCTCATCCACAAATATATTGAGGGAAGGCAAAGAAGAGGATTTGAAATCAAGGCAGAATTGCAGGAAACAGATTTCAGGAGGTAGATTCGAATCGCCTTTAAAGCACATGAAAAGCGGCAAAACGTTGACAATGATGCCCTTGGCCAAAAAGGGCGTATGCGTTTTTTCCTGAATATATTCAGGAAAAAACGCATACGCCCTTTTTGGCCAACCAAGCAGCCTGGAAAGGCAAATCAGCGCTACAAAGATGTCTCGCTTCCCATCGGTCAAAAGGGCCATGCTGAAAAAAGTGTCAAAACCAGAAATGCAGGACAGGCCATGGAGAAATGGGAGCCTTGCTACACTGATGGGCGGGATGTAAATTGTCAACAGCCACTCTGGAGAAGTGTACGGTGAGTCCTGAAACGTCTAAAAAGCAAAGCTTAGAGAGCATAGGGCACTTCCACTCATGGGGGTATAAATTGGGAAAATGAAAAATCAGCAAGACACAAGCACCCCAAAGTTTAGGGCTGCTCTGTTGACAAGGACCTCCACTTCATTCCACCTTCAATATCCCAGGAAAGAGAAAAATGGATAAAGAAGTTGTGGTCCTTATGTACAATGGAATATCACTCAGCCGTGAAATCAATGTCATAAGGCTAGTAGCAGCATGATGAGTGGATTTAGGTACGACGACTCTAAGTGAAATAAGTCACACAGAAAAGGACACTTCTCATAAGGTATCACTGATAGAGGGAATGTAAAAACCGTTACACTTGAACTGAATTACAAAACAGAACAGAGTCACACATGCAGAAAACACACTATGGCTGCTTAACGGGAAAGGTGAGGTGGGGTGATACATAAAACAAGGGTTTCAAATTAGCTCAGATACCGTTCCATAAACCCAATATGTAATAGACAAGACCTACTCCTTGCTCAGAGAACTGGACTCAACACGCCCTATTCACCGCACAAGAATATATCTGACTAGTAATAATCTTAAAACCTATGTATTGATATCTCTCTGTTAGTGTGTCAAGTGGGTAAAAAGCGGCATAAACACAGCAGTGAAAAGCAGCTAAACCCCATTATAAAAATAAATTACTTTGAAACACCCATGAAACAAAGACAGTGAAAGAGAGAGAAATTCTTACACAATGCGTTCAGGGGCTGTGATGCAACCTGGATTGACCATATCTAGACCCACAGCTGGATGAGACCTAAGGGTGGACACTGTTGCGGCTGAGAGGTTTGGTGAGGTTGGGTGAGCAAACGCAGACCCTTTAAAGTAATACTGCGTGGTACCCATCGCATGGGTCCCAAATCTCCAGGTTCAAGGGCATCTTCCTACATCGAAAACATGCATGAGATACCCAGAAGATGGTACACCGTGTGATGGGGAAAGGTTTCTAAAACGCACCTCATTTCTCATCTGCTTGTGCCCGGGTTCGCCATTCCAGCCACTTTACTAGCAATCTCCCTCCTTGGAGCATCAGCACCTTTAACCTCCTGTTCCGTACAGGTTGCAATTTGTACTGAGGATGAACGGGAAGACGTGGAACCAATGAAAGACTAGCTCTTGGTGTTGGGACAGGCACAGGTCACTCTATTTTCCCATCAGGAAGAAGAATTAACCACAGGCTCAGCCTGCCCCCCGGAACCAGAACAGGGCCTGAAGCCATCCTGCGCTTTTGCGGCCAGCTCCCTAAAAAGCGAGTTGTAAAATGGAGCTTCAGGGCACTGCAATTCACAAACCTGCAGAGTTATAAATGATAACTCTCATCCACAAATATATTGAGGGAAGGCAAAGAAGAGGATTTGAAATCAAGGCAGAATTGCAGGAAACAGATTTCAGGAGGTAGATTCGAATCGCCTTTAAAGCACATGAAAAGCGGCAAAACGTTGACAATGATGCCCTTGGCCAAAAAGGGCGTATGCGTTTTTTCCTGAATATATTCAGGAAAAAACGCATACGCCCTTTTTGGCCAACCGAGCAACCTGGAAAGGCAAATCAGCGCTACAAAGATGTCTCGCTTCCCATCGGTCAAAAGGGCCATGCTGAAAAAAGTGTCAAAACCAGAAATGCAGGACAGGCCATGGAGAAATGGGAGCCTTGCTACACTGATGGGCGGGATGTAAATTGTCAACAGCCACTCTGGAGAAGTGTACGGTGAGTCCTGAAACGTCTAAAAAGCAAAGCTTAGAGAGCATAGGGCACTTCCACTCATGGGGGTATAAATTGGGAAAATGAAAAATCAGCAAGACACAAGCACCCCAAAGTTTAGGGCTGCTCTGTTGACAAGGACCTCCACTTCATTCCACCTTCAATATCCCAGGAAAGAGAAAAATGGATAAAGAAGTTGTGGTCCTTATGTACAATGGAATATCACTCAGCCGTGAAATCAATGTCATAAGGCTAGTAGCAGCATGATGAGTGGATTTAGGTACGACGACTCTAAGTGAAATAAGTCACACAGAAAAGGACACTTCTCATAAGGTATCACTGATAGAGGGAATGTAAAAACCGTTACACTTGAACTGAATTACAAAACAGAACAGAGTCACACATGCAGAAAACACACTATGGCTGCTTAACGGGAAAGGTGAGGTGGGGTGATACATAAAACAAGGGTTTCAAATTAGCTCAGATACCGTTCCATAAACCCAATATGTAATAGACAAGACCTACTCCTTGCTCAGAGAACTGGACTCAACACGCCCTATTCACCGCACAAGAATATATCTGACTAGTAATAATCTTAAAACCTATGTATTGATATCTCTCTGTTAGTGTGTCAAGTGGGTAAAAAGCGGCATAAACACAGCAGTGAAAAGCAGCTAAACCCCATTATAAAAATAAATTACTTTGAAACACCCATGAAACAAAGACAGTGAAAGAGAGAGAAATTCTTACACAATGCGTTCAGGGGCTGTGATGCAACCTGGATTGACCATATCTAGACCCACAGCTGGATGAGACATAAGGGTGGACACTGTTGCGGCTGAGAGGTTTGGTGAGGTTGGGTGAGCAAACGCAGACCCTTTAAAGTAATACTGCGTGGTACCCATCGCATGGGTCCCAAATCTCCAGGTTCAAGGGCATCTTCCTACATCGAAAACATGCATGAGATACCCAGAAGATGGTACACCGTGTGATGGGGAAAGGTTTCTAAAACGCACCTCATTTCTCATCTGCTTGTGCCCGGGTTCGCCATTCCAGCCACTTTACTAGCAATCTCCCTCCTTGGAGCATCAGCACCTTTAACCTCCTGTTCCGTACAGGTTGCAATTTGTACTGAGGATGAACGGGAAGACGTGGAACCAATGAAAGACTAGCTCTTGGTGTTGGGACAGGCACAGGTCACTCTATTTTCCCATCAGGAAGAAGAATTAACCACAGGCTCAGCCTGCCCCCCGGAACCAGAACAGGGCCTGAAGCCATCCTGCGCTTTTGCGGCCAGCTCCCTAAAAAGCGAGTTGTAAAATGGAGCTTCAGGGCACTGCAATTCACAAACCTGCAGAGTTATAAATGATAACTCTCATCCACAAATATATTGAGGGAAGGCAAAGAAGAGGATTTGAAATCAAGGCAGAATTGCAGGAAACAGATTTCAGGAGGTAGATTCGAATCGCCTTTAAAGCACATGAAAAGCGGCAAAACGTTGACAATGATGCCCTTGGCCAAAAAGGGCGTATGCGTTTTTTCCTGAATATATTCAGGAAAAAACGCATACGCCCTTTTTGGCCAACCGAGCAACCTGGAAAGGCAAATCAGCGCTACAAAGATGTCTCGCTTCCCATCGGTCAAAAGGGCCATGCTGAAAAAAGTGTCAAAACCAGAAATGCAGGACAGGCCATGGAGAAATGGGAGCCTTGCTACACTGATGGGCGGGATGTAAATTGTCAACAGCCACTCTGGAGAAGTGTACGGTGAGTCCTGAAACGTCTAAAAAGCAAAGCTTAGAGAGCATAGGGCACTTCCACTCATGGGGGTATAAATTGGGAAAATGAAAAATCAGCAAGACACAAGCACCCCAAAGTTTAGGGCTGCTCTGTTGACAAGGACCTCCACTTCATTCCACCTTCAATATCCCAGGAAAGAGAAAAATGGATAAAGAAGTTGTGGTCCTTATGTACAATGGAATATCACTCAGCCGTGAAATCAATGTCATAAGGCTAGTAGCAGCATGATGAGTGGATTTAGGTACGACGACTCTAAGTGAAATAAGTCACACAGAAAAGGACACTTCTCATAAGGTATCACTGATAGAGGGAATGTAAAAACCGTTACACTTGAACTGAATTACAAAACAGAACAGAGTCACACATGCAGAAAACACACTATGGCTGCTTAACGGGAAAGGTGAGGTGGGGTGATACATAAAACAAGGGTTTCAAATTAGCTCAGATACCGTTCCATAAACCCAATATGTAATAGACAAGACCTACTCCTTGCTCAGAGAACTGGACTCAACACGCCCTATTCACCGCACAAGAATATATCTGACTAGTAATAATCTTAAAACCTATGTATTGATATCTCTCTGTTAGTGTGTCAAGTGGGTAAAAAGCGGCATAAACACAGCAGTGAAAAGCAGCTAAACCCCATTATAAAAATAAATTACTTTGAAACACCCATGAAACAAAGACAGTGAAAGAGAGAGAAATTCTTACACAATGCGTTCAGGGGCTGTGATGCAACCTGGATTGACCATATCTAGACCCACAGCTGGATGAGACATAAGGGTGGACACTGTTGCGGCTGAGAGGTTTGGTGAGGTTGGGTGAGCAAACGCAGACCCTTTAAAGTAATACTGCGTGGTACCCATCGCATGGGTCCCAAATCTCCAGGTTCAAGGGCATCTTCCTACATCGAAAACATGCATGAGATACCCAGAAGATGGTACACCGTGTGATGGGGAAAGGTTTCTAAAACGCACCTCATTTCTCATCTGCTTGTGCCCGGGTTCGCCATTCCAGCCACTTTACTAGCAATCTCCCTCCTTGGAGCATCAGCACCTTTAACCTCCTGTTCCGTACAGGTTGCAATTTGTACTGAGGATGAACGGGAAGACGTGGAACCAATGAAAGACTAGCTCTTGGTGTTGGGACAGGCACAGGTCACTCTATTTTCCCATCAGGAAGAAGAATTAACCACAGGCTCAGCCTGCCCCCCGGAACCAGAACAGGGCCTGAAGCCATCCTGCGCTTTTGCGGCCAGCTCCCTAAAAAGCGAGTTGTAAAATGGAGCTTCAGGGCACTGCAATTCACAAACCTGCAGAGTTATAAATGATAACTCTCATCCACAAATATATTGAGGGAAGGCAAAGAAGAGGATTTGAAATCAAGGCAGAATTGCAGGAAACAGATTTCAGGAGGTAGATTCGAATCGCCTTTAAAGCACATGAAAAGCGGCAAAACGTTGACAATGATGCCCTTGGCCAAAAAGGGCGTATGCGTTTTTTCCTGAATATATTCAGGAAAAAACGCATACGCCCTTTTTGGCCAACCGAGCAACCTGGAAAGGCAAATCAGCGCTACAAAGATGTCTCGCTTCCCATCGGTCAAAAGGGCCATGCTGAAAAAAGTGTCAAAACCAGAAATGCAGGACAGGCCATGGAGAAATGGGAGCCTTGCTACACTGATGGGCGGGATGTAAATTGTCAACAGCCACTCTGGAGAAGTGTACGGTGAGTCCTGAAACGTCTAAAAAGCAAAGCTTAGAGAGCATAGGGCACTTCCACTCATGGGGGTATAAATTGGGAAAATGAAAAATCAGCAAGACACAAGCACCCCAAAGTTTAGGGCTGCTCTGTTGACAAGGACCTCCACTTCATTCCACCTTCAATATCCCAGGAAAGAGAAAAATGGATAAAGAAGTTGTGGTCCTTATGTACAATGGAATATCACTCAGCCGTGAAATCAATGTCATAAGGCTAGTAGCAGCATGATGAGTGGATTTAGGTACGACGACTCTAAGTGAAATAAGTCACACAGAAAAGGACACTTCTCATAAGGTATCACTGATAGAGGGAATGTAAAAACCGTTACACTTGAACTGAATTACAAAACAGAACAGAGTCACACATGCAGAAAACACACTATGGCTGCTTAACGGGAAAGGTGAGGTGGGGTGATACATAAAACAAGGGTTTCAAATTAGCTCAGATACCGTTCCATAAACCCAATATGTAATAGACAAGACCTACTCCTTGCTCAGAGAACTGGACTCAACACGCCCTATTCACCGCACAAGAATATATCTGACTAGTAATAATCTTAAAACCTATGTATTGATATCTCTCTGTTAGTGTGTCAAGTGGGTAAAAAGCGGCATAAACACAGCAGTGAAAAGCAGCTAAACCCCATTATAAAAATAAATTACTTTGAAACACCCATGAAACAAAGACAGTGAAAGAGAGAGAAATTCTTACACAATGCGTTCAGGGGCTGTGATGCAACCTGGATTGACCATATCTAGACCCACAGCTGGATGAGACCTAAGGGTGGACACTGTTGCGGCTGAGAGGTTTGGTGAGGTTGGGTGAGCAAACGCAGACCCTTTAAAGTAATACTGCGTGGTACCCATCGCATGGGTCCCAAATCTCCAGGTTCAAGGGCATCTTCCTACATCGAAAACATGCATGAGATACCCAGAAGATGGTACACCGTGTGATGGGGAAAGGTTTCTAAAACGCACCTCATTTCTCATCTGCTTGTGCCCGGGTTCGCCATTCCAGCCACTTTACTAGCAATCTCCCTCCTTGGAGCATCAGCACCTTTAACCTCCTGTTCCGTACAGGTTGCAATTTGTACTGAGGATGAACGGGAAGACGTGGAACCAATGAAAGACTAGCTCTTGGTGTTGGGACAGGCACAGGTCACTCTATTTTCCCATCAGGAAGAAGAATTAACCACAGGCTCAGCCTGCCCCCCGGAACCAGAACAGGGCCTGAAGCCATCCTGCGCTTTTGCGGCCAGCTCCCTAAAAAGCGAGTTGTAAAATGGAGGTTCAGGGCACTGCAATTCACAAACCTGCAGAGTTATAAATGATAACTCTCATCCACAAATATATTGAGGGAAGGCAAAGAAGAGGATTTGAAATCAAGGCAGAATTGCAGGAAACAGATTTCAGGAGGTAGATTCGAATCGCCTTTAAAGCACATGAAAAGCGGCAAAACGTTGACAATGATGCCCTTGGCCAAAAAGGGCGTATGCGTTTTTTCCTGAATATATTCAGGAAAAAACGCATACGCCCTTTTTGGCCAACCAAGCAACCTGGAAAGGCAAATCAGCGCTACAAAGATGTCTCGCTTCCCATCGGTCAAAAGGGCCATGCTGAAAAAAGTGTCAAAACCAGAAATGCAGGACAGGCCATGGAGAAATGGGAGCCTTGCTACACTGATGGGCGGGATGTAAATTGTCAACAGCCACTCTGGAGAAGTGTACGGTGAGTCCTGAAACGTCTAAAAAGCAAAGCTTAGAGAGCATAGGGCACTTCCACTCATGGGGGTATAAATTGGGAAAATGAAAAATCAGCAAGACACAAGCACCCCAAAGTTTAGGGCTGCTCTGTTGACAAGGACCTCCACTTCATTCCACCTTCAATATCCCAGGAAAGAGAAAAATGGATAAAGAAGTTGTGGTCCTTATGTACAATGGAATATCACTCAGCCGTGAAATCAATGTCATAAGGCTAGTAGCAGCATGATGAGTGGATTTAGGTACGACGACTCTAAGTGAAATAAGTCACACAGAAAAGGACACTTCTCATAAGGTATCACTGATAGAGGGAATGTAAAAACCGTTACACTTGAACTGAATTACAAAACAGAACAGAGTCACACATGCAGAAAACACACTATGGCTGCTTAACGGGAAAGGTGAGGTGGGGTGATACATAAAACAAGGGTTTCAAATTAGCTCAGATACCGTTCCATAAACCCAATATGTAATAGACAAGACCTACTCCTTGCTCAGAGAACTGGACTCAACACGCCCTATTCACCGCACAAGAATATATCTGACTAGTAATAATCTTAAAACCTATGTATTGATATCTCTCTGTTAGTGTGTCAAGTGGGTAAAAAGCGGCATAAACACAGCAGTGAAAAGCAGCTAAACCCCATTATAAAAATAAATTACTTTGAAACACCCATGAAACAAAGACAGTGAAAGAGAGAGAAATTCTTACACAATGCGTTCAGGGGCTGTGATGCAACCTGGATTGACCATATCTAGACCCACAGCTGGATGAGACCTAAGGGTGGACACTGTTGCGGCTGAGAGGTTTGGTGAGGTTGGGTGAGCAAACGCAGACCCTTTAAAGTAATACTGCGTGGTACCCATCGCATGGGTCCCAAATCTCCAGGTTCAAGGGCATCTTCCTACATCGAAAACATGCATGAGATACCCAGAAGATGGTACACCGTGTGATGGGGAAAGGTTTCTAAAACGCACCTCATTTCTCATCTGCTTGTGCCCGGGTTCGCCATTCCAGCCACTTTACTAGCAATCTCCCTCCTTGGAGCATCAGCACCTTTAACCTCCTGTTCCGTACAGGTTGCAATTTGTACTGAGGATGAACGGGAAGACGTGGAACCAATGAAAGACTAGCTCTTGGTGTTGGGACAGGCACAGGTCACTCTATTTTCCCATCAGGAAGAAGAATTAACCACAGGCTCAGCCTGCCCCCCGGAACCAGAACAGGGCCTGAAGCCATCCTGCGCTTTTGCGGCCAGCTCCCTAAAAAGCGAGTTGTAAAATGGAGGTTCAGGGCACTGCAATTCACAAACCTGCAGAGTTATAAATGATAACTCTCATCCACAAATATATTGAGGGAAGGCAAAGAAGAGGATTTGAAATCAAGGCAGAATTGCAGGAAACAGATTTCAGGAGGTAGATTCGAATCGCCTTTAAAGCACATGAAAAGCGGCAAAACGTTGACAATGATGCCCTTGGCCAAAAAGGGCGTATGCGTTTTTTCCTGAATATATTCAGGAAAAAACGCATACGCCCTTTTTGGCCAACCAAGCAACCTGGAAAGGCAAATCAGCGCTACAAAGATGTCTCGCTTCCCATCGGTCAAAAGGGCCATGCTGAAAAAAGTGTCAAAACCAGAAATGCAGGACAGGCCATGGAGAAATGGGAGCCTTGCTACACTGATGGGCGGGATGTAAATTGTCAACAGCCACTCTGGAGAAGTGTACGGTGAGTCCTGAAACGTCTAAAAAGCAAAGCTTAGAGAGCATAGGGCACTTCCACTCATGGGGGTATAAATTGGGAAAATGAAAAATCAGCAAGACACAAGCACCCCAAAGTTTAGGGCTGCTCTGTTGACAAGGACCTCCACTTCATTCCACCTTCAATATCCCAGGAAAGAGACAAATGGATAAAGAAGTTGTGGTCCTTATGTACAATGGAATATCACTCAGCCGTGAAATCAATGTCATAAGGCTAGTAGCAGCATGATGAGTGGATTTAGGTACGACGACTCTAAGTGAAATAAGTCACACAGAAAAGGACACTTCTCATAAGGTATCACTGATAGAGGGAATGTAAAAACCGTTACACTTGAACTGAATTACAAAACAGAACAGAGTCACACATGCAGAAAACACACTATGGCTGCTTAACGGGAAAGGTGAGGTGGGGTGATACATAAAACAAGGGTTTCAAATTAGCTCAGATACCGTTCCATAAACCCAATATGTAATAGACAAGACCTACTCCTTGCTCAGAGAACTGGACTCAACACGCCCTATTCACCGCACAAGAATATATCTGACTAGTAATAATCTTAAAACCTATGTATTGATATCTCTCTGTTAGTGTGTCAAGTGGGTAAAAAGCGGCATAAACACAGCAGTGAAAAGCAGCTAAACCCCATTATAAAAATAAATTACTTTGAAACACCCATGAAACAAAGACAGTGAAAGAGAGAGAAATTCTTACACAATGCGTTCAGGGGCTGTGATGCAACCTGGATTGACCATATCTAGACCCACAGCTGGATGAGACCTAAGGGTGGACACTGTTGCGGCTGAGAGGTTTGGTGAGGTTGGGTGAGCAAACGCAGACCCTTTAAAGTAATACTGCGTGGTACCCATCGCATGGGTCCCAAATCTCCAGGTTCAAGGGCATCTTCCTACATCGAAAACATGCATGAGATACCCAGAAGATGGTACACCGTGTGATGGGGAAAGGTTTCTAAAACGCACCTCATTTCTCATCTGCTTGTGCCCGGGTTCGCCATTCCAGCCACTTTACTAGCAATCTCCCTCCTTGGAGCATCAGCACCTTTAACCTCCTGTTCCGTACAGGTTGCAATTTGTACTGAGGATGAACGGGAAGACGTGGAACCAATGAAAGACTAGCTCTTGGTGTTGGGACAGGCACAGGTCACTCTATTTTCCCATCAGGAAGAAGAATTAACCACAGGCTCAGCCTGCCCCCCGGAACCAGAACAGGGCCTGAAGCCATCCTGCGCTTTTGCGGCCAGCTCCCTAAAAAGCGAGTTGTAAAATGGAGGTTCAGGGCACTGCAATTCACAAACCTGCAGAGTTATAAATGATAACTCTCATCCACAAATATATTGAGGGAAGGCAAAGAAGAGGATTTGAAATCAAGGCAGAATTGCAGGAAACAGATTTCAGGAGGTAGATTCGAATCGCCTTTAAAGCACATGAAAAGCGGCAAAACGTTGACAATGATGCCCTTGGCCAGAAAGGGCGTATGCGTTTTTTCCTGAATATATTCAGGAAAAAACGCATACGCCCTTTTTGGCCAACCAAGCAACCTGGAAAGGCAAATCAGCGCTACAAAGATGTCTCGCTTCCCATCGGTCAAAAGGGCCATGCTGAAAAAAGTGTCAAAACCAGAAATGCAGGACAGGCCATGGAGAAATGGGAGCCTTGCTACACTGATGGGCGGGATGTAAATTGTCAACAGCCACTCTGGAGAAGTGTACGGTGAGTCCTGAAACGTCTAAAAAGCAAAGCTTAGAGAGCATAGGGCACTTCCACTCATGGGGGTATAAATTGGGAAAATGAAAAATCAGCAAGACACAAGCACCCCAAAGTTTAGGGCTGCTCTGTTGACAAGGACCTCCACTTCATTCCACCTTCAATATCCCAGGAAAGAGACAAATGGATAAAGAAGTTGTGGTCCTTATGTACAATGGAATATCACTCAGCCGTGAAATCAATGTCATAAGGCTAGTAGCAGCATGATGAGTGGATTTAGGTACGACGACTCTAAGTGAAATAAGTCACACAGAAAAGGACACTTCTCATAAGGTATCACTGATAGAGGGAATGTAAAAACCGTTACACTTGAACTGAATTACAAAACAGAACAGAGTCACACATGCAGAAAACACACTATGGCTGCTTAACGGGAAAGGTGAGGTGGGGTGATACATAAAACAAGGGTTTCAAATTAGCTCAGATACCGTTCCATAAACCCAATATGTAATAGACAAGACCTACTCCTTGCTCAGAGAACTGGACTCAACACGCCCTATTCACCGCACAAGAATATATCTGACTAGTAATAATCTTAAAACCTATGTATTGATATCTCTCTGTTAGTGTGTCAAGTGGGTAAAAAGCGGCATAAACACAGCAGTGAAAAGCAGCTAAACCCCATTATAAAAATAAATTACTTTGAAACACCCATGAAACAAAGACAGTGAAAGAGAGAGAAATTCTTACACAATGCGTTCAGGGGCTGTGATGCAACCTGGATTGACCATATCTAGACCCACAGCTGGATGAGACCTAAGGGTGGACACTGTTGCGGCTGAGAGGTTTGGTGAGGTTGGGTGAGCAAACGCAGACCCTTTAAAGTAATACTGCGTGGTACCCATCGCATGGGTCCCAAATCTCCAGGTTCAAGGGCATCTTCCTACATCGAAAACATGCATGAGATACCCAGAAGATGGTACACCGTGTGATGGGGAAAGGTTTCTAAAACGCACCTCATTTCTCATCTGCTTGTGCCCGGGTTCGCCATTCCAGCCACTTTACTAGCAATCTCCCTCCTTGGAGCATCAGCACCTTTAACCTCCTGTTCCGTACAGGTTGCAATTTGTACTGAGGATGAACGGGAAGACGTGGAACCAATGAAAGACTAGCTCTTGGTGTTGGGACAGGCACAGGTCACTCTATTTTCCCATCAGGAAGAAGAATTAACCACAGGCTCAGCCTGCCCCCCGGAACCAGAACAGGGCCTGAAGCCATCCTGCGCTTTTGCGGCCAGCTCCCTAAAAAGCGAGTTGTAAAATGGAGGTTCAGGGCACTGCAATTCACAAACCTGCAGAGTTATAAATGATAACTCTCATCCACAAATATATTGAGGGAAGGCAAAGAAGAGGATTTGAAATCAAGGCAGAATTGCAGGAAACAGATTTCAGGAGGTAGATTCGAATCGCCTTTAAAGCACATGAAAAGCGGCAAAACGTTGACAATGATGCCCTTGGCCAGAAAGGGCGTATGCGTTTTTTCCTGAATATATTCAGGAAAAAACGCATACGCCCTTTTTGGCCAACCAAGCAACCTGGAAAGGCAAATCAGCGCTACAAAGATGTCTCGCTTCCCATCGGTCAAAAGGGCCATGCTGAAAAAAGTGTCAAAACCAGAAATGCAGGACAGGCCATGGAGAAATGGGAGCCTTGCTACACTGATGGGCGGGATGTAAATTGTCAACAGCCACTCTGGAGAAGTGTACGGTGAGTCCTGAAACGTCTAAAAAGCAAAGCTTAGAGAGCATAGGGCACTTCCACTCATGGGGGTATAAATTGGGAAAATGAAAAATCAGCAAGACACAAGCACCCCAAAGTTTAGGGCTGCTCTGTTGACAAGGACCTCCACTTCATTCCACCTTCAATATCCCAGGAAAGAGAAAAATGGATAAAGAAGTTGTGGTCCTTATGTACAATGGAATATCACTCAGCCGTGAAATCAATGTCATAAGGCTAGTAGCAGCATGATGAGTGGATTTAGGTACGACGACTCTAAGTGAAATAAGTCACACAGAAAAGGACACTTCTCATAAGGTATCACTGATAGAGGGAATGTAAAAACCGTTACACTTGAACTGAATTACAAAACAGAACAGAGTCACACATGCAGAAAACACACTATGGCTGCTTAACGGGAAAGGTGAGGTGGGGTGATACATAAAACAAGGGTTTCAAATTAGCTCAGATACCGTTCCATAAACCCAATATGTAATAGACAAGACCTACTCCTTGCTCAGAGAACTGGACTCAACACGCCCTATTCACCGCACAAGAATATATCTGACTAGTAATAATCTTAAAACCTATGTATTGATATCTCTCTGTTAGTGTGTCAAGTGGGTAAAAAGCGGCATAAACACAGCAGTGAAAAGCAGCTAAACCCCATTATAAAAATAAATTACTTTGAAACACCCATGAAACAAAGACAGTGAAAGAGAGAGAAATTCTTACACAATGCGTTCAGGGGCTGTGATGCAACCTGGATTGACCATATCTAGACCCACAGCTGGATGAGACCTAAGGGTGGACACTGTTGCGGCTGAGAGGTTTGGTGAGGTTGGGTGAGCAAACGCAGACCCTTTAAAGTAATACTGCGTGGTACCCATCGCATGGGTCCCAAATCTCCAGGTTCAAGGGCATCTTCCTACATCGAAAACATGCATGAGATACCCAGAAGATGGTACACCGTGTGATGGGGAAAGGTTTCTAAAACGCACCTCATTTCTCATCTGCTTGTGCCCGGGTTCGCCATTCCAGCCACTTTACTAGCAATCTCCCTCCTTGGAGCATCAGCACCTTTAACCTCCTGTTCCGTACAGGTTGCAATTTGTACTGAGGATGAACGGGAAGACGTGGAACCAATGAAAGACTAGCTCTTGGTGTTGGGACAGGCACAGGTCACTCTATTTTCCCATCAGGAAGAAGAATTAACCACAGGCTCAGCCTGCCCCCCGGAACCAGAACAGGGCCTGAAGCCATCCTGCGCTTTTGCGGCCAGCTCCCTAAAAAGCGAGTTGTAAAATGGAGGTTCAGGGCACTGCAATTCACAAACCTGCAGAGTTATAAATGATAACTCTCATCCACAAATATATTGAGGGAAGGCAAAGAAGAGGATTTGAAATCAAGGCAGAATTGCAGGAAACAGATTTCAGGAGGTAGATTCGAATCGCCTTTAAAGCACATGAAAAGCGGCAAAACGTTGACAATGATGCCCTTGGCCAGAAAGGGCGTATGCGTTTTTTCCTGAATATATTCAGGAAAAAACGCATACGCCCTTTTTGGCCAACCAAGCAACCTGGAAAGGCAAATCAGCGCTACAAAGATGTCTCGCTTCCCATCGGTCAAAAGGGCCATGCTGAAAAAAGTGTCAAAACCAGAAATGCAGGACAGGCCATGGAGAAATGGGAGCCTTGCTACACTGATGGGCGGGATGTAAATTGTCAACAGCCACTCTGGAGAAGTGTACGGTGAGTCCTGAAACGTCTAAAAAGCAAAGCTTAGAGAGCATAGGGCACTTCCACTCATGGGGGTATAAATTGGGAAAATGAAAAATCAGCAAGACACAAGCACCCCAAAGTTTAGGGCTGCTCTGTTGACAAGGACCTCCACTTCATTCCACCTTCAATATCCCAGGAAAGAGAAAAATGGATAAAGAAGTTGTGGTCCTTATGTACAATGGAATATCACTCAGCCGTGAAATCAATGTCATAAGGCTAGTAGCAGCATGATGAGTGGATTTAGGTACGACGACTCTAAGTGAAATAAGTCACACAGAAAAGGACACTTCTCATAAGGTATCACTGATAGAGGGAATGTAAAAACCGTTACACTTGAACTGAATTACAAAACAGAACAGAGTCACACATGCAGAAAACACACTATGGCTGCTTAACGGGAAAGGTGAGGTGGGGTGATACATAAAACAAGGGTTTCAAATTAGCTCAGATACCGTTCCATAAACCCAATATGTAATAGACAAGACCTACTCCTTGCTCAGAGAACTGGACTCAACACGCCCTATTCACCGCACAAGAATATATCTGACTAGTAATAATCTTAAAACCTATGTATTGATATCTCTCTGTTAGTGTGTCAAGTGGGTAAAAAGCGGCATAAACACAGCAGTGAAAAGCAGCTAAACCCCATTATAAAAATAAATTACTTTGAAACACCCATGAAACAAAGACAGTGAAAGAGAGAGAAATTCTTACACAATGCGTTCAGGGGCTGTGATGCAACCTGGATTGACCATATCTAGACCCACAGCTGGATGAGACCTAAGGGTGGACACTGTTGCGGCTGAGAGGTTTGGTGAGGTTGGGTGAGCAAACGCAGACCCTTTAAAGTAATACTGCGTGGTACCCATCGCATGGGTCCCAAATCTCCAGGTTCAAGGGCATCTTCCTACATCGAAAACATGCATGAGATACCCAGAAGATGGTACACCGTGTGATGGGGAAAGGTTTCTAAAACGCACCTCATTTCTCATCTGCTTGTGCCCGGGTTCGCCATTCCAGCCACTTTACTAGCAATCTCCCTCCTTGGAGCATCAGCACCTTTAACCTCCTGTTCCGTACAGGTTGCAATTTGTACTGAGGATGAACGGGAAGACGTGGAACCAATGAAAGACTAGCTCTTGGTGTTGGGACAGGCACAGGTCACTCTATTTTCCCATCAGGAAGAAGAATTAACCACAGGCTCAGCCTGCCCCCCGGAACCAGAACAGGGCCTGAAGCCATCCTGCGCTTTTGCGGCCAGCTCCCTAAAAAGCGAGTTGTAAAATGGAGGTTCAGGGCACTGCAATTCACAAACCTGCAGAGTTATAAATGATAACTCTCATCCACAAATATATTGAGGGAAGGCAAAGAAGAGGATTTGAAATCAAGGCAGAATTGCAGGAAACAGATTTCAGGAGGTAGATTCGAATCGCCTTTAAAGCACATGAAAAGCGGCAAAACGTTGACAATGATGCCCTTGGCCAAAAAGGGCGTATGCGTTTTTTCCTGAATATATTCAGGAAAAAACGCATACGCCCTTTTTGGCCAACCAAGCAACCTGGAAAGGCAAATCAGCGCTACAAAGATGTCTCGCTTCCCATCGGTCAAAAGGGCCATGCTGAAAAAAGTGTCAAAACCAGAAATGCAGGACAGGCCATGGAGAAATGGGAGCCTTGCTACACTGATGGGCGGGATGTAAATTGTCAACAGCCACTCTGGAGAAGTGTACGGTGAGTCCTGAAACGTCTAAAAAGCAAAGCTTAGAGAGCATAGGGCACTTCCACTCATGGGGGTATAAATTGGGAAAATGAAAAATCAGCAAGACACAAGCACCCCAAAGTTTAGGGCTGCTCTGTTGACAAGGACCTCCACTTCATTCCACCTTCAATATCCCAGGAAAGAGAAAAATGGATAAAGAAGTTGTGGTCCTTATGTACAATGGAATATCACTCAGCCGTGAAATCAATGTCATAAGGCTAGTAGCAGCATGATGAGTGGATTTAGGTACGACGACTCTAAGTGAAATAAGTCACACAGAAAAGGACACTTCTCATAAGGTATCACTGATAGAGGGAATGTAAAAACCGTTACACTTGAACTGAATTACAAAACAGAACAGAGTCACACATGCAGAAAACACACTATGGCTGCTTAACGGGAAAGGTGAGGTGGGGTGATACATAAAACAAGGGTTTCAAATTAGCTCAGATACCGTTCCATAAACCCAATATGTAATAGACAAGACCTACTCCTTGCTCAGAGAACTGGACTCAACACGCCCTATTCACCGCACAAGAATATATCTGACTAGTAATAATCTTAAAACCTATGTATTGATATCTCTCTGTTAGTGTGTCAAGTGGGTAAAAAGCGGCATAAACACAGCAGTGAAAAGCAGCTAAACCCCATTATAAAAATAAATTACTTTGAAACACCCATGAAACAAAGACAGTGAAAGAGAGAGAAATTCTTACACAATGCGTTCAGGGGCTGTGATGCAACCTGGATTGACCATATCTAGACCCACAGCTGGATGAGACCTAAGGGTGGACACTGTTGCGGCTGAGAGGTTTGGTGAGGTTGGGTGAGCAAACGCAGACCCTTTAAAGTAATACTGCGTGGTACCCATCGCATGGGTCCCAAATCTCCAGGTTCAAGGGCATCTTCCTACATCGAAAACATGCATGAGATACCCAGAAGATGGTACACCGTGTGATGGGGAAAGGTTTCTAAAACGCACCTCATTTCTCATCTGCTTGTGCCCGGGTTCGCCATTCCAGCCACTTTACTAGCAATCTCCCTCCTTGGAGCATCAGCACCTTTAACCTCCTGTTCCGTACAGGTTGCAATTTGTACTGAGGATGAACGGGAAGACGTGGAACCAATGAAAGACTAGCTCTTGGTGTTGGGACAGGCACAGGTCACTCTATTTTCCCATCAGGAAGAAGAATTAACCACAGGCTCAGCCTGCCCCCCGGAACCAGAACAGGGCCTGAAGCCATCCTGCGCTTTTGCGGCCAGCTCCCTAAAAAGCGAGTTGTAAAATGGAGCTTCAGGGCACTGCAATTCACAAACCTGCAGAGTTATAAATGATAACTCTCATCCACAAATATATTGAGGGAAGGCAAAGAAGAGGATTTGAAATCAAGGCAGAATTGCAGGAAACAGATTTCAGGAGGTAGATTCGAATCGCCTTTAAAGCACATGAAAAGCGGCAAAACGTTGACAATGATGCCCTTGGCCAAAAAGGGCGTATGCGTTTTTTCCTGAATATATTCAGGAAAAAACGCATACGCCCTTTTTGGCCAACCAAGCAACCTGGAAAGGCAAATCAGCGCTACAAAGATGTCTCGCTTCCCATCGGTCAAAAGGGCCATGCTGAAAAAAGTGTCAAAACCAGAAATGCAGGACAGGCCATGGAGAAATGGGAGCCTTGCTACACTGATGGGCGGGATGTAAATTGTCAACAGCCACTCTGGAGAAGTGTACGGTGAGTCCTGAAACGTCTAAAAAGCAAAGCTTAGAGAGCATAGGGCACTTCCACTCATGGGGGTATAAATTGGGAAAATGAAAAATCAGCAAGACACAAGCACCCCAAAGTTTAGGGCTGCTCTGTTGACAAGGACCTCCACTTCATTCCACCTTCAATATCCCAGGAAAGAGAAAAATGGATAAAGAAGTTGTGGTCCTTATGTACAATGGAATATCACTCAGCCGTGAAATCAATGTCATAAGGCTAGTAGCAGCATGATGAGTGGATTTAGGTACGACGACTCTAAGTGAAATAAGTCACACAGAAAAGGACACTTCTCATAAGGTATCACTGATAGAGGGAATGTAAAAACCGTTACACTTGAACTGAATTACAAAACAGAACAGAGTCACACATGCAGAAAACACACTATGGCTGCTTAACGGGAAAGGTGAGGTGGGGTGATACATAAAACAAGGGTTTCAAATTAGCTCAGATACCGTTCCATAAACCCAATATGTAATAGACAAGACCTACTCCTTGCTCAGAGAACTGGACTCAACACGCCCTATTCACCGCACAAGAATATATCTGACTAGTAATAATCTTAAAACCTATGTATTGATATCTCTCTGTTAGTGTGTCAAGTGGGTAAAAAGCGGCATAAACACAGCAGTGAAAAGCAGCTAAACCCCATTATAAAAATAAATTACTTTGAAACACCCATGAAACAAAGACAGTGAAAGAGAGAGAAATTCTTACACAATGCGTTCAGGGGCTGTGATGCAACCTGGATTGACCATATCTAGACCCACAGCTGGATGAGACCTAAGGGTGGACACTGTTGCGGCTGAGAGGTTTGGTGAGGTTGGGTGAGCAAACGCAGACCCTTTAAAGTAATACTGCGTGGTACCCATCGCATGGGTCCCAAATCTCCAGGTTCAAGGGCATCTTCCTACATCGAAAACATGCATGAGATACCCAGAAGATGGTACACCGTGTGATGGGGAAAGGTTTCTAAAACGCACCTCATTTCTCATCTGCTTGTGCCCGGGTTCGCCATTCCAGCCACTTTACTAGCAATCTCCCTCCTTGGAGCATCAGCACCTTTAACCTCCTGTTCCGTACAGGTTGCAATTTGTACTGAGGATGAACGGGAAGACGTGGAACCAATGAAAGACTAGCTCTTGGTGTTGGGACAGGCACAGGTCACTCTATTTTCCCATCAGGAAGAAGAATTAACCACAGGCTCAGCCTGCCCCCCGGAACCAGAACAGGGCCTGAAGCCATCCTGCGCTTTTGCGGCCAGCTCCCTAAAAAGCGAGTTGTAAAATGGAGGTTCAGGGCACTGCAATTCACAAACCTGCAGAGTTATAAATGATAACTCTCATCCACAAATATATTGAGGGAAGGCAAAGAAGAGGATTTGAAATCAAGGCAGAATTGCAGGAAACAGATTTCAGGAGGTAGATTCGAATCGCCTTTAAAGCACATGAAAAGCGGCAAAACGTTGACAATGATGCCCTTGGCCGAAAAGGGCGTATGCGTTTTTTCCTGAATATATTCAGGAAAAAACGCATACGCCCTTTTTGGCCAACCAAGCAACCTGGAAAGGCAAATCAGCGCTACAAAGATGTCTCGCTTCCCATCGGTCAAAAGGGCCATGCTGAAAAAAGTGTCAAAACCAGAAATGCAGGACAGGCCATGGAGAACTGGGAGCCTTGCTACACTGATGGGCGGGATGTAAATTGTCAACAGCCACTCTGGAGAAGTGTACGGTGAGTCCTGAAACGTCTAAAAAGCAAAGCTTAGAGAGCATAGGGCACTTCCACTCATGGGGGTATAAATTGGGAAAATGAAAAATCAGCAAGACACAAGCACCCCAAAGTTTAGGGCTGCTCTGTTGACAAGGACCTCCACTTCATTCCACCTTCAATATCCCAGGAAAGAGAAAAATGGATAAAGAAGTTGTGGTCCTTATGTACAATGGAATATCACTCAGCCATGAAATCAATGTCATAAGGCTAGTAGCAGCATGATGAGTGGATTTAGGTACGACGACTCTAAGTGAAATAAGTCACACAGAAAAGGACACTTCTCATAAGGTATCACTGATAGAGGGAATGTAAAAACCGTTACACTTGAACTGAATTACAAAACAGAACAGAGTCACACATGCAGAAAACACACTATGGCTGCTTAACGGGAAAGGTGAGGTGGGGTGATACATAAAACAAGGGTTTCAAATTAGCTCAGATACCGTTCCATAAACCCAATATGTAATAGACAAGACCTACTCCTTGCTCAGAGAACTGGACTCAACACGCCCTATTCACCGCACAAGAATATATCTGACTAGTAATAATCTTAAAACCTATGTATTGATATCTCTCTGTTAGTGTGTCAAGTGGGTAAAAAGCGGCATAAACACAGCAGTGAAAAGCAGCTAAACCCCATTATAAAAATAAATTACTTTGAAACACCCATGAAACAAAGACAGTGAAAGAGAGAGAAATTCTTACACAATGCGTTCAGGGGCTGTGATGCAACCTGGATTGACCATATCTAGACCCACAGCTGGATGAGACCTAAGGGTGGACACTGTTGCGGCTGAGAGGTTTGGTGAGGTTGGGTGAGCAAACGCAGACCCTTTAAAGTAATACTGCGTGGTACCCATCGCATGGGTCCCAAATCTCCAGGTTCAAGGGCATCTTCCTACATCGAAAACATGCATGAGATACCCAGAAGATGGTACACCGTGTGATGGGGAAAGGTTTCTAAAACGCACCTCATTTCTCATCTGCTTGTGCCCGGGTTCGCCATTCCAGCCACTTTACTAGCAATCTCCCTCCTTGGAGCATCAGCACCTTTAACCTCCTGTTCCGTACAGGTTGCAATTTGTACTGAGGATGAACGGGAAGACGTGGAACCAATGAAAGACTAGCTCTTGGTGTTGGGACAGGCACAGGTCACTCTATTTTCCCATCAGGAAGAAGAATTAACCACAGGCTCAGCCTGCCCCCCGGAACCAGAACAGGGCCTGAAGCCATCCTGCGCTTTTGCGGCCAGCTCCCTAAAAAGCGAGTTGTAAAATGGAGGTTCAGGGCACTGCAATTCACAAACCTGCAGAGTTATAAATGATAACTCTCATCCACAAATATATTGAGGGAAGGCAAAGAAGAGGATTTGAAATCAAGGCAGAATTGCAGGAAACAGATTTCAGGAGGTAGATTCGAATCGCCTTTAAAGCACATGAAAAGCGGCAAAACGTTGACAATGATGCCCTTGGCCGAAAAGGGCGTATGCGTTTTTTCCTGAATATATTCAGGAAAAAACGCATACGCCCTTTTTGGCCAACCAAGCAACCTGGAAAGGCAAATCAGCGCTACAAAGATGTCTCGCTTCCCATCGGTCAAAAGGGCCATGCTGAAAAAAGTGTCAACACCAGAAATGCAGGACAGGCCATGGAGAACTGGGAGCCTTGCTACACTGATGGGCGGGATGTAAATTGTCAACAGCCACTCTGGAGAAGTGTACGGTGAGTCCTGAAACGTCTAAAAAGCAAAGCTTAGAGAGCATAGGGCACTTCCACTCATGGGGGTATAAATTGGGAAAATGAAAAATCAGCAAGACACAAGCACCCCAAAGTTTAGGGCTGCTCTGTTGACAAGGACCTCCACTTCATTCCACCTTCAATATCCCAGGAAAGAGAAAAATGGATAAAGAAGTTGTGGTCCTTATGTACAATGGAATATCACTCAGCCGTGAAATCAATGTCATAAGGCTAGTAGCAGCATGATGAGTGGATTTAGGTACGACGACTCTAAGTGAAATAAGTCACACAGAAAAGGACACTTCTCATAAGGTATCACTGATAGAGGGAATGTAAAAACCGTTACACTTGAACTGAATTACAAAACAGAACAGAGTCACACATGCAGAAAACACACTATGGCTGCTTAACGGGAAAGGTGAGGTGGGGTGATACATAAAACAAGGGTTTCAAATTAGCTCAGATACCGTTCCATAAACCCAATATGTAATAGACAAGACCTACTCCTTGCTCAGAGAACTGGACTCAACACGCCCTATTCACCGCACAAGAATATATCTGACTAGTAATAATCTTAAAACCTATGTATTGATATCTCTCTGTTAGTGTGTCAAGTGGGTAAAAAGCGGCATAAACACAGCAGTGAAAAGCAGCTAAACCCCATTATAAAAATAAATTACTTTGAAACACCCATGAAACAAAGACAGTGAAAGAGAGAGAAATTCTTACACAATGCGTTCAGGGGCTGTGATGCAACCTGGATTGACCATATCTAGACCCACAGCTGGATGAGACCTAAGGGTGGACACTGTTGCGGCTGAGAGGTTTGGTGAGGTTGGGTGAGCAAACGCAGACCCTTTAAAGTAATACTGCGTGGTACCCATCGCATGGGTCCCAAATCTCCAGGTTCAAGGGCATCTTCCTACATCGAAAACATGCATGAGATACCCAGAAGATGGTACACCGTGTGATGGGGAAAGGTTTCTAAAACGCACCTCATTTCTCATCTGCTTGTGCCCGGGTTCGCCATTCCAGCCACTTTACTAGCAATCTCCCTCCTTGGAGCATCAGCACCTTTAACCTCCTGTTCCGTACAGGTTGCAATTTGTACTGAGGATGAACGGGAAGACGTGGAACCAATGAAAGACTAGCTCTTGGTGTTGGGACAGGCACAGGTCACTCTATTTTCCCATCAGGAAGAAGAATTAACCACAGGCTCAGCCTGCCCCCCGGAACCAGAACAGGGCCTGAAGCCATCCTGCGCTTTTGCGGCCAGCTCCCTAAAAAGCGAGTTGTAAAATGGAGGTTCAGGGCACTGCAATTCACAAACCTGCAGAGTTATAAATGATAACTCTCATCCACAAATATATTGAGGGAAGGCAAAGAAGAGGATTTGAAATCAAGGCAGAATTGCAGGAAACAGATTTCAGGAGGTAGATTCGAATCGCCTTTAAAGCACATGAAAAGCGGCAAAACGTTGACAATGATGCCCTTGGCCGAAAAGGGCGTATGCGTTTTTTCCTGAATATATTCAGGAAAAAACGCATACGCCCTTTTTGGCCAACCGAGCAACCTGGAAAGGCAAATCAGCGCTACAAAGATGTCTCGCTTCCCATCGGTCAAAAGGGCCATGCTGAAAAAAGTGTCAACACCAGAAATGCAGGACAGGCCATGGAGAACTGGGAGCCTTGCTACACTGATGGGCGGGATGTAAATTGTCAACAGCCACTCTGGAGAAGTGTACGGTGAGTCCTGAAACGTCTAAAAAGCAAAGCTTAGAGAGCATAGGGCACTTCCACTCATGGGGGTATAAATTGGGAAAATGAAAAATCAGCAAGACACAAGCACCCCAAAGTTTAGGGCTGCTCTGTTGACAAGGACCTCCACTTCATTCCACCTTCAATATCCCAGGAAAGAGAAAAATGGATAAAGAAGTTGTGGTCCTTATGTACAATGGAATATCACTCAGCCGTGAAATCAATGTCGTAAGGCTAGTAGCAGCATGATGAGTGGATTTAGGTACGACGACTCTAAGTGAAATAAGTCACACAGAAAAGGACACTTCTCATAAGGTATCACTGATAGAGGGAATGTAAAAACCGTTACACTTGAACTGAATTACAAAACAGAACAGAGTCACACATGCAGAAAACACACTATGGCTGCTTAACGGGAAAGGTGAGGTGGGGTGATACATAAAACAAGGGTTTCAAATTAGCTCAGATACCGTTCCATAAACCCAATATGTAATAGACAAGACCTACTCCTTGCTCAGAGAACTGGACTCAACACGCCCTATTCACCGCACAAGAATATATCTGACTAGTAATAATCTTAAAACCTATGTATTGATATCTCTCTGTTAGTGTGTCAAGTGGGTAAAAAGCGGCATAAACACAGCAGTGAAAAGCAGCTAAACCCCATTATAAAAATAAATTACTTTGAAACACCCATGAAACAAAGACAGTGAAAGAGAGAGAAATTCTTACACAATGCGTTCAGGGGCTGTGATGCAACCTGGATTGACCATATCTAGACCCACAGCTGGATGAGACCTAAGGGTGGACACTGTTGCGGCTGAGAGGTTTGGTGAGGTTGGGTGAGCAAACGCAGACCCTTTAAAGTAATACTGCGTGGTACCCATCGCATGGGTCCCAAATCTCCAGGTTCAAGGGCATCTTCCTACATCGAAAACATGCATGAGATACCCAGAAGATGGTACACCGTGTGATGGGGAAAGGTTTCTAAAACGCACCTCATTTCTCATCTGCTTGTGCCCGGGTTCGCCATTCCAGCCACTTTACTAGCAATCTCCCTCCTTGGAGCATCAGCACCTTTAACCTCCTGTTCCGTACAGGTTGCAATTTGTACTGAGGATGAACGGGAAGACGTGGAACCAATGAAAGACTAGCTCTTGGTGTTGGGACAGGCACAGGTCACTCTATTTTCCCATCAGGAAGAAGAATTAACCACAGGCTCAGCCTGCCCCCCGGAACCAGAACAGGGCCTGAAGCCATCCTGCGCTTTTGCGGCCAGCTCCCTAAAAAGCGAGTTGTAAAATGGAGGTTCAGGGCACTGCAATTCACAAACCTGCAGAGTTATAAATGATAACTCTCATCCACAAATATATTGAGGGAAGGCAAAGAAGAGGATTTGAAATCAAGGCAGAATTGCAGGAAACAGATTTCAGGAGGTAGATTCGAATCGCCTTTAAAGCACATGAAAAGCGGCAAAACGTTGACAATGATGCCCTTGGCCGAAAAGGGCGTATGCGTTTTTTCCTGAATATATTCAGGAAAAAACGCATACGCCCTTTTTGGCCAACCGAGCAACCTGGAAAGGCAAATCAGCGCTACAAAGATGTCTCGCTTCCCATCGGTCAAAAGGGCCATGCTGAAAAAAGTGTCAACACCAGAAATGCAGGACAGGCCATGGAGAAATGGGAGCCTTGCTACACTGATGGGCGGGATGTAAATTGTCAACAGCCACTCTGGAGAAGTGTACGGTGAGTCCTGAAACGTCTAAAAAGCAAAGCTTAGAGAGCATAGGGCACTTCCACTCATGGGGGTATAAATTGGGAAAATGAAAAATCAGCAAGACACAAGCACCCCAAAGTTTAGGGCTGCTCTGTTGACAAGGACCTCCACTTCATTCCACCTTCAATATCCCAGGAAAGAGAAAAATGGATAAAGAAGTTGTGGTCCTTATGTACAATGGAATATCACTCAGCCGTGAAATCAATGTCATAAGGCTAGTAGCAGCATGATGAGTGGATTTAGGTACGACGACTCTAAGTGAAATAAGTCACACAGAAAAGGACACTTCTCATAAGGTATCACTGATAGAGGGAATGTAAAAACCGTTACACTTGAACTGAATTACAAAACAGAACAGAGTCACACATGCAGAAAACACACTATGGCTGCTTAACGGGAAAGGTGAGGTGGGGTGATACATAAAACAAGGGTTTCAAATTAGCTCAGATACCGTTCCATAAACCCAATATGTAATAGACAAGACCTACTCCTTGCTCAGAGAACTGGACTCAACACGCCCTATTCACCGCACAAGAATATATCTGACTAGTAATAATCTTAAAACCTATGTATTGATATCTCTCTGTTACTGTGTCAAGTGGGTGTAAAGCGGCATAAACACAGCAGTGAAAAGCAGCTAAACCCCATTATAAAAATAAATTACTTTGAAAAACCCATGAAACAAAGACAGTGAAAGAGAGCGAAATTCTTACACAATGCGTTCAGGGGCTGTGATGCAACCTGGATTGACCATATCTAGACCCACAGCTGGATGAGACCTAAGGGTGGACACTGTTGCGGCTGAGAGGTTTGGTGAGGTTGGGTGAGCAAACGCAGACCCTTTAAATAATACTGCGTGGTACCCATCGCATGGGTCCCAAATCTCCAGGTTCAAGGGCATCTTCCTACATCGAAAACATGCATGAGATACCCAGAAGATGGTACACCGTGTGATGGGGAAAGGTTTCTAAAACGCACCTCATTTCTCATCTGCTTGTGCCCGGGTTCGCCATTCCAGCCACTTTACTAGCAATCTCCCTCCTTGGAGCATCAGCACCTTTAACCTCCTGTTCCGTACAGGTTGCAATTTGTACTGAGGATGAACGGGAAGACGTGGAACCAATGAAAGACTAGCTCTTGGTGTTGGGACAGGCACAGGTCACTCTATTTTCCCATCAGGAAGAAGAATTAACCACAGGCTCAGCCTGCCCCCCGGAACCAGAACAGGGCCTGAAGCCATCCTGCGCTTTTGCGGCCAGCTCCCTAAAAAGCGAGTTGTAAAATGGAGGTTCAGGGCACTGCAATTCACAAACCTGCAGAGTTATAAATGATAACTCTCATCCACAAATATATTGAGGGAAGGCAAAGAAGAGGATTTGAAATCAAGGCAGAATTGCAGGAAACAGATTTCAGGAGGTAGATTCGAATCGCCTTTAAAGCACATGAAAAGCGGCAAAACGTTGACAATGATGCCCTTGGCCGAAAAGGGCGTATGCGTTTTTTCCTGAATATATTCAGGAAAAAACGCATACGCCCTTTTTGGCCAACCGAGCAACCTGGAAAGGCAAATCAGCGCTACAAAGATGTCTCGCTTCCCATCGGTCAAAAGGGCCATGCTGAAAAAAGTGTCAACACCAGAAATGCAGGACAGGCCATGGAGAAATGGGAGCCTTGCTACACTGATGGGCGGGATGTAAATTGTCAACAGCCACTCTGGAGAAGTGTACGGTGAGTCCTGAAACGTCTAAAAAGCAAAGCTTAGAGAGCATAGGGCACTTCCACTCATGGGGGTATAAATTGGGAAAATGAAAAATCAGCAAGACACAAGCACCCCAAAGTTTAGGGCTGCTCTGTTGACAAGGACCTCCACTTCATTCCACCTTCAATATCCCAGGAAAGAGAAAAATGGATAAAGAAGTTGTGGTCCTTATGTACAATGGAATATCACTCAGCCGTGAAATCAATGTCATAAGGCTAGTAGCAGCATGATGAGTGGATTTAGGTACGACGACTCTAAGTGAAATAAGTCACACAGAAAAGGACACTTCTCATAAGGTATCACTGATAGAGGGAATGTAAAAACCGTTACACTTGAACTGAATTACAAAACAGAACAGAGTCACACATGCAGAAAACACACTATGGCTGCTTAACGGGAAAGGTGAGGTGGGGTGATACATAAAACAAGGGTTTCAAATTAGCTCAGATACCGTTCCATAAACCCAATATGTAATAGACAAGACCTACTCCTTGCTCAGAGAACTGGACTCAACACGCCCTATTCACCGCACAAGAATATATCTGACTAGTAATAATCTTAAAACCTATGTATTGATATCTCTCTGTTACTGTGTCAAGTGGGTGTAAAGCGGCATAAACACAGCAGTGAAAAGCAGCTAAACCCCATTATAAAAATAAATTACTTTGAAAAACCCATGAAACAAAGACAGTGAAAGAGAGCGAAATTCTTACACAATGCGTTCAGGGGCTGTGATGCAACCTGGATTGACCATATCTAGACCCACAGCTGGATGAGACCTAAGGGTGGACACTGTTGCGGCTGAGAGGTTTGGTGAGGTTGGGTGAGCAAACGCAGACCCTTTAAATAATACTGCGTGGTACCCATCGCATGGGTCCCAAATCTCCAGGTTCAAGGGCATCTTCCTACATCGAAAACATGCATGAGATACCCAGAAGATGGTACACCGTGTGATGGGGAAAGGTTTCTAAAACGCACCTCATTTCTCATCTGCTTGTGCCCGGGTTCGCCATTCCAGCCACTTTACTAGCAATCTCCCTCCTTGGAGCATCAGCACCTTTAACCTCCTGTTCCGTACAGGTTGCAATTTGTACTGAGGATGAACGGGAAGACGTGGAACCAATGAAAGACTAGCTCTTGGTGTTGGGACAGGCACAGGTCACTCTATTTTCCCATCAGGAAGAAGAATTAACCACAGGCTCAGCCTGCCCCCCGGAACCAGAACAGGGCCTGAAGCCATCCTGCGCTTTTGCGGCCAGCTCCCTAAAAAGCGAGTTGTAAAATGGAGGTTCAGGGCACTGCAATTCACAAACCTGCAGAGTTATAAATGATAACTCTCATCCACAAATATATTGAGGGAAGGCAAAGAAGAGGATTTGAAATCAAGGCAGAATTGCAGGAAACAGATTTCAGGAGGTAGATTCGAATCGCCTTTAAAGCACATGAAAAGCGGCAAAACGTTGACAATGATGCCCTTGGCCGAAAAGGGCGTATGCGTTTTTTCCTGAATATATTCAGGAAAAAACGCATACGCCCTTTTTGGCCAACCGAGCAACCTGGAAAGGCAAATCAGCGCTACAAAGATGTCTCGCTTCCCATCGGTCAAAAGGGCCATGCTGAAAAAAGTGTCAACACCAGAAATGCAGGACAGGCCATGGAGAAATGGGAGCCTTGCTACACTGATGGGCGGGATGTAAATTGTCAACAGCCACTCTGGAGAAGTGTACGGTGAGTCCTGAAACGTCTAAAAAGCAAAGCTTAGAGAGCATAGGGCACTTCCACTCATGGGGGTATAAATTGGGAAAATGAAAAATCAGCAAGACACAAGCACCCCAAAGTTTAGGGCTGCTCTGTTGACAAGGACCTCCACTTCATTCCACCTTCAATATCCCAGGAAAGAGAAAAATGGATAAAGAAGTTGTGGTCCTTATGTACAATGGAATATCACTCAGCCGTGAAATCAATGTCATAAGGCTAGTAGCAGCATGATGAGTGGATTTAGGTACGACGACTCTAAGTGAAATAAGTCACACAGAAAAGGACACTTCTCATAAGGTATCACTGATAGAGGGAATGTAAAAACCGTTACACTTGAACTGAATTACAAAACAGAACAGAGTCACACATGCAGAAAACACACTATGGCTGCTTAACGGGAAAGGTGAGGTGGGGTGATACATAAAACAAGGGTTTCAAATTAGCTCAGATACCGTTCCATAAACCCAATATGTAATAGACAAGACCTACTCCTTGCTCAGAGAACTGGACTCAACACGCCCTATTCACCGCACAAGAATATATCTGACTAGTAATAATCTTAAAACCTATGTATTGATATCTCTCTGTTACTGTGTCAAGTGGGTGTAAAGCGGCATAAACACAGCAGTGAAAAGCAGCTAAACCCCATTATAAAAATAAATTACTTTGAAAAACCCATGAAACAAAGACAGTGAAAGAGAGCGAAATTCTTACACAATGCGTTCAGGGGCTGTGATGCAACCTGGATTGACCATATCTAGACCCACAGCTGGATGAGACCTAAGGGTGGACACTGTTGCGGCTGAGAGGTTTGGTGAGGTTGGGTGAGCAAACGCAGACCCTTTAAATAATACTGCGTGGTACCCATCGCATGGGTCCCAAATCTCCAGGTTCAAGGGCATCTTCCTACATCGAAAACATGCATGAGATACCCAGAAGATGGTACACCGTGTGATGGGGAAAGGTTTCTAAAACGCACCTCATTTCTCATCTGCTTGTGCCCGGGTTCGCCATTCCAGCCACTTTACTAGCAATCTCCCTCCTTGGAGCATCAGCACCTTTAACCTCCTGTTCCGTACAGGTTGCAATTTGTACTGAGGATGAACGGGAAGACGTGGAACCAATGAAAGACTAGCTCTTGGTGTTGGGACAGGCACAGGTCACTCTATTTTCCCATCAGGAAGAAGAATTAACCACAGGCTCAGCCTGCCCCCCGGAACCAGAACAGGGCCTGAAGCCATCCTGCGCTTTTGCGGCCAGCTCCCTAAAAAGCGAGTTGTAAAATGGAGGTTCAGGGCACTGCAATTCACAAACCTGCAGAGTTATAAATGATAACTCTCATCCACAAATATATTGAGGGAAGGCAAAGAAGAGGATTTGAAATCAAGGCAGAATTGCAGGAAACAGATTTCAGGAGGTAGATTCGAATCGCCTTTAAAGCACATGAAAAGCGGCAAAACGTTGACAATGATGCCCTTGGCCGAAAAGGGCGTATGCGTTTTTTCCTGAATATATTCAGGAAAAAACGCATACGCCCTTTTTGGCCAACCGAGCAACCTGGAAAGGCAAATCAGCGCTACAAAGATGTCTCGCTTCCCATCGGTCAAAAGGGCCATGCTGAAAAAAGTGTCAACACCAGAAATGCAGGACAGGCCATGGAGAAATGGGAGCCTTGCTACACTGATGGGCGGGATGTAAATTGTCAACAGCCACTCTGGAGAAGTGTACGGTGAGTCCTGAAACGTCTAAAAAGCAAAGCTTAGAGAGCATAGGGCACTTCCACTCATGGGGGTATAAATTGGGAAAATGAAAAATCAGCAAGACACAAGCACCCCAAAGTTTAGGGCTGCTCTGTTGACAAGGACCTCCACTTCATTCCACCTTCAATATCCCAGGAAAGAGAAAAATGGATAAAGAAGTTGTGGTCCTTATGTACAATGGAATATCACTCAGCCGTGAAATCAATGTCATAAGGCTAGTAGCAGCATGATGAGTGGATTTAGGTACGACGACTCTAAGTGAAATAAGTCACACAGAAAAGGACACTTCTCATAAGGTATCACTGATAGAGGGAATGTAAAAACCGTTACACTTGAACTGAATTACAAAACAGAACAGAGTCACACATGCAGAAAACACACTATGGCTGCTTAACGGGAAAGGTGAGGTGGGGTGATACATAAAACAAGGGTTTCAAATTAGCTCAGATACCGTTCCATAAACCCAATATGTAATAGACAAGACCTACTCCTTGCTCAGAGAACTGGACTCAACACGCCCTATTCACCGCACAAGAATATATCTGACTAGTAATAATCTTAAAACCTATGTATTGATATCTCTCTGTTAGTGTGTCAAGTGGGTAAAAAGCGGCATAAACACAGCAGTGAAAAGCAGCTAAACCCCATTATAAAAATAAATTACTTTGAAACACCCATGAAACAAAGACAGTGAAAGAGAGAGAAATTCTTACACAATGCGTTCAGGGGCTGTGATGCAACCTGGATTGACCATATCTAGACCCACAGCTGGATGAGACCTAAGGGTGGACACTGTTGCGGCTGAGAGGTTTGGTGAGGTTGGGTGAGCAAACGCAGACCCTTTAAAGTAATACTGCGTGGTACCCATCGCATGGGTCCCAAATCTCCAGGTTCAAGGGCATCTTCCTACATCGAAAACATGCATGAGATACCCAGAAGATGGTACACCGTGTGATGGGGAAAGGTTTCTAAAACGCACCTCATTTCTCATCTGCTTGTGCCCGGGTTCGCCATTCCAGCCACTTTACTAGCAATCTCCCTCCTTGGAGCATCAGCACCTTTAACCTCCTGTTCCGTACAGGTTGCAATTTGTACTGAGGATGAACGGGAAGACGTGGAACCAATGAAAGACTAGCTCTTGGTGTTGGGACAGGCACAGGTCACTCTATTTTCCCATCAGGAAGAAGAATTAACCACAGGCTCAGCCTGCCCCCCGGAACCAGAACAGGGCCTGAAGCCATCCTGCGCTTTTGCGGCCAGCTCCCTAAAAAGCGAGTTGTAAAATGGAGGTTCAGGGCACTGCAATTCACAAACCTGCAGAGTTATAAATGATAACTCTCATCCACAAATATATTGAGGGAAGGCAAAGAAGAGGATTTGAAATCAAGGCAGAATTGCAGGAAACAGATTTCAGGAGGTAGATTCGAATCGCCTTTAAAGCACATGAAAAGCGGCAAAACGTTGACAATGATGCCCTTGGCCAAAAAGGGCGTATGCGTTTTTTCCTGAATATATTCAGGAAAAAACGCATACGCCCTTTTTGGCCAACCGAGCAACCTGGAAAGGCAAATCAGCGCTACAAAGATGTCTCGCTTCCCATCGGTCAAAAGGGCCATGCTGAAAAAAGTGTCAACACCAGAAATGCAGGACAGGCCATGGAGAAATGGGAGCCTTGCTACACTGATGGGCGGGATGTAAATTGTCAACAGCCACTCTGGAGAAGTGTACGGTGAGTCCTGAAACGTCTAAAAAGCAAAGCTTAGAGAGCATAGGGCACTTCCACTCATGGGGGTATAAATTGGGAAAATGAAAAATCAGCAAGACACAAGCACCCCAAAGTTTAGGGCTGCTCTGTTGACAAGGACCTCCACTTCATTCCACCTTCAATATCCCAGGAAAGAGAAAAATGGATAAAGAAGTTGTGGTCCTTATGTACAATGGAATATCACTCAGCCGTGAAATCAATGTCGTAAGGCTAGTAGCAGCATGATGAGTGGATTTAGGTACGACGACTCTAAGTGAAATAAGTCACACAGAAAAGGACACTTCTCATAAGGTATCACTGATAGAGGGAATGTAAAAACCGTTACACTTGAACTGAATTACAAAACAGAACAGAGTCACACATGCAGAAAACACACTATGGCTGCTTAACGGGAAAGGTGAGGTGGGGTGATACATAAAACAAGGGTTTCAAATTAGCTCAGATACCGTTCCATAAACCCAATATGTAATAGACAAGACCTACTCCTTGCTCAGAGAACTGGACTCAACACGCCCTATTCACCGCACAAGAATATATCTGACTAGTAATAATCTTAAAACCTATGTATTGATATCTCTCTGTTAGTGTGTCAAGTGGGTAAAAAGCGGCATAAACACAGCAGTGAAAAGCAGCTAAACCCCATTATAAAAATAAATTACTTTGAAACACCCATGAAACAAAGACAGTGAAAGAGAGAGAAATTCTTACACAATGCGTTCAGGGGCTGTGATGCAACCTGGATTGACCATATCTAGACCCACAGCTGGATGAGACCTAAGGGTGGACACTGTTGCGGCTGAGAGGTTTGGTGAGGTTGGGTGAGCAAACGCAGACCCTTTAAAGTAATACTGCGTGGTACCCATCGCATGGGTCCCAAATCTCCAGGTTCAAGGGCATCTTCCTACATCGAAAACATGCATGAGATACCCAGAAGATGGTACACCGTGTGATGGGGAAAGGTTTCTAAAACGCACCTCATTTCTCATCTGCTTGTGCCCGGGTTCGCCATTCCAGCCACTTTACTAGCAATCTCCCTCCTTGGAGCATCAGCACCTTTAACCTCCTGTTCCGTACAGGTTGCAATTTGTACTGAGGATGAACGGGAAGACGTGGAACCAATGAAAGACTAGCTCTTGGTGTTGGGACAGGCACAGGTCACTCTATTTTCCCATCAGGAAGAAGAATTAACCACAGGCTCAGCCTGCCCCCCGGAACCAGAACAGGGCCTGAGGCCATCCTGCGCTTTTGCGGCCAGCTCCCTAAAAAGCGAGTTGTAAAATGGAGGTTCAGGGCACTGCAATTCACAAACCTGCAGAGTTATAAATGATAACTCTCATCCACAAATATATTGAGGGAAGGCAAAGAAGAGGATTTGAAATCAAGGCAGAATTGCAGGAAACAGATTTCAGGAGGTAGATTCGAATCGCCTTTAAAGCACATGAAAAGCGGCAAAACGTTGACAATGATGCCCTTGGCCGAAAAGGGCGTATGCGTTTTTTCCTGAATATATTCAGGAAAAAACGCATACGCCCTTTTTGGCCAACCGAGCAACCTGGAAAGGCAAATCAGCGCTACAAAGATGTCTCGCTTCCCATCGGTCAAAAGGGCCATGCTGAAAAAAGTGTCAACACCAGAAATGCAGGACAGGCCATGGAGAAATGGGAGCCTTGCTACACTGATGGGCGGGATGTAAATTGTCAACAGCCACTCTGGAGAAGTGTACGGTGAGTCCTGAAACGTCTAAAAAGCAAAGCTTAGAGAGCATAGGGCACTTCCACTCATGGGGGTATAAATTGGGAAAATGAAAAATCAGCAAGACACAAGCACCCCAAAGTTTAGGGCTGCTCTGTTGACAAGGACCTCCACTTCATTCCACCTTCAATATCCCAGGAAAGAGAAAAATGGATAAAGAAGTTGTGGTCCTTATGTACAATGGAATATCACTCAGCCGTGAAATCAATGTCATAAGGCTAGTAGCAGCATGATGAGTGGATTTAGGTACGACGACTCTAAGTGAAATAAGTCACACAGAAAAGGACACTTCTCATAAGGTATCACTGATAGAGGGAATGTAAAAACCGTTACACTTGAACTGAATTACAAAACAGAACAGAGTCACACATGCAGAAAACACACTATGGCTGCTTAACGGGAAAGGTGAGGTGGGGTGATACATAAAACAAGGGTTTCAAATTAGCTCAGATACCGTTCCATAAACCCAATATGTAATAGACAAGACCTACTCCTTGCTCAGAGAACTGGACTCAACATGCCCTATTCACCGCACAAGAATATATCTGACTAGTAATAATCTTAAAACCTATGTATTGATATCTCTCTGTTACTGTGTCAAGTGGGTGTAAAGCGGCATAAACACAGCAGTGAAAAGCAGCTAAACCCCATTATAAAAATAAATTACTTTGAAACACCCATGAAACAAAGACAGTGAAAGAGAGAGAAATTCTTACACAATGCGTTCAGGGGCTGTGATGCAACCTGGATTGACCATATCTAGACCCACAGCTGGATGAGACCTAAGGGTGGACACTGTTGCGGCTGAGAGGTTTGGTGAGGTTGGGTGAGCAAACGCAGACCCTTTAAAGTAATACTGCGTGGTACCCATCGCATGGGTCCCAAATCTCCAGGTTCAAGGGCATCTTCCTACATCGAAAACATGCATGAGATACCCAGAAGATGGTACACCGTGTGATGGGGAAAGGTTTCTAAAACGCACCTCATTTCTCATCTGCTTGTGCCCGGGTTCGCCATTCCAGCCACTTTACTAGCAATCTCCCTCCTTGGAGCATCAGCACCTTTAACCTCCTGTTCCGTACAGGTTGCAATTTGTACTGAGGATGAACGGGAAGACGTGGAACCAATGAAAGACTAGCTCTTGGTGTTGGGACAGGCACAGGTCACTCTATTTTCCCATCAGGAAGAAGAATTAACCACAGGCTCAGCCTGCCCCCCGGAACCAGAACAGGGCCTGAGGCCATCCTGCGCTTTTGCGGCCAGCTCCCTAAAAAGCGAGTTGTAAAATGGAGGTTCAGGGCACTGCAATTCACAAACCTGCAGAGTTATAAATGATAACTCTCATCCACAAATATATTGAGGGAAGGCAAAGAAGAGGATTTGAAATCAAGGCAGAATTGCAGGAAACAGATTTCAGGAGGTAGATTCGAATCGCCTTTAAAGCACATGAAAAGCGGCAAAACGTTGACAATGATGCCCTTGGCCGAAAAGGGCGTATGCGTTTTTTCCTGAATATATTCAGGAAAAAACGCATACGCCCTTTTTGGCCAACCGAGCAACCTGGAAAGGCAAATCAGCGCTACAAAGATGTCTCGCTTCCCATCGGTCAAAAGGGCCATGCTGAAAAAAGTGTCAAAACCAGAAATGCAGGACAGGCCATGGAGAAATGGGAGCCTTGCTACACTGATGGGCGGGATGTAAATTGTCAACAGCCACTCTGGAGAAGTGTACGGTGAGTCCTGAAACGTCTAAAAAGCAAAGCTTAGAGAGCATAGGGCACTTCCACTCATGGGGGTATAAATTGGGAAAATGAAAAATCAGCAAGACACAAGCACCCCAAAGTTTAGGGCTGCTCTGTTGACAAGGACCTCCACTTCATTCCACCTTCAATATCCCAGGAAAGAGAAAAATGGATAAAGAAGTTGTGGTCCTTATGTACAATGGAATATCACTCAGCCGTGAAATCAATGTCATAAGGCTAGTAGCAGCATGATGAGTGGATTTAGGTACGACGACTCTAAGTGAAATAAGTCACACAGAAAAGGACACTTCTCATAAGGTATCACTGATAGAGGGAATGTAAAAACCGTTACACTTGAACTGAATTACAAAACAGAACAGAGTCACACATGCAGAAAACACACTATGGCTGCTTAACGGGAAAGGTGAGGTGGGGTGATACATAAAACAAGGGTTTCAAATTAGCTCAGATACCGTTCCATAAACCCAATATGTAATAGACAAGACCTACTCCTTGCTCAGAGAACTGGACTCAACACGCCCTATTCACCGCACAAGAATATATCTGACTAGTAATAATCTTAAAACCTATGTATTGATATCTCTCTGTTACTGTGTCAAGTGGGTGTAAAGCGGCATAAACACAGCAGTGAAAAGCAGCTAAACCCCATTATAAAAATAAATTACTTTGAAAAACCCATGAAACAAAGACAGTGAAAGAGAGCGAAATTCTTACACAATGCGTTCAGGGGCTGTGATGCAACCTGGATTGACCATATCTAGACCCACAGCTGGATGAGACCTAAGGGTGGACACTGTTGCGGCTGAGAGGTTTGGTGAGGTTGGGTGAGCAAACGCAGACCCTTTAAATAATACTGCGTGGTACCCATCGCATGGGTCCCAAATCTCCAGGTTCAAGGGCATCTTCCTACATCGAAAACATGCATGAGATACCCAGAAGATGGTACACCGTGTGATGGGGAAAGGTTTCTAAAACGCACCTCATTTCTCATCTGCTTGTGCCCGGGTTCGCCATTCCAGCCACTTTACTAGCAATCTCCCTCCTTGGAGCATCAGCACCTTTAACCTCCTGTTCCGTACAGGTTGCAATTTGTACTGAGGATGAACGGGAAGACGTGGAACCAATGAAAGACTAGCTCTTGGTGTTGGGACAGGCACAGGTCACTCTATTTTCCCATCAGGAAGAAGAATTAACCACAGGCTCAGCCTGCCCCCCGGAACCAGAACAGGGCCTGAAGCCATCCTGCGCTTTTGCGGCCAGCTCCCTAAAAAGCGAGTTGTAAAATGGAGGTTCAGGGCACTGCAATTCACAAACCTGCAGAGTTATAAATGATAACTCTCATCCACAAATATATTGAGGGAAGGCAAAGAAGAGGATTTGAAATCAAGGCAGAATTGCAGGAAACAGATTTCAGGAGGTAGATTCGAATCGCCTTTAAAGCACATGAAAAGCGGCAAAACGTTGACAATGATGCCCTTGGCCGAAAAGGGCGTATGCGTTTTTTCCTGAATATATTCAGGAAAAAACGCATACGCCCTTTTTGGCCAACCGAGCAACCTGGAAAGGCAAATCAGCGCTACAAAGATGTCTCGCTTCCCATCGGTCAAAAGGGCCATGCTGAAAAAAGTGTCAACACCAGAAATGCAGGACAGGCCATGGAGAAATGGGAGCCTTGCTACACTGATGGGCGGGATGTAAATTGTCAACAGCCACTCTGGAGAAGTGTACGGTGAGTCCTGAAACGTCTAAAAAGCAAAGCTTAGAGAGCATAGGGCACTTCCACTCATGGGGGTATAAATTGGGAAAATGAAAAATCAGCAAGACACAAGCACCCCAAAGTTTAGGGCTGCTCTGTTGACAAGGACCTCCACTTCATTCCACCTTCAATATCCCAGGAAAGAGAAAAATGGATAAAGAAGTTGTGGTCCTTATGTACAATGGAATATCACTCAGCCGTGAAATCAATGTCATAAGGCTAGTAGCAGCATGATGAGTGGATTTAGGTACGACGACTCTAAGTGAAATAAGTCACACAGAAAAGGACACTTCTCATAAGGTATCACTGATAGAGGGAATGTAAAAACCGTTACACTTGAACTGAATTACAAAACAGAACAGAGTCACACATGCAGAAAACACACTATGGCTGCTTAACGGGAAAGGTGAGGTGGGGTGATACATAAAACAAGGGTTTCAAATTAGCTCAGATACCGTTCCATAAACCCAATATGTAATAGACAAGACCTACTCCTTGCTCAGAGAACTGGACTCAACACGCCCTATTCACCGCACAAGAATATATCTGACTAGTAATAATCTTAAAACCTATGTATTGATATCTCTCTGTTACTGTGTCAAGTGGGTGTAAAGCGGCATAAACACAGCAGTGAAAAGCAGCTAAACCCCATTATAAAAATAAATTACTTTGAAAAACCCATGAAACAAAGACAGTGAAAGAGAGCGAAATTCTTACACAATGCGTTCAGGGGCTGTGATGCAACCTGGATTGACCATATCTAGACCCACAGCTGGATGAGACCTAAGGGTGGACACTGTTGCGGCTGAGAGGTTTGGTGAGGTTGGGTGAGCAAACGCAGACCCTTTAAATAATACTGCGTGGTACCCATCGCATGGGTCCCAAATCTCCAGGTTCAAGGGCATCTTCCTACATCGAAAACATGCATGAGATACCCAGAAGATGGTACACCGTGTGATGGGGAAAGGTTTCTAAAACGCACCTCATTTCTCATCTGCTTGTGCCCGGGTTCGCCATTCCAGCCACTTTACTAGCAATCTCCCTCCTTGGAGCATCAGCACCTTTAACCTCCTGTTCCGTACAGGTTGCAATTTGTACTGAGGATGAACGGGAAGACGTGGAACCAATGAAAGACTAGCTCTTGGTGTTGGGACAGGCACAGGTCACTCTATTTTCCCATCAGGAAGAAGAATTAACCACAGGCTCAGCCTGCCCCCCGGAACCAGAACAGGGCCTAGCCATCCTGCGCTTTTGCGGCCAGCTCCATAAAAAGCGAGTTGTAAAATGGAGGTTCAGGGCACTGCAATTCACAAACCTGCAGAGTTATAAATGATAACTCTCATCCACAAATATATTGAGGGAAGGCAAAGAAGAGGATTTGAAATCAAGGCAGAATTGCAGGAAACAGATTTCAGGAGGTAGATTCGAATCGCCTTTAAAGCACATGAAAAGCGGCAAAACGTTGACAATGATGCCCTTGGCCGAAAAGGGCGTATGCGTTTTTTCCTGAATATATTCAGGAAAAAACGCATACGCCCTTTTTGGCCAACCGAGCAACCTGGAAAGGCAAATCAGCGCTACAAAGATGTCTCGCTTTCCATCGGTCAAAAGGGCCATGCTGAAAAAAGTGTCAACACCAGAAATGCAGGACAGGCCATGGAGAAATGGGAGCCTTGCTACACTGATGGGCGGGATGTAAATTGTCAACAGCCACTCTGGAGAAGTGTACGGTGAGTCCTGAAACGTCTAAAAAGCAAAGCTTAGAGAGCATAGGGCACTTCCACTCATGGGGGTATAAATTGGGAAAATGAAAAATCAGCAAGACACAAGCACCCCAAAGTTTAGGGCTGCTCTGTTGACAAGGACCTCCACTTCATTCCACCTTCAATATCCCAGGAAAGAGAAAAATGGATAAAGAAGTTGTGGTCCTTATGTACAATGGAATATCACTCAGCCGTGAAATCAATGTCATAAGGCTAGTAGCAGCATGATGAGTGGATTTAGGTACGACGACTCTAAGTGAAATAAGTCACACAGAAAAGGACACTTCTCATAAGGTATCACTGATAGAGGGAATGTAAAAACCGTTACACTTGAACTGAATTACAAAACAGAACAGAGTCACACATGCAGAAAACACACTATGGCTGCTTAACGGGAAAGGTGAGGTGGGGTGATACATAAAACAAGGGTTTCAAATTAGCTCAGATACCGTTCCATAAACCCAATATGTAATAGACAAGACCTACTCCTTGCTCAGAGAACTGGACTCAACACGCCCTATTCACCGCACAAGAATATATCTGACTAGTAATAATCTTAAAACCTATGTATTGATATCTCTCTGTTACTGTGTCAAGTGGGTGTAAAGCGGCATAAACACAGCAGTGAAAAGCAGCTAAACCCCATTATAAAAATAAATTACTTTGAAAAACCCATGAAACAAAGACAGTGAAAGAGAGCGAAATTCTTACACAATGCGTTCAGGGGCTGTGATGCAACCTGGATTGACCATATCTAGACCCACAGCTGGATGAGACCTAAGGGTGGACACTGTTGCGGCTGAGAGGTTTGGTGAGGTTGGGTGAGCAAACGCAGACCCTTTAAATAATACTGCGTGGTACCCATCGCATGGGTCCCAAATCTCCAGGTTCAAGGGCATCTTCCTACATCGAAAACATGCATGAGATACCCAGAAGATGGTACACCGTGTGATGGGGAAAGGTTTCTAAAACGCACCTCATTTCTCATCTGCTTGTGCCCGGGTTCGCCATTCCAGCCACTTTACTAGCAATCTCCCTCCTTGGAGCATCAGCACCTTTAACCTCCTGTTCCGTACAGGTTGCAATTTGTACTGAGGATGAACGGGAAGACGTGGAACCAATGAAAGACTAGCTCTTGGTGTTGGGACAGGCACAGGTCACTCTATTTTCCCATCAGGAAGAAGAATTAACCACAGGCTCAGCCTGCCCCCCGGAACCAGAACAGGGCCTAGCCATCCTGCGCTTTTGCGGCCAGCTCCATAAAAAGCGAGTTGTAAAATGGAGGTTCAGGGCACTGCAATTCACAAACCTGCAGAGTTATAAATGATAACTCTCATCCACAAATATATTGAGGGAAGGCAAAGAAGAGGATTTGAAATCAAGGCAGAATTGCAGGAAACAGATTTCAGGAGGTAGATTCGAATCGCCTTTAAAGCACATGAAAAGCGGCAAAACGTTGACAATGATGCCCTTGGCCGAAAAGGGCGTATGCGTTTTTTCCTGAATATATTCAGGAAAAAACGCATACGCCCTTTTTGGCCAACCGAGCAACCTGGAAAGGCAAATCAGCGCTACAAAGATGTCTCGCTTTCCATCGGTCAAAAGGGCCATGCTGAAAAAAGTGTCAACACCAGAAATGCAGGACAGGCCATGGAGAAATGGGAGCCTTGCTACACTGATGGGCGGGATGTAAATTGTCAACAGCCACTCTGGAGAAGTGTACGGTGAGTCCTGAAACGTCTAAAAAGCAAAGCTTAGAGAGCATAGGGCACTTCCACTCATGGGGGTATAAATTGGGAAAATGAAAAATCAGCAAGACACAAGCACCCCAAAGTTTAGGGCTGCTCTGTTGACAAGGACCTCCACTTCATTCCACCTTCAATATCCCAGGAAAGAGAAAAATGGATAAAGAAGTTGTGGTCCTTATGTACAATGGAATATCACTCAGCCGTGAAATCAATGTCATAAGGCTAGTAGCAGCATGATGAGTGGATTTAGGTACGACGACTCTAAGTGAAATAAGTCACACAGAAAAGGACACTTCTCATAAGGTATCACTGATAGAGGGAATGTAAAAACCGTTACACTTGAACTGAATTACAAAACAGAACAGAGTCACACATGCAGAAAACACACTATGGCTGCTTAACGGGAAAGGTGAGGTGGGGTGATACATAAAACAAGGGTTTCAAATTAGCTCAGATACCGTTCCATAAACCCAATATGTAATAGACAAGACCTACTCCTTGCTCAGAGAACTGGACTCAACACGCCCTATTCACCGCACAAGAATATATCTGACTAGTAATAATCTTAAAACCTATGTATTGATATCTCTCTGTTACTGTGTCAAGTGGGTGTAAAGCGGCATAAACACAGCAGTGAAAAGCAGCTAAACCCCATTATAAAAATAAATTACTTTGAAAAACCCATGAAACAAAGACAGTGAAAGAGAGCGAAATTCTTACACAATGCGTTCAGGGGCTGTGATGCAACCTGGATTGACCATATCTAGACCCACAGCTGGATGAGACCTAAGGGTGGACACTGTTGCGGCTGAGAGGTTTGGTGAGGTTGGGTGAGCAAACGCAGACCCTTTAAATAATACTGCGTGGTACCCATCGCATGGGTCCCAAATCTCCAGGTTCAAGGGCATCTTCCTACATCGAAAACATGCATGAGATACCCAGAAGATGGTACACCGTGTGATGGGGAAAGGTTTCTAAAACGCACCTCATTTCTCATCTGCTTGTGCCCGGGTTCGCCATTCCAGCCACTTTACTAGCAATCTCCCTCCTTGGAGCATCAGCACCTTTAACCTCCTGTTCCGTACAGGTTGCAATTTGTACTGAGGATGAACGGGAAGACGTGGAACCAATGAAAGACTAGCTCTTGGTGTTGGGACAGGCACAGGTCACTCTATTTTCCCATCAGGAAGAAGAATTAACCACAGGCTCAGCCTGCCCCCCGGAACCAGAACAGGGCCTAGCCATCCTGCGCTTTTGCGGCCAGCTCCCTAAAAAGCGAGTTGTAAAATGGAGGTTCAGGGCACTGCAATTCACAAACCTGCAGAGTTATAAATGATAACTCTCATCCACAAATATATTGAGGGAAGGCAAAGAAGAGGATTTGAAATCAAGGCAGAATTGCAGGAAACAGATTTCAGGAGGTAGATTCGAATCGCCTTTAAAGCACATGAAAAGCGGCAAAACGTTGACAATGATGCCCTTGGCCGAAAAGGGCGTATGCGTTTTTTCCTGAATATATTCAGGAAAAAACGCATACGCCCTTTTTGGCCAACCGAGCAACCTGGAAAGGCAAATCAGCGCTACAAAGATGTCTCGCTTCCCATCGGTCAAAAGGGCCATGCTGAAAAAAGTGTCAACACCAGAAATGCAGGACAGGCCATGGAGAAATGGGAGCCTTGCTACACTGATGGGCGGGATGTAAATTGTCAACAGCCACTCTGGAGAAGTGTACGGTGAGTCCTGAAACGTCTAAAAAGCAAAGCTTAGAGAGCATAGGGCACTTCCACTCATGGGGGTATAAATTGGGAAAATGAAAAATCAGCAAGACACAAGCACCCCAAAGTTTAGGGCTGCTCTGTTGACAAGGACCTCCACTTCATTCCACCTTCAATATCCCAGGAAAGAGAAAAATGGATAAAGAAGTTGTGGTCCTTATGTACAATGGAATATCACTCAGCCGTGAAATCAATGTCATAAGGCTAGTAGCAGCATGATGAGTGGATTTAGGTACGACGACTCTAAGTGAAATAAGTCACACAGAAAAGGACACTTCTCATAAGGTATCACTGATAGAGGGAATGTAAAAACCGTTACACTTGAACTGAATTACAAAACAGAACAGAGTCACACATGCAGAAAACACACTATGGCTGCTTAACGGGAAAGGTGAGGTGGGGTGATACATAAAACAAGGGTTTCAAATTAGCTCAGATACCGTTCCATAAACCCAATATGTAATAGACAAGACCTACTCCTTGCTCAGAGAACTGGACTCAACACGCCCTATTCACCGCACAAGAATATATCTGACTAGTAATAATCTTAAAACCTATGTATTGATATCTCTCTGTTACTGTGTCAAGTGGGTGTAAAGCGGCATAAACACAGCAGTGAAAAGCAGCTAAACCCCATTATAAAAATAAATTACTTTGAAAAACCCATGAAACAAAGACAGTGAAAGAGAGCGAAATTCTTACACAATGCGTTCAGGGGCTGTGATGCAACCTGGATTGACCATATCTAGACCCACAGCTGGATGAGACCTAAGGGTGGACACTGTTGCGGCTGAGAGGTTTGGTGAGGTTGGGTGAGCAAACGCAGACCCTTTAAATAATACTGCGTGGTACCCATCGCATGGGTCCCAAATCTCCAGGTTCAAGGGCATCTTCCTACATCGAAAACATGCATGAGATACCCAGAAGATGGTACACCGTGTGATGGGGAAAGGTTTCTAAAACGCACCTCATTTCTCATCTGCTTGTGCCCGGGTTCGCCATTCCAGCCACTTTACTAGCAATCTCCCTCCTTGGAGCATCAGCACCTTTAACCTCCTGTTCCGTACAGGTTGCAATTTGTACTGAGGATGAACGGGAAGACGTGGAACCAATGAAAGACTAGCTCTTGGTGTTGGGACAGGCACAGGTCACTCTATTTTCCCATCAGGAAGAAGAATTAACCACAGGCTCAGCCTGCCCCCCGGAACCAGAACAGGGCCTAGCCATCCTGCGCTTTTGCGGCCAGCTCCCTAAAAAGCGAGTTGTAAAATGGAGGTTCAGGGCACTGCAATTCACAAACCTGCAGAGTTATAAATGATAACTCTCATCCACAAATATATTGAGGGAAGGCAAAGAAGAGGATTTGAAATCAAGGCAGAATTGCAGGAAACAGATTTCAGGAGGTAGATTCGAATCGCCTTTAAAGCACATGAAAAGCGGCAAAACGTTGACAATGATGCCCTTGGCCGAAAAGGGCGTATGCGTTTTTTCCTGAATATATTCAGGAAAAAACGCATACGCCCTTTTTGGCCAACCGAGCAACCTGGAAAGGCAAATCAGCGCTACAAAGATGTCTCGCTTCCCATCGGTCAAAAGGGCCATGCTGAAAAAAGTGTCAAAACCAGAAATGCAGGACAGGCCATGGAGAAATGGGAGCCTTGCTACACTGATGGGCGGGATGTAAATTGTCAACAGCCACTCTGGAGAAGTGTACGGTGAGTCCTGAAACGTCTAAAAAGCAAAGCTTAGAGAGCATAGGGCACTTCCACTCATGGGGGTATAAATTGGGAAAATGAAAAATCAGCAAGACACAAGCACCCCAAAGTTTAGGGCTGCTCTGTTGACAAGGACCTCCACTTCATTCCACCTTCAATATCCCAGGAAAGAGAAAAATGGATAAAGAAGTTGTGGTCCTTATGTACAATGGAATATCACTCAGCCGTGAAATCAATGTCATAAGGCTAGTAGCAGCATGATGAGTGGATTTAGGTACGACGACTCTAAGTGAAATAAGTCACACAGAAAAGGACACTTCTCATAAGGTATCACTGATAGAGGGAATGTAAAAACCGTTACACTTGAACTGAATTACAAAACAGAACAGAGTCACACATGCAGAAAACACACTATGGCTGCTTAACGGGAAAGGTGAGGTGGGGTGATACATAAAACAAGGGTTTCAAATTAGCTCAGATACCGTTCCATAAACCCAATATGTAATAGACAAGACCTACTCCTTGCTCAGAGAACTGGACTCAACACGCCCTATTCACCGCACAAGAATATATCTGACTAGTAATAATCTTAAAACCTATGTATTGATATCTCTCTGTTACTGTGTCAAGTGGGTGTAAAGCGGCATAAACACAGCAGTGAAAAGCAGCTAAACCCCATTATAAAAATAAATTACTTTGAAAAACCCATGAAACAAAGACAGTGAAAGAGAGCGAAATTCTTACACAATGCGTTCAGGGGCTGTGATGCAACCTGGATTGACCATATCTAGACCCACAGCTGGATGAGACCTAAGGGTGGACACTGTTGCGGCTGAGAGGTTTGGTGAGGTTGGGTGAGCAAACGCAGACCCTTTAAATAATACTGCGTGGTACCCATCGCATGGGTCCCAAATCTCCAGGTTCAAGGGCATCTTCCTACATCGAAAACATGCATGAGATACCCAGAAGATGGTACACCGTGTGATGGGGAAAGGTTTCTAAAACGCACCTCATTTCTCATCTGCTTGTGCCCGGGTTCGCCATTCCAGCCACTTTACTAGCAATCTCCCTCCTTGGAGCATCAGCACCTTTAACCTCCTGTTCCGTACAGGTTGCAATTTGTACTGAGGATGAACGGGAAGACGTGGAACCAATGAAAGACTAGCTCTTGGTGTTGGGACAGGCACAGGTCACTCTATTTTCCCATCAGGAAGAAGAATTAACCACAGGCTCAGCCTGCCCCCCGGAACCAGAACAGGGCCTAGCCATCCTGCGCTTTTGCGGCCAGCTCCCTAAAAAGCGAGTTGTAAAATGGAGGTTCAGGGCACTGCAATTCACAAACCTGCAGAGTTATAAATGATAACTCTCATCCACAAATATATTGAGGGAAGGCAAAGAAGAGGATTTGAAATCAAGGCAGAATTGCAGGAAACAGATTTCAGGAGGTAGATTCGAATCGCCTTTAAAGCACATGAAAAGCGGCAAAACGTTGACAATGATGCCCTTGGCCGAAAAGGGCGTATGCGTTTTTTCCTGAATATATTCAGGAAAAAACGCATACGCCCTTTTTGGCCAACCGAGCAACCTGGAAAGGCAAATCAGCGCTACAAAGATGTCTCGCTTCCCATCGGTCAAAAGGGCCATGCTGAAAAAAGTGTCAAAACCAGAAATGCAGGACAGGCCATGGAGAAATGGGAGCCTTGCTACACTGATGGGCGGGATGTAAATTGTCAACAGCCACTCTGGAGAAGTGTACGGTGAGTCCTGAAACGTCTAAAAAGCAAAGCTTAGAGAGCATAGGGCACTTCCACTCATGGGGGTATAAATTGGGAAAATGAAAAATCAGCAAGACACAAGCACCCCAAAGTTTAGGGCTGCTCTGTTGACAAGGACCTCCACTTCATTCCACCTTCAATATCCCAGGAAAGAGAAAAATGGATAAAGAAGTTGTGGTCCTTATGTACAATGGAATATCACTCAGCCGTGAAATCAATGTCATAAGGCTAGTAGCAGCATGATGAGTGGATTTAGGTACGACGACTCTAAGTGAAATAAGTCACACAGAAAAGGACACTTCTCATAAGGTATCACTGATAGAGGGAATGTAAAAACCGTTACACTTGAACTGAATTACAAAACAGAACAGAGTCACACATGCAGAAAACACACTATGGCTGCTTAACGGGAAAGGTGAGGTGGGGTGATACATAAAACAAGGGTTTCAAATTAGCTCAGATACCGTTCCATAAACCCAATATGTAATAGACAAGACCTACTCCTTGCTCAGAGAACTGGACTCAACACGCCCTATTCACCGCACAAGAATATATCTGACTAGTAATAATCTTAAAACCTATGTATTGATATCTCTCTGTTACTGTGTCAAGTGGGTGTAAAGCGGCATAAACACAGCAGTGAAAAGCAGCTAAACCCCATTATAAAAATAAATTACTTTGAAAAACCCATGAAACAAAGACAGTGAAAGAGAGCGAAATTCTTACACAATGCGTTCAGGGGCTGTGATGCAACCTGGATTGACCATATCTAGACCCACAGCTGGATGAGACCTAAGGGTGGACACTGTTGCGGCTGAGAGGTTTGGTGAGGTTGGGTGAGCAAACGCAGACCCTTTAAATAATACTGCGTGGTACCCATCGCATGGGTCCCAAATCTCCAGGTTCAAGGGCATCTTCCTACATCGAAAACATGCATGAGATACCCAGAAGATGGTACACCGTGTGATGGGGAAAGGTTTCTAAAACGCACCTCATTTCTCATCTGCTTGTGCCCGGGTTCGCCATTCCAGCCACTTTACTAGCAATCTCCCTCCTTGGAGCATCAGCACCTTTAACCTCCTGTTCCGTACAGGTTGCAATTTGTACTGAGGATGAACGGGAAGACGTGGAACCAATGAAAGACTAGCTCTTGGTGTTGGGACAGGCACAGGTCACTCTATTTTCCCATCAGGAAGAAGAATTAACCACAGGCTCAGCCTGCCCCCCGGAACCAGAACAGGGCCTAGCCATCCTGCGCTTTTGCGGCCAGCTCCATAAAAAGCGAGTTGTAAAATGGAGGTTCAGGGCACTGCAATTCACAAACCTGCAGAGTTATAAATGATAACTCTCATCCACAAATATATTGAGGGAAGGCAAAGAAGAGGATTTGAAATCAAGGCAGAATTGCAGGAAACAGATTTCAGGAGGTAGATTCGAATCGCCTTTAAAGCACATGAAAAGCGGCAAAACGTTGACAATGATGCCCTTGGCCGAAAAGGGCGTATGCGTTTTTTCCTGAATATATTCAGGAAAAAACGCATACGCCCTTTTTGGCCAACCGAGCAACCTGGAAAGGCAAATCAGCGCTACAAAGATGTCTCGCTTTCCATCGGTCAAAAGGGCCATGCTGAAAAAAGTGTCAACACCAGAAATGCAGGACAGGCCATGGAGAAATGGGAGCCTTGCTACACTGATGGGCGGGATGTAAATTGTCAACAGCCACTCTGGAGAAGTGTACGGTGAGTCCTGAAACGTCTAAAAAGCAAAGCTTAGAGAGCATAGGGCACTTCCACTCATGGGGGTATAAATTGGGAAAATGAAAAATCAGCAAGACACAAGCACCCCAAAGTTTAGGGCTGCTCTGTTGACAAGGACCTCCACTTCATTCCACCTTCAATATCCCAGGAAAGAGAAAAATGGATAAAGAAGTTGTGGTCCTTATGTACAATGGAATATCACTCAGCCGTGAAATCAATGTCATAAGGCTAGTAGCAGCATGATGAGTGGATTTAGGTACGACGACTCTAAGTGAAATAAGTCACACAGAAAAGGACACTTCTCATAAGGTATCACTGATAGAGGGAATGTAAAAACCGTTACACTTGAACTGAATTACAAAACAGAACAGAGTCACACATGCAGAAAACACACTATGGCTGCTTAACGGGAAAGGTGAGGTGGGGTGATACATAAAACAAGGGTTTCAAATTAGCTCAGATACCGTTCCATAAACCCAATATGTAATAGACAAGACCTACTCCTTGCTCAGAGAACTGGACTCAACACGCCCTATTCACCGCACAAGAATATATCTGACTAGTAATAATCTTAAAACCTATGTATTGATATCTCTCTGTTACTGTGTCAAGTGGGTGTAAAGCGGCATAAACACAGCAGTGAAAAGCAGCTAAACCCCATTATAAAAATAAATTACTTTGAAAAACCCATGAAACAAAGACAGTGAAAGAGAGCGAAATTCTTACACAATGCGTTCAGGGGCTGTGATGCAACCTGGATTGACCATATCTAGACCCACAGCTGGATGAGACCTAAGGGTGGACACTGTTGCGGCTGAGAGGTTTGGTGAGGTTGGGTGAGCAAACGCAGACCCTTTAAAGTAATACTGCGTGGTACCCATCGCATGGGTCCCAAATCTCCAGGTTCAAGGGCATCTTCCTACATCGAAAACATGCATGAGATACCCAGAAGATGGTACACCGTGTGATGGGGAAAGGTTTCTAAAACGCACCTCATTTCTCATCTGCTTGTGCCCGGGTTCGCCATTCCAGCCACTTTACTAGCAATCTCCCTCCTTGGAGCATCAGCACCTTTAACCTCCTGTTCCGTACAGGTTGCAATTTGTACTGAGGATGAACGGGAAGACGTGGAACCAATGAAAGACTAGCTCTTGGTGTTGGGACAGGCACAGGTCACTCTATTTTCCCATCAGGAAGAAGAATTAACCACAGGCTCAGCCTGCCCCCCGGAACCAGAACAGGGCCTGAAGCCATCCTGCGCTTTTGCGGCCAGCTCCCTAAAAAGCGAGTTGTAAAATGGAGGTTCAGGGCACTGCAATTCACAAACCTGCAGAGTTATAAATGATAACTCTCATCCACAAATATATTGAGGGAAGGCAAAGAAGAGGATTTGAAATCAAGGCAGAACTGCAGGAAACAGATTTCAGGAGGTAGATTCGAATCGCCTTTAAAGCACATGAAAAGCGGCAAAACGTTGACAATGATGCCCTTGGCCGAAAAGGGCGTATGCGTTTTTTCCTGAATATATTCAGGAAAAAACGCATACGCCCTTTTTGGCCAACCGAGCAACCTGGAAAGGCAAATCAGCGCTACAAAGATGTCTCGCTTCCCATCGGTCAAAAGGGCCATGCTGAAAAAAGTGTCAACACCAGAAATGCAGGACAGGCCATGGAGAACTGGGAGCCTTGCTACACTGATGGGCGGGATGTAAATTGTCAACAGCCACTCTGGAGAAGTGTACGGTGAGTCCTGAAACGTCTAAAAAGCAAAGCTTAGAGAGCATAGGGCACTTCCACTCATGGGGGTATAAATTGGGAAAATGAAAAATCAGCAAGACACAAGCACCCCAAAGTTTAGGGCTGCTCTGTTGACAAGGACCTCCACTTCATTCCACCTTCAATATCCCAGGAAAGAGAAAAATGGATAAAGAAGTTGTGGTCCTTATGTACAATGGAATATCACTCAGCCGTGAAATCAATGTCATAAGGCTAGTAGCAGCATGATGAGTGGATTTAGGTACGACGACTCTAAGTGAAATAAGTCACACAGAAAAGGACACTTCTCATAAGGTATCACTGATAGAGGGAATGTAAAAACCGTTACACTTGAACTGAATTACAAAACAGAACAGAGTCACACATGCAGAAAACACACTATGGCTGCTTAACGGGAAAGGTGAGGTGGGGTGATACATAAAACAAGGGTTTCAAATTAGCTCAGATACCGTTCCATAAACCCAATATGTAATAGACAAGACCTACTCCTTGCTCAGAGAACTGGACTCAACACGCCCTATTCACCGCACAAGAATATATCTGACTAGTAATAATCTTAAAACCTATGTATTGATATCTCTCTGTTACTGTGTCAAGTGGGTGTAAAGCGGCATAAACACAGCAGTGAAAAGCAGCTAAACCCCATTATAAAAATAAATTACTTTGAAACACCCATGAAACAAAGACAGTGAAAGAGAGCGAAATTCTTACACAATGCGTTCAGGGGCTGTGATGCAACCTGGATTGACCATATCTAGACCCACAGCTGGATGAGACCTAAGGGTGGACACTGTTGCGGCTGAGAGGTTTGGTGAGGTTGGGTGAGCAAACGCAGACCCTTTAAATAATACTGCGTGGTACCCATCGCATGGGTCCCAAATCTCCAGGTTCAAGGGCATCTTCCTACATCGAAAACATGCATGAGATACCCAGAAGATGGTACACCGTGTGATGGGGAAAGGTTTCTAAAACGCACCTCATTTCTCATCTGCTTGTGCCCGGGTTCGCCATTCCAGCCACTTTACTAGCAATCTCCCTCCTTGGAGCATCAGCACCTTTAACCTCCTGTTCCGTACAGGTTGCAATTTGTACTGAGGATGAACGGGAAGACGTGGAACCAATGAAAGACTAGCTCTTGGTGTTGGGACAGGCACAGGTCACTCTATTTTCCCATCAGGAAGAAGAATTAACCACAGGCTCAGCCTGCCCCCCGGAACCAGAACAGGGCCTAGCCATCCTGCGCTTTTGCGGCCAGCTCCCTAAAAAGCGAGTTGTAAAATGGAGGTTCAGGGCACTGCAATTCACAAACCTGCAGAGTTATAAATGATAACTCTCATCCACAAATATATTGAGGGAAGGCAAAGAAGAGGATTTGAAATCAAGGCAGAATTGCAGGAAACAGATTTCAGGAGGTAGATTCGAATCGCCTTTAAAGCACATGAAAAGCGGCAAAACGTTGACAATGATGCCCTTGGCCGAAAAGGGCGTATGCGTTTTTTCCTGAATATATTCAGGAAAAAACGCATACGCCCTTTTTGGCCAACCGAGCAACCTGGAAAGGCAAATCAGCGCTACAAAGATGTCTCGCTTCCCATCGGTCAAAAGGGCCATGCTGAAAAAAGTGTCAACACCAGAAATGCAGGACAGGCCATGGAGAAATGGGAGCCTTGCTACACTGATGGGCGGGATGTAAATTGTCAACAGCCACTCTGGAGAAGTGTACGGTGAGTCCTGAAACGTCTAAAAAGCAAAGCTTAGAGAGCATAGGGCACTTCCACTCATGGGGGTATAAATTGGGAAAATGAAAAATCAGCAAGACACAAGCACCCCAAAGTTTAGGGCTGCTCTGTTGACAAGGACCTCCACTTCATTCCACCTTCAATATCCCAGGAAAGAGAAAAATGGATAAAGAAGTTGTGGTCCTTATGTACAATGGAATATCACTCAGCCGTGAAATCAATGTCATAAGGCTAGTAGCAGCATGATGAGTGGATTTAGGTACGACGACTCTAAGTGAAATAAGTCACACAGAAAAGGACACTTCTCATAAGGTATCACTGATAGAGGGAATGTAAAAACCGTTACACTTGAACTGAATTACAAAACAGAACAGAGTCACACATGCAGAAAACACACTATGGCTGCTTAACGGGAAAGGTGAGGTGGGGTGATACATAAAACAAGGGTTTCAAATTAGCTCAGATACCGTTCCATAAACCCAATATGTAATAGACAAGACCTACTCCTTGCTCAGAGAACTGGACTCAACACGCCCTATTCACCGCACAAGAATATATCTGACTAGTAATAATCTTAAAACCTATGTATTGATATCTCTCTGTTACTGTGTCAAGTGGGTGTAAAGCGGCATAAACACAGCAGTGAAAAGCAGCTAAACCCCATTATAAAAATAAATTACTTTGAAAAACCCATGAAACAAAGACAGTGAAAGAGAGCGAAATTCTTACACAATGCGTTCAGGGGCTGTGCTGCAACCTGGATTGACCATATCTAGACCCACAGCTGGATGAGACCTAAGGGTGGACACTGTTGCGGCTGAGAGGTTTGGTGAGGTTGGGTGAGCAAACGCAGACCCTTTAAATAATACTGCGTGGTACCCATCGCATGGGTCCCAAATCTCCAGGTTCAAGGGCATCTTCCTACATCGAAAACATGCATGAGATACCCAGAAGATGGTACACCGTGTGATGGGGAAAGGTTTCTAAAACGCACCTCATTTCTCATCTGCTTGTGCCCGGGTTCGCCATTCCAGCCACTTTACTAGCAATCTCCCTCCTTGGAGCATCAGCACCTTTAACCTCCTGTTCCGTACAGGTTGCAATTTGTACTGAGGATGAACGGGAAGACGTGGAACCAATGAAAGACTAGCTCTTGGTGTTGGGACAGGCACAGGTCACTCTATTTTCCCATCAGGAAGAAGAATTAACCACAGGCTCAGCCTGCCCCCCGGAACCAGAACAGGGCCTAGCCATCCTGCGCTTTTGCGGCCAGCTCCCTAAAAAGCGAGTTGTAAAATGGAGGTTCAGGGCACTGCAATTCACAAACCTGCAGAGTTATAAATGATAACTCTCATCCACAAATATATTGAGGGAAGGCAAAGAAGAGGATTTGAAATCAAGGCAGAATTGCAGGAAACAGATTTCAGGAGGTAGATTCGAATCGCCTTTAAAGCACATGAAAAGCGGCAAAACGTTGACAATGATGCCCTTGGCCGAAAAGGGCGTATGCGTTTTTTCCTGAATATATTCAGGAAAAAACGCATACGCCCTTTTTGGCCAACCGAGCAACCTGGAAAGGCAAATCAGCGCTACAAAGATGTCTCGCTTTCCATCGGTCAAAAGGGCCATGCTGAAAAAAGTGTCAACACCAGAAATGCAGGACAGGCCATGGAGAAATGGGAGCCTTGCTACACTGATGGGCGGGATGTAAATTGTCAACAGCCACTCTGGAGAAGTGTACGGTGAGTCCTGAAACGTCTAAAAAGCAAAGCTTAGAGAGCATAGGGCACTTCCACTCATGGGGGTATAAATTGGGAAAATGAAAAATCAGCAAGACACAAGCACCCCAAAGTTTAGGGCTGCTCTGTTGACAAGGACCTCCACTTCATTCCACCTTCAATATCCCAGGAAAGAGAAAAATGGATAAAGAAGTTGTGGTCCTTATGTACAATGGAATATCACTCAGCCGTGAAATCAATGTCATAAGGCTAGTAGCAGCATGATGAGTGGATTTAGGTACGACGACTCTAAGTGAAATAAGTCACACAGAAAAGGACACTTCTCATAAGGTATCACTGATAGAGGGAATGTAAAAACCGTTACACTTGAACTGAATTACAAAACAGAACAGAGTCACACATGCAGAAAACACACTATGGCTGCTTAACGGGAAAGGTGAGGTGGGGTGATACATAAAACAAGGGTTTCAAATTAGCTCAGATACCGTTCCATAAACCCAATATGTAATAGACAAGACCTACTCCTTGCTCAGAGAACTGGACTCAACACGCCCTATTCACCGCACAAGAATATATCTGACTAGTAATAATCTTAAAACCTATGTATTGATATCTCTCTGTTAGTGTGTCAAGTGGGTAAAAAGCGGCATAAACACAGCAGTGAAAAGCAGCTAAACCCCATTATAAAAATAAATTACTTTGAAACACCCATGAAACAAAGACAATGAAAGAGAGCGAAATTCTTACACAATGCGTTCAGGGGCTGTGATGCAACCTGGATTGACCATATCTAGACCCACAGCTGGATGAGACCTAAGGGTGGACACTGTTGCGGCTGAGAGGTTTGGTGAGGTTGGGTGAGCAAACGCAGACCCTTTAAAGTAATACTGCGTGGTACCCATCGCATGGGTCCCAAATCTCCAGGTTCAAGGGCATCTTCCTACATCGAAAACATGCATGAGATACCCAGAAGATGGTACACCGTGTGATGGGGAAAGGTTTCTAAAACGCACCTCATTTCTCATCTGCTTGTGCCCGGGTTCGCCATTCCAGCCACTTTACTAGCAATCTCCCTCCTTGGAGCATCAGCACCTTTAACCTCCTGTTCCGTACAGGTTGCAATTTGTACTGAGGATGAACGGGAAGACGTGGAACCAATGAAAGACTAGCTCTTGGTGTTGGGACAGGCACAGGTCACTCTATTTTCCCATCAGGAAGAAGAATTAACCACAGGCTCAGCCTGCCCCCCGGAACCAGAACAGGGCCTGAAGCCATCCTGCGCTTTTGCGGCCAGCTCCCTAAAAAGCGAGTTGTAAAATGGAGGTTCAGGGCACTGCAATTCACAAACCTGCAGAGTTATAAATGATAACTCTCATCCACAAATATATTGAGGGAAGGCAAAGAAGAGGATTTGAAATCAAGGCAGAACTGCAGGAAACAGATTTCAGGAGGTAGATTCGAATCGCCTTTAAAGCACATGAAAAGCGGCAAAACGTTGACAATGATGCCCTTGGCCGAAAAGGGCGTATGCGTTTTTTCCTGAATATATTCAGGAAAAAACGCATACGCCCTTTTTGGCCAACCGAGCAACCTGGAAAGGCAAATCAGCGCTACAAAGATGTCTCGCTTCCCATCGGTCAAAAGGGCCATGCTGAAAAAAGTGTCAAAACCAGAAATGCAGGACAGGCCATGGAGAACTGGGAGCCTTGCTACACTGATGGGCGGGATGTAAATTGTCAACAGCCACTCTGGAGAAGTGTACGGTGAGTCCTGAAACGTCTAAAAAGCAAAGCTTAGAGAGCATAGGGCACTTCCACTCATGGGGGTATAAATTGGGAAAATGAAAAATCAGCAAGACACAAGCACCCCAAAGTTTAGGGCTGCTCTGTTGACAAGGACCTCCACTTCATTCCACCTTCAATATCCCAGGAAAGAGAAAAATGGATAAAGAAGTTGTGGTCCTTATGTACAATGGAATATCACTCAGCCGTGAAATCAATGTCATAAGGCTAGTAGCAGCATGATGAGTGGATTTAGGTACGACGACTCTAAGTGAAATAAGTCACACAGAAAAGGACACTTCTCATAAGGTATCACTGATAGAGGGAATGTAAAAACCGTTACACTTGAACTGAATTACAAAACAGAACAGAGTCACACATGCAGAAAACACACTATGGCTGCTTAACGGGAAAGGTGAGGTGGGGTGATACATAAAACAAGGGTTTCAAATTAGCTCAGATACCGTTCCATAAACCCAATATGTAATAGACAAGACCTACTCCTTGCTCAGAGAACTGGACTCAACACGCCCTATTCACCGCACAAGAATATATCTGACTAGTAATAATCTTAAAACCTATGTATTGATATCTCTCTGTTACTGTGTCAAGTGGGTGTAAAGCGGCATAAACACAGCAGTGAAAAGCAGCTAAACCCCATTATAAAAATAAATTACTTTGAAAAACCCATGAAACAAAGACAGTGAAAGAGAGCGAAATTCTTACACAATGCGTTCAGGGGCTGTGATGCAACCTGGATTGACCATATCTAGACCCACAGCTGGATGAGACATAAGGGTGGACACTGTTGCGGCTGAGAGGTTTGGTGAGGTTGGGTGAGCAAACGCAGACCCTTTAAATAATACTGCGTGGTACCCATCGCATGGGTCCCAAATCTCCAGGTTCAAGGGCATCTTCCTACATCGAAAACATGCATGAGATACCCAGAAGATGGTACACCGTGTGATGGGGAAAGGTTTCTAAAACGCACCTCATTTCTCATCTGCTTGTGCCCGGGTTCGCCATTCCAGCCACTTTACTAGCAATCTCCCTCCTTGGAGCATCAGCACCTTTAACCTCCTGTTCCGTACAGGTTGCAATTTGTACTGAGGATGAACGGGAAGACGTGGAACCAATGAAAGACTAGCTCTTGGTGTTGGGACAGGCACAGGTCACTCTATTTTCCCATCAGGAAGAAGAATTAACCACAGGCTCAGCCTGCCCCCCGGAACCAGAACAGGGCCTGAAGCCATCCTGCGCTTTTGCGGCCAGCTCCCTAAAAAGCGAGTTGTAAAATGGAGGTTCAGGGCACTGCAATTCACAAACCTGCAGAGTTATAAATGATAACTCTCATCCACAAATATATTGAGGGAAGGCAAAGAAGAGGATTTGAAATCAAGGCAGAACTGCAGGAAACAGATTTCAGGAGGTAGATTCGAATCGCCTTTAAAGCACATGAAAAGCGGCAAAACGTTGACAATGATGCCCTTGGCCGAAAAGGGCGTATGCGTTTTTTCCTGAATATATTCAGGAAAAAACGCATACGCCCTTTTTGGCCAACCGAGCAACCTGGAAAGGCAAATCAGCGCTACAAAGATGTCTCGCTTCCCATCGGTCAAAAGGGCCATGCTGAAAAAAGTGTCAAAACCAGAAATGCAGGACAGGCCATGGAGAACTGGGAGCCTTGCTACACTGATGGGCGGGATGTAAATTGTCAACAGCCACTCTGGAGAAGTGTACGGTGAGTCCTGAAACGTCTAAAAAGCAAAGCTTAGAGAGCATAGGGCACTTCCACTCATGGGGGTATAAATTGGGAAAATGAAAAATCAGCAAGACACAAGCACCCCAAAGTTTAGGGCTGCTCTGTTGACAAGGACCTCCACTTCATTCCACCTTCAATATCCCAGGAAAGAGAAAAATGGATAAAGAAGTTGTGGTCCTTATGTACAATGGAATATCACTCAGCCGTGAAATCAATGTCATAAGGCTAGTAGCAGCATGATGAGTGGATTTAGGTACGACGACTCTAAGTGAAATAAGTCACACAGAAAAGGACACTTCTCATAAGGTATCACTGATAGAGGGAATGTAAAAACCGTTACACTTGAACTGAATTACAAAACAGAACAGAGTCACACATGCAGAAAACACACTATGGCTGCTTAACGGGAAAGGTGAGGTGGGGTGATACATAAAACAAGGGTTTCAAATTAGCTCAGATACCGTTCCATAAACCCAATATGTAATAGACAAGACCTACTCCTTGCTCAGAGAACTGGACTCAACACGCCCTATTCACCGCACAAGAATATATCTGACTAGTAATAATCTTAAAACCTATGTATTGATATCTCTCTGTTAGTGTGTCAAGTGGGTAAAAAGCGGCATAAACACAGCAGTGAAAAGCAGCTAAACCCCATTATAAAAATAAATTACTTTGAAACACCCATGAAACAAAGACAGTGAAAGAGAGAGAAATTCTTACACAATGCGTTCAGGGGCTGTGATGCAACCTGGATTGACCATATCTAGACCCACAGCTGGATGAGACCTAAGGGTGGACACTGTTGCGGCTGAGAGGTTTGGTGAGGTTGGGTGAGCAAACGCAGACCCTTTAAAGTAATACTGCGTGGTACCCATCGCATGGGTCCCAAATCTCCAGGTTCAAGGGCATCTTCCTACATCGAAAACATGCATGAGATACCCAGAAGATGGTACACCGTGTGATGGGGAAAGGTTTCTAAAACGCACCTCATTTCTCATCTGCTTGTGCCCGGGTTCGCCATTCCAGCCACTTTACTAGCAATCTCCCTCCTTGGAGCATCAGCACCTTTAACCTCCTGTTCCGTACAGGTTGCAATTTGTACTGAGGATGAACGGGAAGACGTGGAACCAATGAAAGACTAGCTCTTGGTGTTGGGACAGGCACAGGTCACTCTATTTTCCCATCAGGAAGAAGAATTAACCACAGGCTCAGCCTGCCCCCCGGAACCAGAACAGGGCCTGAAGCCATCCTGCGCTTTTGCGGCCAGCTCCCTAAAAAGCGAGTTGTAAAATGGAGGTTCAGGGCACTGCAATTCACAAACCTGCAGAGTTATAAATGATAACTCTCATCCACAAATATATTGAGGGAAGGCAAAGAAGAGGATTTGAAATCAAGGCAGAATTGCAGGAAACAGATTTCAGGAGGTAGATTCGAATCGCCTTTAAAGCACATGAAAAGCGGCAAAACGTTGACAATGATGCCCTTGGCCGAAAAGGGCGTATGCGTTTTTTCCTGAATATATTCAGGAAAAAACGCATACGCCCTTTTTGGCCAACCGAGCAACCTGGAAAGGCAAATCAGCGCTACAAAGATGTCTCGCTTCCCATCGGTCAAAAGGGCCATGCTGAAAAAAGTGTCAACACCAGAAATGCAGGACAGGCCATGGAGAACTGGGAGCCTTGCTACACTGATGGGCGGGATGTAAATTGTCAACAGCCACTCTGGAGAAGTGTACGGTGAGTCCTGAAACGTCTAAAAAGCAAAGCTTAGAGAGCATAGGGCACTTCCACTCATGGGGGTATAAATTGGGAAAATGAAAAATCAGCAAGACACAAGCACCCCAAAGTTTAGGGCTGCTCTGTTGACAAGGACCTCCACTTCATTCCACCTTCAATATCCCAGGAAAGAGAAAAATGGATAAAGAAGTTGTGGTCCTTATGTACAATGGAATATCACTCAGCCGTGAAATCAATGTCATAAGGCTAGTAGCAGCATGATGAGTGGATTTAGGTACGACGACTCTAAGTGAAATAAGTCACACAGAAAAGGACACTTCTCATAAGGTATCACTGATAGAGGGAATGTAAAAACCGTTACACTTGAACTGAATTACAAAACAGAACAGAGTCACACATGCAGAAAACACACTATGGCTGCTTAACGGGAAAGGTGAGGTGGGGTGATACATAAAACAAGGGTTTCAAATTAGCTCAGATACCGTTCCATAAACCCAATATGTAATAGACAAGACCTACTCCTTGCTCAGAGAACTGGACTCAACACGCCCTATTCACCGCACAAGAATATATCTGACTAGTAATAATCTTAAAACCTATGTATTGATATCTCTCTGTTAGTGTGTCAAGTGGGTAAAAAGCGGCATAAACACAGCAGTGAAAAGCAGCTAAACCCCATTATAAAAATAAATTACTTTGAAACACCCATGAAACAAAGACAGTGAAAGAGAGAGAAATTCTTACACAATGCGTTCAGGGGCTGTGATGCAACCTGGATTGACCATATCTAGACCCACAGCTGGATGAGACCTAAGGGTGGACACTGTTGCGGCTGAGAGGTTTGGTGAGGTTGGGTGAGCAAACGCAGACCCTTTAAAGTAATACTGCGTGGTACCCATCGCATGGGTCCCAAATCTCCAGGTTCAAGGGCATCTTCCTACATCGAAAACATGCATGAGATACCCAGAAGATGGTACACCGTGTGATGGGGAAAGGTTTCTAAAACGCACCTCATTTCTCATCTGCTTGTGCCCGGGTTCGCCATTCCAGCCACTTTACTAGCAATCTCCCTCCTTGGAGCATCAGCACCTTTAACCTCCTGTTCCGTACAGGTTGCAATTTGTACTGAGGATGAACGGGAAGACGTGGAACCAATGAAAGACTAGCTCTTGGTGTTGGGACAGGCACAGGTCACTCTATTTTCCCATCAGGAAGAAGAATTAACCACAGGCTCAGCCTGCCCCCCGGAACCAGAACAGGGCCTGAAGCCATCCTGCGCTTTTGCGGCCAGCTCCCTAAAAAGCGAGTTGTAAAATGGAGGTTCAGGGCACTGCAATTCACAAACCTGCAGAGTTATAAATGATAACTCTCATCCACAAATATATTGAGGGAAGGCAAAGAAGAGGATTTGAAATCAAGGCAGAACTGCAGGAAACAGATTTCAGGAGGTAGATTCGAATCGCCTTTAAAGCACATGAAAAGCGGCAAAACGTTGACAATGATGCCCTTGGCCGAAAAGGGCGTATGCGTTTTTTCCTGAATATATTCAGGAAAAAACGCATACGCCCTTTTTGGCCAACCGAGCAACCTGGAAAGGCAAATCAGCGCTACAAAGATGTCTCGCTTCCCATCGGTCAAAAGGGCCATGCTGAAAAAAGTGTCAACACCAGAAATGCAGGACAGGCCATGGAGAACTGGGAGCCTTGCTACACTGATGGGCGGGATGTAAATTGTCAACAGCCACTCTGGAGAAGTGTACGGTGAGTCCTGAAACGTCTAAAAAGCAAAGCTTAGAGAGCATAGGGCACTTCCACTCATGGGGGTATAAATTGGGAAAATGAAAAATCAGCAAGACACAAGCACCCCAAAGTTTAGGGCTGCTCTGTTGACAAGGACCTCCACTTCATTCCACCTTCAATATCCCAGGAAAGAGAAAAATGGATAAAGAAGTTGTGGTCCTTATGTACAATGGAATATCACTCAGCCGTGAAATCAATGTCATAAGGCTAGTAGCAGCATGATGAGTGGATTTAGGTACGACGACTCTAAGTGAAATAAGTCACACAGAAAAGGACACTTCTCATAAGGTATCACTGATAGAGGGAATGTAAAAACCGTTACACTTGAACTGAATTACAAAACAGAACAGAGTCACACATGCAGAAAACACACTATGGCTGCTTAACGGGAAAGGTGAGGTGGGGTGATACATAAAACAAGGGTTTCAAATTAGCTCAGATACCGTTCCATAAACCCAATATGTAATAGACAAGACCTACTCCTTGCTCAGAGAACTGGACTCAACACGCCCTATTCACCGCACAAGAATATATCTGACTAGTAATAATCTTAAAACCTATGTATTGATATCTCTCTGTTAGTGTGTCAAGTGGGTAAAAAGCGGCATAAACACAGCAGTGAAAAGCAGCTAAACCCCATTATAAAAATAAATTACTTTGAAACACCCATGAAACAAAGACAGTGAAAGAGAGAGAAATTCTTACACAATGCGTTCAGGGGCTGTGATGCAACCTGGATTGACCATATCTAGACCCACAGCTGGATGAGACCTAAGGGTGGACACTGTTGCGGCTGAGAGGTTTGGTGAGGTTGGGTGAGCAAACGCAGACCCTTTAAAGTAATACTGCGTGGTACCCATCGCATGGGTCCCAAATCTCCAGGTTCAAGGGCATCTTCCTACATCGAAAACATGCATGAGATACCCAGAAGATGGTACACCGTGTGATGGGGAAAGGTTTCTAAAACGCACCTCATTTCTCATCTGCTTGTGCCCGGGTTCGCCATTCCAGCCACTTTACTAGCAATCTCCCTCCTTGGAGCATCAGCACCTTTAACCTCCTGTTCCGTACAGGTTGCAATTTGTACTGAGGATGAACGGGAAGACGTGGAACCAATGAAAGACTAGCTCTTGGTGTTGGGACAGGCACAGGTCACTCTATTTTCCCATCAGGAAGAAGAATTAACCACAGGCTCAGCCTGCCCCCCGGAACCAGAACAGGGCCTGAAGCCATCCTGCGCTTTTGCGGCCAGCTCCCTAAAAAGCGAGTTGTAAAATGGAGGTTCAGGGCACTGCAATTCACAAACCTGCAGAGTTATAAATGATAACTCTCATCCACAAATATATTGAGGGAAGGCAAAGAAGAGGATTTGAAATCAAGGCAGAACTGCAGGAAACAGATTTCAGGAGGTAGATTCGAATCGCCTTTAAAGCACATGAAAAGCGGCAAAACGTTGACAATGATGCCCTTGGCCGAAAAGGGCGTATGCGTTTTTTCCTGAATATATTCAGGAAAAAACGCATACGCCCTTTTTGGCCAACCAAGCAACCTGGAAAGGCAAATCAGCGCTACAAAGATGTCTCGCTTCCCATCGGTCAAAAGGGCCATGCTGAAAAAAGTGTCAACACCAGAAATGCAGGACAGGCCATGGAGAACTGGGAGCCTTGCTACACTGATGGGCGGGATGTAAATTGTCAACAGCCACTCTGGAGAAGTGTACGGTGAGTCCTGAAACGTCTAAAAAGCAAAGCTTAGAGAGCATAGGGCACTTCCACTCATGGGGGTATAAATTGGGAAAATGAAAAATCAGCAAGACACAAGCACCCCAAAGTTTAGGGCTGCTCTGTTGACAAGGACCTCCACTTCATTCCACCTTCAATATCCCAGGAAAGAGAAAAATGGATAAAGAAGTTGTGGTCCTTATGTACAATGGAATATCACTCAGCCGTGAAATCAATGTCATAAGGCTAGTAGCAGCATGATGAGTGGATTTAGGTACGACGACTCTAAGTGAAATAAGTCACACAGAAAAGGACACTTCTCATAAGGTATCACTGATAGAGGGAATGTAAAAACCGTTACACTTGAACTGAATTACAAAACAGAACAGAGTCACACATGCAGAAAACACACTATGGCTGCTTAACGGGAAAGGTGAGGTGGGGTGATACATAAAACAAGGGTTTCAAATTAGCTCAGATACCGTTCCATAAACCCAATATGTAATAGACAAGACCTACTCCTTGCTCAGAGAACTGGACTCAACACGCCCTATTCACCGCACAAGAATATATCTGACTAGTAATAATCTTAAAACCTATGTATTGATATCTCTCTGTTACTGTGTCAAGTGGGTGTAAAGCGGCATAAACACAGCAGTGAAAAGCAGCTAAACCCCATTATAAAAATAAATTACTTTGAAAAACCCATGAAACAAAGACAGTGAAAGAGAGCGAAATTCTTACACAATGCGTTCAGGGGCTGTGATGCAACCTGGATTGACCATATCTAGACCCACAGCTGGATGAGACCTAAGGGTGGACACTGTTGCGGCTGAGAGGTTTGGTGAGGTTGGGTGAGCAAACGCAGACCCTTTAAATAATACTGCGTGGTACCCATCGCATGGGTCCCAAATCTCCAGGTTCAAGGGCATCTTCCTACATCGAAAACATGCATGAGATACCCAGAAGATGGTACACCGTGTGATGGGGAAAGGTTTCTAAAACGCACCTCATTTCTCATCTGCTTGTGCCCGGGTTCGCCATTCCAGCCACTTTACTAGCAATCTCCCTCCTTGGAGCATCAGCACCTTTAACCTCCTGTTCCGTACAGGTTGCAATTTGTACTGAGGATGAACGGGAAGACGTGGAACCAATGAAAGACTAGCTCTTGGTGTTGGGACAGGCACAGGTCACTCTATTTTCCCATCAGGAAGAAGAATTAACCACAGGCTCAGCCTGCCCCCCGGAACCAGAACAGGGCCTAGCCATCCTGCGCTTTTGCGGCCAGCTCCCTAAAAAGCGAGTTGTAAAATGGAGGTTCAGGGCACTGCAATTCACAAACCTGCAGAGTTATAAATGATAACTCTCATCCACAAATATATTGAGGGAAGGCAAAGAAGAGGATTTGAAATCAAGGCAGAATTGCAGGAAACAGATTTCAGGAGGTAGATTCGAATCGCCTTTAAAGCACATGAAAAGCGGCAAAACGTTGACAATGATGCCCTTGGCCGAAAAGGGCGTATGCGTTTTTTCCTGAATATATTCAGGAAAAAACGCATACGCCCTTTTTGGCCAACCGAGCAACCTGGAAAGGCAAATCAGCGCTACAAAGATGTCTCGCTTCCCATCGGTCAAAAGGGCCATGCTGAAAAAAGTGTCAACACCAGAAATGCAGGACAGGCCATGGAGAACTGGGAGCCTTGCTACACTGATGGGCGGGATGTAAATTGTCAACAGCCACTCTGGAGAAGTGTACGGTGAGTCCTGAAACGTCTAAAAAGCAAAGCTTAGAGAGCATAGGGCACTTCCACTCATGGGGGTATAAATTGGGAAAATGAAAAATCAGCAAGACACAAGCACCCCAAAGTTTAGGGCTGCTCTGTTGACAAGGACCTCCACTTCATTCCACCTTCAATATCCCAGGAAAGAGAAAAATGGATAAAGAAGTTGTGGTCCTTATGTACAATGGAATATCACTCAGCCGTGAAATCAATGTCATAAGGCTAGTAGCAGCATGATGAGTGGATTTAGGTACGACGACTCTAAGTGAAATAAGTCACACAGAAAAGGACACTTCTCATAAGGTATCACTGATAGAGGGAATGTAAAAACCGTTACACTTGAACTGAATTACAAAACAGAACAGAGTCACACATGCAGAAAACACACTATGGCTGCTTAACGGGAAAGGTGAGGTGGGGTGATACATAAAACAAGGGTTTCAAATTAGCTCAGATACCGTTCCATAAACCCAATATGTAATAGACAAGACCTACTCCTTGCTCAGAGAACTGGACTCAACACGCCCTATTCACCGCACAAGAATATATCTGACTAGTAATAATCTTAAAACCTATGTATTGATATCTCTCTGTTAGTGTGTCAAGTGGGTAAAAAGCGGCATAAACACAGCAGTGAAAAGCAGCTAAACCCCATTATAAAAATAAATTACTTTGAAACACCCATGAAACAAAGACAGTGAAAGAGAGAGAAATTCTTACACAATGCGTTCAGGGGCTGTGATGCAACCTGGATTGACCATATCTAGACCCACAGCTGGATGAGACCTAAGGGTGGACACTGTTGCGGCTGAGAGGTTTGGTGAGGTTGGGTGAGCAAACGCAGACCCTTTAAAGTAATACTGCGTGGTACCCATCGCATGGGTCCCAAATCTCCAGGTTCAAGGGCATCTTCCTACATCGAAAACATGCATGAGATACCCAGAAGATGGTACACCGTGTGATGGGGAAAGGTTTCTAAAACGCACCTCATTTCTCATCTGCTTGTGCCCGGGTTCGCCATTCCAGCCACTTTACTAGCAATCTCCCTCCTTGGAGCATCAGCACCTTTAACCTCCTGTTCCGTACAGGTTGCAATTTGTACTGAGGATGAACGGGAAGACGTGGAACCAATGAAAGACTAGCTCTTGGTGTTGGGACAGGCACAGGTCACTCTATTTTCCCATCAGGAAGAAGAATTAACCACAGGCTCAGCCTGCCCCCCGGAACCAGAACAGGGCCTGAAGCCATCCTGCGCTTTTGCGGCCAGCTCCCTAAAAAGCGAGTTGTAAAATGGAGGTTCAGGGCACTGCAATTCACAAACCTGCAGAGTTATAAATGATAACTCTCATCCACAAATATATTGAGGGAAGGCAAAGAAGAGGATTTGAAATCAAGGCAGAATTGCAGGAAACAGATTTCAGGAGGTAGATTCGAATCGCCTTTAAAGCACATGAAAAGCGGCAAAACGTTGACAATGATGCCCTTGGCCGAAAAGGGCGTATGCGTTTTTTCCTGAATATATTCAGGAAAAAACGCATACGCCCTTTTTGGCCAACCGAGCAACCTGGAAAGGCAAATCAGCGCTACAAAGATGTCTCGCTTCCCATCGGTCAAAAGGGCCATGCTGAAAAAAGTGTCAACACCAGAAATGCAGGACAGGCCATGGAGAAATGGGAGCCTTGCTACACTGATGGGCGGGATGTAAATTGTCAACAGCCACTCTGGAGAAGTGTACGGTGAGTCCTGAAACGTCTAAAAAGCAAAGCTTAGAGAGCATAGGGCACTTCCACTCATGGGGGTATAAATTGGGAAAATGAAAAATCAGCAAGACACAAGCACCCCAAAGTTTAGGGCTGCTCTGTTGACAAGGACCTCCACTTCATTCCACCTTCAATATCCCAGGAAAGAGAAAAATGGATAAAGAAGTTGTGGTCCTTATGTACAATGGAATATCACTCAGCCGTGAAATCAATGTCATAAGGCTAGTAGCAGCATGATGAGTGGATTTAGGTACGACGACTCTAAGTGAAATAAGTCACACAGAAAAGGACACTTCTCATAAGGTATCACTGATAGAGGGAATGTAAAAACCGTTACACTTGAACTGAATTACAAAACAGAACAGAGTCACACATGCAGAAAACACACTATGGCTGCTTAACGGGAAAGGTGAGGTGGGGTGATACATAAAACAAGGGTTTCAAATTAGCTCAGATACCGTTCCATAAACCCAATATGTAATAGACAAGACCTACTCCTTGCTCAGAGAACTGGACTCAACACGCCCTATTCACCGCACAAGAATATATCTGACTAGTAATAATCTTAAAACCTATGTATTGATATCTCTCTGTTAGTGTGTCAAGTGGGTAAAAAGCGGCATAAACACAGCAGTGAAAAGCAGCTAAACCCCATTATAAAAATAAATTACTTTGAAACACCCATGAAACAAAGACAGTGAAAGAGAGAGAAATTCTTACACAATGCGTTCAGGGGCTGTGATGCAACCTGGATTGACCATATCTAGACCCACAGCTGGATGAGACCTAAGGGTGGACACTGTTGCGGCTGAGAGGTTTGGTGAGGTTGGGTGAGCAAACGCAGACCCTTTAAAGTAATACTGCGTGGTACCCATCGCATGGGTCCCAAATCTCCAGGTTCAAGGGCATCTTCCTACATCGAAAACATGCATGAGATACCCAGAAGATGGTACACCGTGTGATGGGGAAAGGTTTCTAAAACGCACCTCATTTCTCATCTGCTTGTGCCCGGGTTCGCCATTCCAGCCACTTTACTAGCAATCTCCCTCCTTGGAGCATCAGCACCTTTAACCTCCTGTTCCGTACAGGTTGCAATTTGTACTGAGGATGAACGGGAAGACGTGGAACCAATGAAAGACTAGCTCTTGGTGTTGGGACAGGCACAGGTCACTCTATTTTCCCATCAGGAAGAAGAATTAACCACAGGCTCAGCCTGCCCCCCGGAACCAGAACAGGGCCTGAAGCCATCCTGCGCTTTTGCGGCCAGCTCCCTAAAAAGCGAGTTGTAAAATGGAGGTTCAGGGCACTGCAATTCACAAACCTGCAGAGTTATAAATGATAACTCTCATCCACAAATATATTGAGGGAAGGCAAAGAAGAGGATTTGAAATCAAGGCAGAATTGCAGGAAACAGATTTCAGGAGGTAGATTCGAATCGCCTTTCAAGCACATGAAAAGCGGCAAAACGTTGACAATGATGCCCTTGGCCGAAAAGGGCGTATGCGTTTTTTCCTGAATATATTCAGGAAAAAACGCATACGCCCTTTTTGGCCAACCGAGCAACCTGGAAAGGCAAATCAGCGCTACAAAGATGTCTCGCTTCCCATCGGTCAAAAGGGCCATGCTGAAAAAAGTGTCAACACCAGAAATGCAGGACAGGCCATGGAGAAATGGGAGCCTTGCTACACTGATGGGCGGGATGTAAATTGTCAACAGCCACTCTGGAGAAGTGTACGGTGAGTCCTGAAACGTCTAAAAAGCAAAGCTTAGAGAGCATAGGGCACTTCCACTCATGGGGGTATAAATTGGGAAAATGAAAAATCAGCAAGACACAAGCACCCCAAAGTTTAGGGCTGCTCTGTTGACAAGGACCTCCACTTCATTCCACCTTCAATATCCCAGGAAAGAGAAAAATGGATAAAGAAGTTGTGGTCCTTATGTACAATGGAATATCACTCAGCCGTGAAATCAATGTCATAAGGCTAGTAGCAGCATGATGAGTGGATTTAGGTACGACGACTCTAAGTGAAATAAGTCACACAGAAAAGGACACTTCTCATAAGGTATCACTGATAGAGGGAATGTAAAAACCGTTACACTTGAACTGAATTACAAAACAGAACAGAGTCACACATGCAGAAAACACACTATGGCTGCTTAACGGGAAAGGTGAGGTGGGGTGATACATAAAACAAGGGTTTCAAATTAGCTCAGATACCGTTCCATAAACCCAATATGTAATAGACAAGACCTACTCCTTGCTCAGAGAACTGGACTCAACACGCCCTATTCACCGCACAAGAATATATCTGACTAGTAATAATCTTAAAACCTATGTATTGATATCTCTCTGTTAGTGTGTCAAGTGGGTAAAAAGCGGCATAAACACAGCAGTGAAAAGCAGCTAAACCCCATTATAAAAATAAATTACTTTGAAACACCCATGAAACAAAGACAGTGAAAGAGAGAGAAATTCTTACACAATGCGTTCAGGGGCTGTGATGCAACCTGGATTGACCATATCTAGACCCACAGCTGGATGAGACCTAAGGGTGGACACTGTTGCGGCTGAGAGGTTTGGTGAGGTTGGGTGAGCAAACGCAGACCCTTTAAAGTAATACTGCGTGGTACCCATCGCATGGGTCCCAAATCTCCAGGTTCAAGGGCATCTTCCTACATCGAAAACATGCATGAGATACCCAGAAGATGGTACACCGTGTGATGGGGAAAGGTTTCTAAAACGCACCTCATTTCTCATCTGCTTGTGCCCGGGTTCGCCATTCCAGCCACTTTACTAGCAATCTCCCTCCTTGGAGCATCAGCACCTTTAACCTCCTGTTCCGTACAGGTTGCAATTTGTACTGAGGATGAACGGGAAGACGTGGAACCAATGAAAGACTAGCTCTTGGTGTTGGGACAGGCACAGGTCACTCTATTTTCCCATCAGGAAGAAGAATTAACCACAGGCTCAGCCTGCCCCCCGGAACCAGAACAGGGCCTAGCCATCCTGCGCTTTTGCGGCCAGCTCCCTAAAAAGCGAGTTGTAAAATGGAGGTTCAGGGCACTGCAATTCACAAACCTGCAGAGTTATAAATGATAACTCTCATCCACAAATATATTGAGGGAAGGCAAAGAAGAGGATTTGAAATCAAGGCAGAATTGCAGGAAACAGATTTCAGGAGGTAGATTCGAATCGCCTTTAAAGCACATGAAAAGCGGCAAAACGTTGACAATGATGCCCTTGGCCGAAAAGGGCGTATGCGTTTTTTCCTGAATATATTCAGGAAAAAACGCATACGCCCTTTTTGGCCAACCGAGCAACCTGGAAAGGCAAATCAGCGCTACAAAGATGTCTCGCTTCCCATCGGTCAAAAGGGCCATGCTGAAAAAAGTGTCAACACCAGAAATGCAGGACAGGCCATGGAGAAATGGGAGCCTTGCTACACTGATGGGCGGGATGTAAATTGTCAACAGCCACTCTGGAGAAGTGTACGGTGAGTCCTGAAACGTCTAAAAAGCAAAGCTTAGAGAGCATAGGGCACTTCCACTCATGGGGGTATAAATTGGGAAAATGAAAAATCAGCAAGACACAAGCACCCCAAAGTTTAGGGCTGCTCTGTTGACAAGGACCTCCACTTCATTCCACCTTCAATATCCCAGGAAAGAGAAAAATGGATAAAGAAGTTGTGGTCCTTATGTACAATGGAATATCACTCAGCCGTGAAATCAATGTCATAAGGCTAGTAGCAGCATGATGAGTGGATTTAGGTACGACGACTCTAAGTGAAATAAGTCACACAGAAAAGGACACTTCTCATAAGGTATCACTGATAGAGGGAATGTAAAAACCGTTACACTTGAACTGAATTACAAAACAGAACAGAGTCACACATGCAGAAAACACACTATGGCTGCTTAACGGGAAAGGTGAGGTGGGGTGATACATAAAACAAGGGTTTCAAATTAGCTCAGATACCGTTCCATAAACCCAATATGTAATAGACAAGACCTACTCCTTGCTCAGAGAACTGGACTCAACACGCCCTATTCACCGCACAAGAATATATCTGACTAGTAATAATCTTAAAACCTATGTATTGATATCTCTCTGTTAGTGTGTCAAGTGGGTAAAAAGCGGCATAAACACAGCAGTGAAAAGCAGCTAAACCCCATTATAAAAATAAATTACTTTGAAACACCCATGAAACAAAGACAGTGAAAGAGAGAGAAATTCTTACACAATGCGTTCAGGGGCTGTGATGCAACCTGGATTGACCATATCTAGACCCACAGCTGGATGAGACCTAAGGGTGGACACTGTTGCGGCTGAGAGGTTTGGTGAGGTTGGGTGAGCAAACGCAGACCCTTTAAAGTAATACTGCGTGGTACCCATCGCATGGGTCCCAAATCTCCAGGTTCAAGGGCATCTTCCTACATCGAAAACATGCATGAGATACCCAGAAGATGGTACACCGTGTGATGGGGAAAGGTTTCTAAAACGCACCTCATTTCTCATCTGCTTGTGCCCGGGTTCGCCATTCCAGCCACTTTACTAGCAATCTCCCTCCTTGGAGCATCAGCACCTTTAACCTCCTGTTCCGTACAGGTTGCAATTTGTACTGAGGATGAACGGGAAGACGTGGAACCAATGAAAGACTAGCTCTTGGTGTTGGGACAGGCACAGGTCACTCTATTTTCCCATCAGGAAGAAGAATTAACCACAGGCTCAGCCTGCCCCCCGGAACCAGAACAGGGCCTGAAGCCATCCTGCGCTTTTGCGGCCAGCTCCCTAAAAAGCGAGTTGTAAAATGGAGGTTCAGGGCACTGCAATTCACAAACCTGCAGAGTTATAAATGATAACTCTCATCCACAAATATATTGAGGGAAGGCAAAGAAGAGGATTTGAAATCAAGGCAGAATTGCAGGAAACAGATTTCAGGAGGTAGATTCGAATCGCCTTTAAAGCACATGAAAAGCGGCAAAACGTTGACAATGATGCCCTTGGCCAAAAAGGGCGTATGCGTTTTTTCCTGAATATATTCAGGAAAAAACGCATACGCCCTTTTTGGCCAACCAAGCAACCTGGAAAGGCAAATCAGCGCTACAAAGATGTCTCGCTTCCCATCGGTCAAAAGGGCCATGCTGAAAAAAGTGTCAACACCAGAAATGCAGGACAGGCCATGGAGAAATGGGAGCCTTGCTACACTGATGGGCGGGATGTAAATTGTCAACAGCCACTCTGGAGAAGTGTACGGTGAGTCCTGAAACGTCTAAAAAGCAAAGCTTAGAGAGCATAGGGCACTTCCACTCATGGGGGTATAAATTGGGAAAATGAAAAATCAGCAAGACACAAGCACCCCAAAGTTTAGGGCTGCTCTGTTGACAAGGACCTCCACTTCATTCCACCTTCAATATCCCAGGAAAGAGAAAAATGGATAAAGAAGTTGTGGTCCTTATGTACAATGGAATATCACTCAGCCGTGAAATCAATGTCATAAGGCTAGTAGCAGCATGATGAGTGGATTTAGGTACGACGACTCTAAGTGAAATAAGTCACACAGAAAAGGACACTTCTCATAAGGTATCACTGATAGAGGGAATGTAAAAACCGTTACACTTGAACTGAATTACAAAACAGAACAGAGTCACACATGCAGAAAACACACTATGGCTGCTTAACGGGAAAGGTGAGGTGGGGTGATACATAAAACAAGGGTTTCAAATTAGCTCAGATACCGTTCCATAAACCCAATATGTAATAGACAAGACCTACTCCTTGCTCAGAGAACTGGACTCAACACGCCCTATTCACCGCACAAGAATATATCTGACTAGTAATAATCTTAAAACCTATGTATTGATATCTCTCTGTTAGTGTGTCAAGTGGGTAAAAAGCGGCATAAACACAGCAGTGAAAAGCAGCTAAACCCCATTATAAAAATAAATTACTTTGAAACACCCATGAAACAAAGACAGTGAAAGAGAGAGAAATTCTTACACAATGCGTTCAGGGGCTGTGATGCAACCTGGATTGACCATATCTAGACCCACAGCTGGATGAGACCTAAGGGTGGACACTGTTGCGGCTGAGAGGTTTGGTGAGGTTGGGTGAGCAAACGCAGACCCTTTAAAGTAATACTGCGTGGTACCCATCGCATGGGTCCCAAATCTCCAGGTTCAAGGGCATCTTCCTACATCGAAAACATGCATGAGATACCCAGAAGATGGTACACCGTGTGATGGGGAAAGGTTTCTAAAACGCACCTCATTTCTCATCTGCTTGTGCCCGGGTTCGCCATTCCAGCCACTTTACTAGCAATCTCCCTCCTTGGAGCATCAGCACCTTTAACCTCCTGTTCCGTACAGGTTGCAATTTGTACTGAGGATGAACGGGAAGACGTGGAACCAATGAAAGACTAGCTCTTGGTGTTGGGACAGGCACAGGTCACTCTATTTTCCCATCAGGAAGAAGAATTAACCACAGGCTCAGCCTGCCCCCCGGACCCAGAACAGGGCCTGAAGCCATCCTGCGCTTTTGCGGCCAGCTCCCTAAAAAGCGAGTTGTAAAATGGAGGTTCAGGGCACTGCAATTCACAAACCTGCAGAGTTATAAATGATAACTCTCATCCACAAATATATTGAGGGAAGGCAAAGAAGAGGATTTGAAATCAAGGCAGAATTGCAGGAAACAGATTTCAGGAGGTAGATTCGAATCGCCTTTCAAGCACATGAAAAGCGGCAAAACGTTGACAATGATGCCCTTGGCCAAAAAGGGCGTATGCGTTTTTTCCTGAATATATTCAGGAAAAAACGCATACGCCCTTTTTGGCCAACCAAGCAACCTGGAAAGGCAAATCAGCGCTACAAAGATGTCTCGCTTCCCATCGGTCAAAAGGGCCATGCTGAAAAAAGTGTCAACACCAGAAATGCAGGACAGGCCATGGAGAAATGGGAGCCTTGCTACACTGATGGGCGGGATGTAAATTGTCAACAGCCACTCTGGAGAAGTGTACGGTGAGTCCTGAAACGTCTAAAAAGCAAAGCTTAGAGAGCATAGGGCACTTCCACTCATGGGGGTATAAATTGGGAAAATGAAAAATCAGCAAGACACAAGCACCCCAAAGTTTAGGGCTGCTCTGTTGACAAGGACCTCCACTTCATTCCACCTTCAATATCCCAGGAAAGAGAAAAATGGATAAAGAAGTTGTGGTCCTTATGTACAATGGAATATCACTCAGCCGTGAAATCAATGTCATAAGGCTAGTAGCAGCATGATGAGTGGATTTAGGTACGACGACTCTAAGTGAAATAAGTCACACAGAAAAGGACACTTCTCATAAGGTATCACTGATAGAGGGAATGTAAAAACCGTTACACTTGAACTGAATTACAAAACAGAACAGAGTCACACATGCAGAAAACACACTATGGCTGCTTAACGGGAAAGGTGAGGTGGGGTGATACATAAAACAAGGGTTTCAAATTAGCTCAGATACCGTTCCATAAACCCAATATGTAATAGACAAGACCTACTCCTTGCTCAGAGAACTGGACTCAACACGCCCTATTCACCGCACAAGAATATATCTGACTAGTAATAATCTTAAAACCTATGTATTGATATCTCTCTGTTAGTGTGTCAAGTGGGTAAAAAGCGGCATAAACACAGCAGTGAAAAGCAGCTAAACCCCATTATAAAAATAAATTACTTTGAAACACCCATGAAACAAAGACAGTGAAAGAGAGAGAAATTCTTACACAATGCGTTCAGGGGCTGTGATGCAACCTGGATTGACCATATCTAGACCCACAGCTGGATGAGACCTAAGGGTGGACACTGTTGCGGCTGAGAGGTTTGGTGAGGTTGGGTGAGCAAACGCAGACCCTTTAAAGTAATACTGCGTGGTACCCATCGCATGGGTCCCAAATCTCCAGGTTCAAGGGCATCTTCCTACATCGAAAACATGCATGAGATACCCAGAAGATGGTACACCGTGTGATGGGGAAAGGTTTCTAAAACGCACCTCATTTCTCATCTGCTTGTGCCCGGGTTCGCCATTCCAGCCACTTTACTAGCAATCTCCCTCCTTGGAGCATCAGCACCTTTAACCTCCTGTTCCGTACAGGTTGCAATTTGTACTGAGGATGAACGGGAAGACGTGGAACCAATGAAAGACTAGCTCTTGGTGTTGGGACAGGCACAGGTCACTCTATTTTCCCATCAGGAAGAAGAATTAACCACAGGCTCAGCCTGCCCCCCGGACCCAGAACAGGGCCTGAAGCCATCCTGCGCTTTTGCGGCCAGCTCCCTAAAAAGCGAGTTGTAAAATGGAGGTTCAGGGCACTGCAATTCACAAACCTGCAGAGTTATAAATGATAACTCTCATCCACAAATATATTGAGGGAAGGCAAAGAAGAGGATTTGAAATCAAGGCAGAATTGCAGGAAACAGATTTCAGGAGGTAGATTCGAATCGCCTTTCAAGCACATGAAAAGCGGCAAAACGTTGACAATGATGCCCTTGGCCAAAAAGGGCGTATGCGTTTTTTCCTGAATATATTCAGGAAAAAACGCATACGCCCTTTTTGGCCAACCAAGCAACCTGGAAAGGCAAATCAGCGCTACAAAGATGTCTCGCTTCCCATCGGTCAAAAGGGCCATGCTGAAAAAAGTGTCAACACCAGAAATGCAGGACAGGCCATGGAGAAATGGGAGCCTTGCTACACTGATGGGCGGGATGTAAATTGTCAACAGCCACTCTGGAGAAGTGTACGGTGAGTCCTGAAACGTCTAAAAAGCAAAGCTTAGAGAGCATAGGGCACTTCCACTCATGGGGGTATAAATTGGGAAAATGAAAAATCAGCAAGACACAAGCACCCCAAAGTTTAGGGCTGCTCTGTTGACAAGGACCTCCACTTCATTCCACCTTCAATATCCCAGGAAAGAGAAAAATGGATAAAGAAGTTGTGGTCCTTATGTACAATGGAATATCACTCAGCCGTGAAATCAATGTCATAAGGCTAGTAGCAGCATGATGAGTGGATTTAGGTACGACGACTCTAAGTGAAATAAGTCACACAGAAAAGGACACTTCTCATAAGGTATCACTGATAGAGGGAATGTAAAAACCGTTACACTTGAACTGAATTACAAAACAGAACAGAGTCACACATGCAGAAAACACACTATGGCTGCTTAACGGGAAAGGTGAGGTGGGGTGATACATAAAACAAGGGTTTCAAATTAGCTCAGATACCGTTCCATAAACCCAATATGTAATAGACAAGACCTACTCCTTGCTCAGAGAACTGGACTCAACACGCCCTATTCACCGCACAAGAATATATCTGACTAGTAATAATCTTAAAACCTATGTATTGATATCTCTCTGTTACTGTGTCAAGTGGGTGTAAAGCGGCATAAACACAGCAGTGAAAAGCAGCTAAACCCCATTATAAAAATAAATTACTTTGAAACACCCATGAAACAAAGACAGTGAAAGAGAGAGAAATTCTTACACAATGCGTTCAGGGGCTGTGATGCAACCTGGATTGACCATATCTAGACCCACAGCTGGATGAGACCTAAGGGTGGACACTGTTGCGGCTGAGAGGTTTGGTGAGGTTGGGTGAGCAAACGCAGACCCTTTAAAGTAATACTGCGTGGTACCCATCGCATGGGTCCCAAATCTCCAGGTTCAAGGGCATCTTCCTACATCGAAAACATGCATGAGATACCCAGAAGATGGTACACCGTGTGATGGGGAAAGGTTTCTAAAACGCACCTCATTTCTCATCTGCTTGTGCCCGGGTTCGCCATTCCAGCCACTTTACTAGCAATCTCCCTCCTTGGAGCATCAGCACCTTTAACCTCCTGTTCCGTACAGGTTGCAATTTGTACTGAGGATGAACGGGAAGACGTGGAACCAATGAAAGACTAGCTCTTGGTGTTGGGACAGGCACAGGTCACTCTATTTTCCCATCAGGAAGAAGAATTAACCACAGGCTCAGCCTGCCCCCCGGACCCAGAACAGGGCCTGAAGCCATCCTGCGCTTTTGCGGCCAGCTCCCTAAAAAGCGAGTTGTAAAATGGAGGTTCAGGGCACTGCAATTCACAAACCTGCAGAGTTATAAATGATAACTCTCATCCACAAATATATTGAGGGAAGGCAAAGAAGAGGATTTGAAATCAAGGCAGAATTGCAGGAAACAGATTTCAGGAGGTAGATTCGAATCGCCTTTCAAGCACATGAAAAGCGGCAAAACGTTGACAATGATGCCCTTGGCCAAAAAGGGCGTATGCGTTTTTTCCTGAATATATTCAGGAAAAAACGCATACGCCCTTTTTGGCCAACCGAGCAACCTGGAAAGGCAAATCAGCGCTACAAAGATGTCTCGCTTCCCATCGGTCAAAAGGGCCATGCTGAAAAAAGTGTCAACACCAGAAATGCAGGACAGGCCATGGAGAAATGGGAGCCTTGCTACACTGATGGGCGGGATGTAAATTGTCAACAGCCACTCTGGAGAAGTGTACGGTGAGTCCTGAAACGTCTAAAAAGCAAAGCTTAGAGAGCATAGGGCACTTCCACTCATGGGGGTATAAATTGGGAAAATGAAAAATCAGCAAGACACAAGCACCCCAAAGTTTAGGGCTGCTCTGTTGACAAGGACCTCCACTTCATTCCACCTTCAATATCCCAGGAAAGAGAAAAATGGATAAAGAAGTTGTGGTCCTTATGTACAATGGAATATCACTCAGCCGTGAAATCAATGTCATAAGGCTAGTAGCAGCATGATGAGTGGATTTAGGTACGACGACTCTAAGTGAAATAAGTCACACAGAAAAGGACACTTCTCATAAGGTATCACTGATAGAGGGAATGTAAAAACCGTTACACTTGAACTGAATTACAAAACAGAACAGAGTCACACATGCAGAAAACACACTATGGCTGCTTAACGGGAAAGGTGAGGTGGGGTGATACATAAAACAAGGGTTTCAAATTAGCTCAGATACCGTTCCATAAACCCAATATGTAATAGACAAGACCTACTCCTTGCTCAGAGAACTGGACTCAACACGCCCTATTCACCGCACAAGAATATATCTGACTAGTAATAATCTTAAAACCTATGTATTGATATCTCTCTGTTACTGTGTCAAGTGGGTGTAAAGCGGCATAAACACAGCAGTGAAAAGCAGCTAAACCCCATTATAAAAATAAATTACTTTGAAACACCCATGAAACAAAGACAGTGAAAGAGAGAGAAATTCTTACACAATGCGTTCAGGGGCTGTGATGCAACCTGGATTGACCATATCTAGACCCACAGCTGGATGAGACCTAAGGGTGGACACTGTTGCGGCTGAGAGGTTTGGTGAGGTTGGGTGAGCAAACGCAGACCCTTTAAAGTAATACTGCGTGGTACCCATCGCATGGGTCCCAAATCTCCAGGTTCAAGGGCATCTTCCTACATCGAAAACATGCATGAGATACCCAGAAGATGGTACACCGTGTGATGGGGAAAGGTTTCTAAAACGCACCTCATTTCTCATCTGCTTGTGCCCGGGTTCGCCATTCCAGCCACTTTACTAGCAATCTCCCTCCTTGGAGCATCAGCACCTTTAACCTCCTGTTCCGTACAGGTTGCAATTTGTACTGAGGATGAACGGGAAGACGTGGAACCAATGAAAGACTAGCTCTTGGTGTTGGGACAGGCACAGGTCACTCTATTTTCCCATCAGGAAGAAGAATTAACCACAGGCTCAGCCTGCCCCCCGGACCCAGAACAGGGCCTGAAGCCATCCTGCGCTTTTGCGGCCAGCTCCCTAAAAAGCGAGTTGTAAAATGGAGGTTCAGGGCACTGCAATTCACAAACCTGCAGAGTTATAAATGATAACTCTCATCCACAAATATATTGAGGGAAGGCAAAGAAGAGGATTTGAAATCAAGGCAGAATTGCAGGAAACAGATTTCAGGAGGTAGATTCGAATCGCCTTTCAAGCACATGAAAAGCGGCAAAACGTTGACAATGATGCCCTTGGCCAAAAAGGGCGTATGCGTTTTTTCCTGAATATATTCAGGAAAAAACGCATACGCCCTTTTTGGCCAACCGAGCAACCTGGAAAGGCAAATCAGCGCTACAAAGATGTCTCGCTTCCCATCGGTCAAAAGGGCCATGCTGAAAAAAGTGTCAAAACCAGAAATGCAGGACAGGCCATGGAGAAATGGGAGCCTTGCTACACTGATGGGCGGGATGTAAATTGTCAACAGCCACTCTGGAGAAGTGTACGGTGAGTCCTGAAACGTCTAAAAAGCAAAGCTTAGAGAGCATAGGGCACTTCCACTCATGGGGGTATAAATTGGGAAAATGAAAAATCAGCAAGACACAAGCACCCCAAAGTTTAGGGCTGCTCTGTTGACAAGGACCTCCACTTCATTCCACCTTCAATATCCCAGGAAAGAGAAAAATGGATAAAGAAGTTGTGGTCCTTATGTACAATGGAATATCACTCAGCCGTGAAATCAATGTCATAAGGCTAGTAGCAGCATGATGAGTGGATTTAGGTACGACGACTCTAAGTGAAATAAGTCACACAGAAAAGGACACTTCTCATAAGGTATCACTGATAGAGGGAATGTAAAAACCGTTACACTTGAACTGAATTACAAAACAGAACAGAGTCACACATGCAGAAAACACACTATGGCTGCTTAACGGGAAAGGTGAGGTGGGGTGATACATAAAACAAGGGTTTCAAATTAGCTCAGATACCGTTCCATAAACCCAATATGTAATAGACAAGACCTACTCCTTGCTCAGAGAACTGGACTCAACACGCCCTATTCACCGCACAAGAATATATCTGACTAGTAATAATCTTAAAACCTATGTATTGATATCTCTCTGTTACTGTGTCAAGTGGGTGTAAAGCGGCATAAACACAGCAGTGAAAAGCAGCTAAACCCCATTATAAAAATAAATTACTTTGAAACACCCATGAAACAAAGACAGTGAAAGAGAGAGAAATTCTTACACAATGCGTTCAGGGCTGTGATGCAACCTGGATTGACCATATCTAGACCCACAGCTGGATGAGACCTAAGGGTGGACACTGTTGCGGCTGAGAGGTTTGGTGAGGTTGGGTGAGCAAACGCAGACCCTTTAAAGTAATACTGCGTGGTACCCATCGCATGGGTCCCAAATCTCCAGGTTCAAGGGCATCTTCCTACATCGAAAACATGCATGAGATACCCAGAAGATGGTACACCGTGTGATGGGGAAAGGTTTCTAAAACGCACCTCATTTCTCATCTGCTTGTGCCCGGGTTCGCCATTCCAGCCACTTTACTAGCAATCTCCCTCCTTGGAGCATCAGCACCTTTAACCTCCTGTTCCGTACAGGTTGCAATTTGTACTGAGGATGAACGGGAAGACGTGGAACCAATGAAAAGACTAGCTCTTGGTGTTGGGACAGGCACAGGTCACTCTATTTTCCCATCAGGAAGAAGAATTAACCACAGGCTCAGCCTGCCCCCCGGACCCAGAACAGGGCCTGAAGCCATCCTGCGCTTTTGCGGCCAGCTCCCTAAAAAGCGAGTTGTAAAATGGAGGTTCAGGGCACTGCAATTCACAAACCTGCAGAGTTATAAATGATAACTCTCATCCACAAATATATTGAGGGAAGGCAAAGAAGAGGATTTGAAATCAAGGCAGAATTGCAGGAAACAGATTTCAGGAGGTAGATTCGAATCGCCTTTCAAGCACATGAAAAGCGGCAAAACGTTGACAATGATGCCCTTGGCCAAAAAGGGCGTATGCGTTTTTTCCTGAATATATTCAGGAAAAAACGCATACGCCCTTTTTGGCCAACCGAGCAACCTGGAAAGGCAAATCAGCGCTACAAAGATGTCTCGCTTCCCATCGGTCAAAAGGGCCATGCTGAAAAAAGTGTCAAAACCAGAAATGCAGGACAGGCCATGGAGAAATGGGAGCCTTGCTACACTGATGGGCGGGATGTAAATTGTCAACAGCCACTCTGGAGAAGTGTACGGTGAGTCCTGAAACGTCTAAAAAGCAAAGCTTAGAGAGCATAGGGCACTTCCACTCATGGGGGTATAAATTGGGAAAATGAAAAATCAGCAAGACACAAGCACCCCAAAGTTTAGGGCTGCTCTGTTGACAAGGACCTCCACTTCATTCCACCTTCAATATCCCAGGAAAGAGAAAAATGGATAAAGAAGTTGTGGTCCTTATGTACAATGGAATATCACTCAGCCGTGAAATCAATGTCATAAGGCTAGTAGCAGCATGATGAGTGGATTTAGGTACGACGACTCTAAGTGAAATAAGTCACACAGAAAAGGACACTTCTCATAAGGTATCACTGATAGAGGGAATGTAAAAACCGTTACACTTGAACTGAATTACAAAACAGAACAGAGTCACACATGCAGAAAACACACTATGGCTGCTTAACGGGAAAGGTGAGGTGGGGTGATACATAAAACAAGGGTTTCAAATTAGCTCAGATACCGTTCCATAAACCCAATATGTAATAGACAAGACCTACTCCTTGCTCAGAGAACTGGACTCAACACGCCCTATTCACCGCACAAGAATATATCTGACTAGTAATAATCTTAAAACCTATGTATTGATATCTCTCTGTTACTGTGTCAAGTGGGTGTAAAGCGGCATAAACACAGCAGTGAAAAGCAGCTAAACCCCATTATAAAAATAAATTACTTTGAAAAACCCATGAAACAAAGACAGTGAAAGAGAGCGAAATTCTTACACAATGCGTTCAGGGGCTGTGATGCAACCTGGATTGACCATATCTAGACCCACAGCTGGATGAGACCTAAGGGTGGACACTGTTGTGGCTGAGAGGTTTGGTGAGGTTGGGTGAGCAAACGCAGACCCTTTAAATAATACTGCGTGGTACCCATCGCATGGGTCCCAAATCTCCAGGTTCAAGGGCATCTTCCTACATCGAAAACATGCATGAGATACCCAGAAGATGGTACACCGTGTGATGGGGAAAGGTTTCTAAAACGCACCTCATTTCTCATCTGCTTGTGCCCGGGTTCGCCATTCCAGCCACTTTACTAGCAATCTCCCTCCTTGGAGCATCAGCACCTTTAACCTCCTGTTCCGTACAGGTTGCAATTTGTACTGAGGATGAACGGGAAGACGTGGAACCAATGAAAGACTAGCTCTTGGTGTTGGGACAGGCACAGGTCACTCTATTTTCCCATCAGGAAGAAGAATTAACCACAGGCTCAGCCTGCCCCCCGGAACCAGAACAGGGCCTAGCCATCCTGCGCTTTTGCGGCCAGCTCCCTAAAAAGCGAGTTGTAAAATGGAGGTTCAGGGCACTGCAATTCACAAACCTGCAGAGTTATAAATGATAACTCTCATCCACAAATATATTGAGGGAAGGCAAAGAAGAGGATTTGAAATCAAGGCAGAATTGCAGGAAACAGATTTCAGGAGGTAGATTCGAATCGCCTTTAAAGCACATGAAAAGCGGCAAAACGTTGACAATGATGCCCTTGGCCGAAAAGGGCGTATGCGTTTTTTCCTGAATATATTCAGGAAAAAACGCATACGCCCTTTTTGGCCAACCGAGCAACCTGGAAAGGCAAATCAGCGCTACAAAGATGTCTCGCTTCCCATCGGTCAAAAGGGCCATGCTGAAAAAAGTGTCAAAACCAGAAATGCAGGACAGGCCATGGAGAAATGGGAGCCTTGCTACACTGATGGGCGGGATGTAAATTGTCAACAGCCACTCTGGAGAAGTGTACGGTGAGTCCTGAAACGTCTAAAAAGCAAAGCTTAGAGAGCATAGGGCACTTCCACTCATGGGGGTATAAATTGGGAAAATTAAAAATCAGCAAGACACAAGCACCCCAAAGTTTAGGGCTGCTCTGTTGACAAGGACCTCCACTTCATTCCACCTTCAATATCCCAGGAAAGAGAAAAATGGATAAAGAAGTTGTGGTCCTTATGTACAATGGAATATCACTCAGCCGTGAAATCAATGTCATAAGGCTAGTAGCAGCATGATGAGTGGATTTAGGTACGACGACTCTAAGTGAAATAAGTCACACAGAAAAGGACACTTCTCATAAGGTATCACTGATAGAGGGAATGTAAAAACCGTTACACTTGAACTGAATTACAAAACAGAACAGAGTCACACATGCAGAAAACACACTATGGCTGCTTAACGGGAAAGGTGAGGTGGGGTGATACATAAAACAAGGGTTTCAAATTAGCTCAGATACCGTTCCATAAACCCAATATGTAATAGACAAGACCTACTCCTTGCTCAGAGAACTGGACTCAACACGCCCTATTCACCGCACAAGAATATATCTGACTAGTAATAATCTTAAAACCTATGTATTGATATCTCTCTGTTACTGTGTCAAGTGGGTGTAAAGCGGCATAAACACAGCAGTGAAAAGCAGCTAAACCCCATTATAAAAATAAATTACTTTGAAAAACCCATGAAACAAAGACAGTGAAAGAGAGCGAAATTCTTACACAATGCGTTCAGGGGCTGTGATGCAACCTGGATTGACCATATCTAGACCCACAGCTGGATGAGACCTAAGGGTGGACACTGTTGCGGCTGAGAGGTTTGGTGAGGTTGGGTGAGCAAACGCAGACCCTTTAAATAATACTGCGTGGTACCCATCGCATGGGTCCCAAATCTCCAGGTTCAAGGGCATCTTCCTACATCGAAAACATGCATGAGATACCCAGAAGATGGTACACCGTGTGATGGGGAAAGGTTTCTAAAACGCACCTCATTTCTCATCTGCTTGTGCCCGGGTTCGCCATTCCAGCCACTTTACTAGCAATCTCCCTCCTTGGAGCATCAGCACCTTTAACCTCCTGTTCCGTACAGGTTGCAATTTGTACTGAGGATGAACGGGAAGACGTGGAACCAATGAAAGACTAGCTCTTGGTGTTGGGACAGGCACAGGTCACTCTATTTTCCCATCAGGAAGAAGAATTAACCACAGGCTCAGCCTGCCCCCCGGAACCAGAACAGGGCCTAGCCATCCTGCGCTTTTGCGGCCAGCTCCCTAAAAAGCGAGTTGTAAAATGGAGGTTCAGGGCACTGCAATTCACAAACCTGCAGAGTTATAAATGATAACTCTCATCCACAAATATATTGAGGGAAGGCAAAGAAGAGGATTTGAAATCAAGGCAGAATTGCAGGAAACAGATTTCAGGAGGTAGATTCGAATCGCCTTTAAAGCACATGAAAAGCGGCAAAACGTTGACAATGATGCCCTTGGCCGAAAAGGGCGTATGCGTTTTTTCCTGAATATATTCAGGAAAAAACGCATACGCCCTTTTTGGCCAACCGAGCAACCTGGAAAGGCAAATCAGCGCTACAAAGATGTCTCGCTTTCCATCGGTCAAAAGGGCCATGCTGAAAAAAGTGTCAACACCAGAAATGCAGGACAGGCCATGGAGAAATGGGAGCCTTGCTACACTGATGGGCGGGATGTAAATTGTCAACAGCCACTCTGGAGAAGTGTACGGTGAGTCCTGAAACGTCTAAAAAGCAAAGCTTAGAGAGCATAGGGCACTTCCACTCATGGGGGTATAAATTGGGAAAATGAAAAATCAGCAAGACACAAGCACCCCAAAGTTTAGGGCTGCTCTGTTGACAAGGACCTCCACTTCATTCCACCTTCAATATCCCAGGAAAGAGAAAAATGGATAAAGAAGTTGTGGTCCTTATGTACAATGGAATATCACTCAGCCGTGAAATCAATGTCATAAGGCTAGTAGCAGCATGATGAGTGGATTTAGGTACGACGACTCTAAGTGAAATAAGTCACACAGAAAAGGACACTTCTCATAAGGTATCACTGATAGAGGGAATGTAAAAACCGTTACACTTGAACTGAATTACAAAACAGAACAGAGTCACACATGCAGAAAACACACTATGGCTGCTTAACGGGAAAGGTGAGGTGGGGTGATACATAAAACAAGGGTTTCAAATTAGCTCAGATACCGTTCCATAAACCCAATATGTAATAGACAAGACCTACTCCTTGCTCAGAGAACTGGACTCAACACGCCCTATTCACCGCACAAGAATATATCTGACTAGTAATAATCTTAAAACCTATGTATTGATATCTCTCTGTTAGTGTGTCAAGTGGGTAAAAAGCGGCATAAACACAGCAGTGAAAAGCAGCTAAACCCCATTATAAAAATAAATTACTTTGAAAAACCCATGAAACAAAGACAATGAAAGAGAGCGAAATTCTTACACAATGCGTTCAGGGGCTGTGATGCAACCTGGATTGACCATATCTAGACCCACAGCTGGATGAGACCTAAGGGTGGACACTGTTGCGGCTGAGAGGTTTGGTGAGGTTGGGTGAGCAAACGCAGACCCTTTAAAGTAATACTGCGTGGTACCCATCGCATGGGTCCCAAATCTCCAGGTTCAAGGGCATCTTCCTACATCGAAAACATGCATGAGATACCCAGAAGATGGTACACCGTGTGATGGGGAAAGGTTTCTAAAACGCACCTCATTTCTCATCTGCTTGTGCCCGGGTTCGCCATTCCAGCCACTTTACTAGCAATCTCCCTCCTTGGAGCATCAGCACCTTTAACCTCCTGTTCCGTACAGGTTGCAATTTGTACTGAGGATGAACGGGAAGACGTGGAACCAATGAAAGACTAGCTCTTGGTGTTGGGACAGGCACAGGTCACTCTATTTTCCCATCAGGAAGAAGAATTAACCACAGGCTCAGCCTGCCCCCCGGAACCAGAACAGGGCCTAGCCATCCTGCGCTTTTGCGGCCAGCTCCCTAAAAAGCGAGTTGTAAAATGGAGGTTCAGGGCACTGCAATTCACAAACCTGCAGAGTTATAAATGATAACTCTCATCCACAAATATATTGAGGGAAGGCAAAGAAGAGGATTTGAAATCAAGGCAGAATTGCAGGAAACAGATTTCAGGAGGTAGATTCGAATCGCCTTTAAAGCACATGAAAAGCGGCAAAACGTTGACAATGATGCCCTTGGCCGAAAAGGGCGTATGCGTTTTTTCCTGAATATATTCAGGAAAAAACGCATACGCCCTTTTTGGCCAACCGAGCAACCTGGAAAGGCAAATCAGCGCTACAAAGATGTCTCGCTTCCCATCGGTCAAAAGGGCCATGCTGAAAAAAGTGTCAAAACCAGAAATGCAGGACAGGCCATGGAGAAATGGGAGCCTTGCTACACTGATGGGCGGGATGTAAATTGTCAACAGCCACTCTGGAGAAGTGTACGGTGAGTCCTGAAACGTCTAAAAAGCAAAGCTTAGAGAGCATAGGGCACTTCCACTCATGGGGGTATAAATTGGGAAAATGAAAAATCAGCAAGACACAAGCACCCCAAAGTTTAGGGCTGCTCTGTTGACAAGGACCTCCACTTCATTCCACCTTCAATATCCCAGGAAAGAGAAAAATGGATAAAGAAGTTGTGGTCCTTATGTACAATGGAATATCACTCAGCCGTGAAATCAATGTCATAAGGCTAGTAGCAGCATGATGAGTGGATTTAGGTACGACGACTCTAAGTGAAATAAGTCACACAGAAAAGGACACTTCTCATAAGGTATCACTGATAGAGGGAATGTAAAAACCGTTACACTTGAACTGAATTACAAAACAGAACAGAGTCACACATGCAGAAAACACACTATGGCTGCTTAACGGGAAAGGTGAGGTGGGGTGATACATAAAACAAGGGTTTCAAATTAGCTCAGATACCGTTCCATAAACCCAATATGTAATAGACAAGACCTACTCCTTGCTCAGAGAACTGGACTCAACACGCCCTATTCACCGCACAAGAATATATCTGACTAGTAATAATCTTAAAACCTATGTATTGATATCTCTCTGTTACTGTGTCAAGTGGGTGTAAAGCGGCATAAACACAGCAGTGAAAAGCAGCTAAACCCCATTATAAAAATAAATTACTTTGAAAAACCCATGAAACAAAGACAGTGAAAGAGAGCGAAATTCTTACACAATGCGTTCAGGGGCTGTGATGCAACCTGGATTGACCATATCTAGACCCACAGCTGGATGAGACCTAAGGGTGGACACTGTTGCGGCTGAGAGGTTTGGTGAGGTTGGGTGAGCAAACGCAGACCCTTTAAAGTAATACTGCGTGGTACCCATCGCATGGGTCCCAAATCTCCAGGTTCAAGGGCATCTTCCTACATCGAAAACATGCATGAGATACCCAGAAGATGGTACACCGTGTGATGGGGAAAGGTTTCTAAAACGCACCTCATTTCTCATCTGCTTGTGCCCGGGTTCGCCATTCCAGCCACTTTACTAGCAATCTCCCTCCTTGGAGCATCAGCACCTTTAACCTCCTGTTCCGTACAGGTTGCAATTTGTACTGAGGATGAACGGGAAGACGTGGAACCAATGAAAGACTAGCTCTTGGTGTTGGGACAGGCACAGGTCACTCTATTTTCCCATCAGGAAGAAGAATTAACCACAGGCTCAGCCTGCCCCCCGGAACCAGAACAGGGCCTAGCCATCCTGCGCTTTTGCGGCCAGCTCCATAAAAAGCGAGTTGTAAAATGGAGGTTCAGGGCACTGCAATTCACAAACCTGCAGAGTTATAAATGATAACTCTCATCCACAAATATATTGAGGGAAGGCAAAGAAGAGGATTTGAAATCAAGGCAGAATTGCAGGAAACAGATTTCAGGAGGTAGATTCGAATCGCCTTTAAAGCACATGAAAAGCGGCAAAACGTTGACAATGATGCCCTTGGCCGAAAAGGGCGTATGCGTTTTTTCCTGAATATATTCAGGAAAAAACGCATACGCCCTTTTTGGCCAACCGAGCAACCTGGAAAGGCAAATCAGCGCTACAAAGATGTCTCGCTTCCCATCGGTCAAAAGGGCCATGCTGAAAAAAGTGTCAACACCAGAAATGCAGGACAGGCCATGGAGAAATGGGAGCCTTGCTACACTGATGGGCGGGATGTAAATTGTCAACAGCCACTCTGGAGAAGTGTACGGTGAGTCCTGAAACGTCTAAAAAGCAAAGCTTAGAGAGCATAGGGCACTTCCACTCATGGGGGTATAAATTGGGAAAATGAAAAATCAGCAAGACACAAGCACCCCAAAGTTTAGGGCTGCTCTGTTGACAAGGACCTCCACTTCATTCCACCTTCAATATCCCAGGAAAGAGAAAAATGGATAAAGAAGTTGTGGTCCTTATGTACAATGGAATATCACTCAGCCGTGAAATCAATGTCATAAGGCTAGTAGCAGCATGATGAGTGGATTTAGGTACGACGACTCTAAGTGAAATAAGTCACACAGAAAAGGACACTTCTCATAAGGTATCACTGATAGAGGGAATGTAAAAACCGTTACACTTGAACTGAATTACAAAACAGAACAGAGTCACACATGCAGAAAACACACTATGGCTGCTTAACGGGAAAGGTGAGGTGGGGTGATACATAAAACAAGGGTTTCAAATTAGCTCAGATACCGTTCCATAAACCCAATATGTAATAGACAAGACCTACTCCTTGCTCAGAGAACTGGACTCAACACGCCCTATTCACCGCACAAGAATATATCTGACTAGTAATAATCTTAAAACCTATGTATTGATATCTCTCTGTTACTGTGTCAAGTGGGTAAAAAGCGGCATAAACACAGCAGTGAAAAGCAGCTAAACCCCATTATAAAAATAAATTACTTTGAAAAACCCATGAAACAAAGACAGTGAAAGAGAGCGAAATTCTTACACAATGCGTTCAGGGGCTGTGATGCAACCTGGATTGACCATATCTAGACCCACAGCTGGATGAGACCTAAGGGTGGACACTGTTGCGGCTGAGAGGTTTGGTGAGGTTGGGTGAGCAAACGCAGACCCTTTAAAGTAATACTGCGTGGTACCCATCGCATGGGTCCCAAATCTCCAGGTTCAAGGGCATCTTCCTACATCGAAAACATGCATGAGATACCCAGAAGATGGTACACCGTGTGATGGGGAAAGGTTTCTAAAACGCACCTCATTTCTCATCTGCTTGTGCCCGGGTTCGCCATTCCAGCCACTTTACTAGCAATCTCCCTCCTTGGAGCATCAGCACCTTTAACCTCCTGTTCCGTACAGGTTGCAATTTGTACTGAGGATGAACGGGAAGACGTGGAACCAATGAAAGACTAGCTCTTGGTGTTGGGACAGGCACAGGTCACTCTATTTTCCCATCAGGAAGAAGAATTAACCACAGGCTCAGCCTGCCCCCCGGAACCAGAACAGGGCCTAGCCATCCTGCGCTTTTGCGGCCAGCTCCCTAAAAAGCGAGTTGTAAAATGGAGGTTCAGGGCACTGCAATTCACAAACCTGCAGAGTTATAAATGATAACTCTCATCCACAAATATATTGAGGGAAGGCAAAGAAGAGGATTTGAAATCAAGGCAGAATTGCAGGAAACAGATTTCAGGAGGTAGATTCGAATCGCCTTTAAAGCACATGAAAAGCGGCAAAACGTTGACAATGATGCCCTTGGCCGAAAAGGGCGTATGCGTTTTTTCCTGAATATATTCAGGAAAAAACGCATACGCCCTTTTTGGCCAACCGAGCAACCTGGAAAGGCAAATCAGCGCTACAAAGATGTCTCGCTTCCCATCGGTCAAAAGGGCCATGCTGAAAAAAGTGTCAACACCAGAAATGCAGGACAGGCCATGGAGAAATGGGAGCCTTGCTACACTGATGGGCGGGATGTAAATTGTCAACAGCCACTCTGGAGAAGTGTACGGTGAGTCCTGAAACGTCTAAAAAGCAAAGCTTAGAGAGCATAGGGCACTTCCACTCATGGGGGTATAAATTGGGAAAATGAAAAATCAGCAAGACACAAGCACCCCAAAGTTTAGGGCTGCTCTGTTGACAAGGACCTCCACTTCATTCCACCTTCAATATCCCAGGAAAGAGAAAAATGGATAAAGAAGTTGTGGTCCTTATGTACAATGGAATATCACTCAGCCGTGAAATCAATGTCATAAGGCTAGTAGCAGCATGATGAGTGGATTTAGGTACGACGACTCTAAGTGAAATAAGTCACACAGAAAAGGACACTTCTCATAAGGTATCACTGATAGAGGGAATGTAAAAACCGTTACACTTGAACTGAATTACAAAACAGAACAGAGTCACACATGCAGAAAACACACTATGGCTGCTTAACGGGAAAGGTGAGGTGGGGTGATACATAAAACAAGGGTTTCAAATTAGCTCAGATACCGTTCCATAAACCCAATATGTAATAGACAAGACCTACTCCTTGCTCAGAGAACTGGACTCAACACGCCCTATTCACCGCACAAGAATATATCTGACTAGTAATAATCTTAAAACCTATGTATTGATATCTCTCTGTTACTGTGTCAAGTGGGTGTAAAGCGGCATAAACACAGCAGTGAAAAGCAGCTAAACCCCATTATAAAAATAAATTACTTTGAAAAACCCATGAAACAAAGACAGTGAAAGAGAGCGAAATTCTTACACAATGCGTTCAGGGGCTGTGATGCAACCTGGATTGACCATATCTAGACCCACAGCTGGATGAGACCTAAGGGTGGACACTGTTGCGGCTGAGAGGTTTGGTGAGGTTGGGTGAGCAAACGCAGACCCTTTAAAGTAATACTGCGTGGTACCCATCGCATGGGTCCCAAATCTCCAGGTTCAAGGGCATCTTCCTACATCGAAAACATGCATGAGATACCCAGAAGATGGTACACCGTGTGATGGGGAAAGGTTTCTAAAACGCACCTCATTTCTCATCTGCTTGTGCCCGGGTTCGCCATTCCAGCCACTTTACTAGCAATCTCCCTCCTTGGAGCATCAGCACCTTTAACCTCCTGTTCCGTACAGGTTGCAATTTGTACTGAGGATGAACGGGAAGACGTGGAACCAATGAAAGACTAGCTCTTGGTGTTGGGACAGGCACAGGTCACTCTATTTTCCCATCAGGAAGAAGAATTAACCACAGGCTCAGCCTGCCCCCCGGAACCAGAACAGGGCCTAGCCATCCTGCGCTTTTGCGGCCAGCTCCCTAAAAAGCGAGTTGTAAAATGGAGGTTCAGGGCACTGCAATTCACAAACCTGCAGAGTTATAAATGATAACTCTCATCCACAAATATATTGAGGGAAGGCAAAGAAGAGGATTTGAAATCAAGGCAGAATTGCAGGAAACAGATTTCAGGAGGTAGATTCGAATCGCCTTTAAAGCACATGAAAAGCGGCAAAACGTTGACAATGATGCCCTTGGCCGAAAAGGGCGTATGCGTTTTTTCCTGAATATATTCAGGAAAAAACGCATACGCCCTTTTTGGCCAACCGAGCAACCTGGAAAGGCAAATCAGCGCTACAAAGATGTCTCGCTTCCCATCGGTCAAAAGGGCCATGCTGAAAAAAGTGTCAAAACCAGAAATGCAGGACAGGCCATGGAGAAATGGGAGCCTTGCTACACTGATGGGCGGGATGTAAATTGTCAACAGCCACTCTGGAGAAGTGTACGGTGAGTCCTGAAACGTCTAAAAAGCAAAGCTTAGAGAGCATAGGGCACTTCCACTCATGGGGGTATAAATTGGGAAAATGAAAAATCAGCAAGACACAAGCACCCCAAAGTTTAGGGCTGCTCTGTTGACAAGGACCTCCACTTCATTCCACCTTCAATATCCCAGGAAAGAGAAAAATGGATAAAGAAGTTGTGGTCCTTATGTACAATGGAATATCACTCAGCCGTGAAATCAATGTCATAAGGCTAGTAGCAGCATGATGAGTGGATTTAGGTACGACGACTCTAAGTGAAATAAGTCACACAGAAAAGGACACTTCTCATAAGGTATCACTGATAGAGGGAATGTAAAAACCGTTACACTTGAACTGAATTACAAAACAGAACAGAGTCACACATGCAGAAAACACACTATGGCTGCTTAACGGGAAAGGTGAGGTGGGGTGATACATAAAACAAGGGTTTCAAATTAGCTCAGATACCGTTCCATAAACCCAATATGTAATAGACAAGACCTACTCCTTGCTCAGAGAACTGGACTCAACACGCCCTATTCACCGCACAAGAATATATCTGACTAGTAATAATCTTAAAACCTATGTATTGATATCTCTCTGTTACTGTGTCAAGTGGGTGTAAAGCGGCATAAACACAGCAGTGAAAAGCAGCTAAACCCCATTATAAAAATAAATTACTTTGAAAAACCCATGAAACAAAGACAGTGAAAGAGAGCGAAATTCTTACACAATGCGTTCAGGGGCTGTGATGCAACCTGGATTGACCATATCTAGACCCACAGCTGGATGAGACCTAAGGGTGGACACTGTTGCGGCTGAGAGGTTTGGTGAGGTTGGGTGAGCAAACGCAGACCCTTTAAATAATACTGCGTGGTACCCATCGCATGGGTCCCAAATCTCCAGGTTCAAGGGCATCTTCCTACATCGAAAACATGCATGAGATACCCAGAAGATGGTACACCGTGTGATGGGGAAAGGTTTCTAAAACGCACCTCATTTCTCATCTGCTTGTGCCCGGGTTCGCCATTCCAGCCACTTTACTAGCAATCTCCCTCCTTGGAGCATCAGCACCTTTAACCTCCTGTTCCGTACAGGTTGCAATTTGTACTGAGGATGAACGGGAAGACGTGGAACCAATGAAAGACTAGCTCTTGGTGTTGGGACAGGCACAGGTCACTCTATTTTCCCATCAGGAAGAAGAATTAACCACAGGCTCAGCCTGCCCCCCGGAACCAGAACAGGGCCTAGCCATCCTGCGCTTTTGCGGCCAGCTCCCTAAAAAGCGAGTTGTAAAATGGAGGTTCAGGGCACTGCAATTCACAAACCTGCAGAGTTATAAATGATAACTCTCATCCACAAATATATTGAGGGAAGGCAAAGAAGAGGATTTGAAATCAAGGCAGAATTGCAGGAAACAGATTTCAGGAGGTAGATTCGAATCGCCTTTAAAGCACATGAAAAGCGGCAAAACGTTGACAATGATGCCCTTGGCCGAAAAGGGCGTATGCGTTTTTTCCTGAATATATTCAGGAAAAAACGCATACGCCCTTTTTGGCCAACCGAGCAACCTGGAAAGGCAAATCAGCGCTACAAAGATGTCTCGCTTTCCATCGGTCAAAAGGGCCATGCTGAAAAAAGTGTCAACACCAGAAATGCAGGACAGGCCATGGAGAAATGGGAGCCTTGCTACACTGATGGGCGGGATGTAAATTGTCAACAGCCACTCTGGAGAAGTGTACGGTGAGTCCTGAAACGTCTAAAAAGCAAAGCTTAGAGAGCATAGGGCACTTCCACTCATGGGGGTATAAATTGGGAAAATGAAAAATCAGCAAGACACAAGCACCCCAAAGTTTAGGGCTGCTCTGTTGACAAGGACCTCCACTTCATTCCACCTTCAATATCCCAGGAAAGAGAAAAATGGATAAAGAAGTTGTGGTCCTTATGTACAATGGAATATCACTCAGCCGTGAAATCAATGTCATAAGGCTAGTAGCAGCATGATGAGTGGATTTAGGTACGACGACTCTAAGTGAAATAAGTCACACAGAAAAGGACACTTCTCATAAGGTATCACTGATAGAGGGAATGTAAAAACCGTTACACTTGAACTGAATTACAAAACAGAACAGAGTCACACATGCAGAAAACACACTATGGCTGCTTAACGGGAAAGGTGAGGTGGGGTGATACATAAAACAAGGGTTTCAAATTAGCTCAGATACCGTTCCATAAACCCAATATGTAATAGACAAGACCTACTCCTTGCTCAGAGAACTGGACTCAACACGCCCTATTCACCGCACAAGAATATATCTGACTAGTAATAATCTTAAAACCTATGTATTGATATCTCTCTGTTAGTGTGTCAAGTGGGTAAAAAGCGGCATAAACACAGCAGTGAAAAGCAGCTAAACCCCATTATAAAAATAAATTACTTTGAAACACCCATGAAACAAAGACAGTGAAAGAGAGAGAAATTCTTACACAATGCGTTCAGGGGCTGTGATGCAACCTGGATTGACCATATCTAGACCCACAGCTGGATGAGACCTAAGGGTGGACACTGTTGCGGCTGAGAGGTTTGGTGAGGTTGGGTGAGCAAACGCAGACCCTTTAAAGTAAGACTGCGTGGTACCCATCGCATGGGTCCCAAATCTCCAGGTTCAAGGGCATCTTCCTACATCGAAAACATGCATGAGATACCCAGAAGATGGTACACCGTGTGATGGGGAAAGGTTTCTAAAACGCACCTCATTTCTCATCTGCTTGTGCCCGGGTTCGCCATTCCAGCCACTTTACTAGCAATCTCCCTCCTTGGAGCATCAGCACCTTTAACCTCCTGTTCCGTACAGGTTGCAATTTGTACTGAGGATGAACGGGAAGACGTGGAACCAATGAAAGACTAGCTCTTGGTGTTGGGACAGGCACAGGTCACTCTATTTTCCCATCAGGAAGAAGAATTAACCACAGGCTCAGCCTGCCCCCCGGAACCAGAACAGGGCCTGAAGCCATCCTGCGCTTTTGCGGCCAGCTCCCTAAAAAGCGAGTTGTAAAATGGAGGTTCAGGGCACTGCAATTCACAAACCTGCAGAGTTATAAATGATAACTCTCATCCACAAATATATTGAGGGAAGGCAAAGAAGAGGATTTGAAATCAAGGCAGAACTGCAGGAAACAGATTTCAGGAGGTAGATTCGAATCGCCTTTAAAGCACATGAAAAGCGGCAAAACGTTGACAATGATGCCCTTGGCCGAAAAGGGCGTATGCGTTTTTTCCTGAATATATTCAGGAAAAAACGCATACGCCCTTTTTGGCCAACCAAGCAACCTGGAAAGGCAAATCAGCGCTACAAAGATGTCTCGCTTCCCATCGGTCAAAAGGGCCATGCTGAAAAAAGTGTCAAAACCAGAAATGCAGGACAGGCCATGGAGAACTGGGAGCCTTGCTACACTGATGGGCGGGATGTAAATTGTCAACAGCCACTCTGGAGAAGTGTACGGTGAGTCCTGAAACGTCTAAAAAGCAAAGCTTAGAGAGCATAGGGCACTTCCACTCATGGGGGTATAAATTGGGAAAATTAAAAATCAGCAAGACACAAGCACCCCAAAGTTTAGGGCTGCTCTGTTGACAAGGACCTCCACTTCATTCCACCTTCAATATCCCAGGAAAGAGAAAAATGGATAAAGAAGTTGTGGTCCTTATGTACAATGGAATATCACTCAGCCGTGAAATCAATGTCATAAGGCTAGTAGCAGCATGATGAGTGGATTTAGGTACGACGACTCTAAGTGAAATAAGTCACACAGAAAAGGACACTTCTCATAAGGTATCACTGATAGAGGGAATGTAAAAACCGTTACACTTGAACTGAATTACAAAACAGAACAGAGTCACACATGCAGAAAACACACTATGGCTGCTTAACGGGAAAGGTGAGGTGGGGTGATACATAAAACAAGGGTTTCAAATTAGCTCAGATACCGTTCCATAAACCCAATATGTAATAGACAAGACCTACTCCTTGCTCAGAGAACTGGACTCAACACGCCCTATTCACCGCACAAGAATATATCTGACTAGTAATAATCTTAAAACCTATGTATTGATATCTCTCTGTTAGTGTGTCAAGTGGGTAAAAAGCGGCATAAACACAGCAGTGAAAAGCAGCTAAACCCCATTATAAAAATAAATTACTTTGAAACACCCATGAAACAAAGACAATGAAAGAGAGCGAAATTCTTACACAATGCGTTCAGGGGCTGTGATGCAACCTGGATTGACCATATCTAGACCCACAGCTGGATGAGACCTAAGGGTGGACACTGTTGCGGCTGAGAGGTTTGGTGAGGTTGGGTGAGCAAACGCAGACCCTTTAAAGTAAGACTGCGTGGTACCCATCGCATGGGTCCCAAATCTCCAGGTTCAAGGGCATCTTCCTACATCGAAAACATGCATGAGATACCCAGAAGATGGTACACCGTGTGATGGGGAAAGGTTTCTAAAACGCACCTCATTTCTCATCTGCTTGTGCCCGGGTTCGCCATTCCAGCCACTTTACTAGCAATCTCCCTCCTTGGAGCATCAGCACCTTTAACCTCCTGTTCCGTACAGGTTGCAATTTGTACTGAGGATGAACGGGAAGACGTGGAACCAATGAAAGACTAGCTCTTGGTGTTGGGACAGGCACAGGTCACTCTATTTTCCCATCAGGAAGAAGAATTAACCACAGGCTCAGCCTGCCCCCCGGAACCAGAACAGGGCCTGAAGCCATCCTGCGCTTTTGCGGCCAGCTCCCTAAAAAGCGAGTTGTAAAATGGAGGTTCAGGGCACTGCAATTCACAAACCTGCAGAGTTATAAATGATAACTCTCATCCACAAATATATTGAGGGAAGGCAAAGAAGAGGATTTGAAATCAAGGCAGAACTGCAGGAAACAGATTTCAGGAGGTAGATTCGAATCGCCTTTAAAGCACATGAAAAGCGGCAAAACGTTGACAATGATGCCCTTGGCCGAAAAGGGCGTATGCGTTTTTTCCTGAATATATTCAGGAAAAAACGCATACGCCCTTTTTGGCCAACCGAGCAACCTGGAAAGGCAAATCAGCGCTACAAAGATGTCTCGCTTCCCATCGGTCAAAAGGGCCATGCTGAAAAAAGTGTCAAAACCAGAAATGCAGGACAGGCCATGGAGAACTGGGAGCCTTGCTACACTGATGGGCGGGATGTAAATTGTCAACAGCCACTCTGGAGAAGTGTACGGTGAGTCCTGAAACGTCTAAAAAGCAAAGCTTAGAGAGCATAGGGCACTTCCACTCATGGGGGTATAAATTGGGAAAATGAAAAATCAGCAAGACACAAGCACCCCAAAGTTTAGGGCTGCTCTGTTGACAAGGACCTCCACTTCATTCCACCTTCAATATCCCAGGAAAGAGAAAAATGGATAAAGAAGTTGTGGTCCTTATGTACAATGGAATATCACTCAGCCGTGAAATCAATGTCATAAGGCTAGTAGCAGCATGATGAGTGGATTTAGGTACGACGACTCTAAGTGAAATAAGTCACACAGAAAAGGACACTTCTCATAAGGTATCACTGATAGAGGGAATGTAAAAACCGTTACACTTGAACTGAATTACAAAACAGAACAGAGTCACACATGCAGAAAACACACTATGGCTGCTTAACGGGAAAGGTGAGGTGGGGTGATACATAAAACAAGGGTTTCAAATTAGCTCAGATACCGTTCCATAAACCCAATATGTAATAGACAAGACCTACTCCTTGCTCAGAGAACTGGACTCAACACGCCCTATTCACCGCACAAGAATATATCTGACTAGTAATAATCTTAAAACCTATGTATTGATATCTCTCTGTTACTGTGTCAAGTGGGTGTAAAGCGGCATAAACACAGCAGTGAAAAGCAGCTAAACCCCATTATAAAAATAAATTACTTTGAAAAACCCATGAAACAAAGACAGTGAAAGAGAGCGAAATTCTTACACAATGCGTTCAGGGGCTGTGATGCAACCTGGATTGACCATATCTAGACCCACAGCTGGATGAGACCTAAGGGTGGACACTGTTGCGGCTGAGAGGTTTGGTGAGGTTGGGTGAGCAAACGCAGACCCTTTAAATAATACTGCGTGGTACCCATCGCATGGGTCCCAAATCTCCAGGTTCAAGGGCATCTTCCTACATCGAAAACATGCATGAGATACCCAGAAGATGGTACACCGTGTGATGGGGAAAGGTTTCTAAAACGCACCTCATTTCTCATCTGCTTGTGCCCGGGTTCGCCATTCCAGCCACTTTACTAGCAATCTCCCTCCTTGGAGCATCAGCACCTTTAACCTCCTGTTCCGTACAGGTTGCAATTTGTACTGAGGATGAACGGGAAGACGTGGAACCAATGAAAGACTAGCTCTTGGTGTTGGGACAGGCACAGGTCACTCTATTTTCCCATCAGGAAGAAGAATTAACCACAGGCTCAGCCTGCCCCCCGGAACCAGAACAGGGCCTAGCCATCCTGCGCTTTTGCGGCCAGCTCCCTAAAAAGCGAGTTGTAAAATGGAGGTTCAGGGCACTGCAATTCACAAACCTGCAGAGTTATAAATGATAACTCTCATCCACAAATATATTGAGGGAAGGCAAAGAAGAGGATTTGAAATCAAGGCAGAATTGCAGGAAACAGATTTCAGGAGGTAGATTCGAATCGCCTTTAAAGCACATGAAAAGCGGCAAAACGTTGACAATGATGCCCTTGGCCGAAAAGGGCGTATGCGTTTTTTCCTGAATATATTCAGGAAAAAACGCATACGCCCTTTTTGGCCAACCGAGCAACCTGGAAAGGCAAATCAGCGCTACAAAGATGTCTCGCTTCCCATCGGTCAAAAGGGCCATGCTGAAAAAAGTGTCAAAACCAGAAATGCAGGACAGGCCATGGAGAAATGGGAGCCTTGCTACACTGATGGGCGGGATGTAAATTGTCAACAGCCACTCTGGAGAAGTGTACGGTGAGTCCTGAAACGTCTAAAAAGCAAAGCTTAGAGAGCATAGGGCACTTCCACTCATGGGGGTATAAATTGGGAAAATGAAAAATCAGCAAGACACAAGCACCCCAAAGTTTAGGGCTGCTCTGTTGACAAGGACCTCCACTTCATTCCACCTTCAATATCCCAGGAAAGAGAAAAATGGATAAAGAAGTTGTGGTCCTTATGTACAATGGAATATCACTCAGCCGTGAAATCAATGTCATAAGGCTAGTAGCAGCATGATGAGTGGATTTAGGTACGACGACTCTAAGTGAAATAAGTCACACAGAAAAGGACACTTCTCATAAGGTATCACTGATAGAGGGAATGTAAAAACCGTTACACTTGAACTGAATTACAAAACAGAACAGAGTCACACATGCAGAAAACACACTATGGCTGCTTAACGGGAAAGGTGAGGTGGGGTGATACATAAAACAAGGGTTTCAAATTAGCTCAGATACCGTTCCATAAACCCAATATGTAATAGACAAGACCTACTCCTTGCTCAGAGAACTGGACTCAACACGCCCTATTCACCGCACAAGAATATATCTGACTAGTAATAATCTTAAAACCTATGTATTGATATCTCTCTGTTACTGTGTCAAGTGGGTGTAAAGCGGCATAAACACAGCAGTGAAAAGCAGCTAAACCCCATTATAAAAATAAATTACTTTGAAAAACCCATGAAACAAAGACAGTGAAAGAGAGCGAAATTCTTACACAATGCGTTCAGGGGCTGTGATGCAACCTGGATTGACCATATCTAGACCCACAGCTGGATGAGACCTAAGGGTGGACACTGTTGCGGCTGAGAGGTTTGGTGAGGTTGGGTGAGCAAACGCAGACCCTTTAAATAATACTGCGTGGTACCCATCGCATGGGTCCCAAATCTCCAGGTTCAAGGGCATCTTCCTACATCGAAAACATGCATGAGATACCCAGAAGATGGTACACCGTGTGATGGGGAAAGGTTTCTAAAACGCACCTCATTTCTCATCTGCTTGTGCCCGGGTTCGCCATTCCAGCCACTTTACTAGCAATCTCCCTCCTTGGAGCATCAGCACCTTTAACCTCCTGTTCCGTACAGGTTGCAATTTGTACTGAGGATGAACGGGAAGACGTGGAACCAATGAAAGACTAGCTCTTGGTGTTGGGACAGGCACAGGTCACTCTATTTTCCCATCAGGAAGAAGAATTAACCACAGGCTCAGCCTGCCCCCCGGAACCAGAACAGGGCCTAGCCATCCTGCGCTTTTGCGGCCAGCTCCCTAAAAAGCGAGTTGTAAAATGGAGGTTCAGGGCACTGCAATTCACAAACCTGCAGAGTTATAAATGATAACTCTCATCCACAAATATATTGAGGGAAGGCAAAGAAGAGGATTTGAAATCAAGGCAGAATTGCAGGAAACAGATTTCAGGAGGTAGATTCGAATCGCCTTTAAAGCACATGAAAAGCGGCAAAACGTTGACAATGATGCCCTTGGCCGAAAAGGGCGTATGCGTTTTTTCCTGAATATATTCAGGAAAAAACGCATACGCCCTTTTTGGCCAACCGAGCAACCTGGAAAGGCAAATCAGCGCTACAAAGATGTCTCGCTTCCCATCGGTCAAAAGGGCCATGCTGAAAAAAGTGTCAAAACCAGAAATGCAGGACAGGCCATGGAGAAATGGGAGCCTTGCTACACTGATGGGCGGGATGTAAATTGTCAACAGCCACTCTGGAGAAGTGTACGGTGAGTCCTGAAACGTCTAAAAAGCAAAGCTTAGAGAGCATAGGGCACTTCCACTCATGGGGGTATAAATTGGGAAAATGAAAAATCAGCAAGACACAAGCACCCCAAAGTTTAGGGCTGCTCTGTTGACAAGGACCTCCACTTCATTCCACCTTCAATATCCCAGGAAAGAGAAAAATGGATAAAGAAGTTGTGGTCCTTATGTACAATGGAATATCACTCAGCCGTGAAATCAATGTCATAAGGCTAGTAGCAGCATGATGAGTGGATTTAGGTACGACGACTCTAAGTGAAATAAGTCACACAGAAAAGGACACTTCTCATAAGGTATCACTGATAGAGGGAATGTAAAAACCGTTACACTTGAACTGAATTACAAAACAGAACAGAGTCACACATGCAGAAAACACACTATGGCTGCTTAACGGGAAAGGTGAGGTGGGGTGATACATAAAACAAGGGTTTCAAATTAGCTCAGATACCGTTCCATAAACCCAATATGTAATAGACAAGACCTACTCCTTGCTCAGAGAACTGGACTCAACACGCCCTATTCACCGCACAAGAATATATCTGACTAGTAATAATCTTAAAACCTATGTATTGATATCTCTCTGTTACTGTGTCAAGTGGGTAAAAAGCGGCATAAACACAGCAGTGAAAAGCAGCTAAACCCCATTATAAAAATAAATTACTTTGAAACACCCATGAAACAAAGACAGTGAAAGAGAGCGAAATTCTTACACAATGCGTTCAGGGGCTGTGATGCAACCTGGATTGACCATATCTAGACCCACAGCTGGATGAGACCTAAGGGTGGACACTGTTGCGGCTGAGAGGTTTGGTGAGGTTGGGTGAGCAAACGCAGACCCTTTAAAGTAATACTGCGTGGTACCCATCGCATGGGTCCCAAATCTCCAGGTTCAAGGGCATCTTCCTACATCGAAAACATGCATGAGATACCCAGAAGATGGTACACCGTGTGATGGGGAAAGGTTTCTAAAACGCACCTCATTTCTCATCTGCTTGTGCCCGGGTTCGCCATTCCAGCCACTTTACTAGCAATCTCCCTCCTTGGAGCATCAGCACCTTTAACCTCCTGTTCCGTACAGGTTGCAATTTGTACTGAGGATGAACGGGAAGACGTGGAACCAATGAAAGACTAGCTCTTGGTGTTGGGACAGGCACAGGTCACTCTATTTTCCCATCAGGAAGAAGAATTAACCACAGGCTCAGCCTGCCCCCCGGAACCAGAACAGGGCCTGAAGCCATCCTGCGCTTTTGCGGCCAGCTCCCTAAAAAGCGAGTTGTAAAATGGAGGTTCAGGGCACTGCAATTCACAAACCTGCAGAGTTATAAATGATAACTCTCATCCACAAATATATTGAGGGAAGGCAAAGAAGAGGATTTGAAATCAAGGCAGAACTGCAGGAAACAGATTTCAGGAGGTAGATTCGAATCGCCTTTAAAGCACATGAAAAGCGGCAAAACGTTGACAATGATGCCCTTGGCCGAAAAGGGCGTATGCGTTTTTTCCTGAATATATTCAGGAAAAAACGCATACGCCCTTTTTGGCCAACCAAGCAACCTGGAAAGGCAAATCAGCGCTACAAAGATGTCTCGCTTTCCATCGGTCAAAAGGGCCATGCTGAAAAAAGTGTCAACACCAGAAATGCAGGACAGGCCATGGAGAACTGGGAGCCTTGCTACACTGATGGGCGGGATGTAAATTGTCAACAGCCACTCTGGAGAAGTGTACGGTGAGTCCTGAAACGTCTAAAAAGCAAAGCTTAGAGAGCATAGGGCACTTCCACTCATGGGGGTATAAATTGGGAAAATGAAAAATCAGCAAGACACAAGCACCCCAAAGTTTAGGGCTGCTCTGTTGACAAGGACCTCCACTTCATTCCACCTTCAATATCCCAGGAAAGAGAAAAATGGATAAAGAAGTTGTGGTCCTTATGTACAATGGAATATCACTCAGCCGTGAAATCAATGTCATAAGGCTAGTAGCAGCATGATGAGTGGATTTAGGTACGACGACTCTAAGTGAAATAAGTCACACAGAAAAGGACACTTCTCATAAGGTATCACTGATAGAGGGAATGTAAAAACCGTTACACTTGAACTGAATTACAAAACAGAACAGAGTCACACATGCAGAAAACACACTATGGCTGCTTAACGGGAAAGGTGAGGTGGGGTGATACATAAAACAAGGGTTTCAAATTAGCTCAGATACCGTTCCATAAACCCAATATGTAATAGACAAGACCTACTCCTTGCTCAGAGAACTGGACTCAACACGCCCTATTCACCGCACAAGAATATATCTGACTAGTAATAATCTTAAAACCTATGTATTGATATCTCTCTGTTAGTGTGTCAAGTGGGTAAAAAGCGGCATAAACACAGCAGTGAAAAGCAGCTAAACCCCATTATAAAAATAAATTACTTTGAAACACCCATGAAACAAAGACAGTGAAAGAGAGAGAAATTCTTACACAATGCGTTCAGGGGCTGTGATGCAACCTGGATTGACCATATCTAGACCCACAGCTGGATGAGACCTAAGGGTGGACACTGTTGCGGCTGAGAGGTTTGGTGAGGTTGGGTGAGCAAACGCAGACCCTTTAAAGTAATACTGCGTGGTACCCATCGCATGGGTCCCAAATCTCCAGGTTCAAGGGCATCTTCCTACATCGAAAACATGCATGAGATACCCAGAAGATGGTACACCGTGTGATGGGGAAAGGTTTCTAAAACGCACCTCATTTCTCATCTGCTTGTGCCCGGGTTCGCCATTCCAGCCACTTTACTAGCAATCTCCCTCCTTGGAGCATCAGCACCTTTAACCTCCTGTTCCGTACAGGTTGCAATTTGTACTGAGGATGAACGGGAAGACGTGGAACCAATGAAAGACTAGCTCTTGGTGTTGGGACAGGCACAGGTCACTCTATTTTCCCATCAGGAAGAAGAATTAACCACAGGCTCAGCCTGCCCCCCGGAACCAGAACAGGGCCTGAAGCCATCCTGCGCTTTTGCGGCCAGCTCCCTAAAAAGCGAGTTGTAAAATGGAGGTTCAGGGCACTGCAATTCACAAACCTGCAGAGTTATAAATGATAACTCTCATCCACAAATATATTGAGGGAAGGCAAAGAAGAGGATTTGAAATCAAGGCAGAATTGCAGGAAACAGATTTCAGGAGGTAGATTCGAATCGCCTTTCAAGCACATGAAAAGCGGCAAAACGTTGACAATGATGCCCTTGGCCAAAAAGGGCGTATGCGTTTTTTCCTGAATATATTCAGGAAAAAACGCATACGCCCTTTTTGGCCAACCAAGCAACCTGGAAAGGCAAATCAGCGCTACAAAGATGTCTCGCTTCCCATCGGTCAAAAGGGCCATGCTGAAAAAAGTGTCAACACCAGAAATGCAGGACAGGCCATGGAGAAATGGGAGCCTTGCTACACTGATGGGCGGGATGTAAATTGTCAACAGCCACTCTGGAGAAGTGTACGGTGAGTCCTGAAACGTCTAAAAAGCAAAGCTTAGAGAGCATAGGGCACTTCCACTCATGGGGGTATAAATTGGGAAAATTAAAAATCAGCAAGACACAAGCACCCCAAAGTTTAGGGCTGCTCTGTTGACAAGGACCTCCACTTCATTCCACCTTCAATATCCCAGGAAAGAGAAAAATGGATAAAGAAGTTGTGGTCCTTATGTACAATGGAATATCACTCAGCCGTGAAATCAATGTCATAAGGCTAGTAGCAGCATGATGAGTGGATTTAGGTACGACGACTCTAAGTGAAATAAGTCACACAGAAAAGGACACTTCTCATAAGGTATCACTGATAGAGGGAATGTAAAAACCGTTACACTTGAACTGAATTACAAAACAGAACAGAGTCACACATGCAGAAAACACACTATGGCTGCTTAACGGGAAAGGTGAGGTGGGGTGATACATAAAACAAGGGTTTCAAATTAGCTCAGATACCGTTCCATAAACCCAATATGTAATAGACAAGACCTACTCCTTGCTCAGAGAACTGGACTCAACACGCCCTATTCACCGCACAAGAATATATCTGACTAGTAATAATCTTAAAACCTATGTATTGATATCTCTCTGTTAGTGTGTCAAGTGGGTAAAAAGCGGCATAAACACAGCAGTGAAAAGCAGCTAAACCCCATTATAAAAATAAATTACTTTGAAACACCCATGAAACAAAGACAGTGAAAGAGAGAGAAATTCTTACACAATGCGTTCAGGGGCTGTGATGCAACCTGGATTGACCATATCTAGACCCACAGCTGGATGAGACCTAAGGGTGGACACTGTTGCGGCTGAGAGGTTTGGTGAGGTTGGGTGAGCAAACGCAGACCCTTTAAAGTAATACTGCGTGGTACCCATCGCATGGGTCCCAAATCTCCAGGTTCAAGGGCATCTTCCTACATCGAAAACATGCATGAGATACCCAGAAGATGGTACACCGTGTGATGGGGAAAGGTTTCTAAAACGCACCTCATTTCTCATCTGCTTGTGCCCGGGTTCGCCATTCCAGCCACTTTACTAGCAATCTCCCTCCTTGGAGCATCAGCACCTTTAACCTCCTGTTCCGTACAGGTTGCAATTTGTACTGAGGATGAACGGGAAGACGTGGAACCAATGAAAGACTAGCTCTTGGTGTTGGGACAGGCACAGGTCACTCTATTTTCCCATCAGGAAGAAGAATTAACCACAGGCTCAGCCTGCCCCCCGGAACCAGAACAGGGCCTGAAGCCATCCTGCGCTTTTGCGGCCAGCTCCCTAAAAAGCGAGTTGTAAAATGGAGGTTCAGGGCACTGCAATTCACAAACCTGCAGAGTTATAAATGATAACTCTCATCCACAAATATATTGAGGGAAGGCAAAGAAGAGGATTTGAAATCAAGGCAGAACTGCAGGAAACAGATTTCAGGAGGTAGATTCGAATCGCCTTTAAAGCACATGAAAAGCGGCAAAACGTTGACAATGATGCCCTTGGCCGAAAAGGGCGTATGCGTTTTTTCCTGAATATATTCAGGAAAAAACGCATACGCCCTTTTTGGCCAACCAAGCAACCTGGAAAGGCAAATCAGCGCTACAAAGATGTCTCGCTTCCCATCGGTCAAAAGGGCCATGCTGAAAAAAGTGTCAACACCAGAAATGCAGGACAGGCCATGGAGAACTGGGAGCCTTGCTACACTGATGGGCGGGATGTAAATTGTCAACAGCCACTCTGGAGAAGTGTACGGTGAGTCCTGAAACGTCTAAAAAGCAAAGCTTAGAGAGCATAGGGCACTTCCACTCATGGGGGTATAAATTGGGAAAATTAAAAATCAGCAAGACACAAGCACCCCAAAGTTTAGGGCTGCTCTGTTGACAAGGACCTCCACTTCATTCCACCTTCAATATCCCAGGAAAGAGAAAAATGGATAAAGAAGTTGTGGTCCTTATGTACAATGGAATATCACTCAGCCGTGAAATCAATGTCATAAGGCTAGTAGCAGCATGATGAGTGGATTTAGGTACGACGACTCTAAGTGAAATAAGTCACACAGAAAAGGACACTTCTCATAAGGTATCACTGATAGAGGGAATGTAAAAACCGTTACACTTGAACTGAATTACAAAACAGAACAGAGTCACACATGCAGAAAACACACTATGGCTGCTTAACGGGAAAGGTGAGGTGGGGTGATACATAAAACAAGGGTTTCAAATTAGCTCAGATACCGTTCCATAAACCCAATATGTAATAGACAAGACCTACTCCTTGCTCAGAGAACTGGACTCAACACGCCCTATTCACCGCACAAGAATATATCTGACTAGTAATAATCTTAAAACCTATGTATTGATATCTCTCTGTTAGTGTGTCAAGTGGGTAAAAAGCGGCATAAACACAGCAGTGAAAAGCAGCTAAACCCCATTATAAAAATAAATTACTTTGAAACACCCATGAAACAAAGACAGTGAAAGAGAGAGAAATTCTTACACAATGCGTTCAGGGGCTGTGATGCAACCTGGATTGACCATATCTAGACCCACAGCTGGATGAGACCTAAGGGTGGACACTGTTGCGGCTGAGAGGTTTGGTGAGGTTGGGTGAGCAAACGCAGACCCTTTAAAGTAATACTGCGTGGTACCCATCGCATGGGTCCCAAATCTCCAGGTTCAAGGGCATCTTCCTACATCGAAAACATGCATGAGATACCCAGAAGATGGTACACCGTGTGATGGGGAAAGGTTTCTAAAACGCACCTCATTTCTCATCTGCTTGTGCCCGGGTTCGCCATTCCAGCCACTTTACTAGCAATCTCCCTCCTTGGAGCATCAGCACCTTTAACCTCCTGTTCCGTACAGGTTGCAATTTGTACTGAGGATGAACGGGAAGACGTGGAACCAATGAAAGACTAGCTCTTGGTGTTGGGACAGGCACAGGTCACTCTATTTTCCCATCAGGAAGAAGAATTAACCACAGGCTCAGCCTGCCCCCCGGAACCAGAACAGGGCCTGAAGCCATCCTGCGCTTTTGCGGCCAGCTCCCTAAAAAGCGAGTTGTAAAATGGAGGTTCAGGGCACTGCAATTCACAAACCTGCAGAGTTATAAATGATAACTCTCATCCACAAATATATTGAGGGAAGGCAAAGAAGAGGATTTGAAATCAAGGCAGAATTGCAGGAAACAGATTTCAGGAGGTAGATTCGAATCGCCTTTCAAGCACATGAAAAGCGGCAAAACGTTGACAATGATGCCCTTGGCCGAAAAGGGCGTATGCGTTTTTTCCTGAATATATTCAGGAAAAAACGCATACGCCCTTTTTGGCCAACCGAGCAACCTGGAAAGGCAAATCAGCGCTACAAAGATGTCTCGCTTCCCATCGGTCAAAAGGGCCATGCTGAAAAAAGTGTCAACACCAGAAATGCAGGACAGGCCATGGAGAAATGGGAGCCTTGCTACACTGATGGGCGGGATGTAAATTGTCAACAGCCACTCTGGAGAAGTGTACGGTGAGTCCTGAAACGTCTAAAAAGCAAAGCTTAGAGAGCATAGGGCACTTCCACTCATGGGGGTATAAATTGGGAAAATGAAAAATCAGCAAGACACAAGCACCCCAAAGTTTAGGGCTGCTCTGTTGACAAGGACCTCCACTTCATTCCACCTTCAATATCCCAGGAAAGAGAAAAATGGATAAAGAAGTTGTGGTCCTTATGTACAATGGAATATCACTCAGCCGTGAAATCAATGTCATAAGGCTAGTAGCAGCATGATGAGTGGATTTAGGTACGACGACTCTAAGTGAAATAAGTCACACAGAAAAGGACACTTCTCATAAGGTATCACTGATAGAGGGAATGTAAAAACCGTTACACTTGAACTGAATTACAAAACAGAACAGAGTCACACATGCAGAAAACACACTATGGCTGCTTAACGGGAAAGGTGAGGTGGGGTGATACATAAAACAAGGGTTTCAAATTAGCTCAGATACCGTTCCATAAACCCAATATGTAATAGACAAGACCTACTCCTTGCTCAGAGAACTGGACTCAACACGCCCTATTCACCGCACAAGAATATATCTGACTAGTAATAATCTTAAAACCTATGTATTGATATCTCTCTGTTAGTGTGTCAAGTGGGTAAAAAGCGGCATAAACACAGCAGTGAAAAGCAGCTAAACCCCATTATAAAAATAAATTACTTTGAAACACCCATGAAACAAAGACAGTGAAAGAGAGAGAAATTCTTACACAATGCGTTCAGGGGCTGTGATGCAACCTGGATTGACCATATCTAGACCCACAGCTGGATGAGACCTAAGGGTGGACACTGTTGCGGCTGAGAGGTTTGGTGAGGTTGGGTGAGCAAACGCAGACCCTTTAAAGTAATACTGCGTGGTACCCATCGCATGGGTCCCAAATCTCCAGGTTCAAGGGCATCTTCCTACATCGAAAACATGCATGAGATACCCAGAAGATGGTACACCGTGTGATGGGGAAAGGTTTCTAAAACGCACCTCATTTCTCATCTGCTTGTGCCCGGGTTCGCCATTCCAGCCACTTTACTAGCAATCTCCCTCCTTGGAGCATCAGCACCTTTAACCTCCTGTTCCGTACAGGTTGCAATTTGTACTGAGGATGAACGGGAAGACGTGGAACCAATGAAAGACTAGCTCTTGGTGTTGGGACAGGCACAGGTCACTCTATTTTCCCATCAGGAAGAAGAATTAACCACAGGCTCAGCCTGCCCCCCGGAACCAGAACAGGGCCTGAAGCCATCCTGCGCTTTTGCGGCCAGCTCCCTAAAAAGCGAGTTGTAAAATGGAGGTTCAGGGCACTGCAATTCACAAACCTGCAGAGTTATAAATGATAACTCTCATCCACAAATATATTGAGGGAAGGCAAAGAAGAGGATTTGAAATCAAGGCAGAACTGCAGGAAACAGATTTCAGGAGGTAGATTCGAATCGCCTTTAAAGCACATGAAAAGCGGCAAAACGTTGACAATGATGCCCTTGGCCGAAAAGGGCGTATGCGTTTTTTCCTGAATATATTCAGGAAAAAACGCATACGCCCTTTTTGGCCAACCAAGCAACCTGGAAAGGCAAATCAGCGCTACAAAGATGTCTCGCTTCCCATCGGTCAAAAGGGCCATGCTGAAAAAAGTGTCAACACCAGAAATGCAGGACAGGCCATGGAGAACTGGGAGCCTTGCTACACTGATGGGCGGGATGTAAATTGTCAACAGCCACTCTGGAGAAGTGTACGGTGAGTCCTGAAACGTCTAAAAAGCAAAGCTTAGAGAGCATAGGGCACTTCCACTCATGGGGGTATAAATTGGGAAAATTAAAAATCAGCAAGACACAAGCACCCCAAAGTTTAGGGCTGCTCTGTTGACAAGGACCTCCACTTCATTCCACCTTCAATATCCCAGGAAAGAGAAAAATGGATAAAGAAGTTGTGGTCCTTATGTACAATGGAATATCACTCAGCCGTGAAATCAATGTCATAAGGCTAGTAGCAGCATGATGAGTGGATTTAGGTACGACGACTCTAAGTGAAATAAGTCACACAGAAAAGGACACTTCTCATAAGGTATCACTGATAGAGGGAATGTAAAAACCGTTACACTTGAACTGAATTACAAAACAGAACAGAGTCACACATGCAGAAAACACACTATGGCTGCTTAACGGGAAAGGTGAGGTGGGGTGATACATAAAACAAGGGTTTCAAATTAGCTCAGATACCGTTCCATAAACCCAATATGTAATAGACAAGACCTACTCCTTGCTCAGAGAACTGGACTCAACACGCCCTATTCACCGCACAAGAATATATCTGACTAGTAATAATCTTAAAACCTATGTATTGATATCTCTCTGTTAGTGTGTCAAGTGGGTAAAAAGCGGCATAAACACAGCAGTGAAAAGCAGCTAAACCCCATTATAAAAATAAATTACTTTGAAACACCCATGAAACAAAGACAGTGAAAGAGAGAGAAATTCTTACACAATGCGTTCAGGGGCTGTGATGCAACCTGGATTGACCATATCTAGACCCACAGCTGGATGAGACCTAAGGGTGGACACTGTTGCGGCTGAGAGGTTTGGTGAGGTTGGGTGAGCAAACGCAGACCCTTTAAAGTAATACTGCGTGGTACCCATCGCATGGGTCCCAAATCTCCAGGTTCAAGGGCATCTTCCTACATCGAAAACATGCATGAGATACCCAGAAGATGGTACACCGTGTGATGGGGAAAGGTTTCTAAAACGCACCTCATTTCTCATCTGCTTGTGCCCGGGTTCGCCATTCCAGCCACTTTACTAGCAATCTCCCTCCTTGGAGCATCAGCACCTTTAACCTCCTGTTCCGTACAGGTTGCAATTTGTACTGAGGATGAACGGGAAGACGTGGAACCAATGAAAGACTAGCTCTTGGTGTTGGGACAGGCACAGGTCACTCTATTTTCCCATCAGGAAGAAGAATTAACCACAGGCTCAGCCTGCCCCCCGGAACCAGAACAGGGCCTGAAGCCATCCTGCGCTTTTGCGGCCAGCTCCCTAAAAAGCGAGTTGTAAAATGGAGGTTCAGGGCACTGCAATTCACAAACCTGCAGAGTTATAAATGATAACTCTCATCCACAAATATATTGAGGGAAGGCAAAGAAGAGGATTTGAAATCAAGGCAGAATTGCAGGAAACAGATTTCAGGAGGTAGATTCGAATCGCCTTTCAAGCACATGAAAAGCGGCAAAACGTTGACAATGATGCCCTTGGCCAAAAAGGGCGTATGCGTTTTTTCCTGAATATATTCAGGAAAAAACGCATACGCCCTTTTTGGCCAACCAAGCAACCTGGAAAGGCAAATCAGCGCTACAAAGATGTCTCGCTTCCCATCGGTCAAAAGGGCCATGCTGAAAAAAGTGTCAACACCAGAAATGCAGGACAGGCCATGGAGAAATGGGAGCCTTGCTACACTGATGGGCGGGATGTAAATTGTCAACAGCCACTCTGGAGAAGTGTACGGTGAGTCCTGAAACGTCTAAAAAGCAAAGCTTAGAGAGCATAGGGCACTTCCACTCATGGGGGTATAAATTGGGAAAATGAAAAATCAGCAAGACACAAGCACCCCAAAGTTTAGGGCTGCTCTGTTGACAAGGACCTCCACTTCATTCCACCTTCAATATCCCAGGAAAGAGAAAAATGGATAAAGAAGTTGTGGTCCTTATGTACAATGGAATATCACTCAGCCGTGAAATCAATGTCATAAGGCTAGTAGCAGCATGATGAGTGGATTTAGGTACGACGACTCTAAGTGAAATAAGTCACACAGAAAAGGACACTTCTCATAAGGTATCACTGATAGAGGGAATGTAAAAACCGTTACACTTGAACTGAATTACAAAACAGAACAGAGTCACACATGCAGAAAACACACTATGGCTGCTTAACGGGAAAGGTGAGGTGGGGTGATACATAAAACAAGGGTTTCAAATTAGCTCAGATACCGTTCCATAAACCCAATATGTAATAGACAAGACCTACTCCTTGCTCAGAGAACTGGACTCAACACGCCCTATTCACCGCACAAGAATATATCTGACTAGTAATAATCTTAAAACCTATGTATTGATATCTCTCTGTTACTGTGTCAAGTGGGTGTAAAGCGGCATAAACACAGCAGTGAAAAGCAGCTAAACCCCATTATAAAAATAAATTACTTTGAAAAACCCATGAAACAAAGACAGTGAAAGAGAGCGAAATTCTTACACAATGCGTTCAGGGGCTGTGATGCAACCTGGATTGACCATATCTAGACCCACAGCTGGATGAGACCTAAGGGTGGACACTGTTGCGGCTGAGAGGTTTGGTGAGGTTGGGTGAGCAAACGCAGACCCTTTAAATAATACTGCGTGGTACCCATCGCATGGGTCCCAAATCTCCAGGTTCAAGGGCATCTTCCTACATCGAAAACATGCATGAGATACCCAGAAGATGGTACACCGTGTGATGGGGAAAGGTTTCTAAAACGCACCTCATTTCTCATCTGCTTGTGCCCGGGTTCGCCATTCCAGCCACTTTACTAGCAATCTCCCTCCTTGGAGCATCAGCACCTTTAACCTCCTGTTCCGTACAGGTTGCAATTTGTACTGAGGATGAACGGGAAGACGTGGAACCAATGAAAGACTAGCTCTTGGTGTTGGGACAGGCACAGGTCACTCTATTTTCCCATCAGGAAGAAGAATTAACCACAGGCTCAGCCTGCCCCCCGGAACCAGAACAGGGCCTAGCCATCCTGCGCTTTTGCGGCCAGCTCCCTAAAAAGCGAGTTGTAAAATGGAGGTTCAGGGCACTGCAATTCACAAACCTGCAGAGTTATAAATGATAACTCTCATCCACAAATATATTGAGGGAAGGCAAAGAAGAGGATTTGAAATCAAGGCAGAATTGCAGGAAACAGATTTCAGGAGGTAGATTCGAATCGCCTTTAAAGCACATGAAAAGCGGCAAAACGTTGACAATGATGCCCTTGGCCGAAAAGGGCGTATGCGTTTTTTCCTGAATATATTCAGGAAAAAACGCATACGCCCTTTTTGGCCAACCGAGCAACCTGGAAAGGCAAATCAGCGCTACAAAGATGTCTCGCTTCCCATCGGTCAAAAGGGCCATGCTGAAAAAAGTGTCAACACCAGAAATGCAGGACAGGCCATGGAGAAATGGGAGCCTTGCTACACTGATGGGCGGGATGTAAATTGTCAACAGCCACTCTGGAGAAGTGTACGGTGAGTCCTGAAACGTCTAAAAAGCAAAGCTTAGAGAGCATAGGGCACTTCCACTCATGGGGGTATAAATTGGGAAAATGAAAAATCAGCAAGACACAAGCACCCCAAAGTTTAGGGCTGCTCTGTTGACAAGGACCTCCACTTCATTCCACCTTCAATATCCCAGGAAAGAGAAAAATGGATAAAGAAGTTGTGGTCCTTATGTACAATGGAATATCACTCAGCCGTGAAATCAATGTCATAAGGCTAGTAGCAGCATGATGAGTGGATTTAGGTACGACGACTCTAAGTGAAATAAGTCACACAGAAAAGGACACTTCTCATAAGGTATCACTGATAGAGGGAATGTAAAAACCGTTACACTTGAACTGAATTACAAAACAGAACAGAGTCACACATGCAGAAAACACACTATGGCTGCTTAACGGGAAAGGTGAGGTGGGGTGATACATAAAACAAGGGTTTCAAATTAGCTCAGATACCGTTCCATAAACCCAATATGTAATAGACAAGACCTACTCCTTGCTCAGAGAACTGGACTCAACACGCCCTATTCACCGCACAAGAATATATCTGACTAGTAATAATCTTAAAACCTATGTATTGATATCTCTCTGTTAGTGTGTCAAGTGGGTAAAAAGCGGCATAAACACAGCAGTGAAAAGCAGCTAAACCCCATTATAAAAATAAATTACTTTGAAACACCCATGAAACAAAGACAGTGAAAGAGAGAGAAATTCTTACACAATGCGTTCAGGGGCTGTGATGCAACCTGGATTGACCATATCTAGACCCACAGCTGGATGAGACCTAAGGGTGGACACTGTTGCGGCTGAGAGGTTTGGTGAGGTTGGGTGAGCAAACGCAGACCCTTTAAAGTAATACTGCGTGGTACCCATCGCATGGGTCCCAAATCTCCAGGTTCAAGGGCATCTTCCTACATCGAAAACATGCATGAGATACCCAGAAGATGGTACACCGTGTGATGGGGAAAGGTTTCTAAAACGCACCTCATTTCTCATCTGCTTGTGCCCGGGTTCGCCATTCCAGCCACTTTACTAGCAATCTCCCTCCTTGGAGCATCAGCACCTTTAACCTCCTGTTCCGTACAGGTTGCAATTTGTACTGAGGATGAACGGGAAGACGTGGAACCAATGAAAGACTAGCTCTTGGTGTTGGGACAGGCACAGGTCACTCTATTTTCCCATCAGGAAGAAGAATTAACCACAGGCTCAGCCTGCCCCCCGGAACCAGAACAGGGCCTGAAGCCATCCTGCGCTTTTGCGGCCAGCTCCCTAAAAAGCGAGTTGTAAAATGGAGGTTCAGGGCACTGCAATTCACAAACCTGCAGAGTTATAAATGATAACTCTCATCCACAAATATATTGAGGGAAGGCAAAGAAGAGGATTTGAAATCAAGGCAGAATTGCAGGAAACAGATTTCAGGAGGTAGATTCGAATCGCCTTTCAAGCACATGAAAAGCGGCAAAACGTTGACAATGATGCCCTTGGCCAAAAAGGGCGTATGCGTTTTTTCCTGAATATATTCAGGAAAAAACGCATACGCCCTTTTTGGCCAACCAAGCAACCTGGAAAGGCAAATCAGCGCTACAAAGATGTCTCGCTTCCCATCGGTCAAAAGGGCCATGCTGAAAAAAGTGTCAACACCAGAAATGCAGGACAGGCCATGGAGAAATGGGAGCCTTGCTACACTGATGGGCGGGATGTAAATTGTCAACAGCCACTCTGGAGAAGTGTACGGTGAGTCCTGAAACGTCTAAAAAGCAAAGCTTAGAGAGCATAGGGCACTTCCACTCATGGGGGTATAAATTGGGAAAATGAAAAATCAGCAAGACACAAGCACCCCAAAGTTTAGGGCTGCTCTGTTGACAAGGACCTCCACTTCATTCCACCTTCAATATCCCAGGAAAGAGAAAAATGGATAAAGAAGTTGTGGTCCTTATGTACAATGGAATATCACTCAGCCGTGAAATCAATGTCATAAGGCTAGTAGCAGCATGATGAGTGGATTTAGGTACGACGACTCTAAGTGAAATAAGTCACACAGAAAAGGACACTTCTCATAAGGTATCACTGATAGAGGGAATGTAAAAACCGTTACACTTGAACTGAATTACAAAACAGAACAGAGTCACACATGCAGAAAACACACTATGGCTGCTTAACGGGAAAGGTGAGGTGGGGTGATACATAAAACAAGGGTTTCAAATTAGCTCAGATACCGTTCCATAAACCCAATATGTAATAGACAAGACCTACTCCTTGCTCAGAGAACTGGACTCAACACGCCCTATTCACCGCACAAGAATATATCTGACTAGTAATAATCTTAAAACCTATGTATTGATATCTCTCTGTTACTGTGTCAAGTGGGTGTAAAGCGGCATAAACACAGCAGTGAAAAGCAGCTAAACCCCATTATAAAAATAAATTACTTTGAAAAACCCATGAAACAAAGACAGTGAAAGAGAGCGAAATTCTTACACAATGCGTTCAGGGGCTGTGATGCAACCTGGATTGACCATATCTAGACCCACAGCTGGATGAGACCTAAGGGTGGACACTGTTGCGGCTGAGAGGTTTGGTGAGGTTGGGTGAGCAAACGCAGACCCTTTAAATAATACTGCGTGGTACCCATCGCATGGGTCCCAAATCTCCAGGTTCAAGGGCATCTTCCTACATCGAAAACATGCATGAGATACCCAGAAGATGGTACACCGTGTGATGGGGAAAGGTTTCTAAAACGCACCTCATTTCTCATCTGCTTGTGCCCGGGTTCGCCATTCCAGCCACTTTACTAGCAATCTCCCTCCTTGGAGCATCAGCACCTTTAACCTCCTGTTCCGTACAGGTTGCAATTTGTACTGAGGATGAACGGGAAGACGTGGAACCAATGAAAGACTAGCTCTTGGTGTTGGGACAGGCACAGGTCACTCTATTTTCCCATCAGGAAGAAGAATTAACCACAGGCTCAGCCTGCCCCCCGGAACCAGAACAGGGCCTAGCCATCCTGCGCTTTTGCGGCCAGCTCCCTAAAAAGCGAGTTGTAAAATGGAGGTTCAGGGCACTGCAATTCACAAACCTGCAGAGTTATAAATGATAACTCTCATCCACAAATATATTGAGGGAAGGCAAAGAAGAGGATTTGAAATCAAGGCAGAATTGCAGGAAACAGATTTCAGGAGGTAGATTCGAATCGCCTTTAAAGCACATGAAAAGCGGCAAAACGTTGACAATGATGCCCTTGGCCGAAAAGGGCGTATGCGTTTTTTCCTGAATATATTCAGGAAAAAACGCATACGCCCTTTTTGGCCAACCGAGCAACCTGGAAAGGCAAATCAGCGCTACAAAGATGTCTCGCTTCCCATCGGTCAAAAGGGCCATGCTGAAAAAAGTGTCAACACCAGAAATGCAGGACAGGCCATGGAGAAATGGGAGCCTTGCTACACTGATGGGCGGGATGTAAATTGTCAACAGCCACTCTGGAGAAGTGTACGGTGAGTCCTGAAACGTCTAAAAAGCAAAGCTTAGAGAGCATAGGGCACTTCCACTCATGGGGGTATAAATTGGGAAAATGAAAAATCAGCAAGACACAAGCACCCCAAAGTTTAGGGCTGCTCTGTTGACAAGGACCTCCACTTCATTCCACCTTCAATATCCCAGGAAAGAGAAAAATGGATAAAGAAGTTGTGGTCCTTATGTACAATGGAATATCACTCAGCCGTGAAATCAATGTCATAAGGCTAGTAGCAGCATGATGAGTGGATTTAGGTACGACGACTCTAAGTGAAATAAGTCACACAGAAAAGGACACTTCTCATAAGGTATCACTGATAGAGGGAATGTAAAAACCGTTACACTTGAACTGAATTACAAAACAGAACAGAGTCACACATGCAGAAAACACACTATGGCTGCTTAACGGGAAAGGTGAGGTGGGGTGATACATAAAACAAGGGTTTCAAATTAGCTCAGATACCGTTCCATAAACCCAATATGTAATAGACAAGACCTACTCCTTGCTCAGAGAACTGGACTCAACACGCCCTATTCACCGCACAAGAATATATCTGACTAGTAATAATCTTAAAACCTATGTATTGATATCTCTCTGTTAGTGTGTCAAGTGGGTAAAAAGCGGCATAAACACAGCAGTGAAAAGCAGCTAAACCCCATTATAAAAATAAATTACTTTGAAACACCCATGAAACAAAGACAGTGAAAGAGAGAGAAATTCTTACACAATGCGTTCAGGGGCTGTGATGCAACCTGGATTGACCATATCTAGACCCACAGCTGGATGAGACCTAAGGGTGGACACTGTTGCGGCTGAGAGGTTTGGTGAGGTTGGGTGAGCAAACGCAGACCCTTTAAAGTAATACTGCGTGGTACCCATCGCATGGGTCCCAAATCTCCAGGTTCAAGGGCATCTTCCTACATCGAAAACATGCATGAGATACCCAGAAGATGGTACACCGTGTGATGGGGAAAGGTTTCTAAAACGCACCTCATTTCTCATCTGCTTGTGCCCGGGTTCGCCATTCCAGCCACTTTACTAGCAATCTCCCTCCTTGGAGCATCAGCACCTTTAACCTCCTGTTCCGTACAGGTTGCAATTTGTACTGAGGATGAACGGGAAGACGTGGAACCAATGAAAGACTAGCTCTTGGTGTTGGGACAGGCACAGGTCACTCTATTTTCCCATCAGGAAGAAGAATTAACCACAGGCTCAGCCTGCCCCCCGGAACCAGAACAGGGCCTGAAGCCATCCTGCGCTTTTGCGGCCAGCTCCCTAAAAAGCGAGTTGTAAAATGGAGGTTCAGGGCACTGCAATTCACAAACCTGCAGAGTTATAAATGATAACTCTCATCCACAAATATATTGAGGGAAGGCAAAGAAGAGGATTTGAAATCAAGGCAGAATTGCAGGAAACAGATTTCAGGAGGTAGATTCGAATCGCCTTTCAAGCACATGAAAAGCGGCAAAACGTTGACAATGATGCCCTTGGCCGAAAAGGGCGTATGCGTTTTTTCCTGAATATATTCAGGAAAAAACGCATACGCCCTTTTTGGCCAACCAAGCAACCTGGAAAGGCAAATCAGCGCTACAAAGATGTCTCGCTTCCCATCGGTCAAAAGGGCCATGCTGAAAAAAGTGTCAACACCAGAAATGCAGGACAGGCCATGGAGAAATGGGAGCCTTGCTACACTGATGGGTGGGATGTAAATTGTCAACAGCCACTCTGGAGAAGTGTACGGTGAGTCCTGAAACGTCTAAAAAGCAAAGCTTAGAGAGCATAGGGCACTTCCACTCATGGGGGTATAAATTGGGAAAATGAAAAATCAGCAAGACACAAGCACCCCAAAGTTTAGGGCTGCTCTGTTGACAAGGACCTCCACTTCATTCCACCTTCAATATCCCAGGAAAGAGAAAAATGGATAAAGAAGTTGTGGTCCTTATGTACAATGGAATATCACTCAGCCGTGAAATCAATGTCATAAGGCTAGTAGCAGCATGATGAGTGGATTTAGGTACGACGACTCTAAGTGAAATAAGTCACACAGAAAAGGACACTTCTCATAAGGTATCACTGATAGAGGGAATGTAAAAACCGTTACACTTGAACTGAATTACAAAACAGAACAGAGTCACACATGCAGAAAACACACTATGGCTGCTTAACGGGAAAGGTGAGGTGGGGTGATACATAAAACAAGGGTTTCAAATTAGCTCAGATACCGTTCCATAAACCCAATATGTAATAGACAAGACCTACTCCTTGCTCAGAGAACTGGACTCAACACGCCCTATTCACCGCACAAGAATATATCTGACTAGTAATAATCTTAAAACCTATGTATTGATATCTCTCTGTTAGTGTGTCAAGTGGGTAAAAAGCGGCATAAACACAGCAGTGAAAAGCAGCTAAACCCCATTATAAAAATAAATTACTTTGAAACACCCATGAAACAAAGACAGTGAAAGAGAGAGAAATTCTTACACAATGCGTTCAGGGGCTGTGATGCAACCTGGATTGACCATATCTAGACCCACAGCTGGATGAGACCTAAGGGTGGACACTGTTGCGGCTGAGAGGTTTGGTGAGGTTGGGTGAGCAAACGCAGACCCTTTAAAGTAATACTGCGTGGTACCCATCGCATGGGTCCCAAATCTCCAGGTTCAAGGGCATCTTCCTACATCGAAAACATGCATGAGATACCCAGAAGATGGTACACCGTGTGATGGGGAAAGGTTTCTAAAACGCACCTCATTTCTCATCTGCTTGTGCCCGGGTTCGCCATTCCAGCCACTTTACTAGCAATCTCCCTCCTTGGAGCATCAGCACCTTTAACCTCCTGTTCCGTACAGGTTGCAATTTGTACTGAGGATGAACGGGAAGACGTGGAACCAATGAAAGACTAGCTCTTGGTGTTGGGACAGGCACAGGTCACTCTATTTTCCCATCAGGAAGAAGAATTAACCACAGGCTCAGCCTGCCCCCCGGAACCAGAACAGGGCCTGAAGCCATCCTGCGCTTTTGCGGCCAGCTCCCTAAAAAGCGAGTTGTAAAATGGAGGTTCAGGGCACTGCAATTCACAAACCTGCAGAGTTATAAATGATAACTCTCATCCACAAATATATTGAGGGAAGGCAAAGAAGAGGATTTGAAATCAAGGCAGAATTGCAGGAAACAGATTTCAGGAGGTAGATTCGAATCGCCTTTAAAGCACATGAAAAGCGGCAAAACGTTGACAATGATGCCCTTGGCCAAAAAGGGCGTATGCGTTTTTTCCTGAATATATTCAGGAAAAAACGCATACGCCCTTTTTGGCCAACCAAGCAACCTGGAAAGGCAAATCAGCGCTACAAAGATGTCTCGCTTCCCATCGGTCAAAAGGGCCATGCTGAAAAAAGTGTCAACACCAGAAATGCAGGACAGGCCATGGAGAAATGGGAGCCTTGCTACACTGATGGGCGGGATGTAAATTGTCAACAGCCACTCTGGAGAAGTGTACGGTGAGTCCTGAAACGTCTAAAAAGCAAAGCTTAGAGAGCATAGGGCACTTCCACTCATGGGGGTATAAATTGGGAAAATGAAAAATCAGCAAGACACAAGCACCCCAAAGTTTAGGGCTGCTCTGTTGACAAGGACCTCCACTTCATTCCACCTTCAATATCCCAGGAAAGAGAAAAATGGATAAAGAAGTTGTGGTCCTTATGTACAATGGAATATCACTCAGCCGTGAAATCAATGTCATAAGGCTAGTAGCAGCATGATGAGTGGATTTAGGTACGACGACTCTAAGTGAAATAAGTCACACAGAAAAGGACACTTCTCATAAGGTATCACTGATAGAGGGAATGTAAAAACCGTTACACTTGAACTGAATTACAAAACAGAACAGAGTCACACATGCAGAAAACACACTATGGCTGCTTAACGGGAAAGGTGAGGTGGGGTGATACATAAAACAAGGGTTTCAAATTAGCTCAGATACCGTTCCATAAACCCAATATGTAATAGACAAGACCTACTCCTTGCTCAGAGAACTGGACTCAACACGCCCTATTCACCGCACAAGAATATATCTGACTAGTAATAATCTTAAAACCTATGTATTGATATCTCTCTGTTAGTGTGTCAAGTGGGTAAAAAGCGGCATAAACACAGCAGTGAAAAGCAGCTAAACCCCATTATAAAAATAAATTACTTTGAAACACCCATGAAACAAAGACAGTGAAAGAGAGAGAAATTCTTACACAATGCGTTCAGGGGCTGTGATGCAACCTGGATTGACCATATCTAGACCCACAGCTGGATGAGACCTAAGGGTGGACACTGTTGCGGCTGAGAGGTTTGGTGAGGTTGGGTGAGCAAACGCAGACCCTTTAAAGTAATACTGCGTGGTACCCATCGCATGGGTCCCAAATCTCCAGGTTCAAGGGCATCTTCCTACATCGAAAACATGCATGAGATACCCAGAAGATGGTACACCGTGTGATGGGGAAAGGTTTCTAAAACGCACCTCATTTCTCATCTGCTTGTGCCCGGGTTCGCCATTCCAGCCACTTTACTAGCAATCTCCCTCCTTGGAGCATCAGCACCTTTAACCTCCTGTTCCGTACAGGTTGCAATTTGTACTGAGGATGAACGGGAAGACGTGGAACCAATGAAAGACTAGCTCTTGGTGTTGGGACAGGCACAGGTCACTCTATTTTCCCATCAGGAAGAAGAATTAACCACAGGCTCAGCCTGCCCCCCGGACCCAGAACAGGGCCTGAAGCCATCCTGCGCTTTTGCGGCCAGCTCCCTAAAAAGCGAGTTGTAAAATGGAGGTTCAGGGCACTGCAATTCACAAACCTGCAGAGTTATAAATGATAACTCTCATCCACAAATATATTGAGGGAAGGCAAAGAAGAGGATTTGAAATCAAGGCAGAATTGCAGGAAACAGATTTCAGGAGGTAGATTCGAATCGCCTTTCAAGCACATGAAAAGCGGCAAAACGTTGACAATGATGCCCTTGGCCAAAAAGGGCGTATGCGTTTTTTCCTGAATATATTCAGGAAAAAACGCATACGCCCTTTTTGGCCAACCAAGCAACCTGGAAAGGCAAATCAGCGCTACAAAGATGTCTCGCTTCCCATCGGTCAAAAGGGCCATGCTGAAAAAAGTGTCAACACCAGAAATGCAGGACAGGCCATGGAGAAATGGGAGCCTTGCTACACTGATGGGCGGGATGTAAATTGTCAACAGCCACTCTGGAGAAGTGTACGGTGAGTCCTGAAACGTCTAAAAAGCAAAGCTTAGAGAGCATAGGGCACTTCCACTCATGGGGGTATAAATTGGGAAAATGAAAAATCAGCAAGACACAAGCACCCCAAAGTTTAGGGCTGCTCTGTTGACAAGGACCTCCACTTCATTCCACCTTCAATATCCCAGGAAAGAGAAAAATGGATAAAGAAGTTGTGGTCCTTATGTACAATGGAATATCACTCAGCCGTGAAATCAATGTCATAAGGCTAGTAGCAGCATGATGAGTGGATTTAGGTACGACGACTCTAAGTGAAATAAGTCACACAGAAAAGGACACTTCTCATAAGGTATCACTGATAGAGGGAATGTAAAAACCGTTACACTTGAACTGAATTACAAAACAGAACAGAGTCACACATGCAGAAAACACACTATGGCTGCTTAACGGGAAAGGTGAGGTGGGGTGATACATAAAACAAGGGTTTCAAATTAGCTCAGATACCGTTCCATAAACCCAATATGTAATAGACAAGACCTACTCCTTGCTCAGAGAACTGGACTCAACACGCCCTATTCACCGCACAAGAATATATCTGACTAGTAATAATCTTAAAACCTATGTATTGATATCTCTCTGTTAGTGTGTCAAGTGGGTGTAAAGCGGCATAAACACAGCAGTGAAAAGCAGCTAAACCCCATTATAAAAATAAATTACTTTGAAACACCCATGAAACAAAGACAGTGAAAGAGAGAGAAATTCTTACACAATGCGTTCAGGGGCTGTGATGCAACCTGGATTGACCATATCTAGACCCACAGCTGGATGAGACCTAAGGGTGGACACTGTTGCGGCTGAGAGGTTTGGTGAGGTTGGGTGAGCAAACGCAGACCCTTTAAAGTAATACTGCGTGGTACCCATCGCATGGGTCCCAAATCTCCAGGTTCAAGGGCATCTTCCTACATCGAAAACATGCATGAGATACCCAGAAGATGGTACACCGTGTGATGGGGAAAGGTTTCTAAAACGCACCTCATTTCTCATCTGCTTGTGCCCGGGTTCGCCATTCCAGCCACTTTACTAGCAATCTCCCTCCTTGGAGCATCAGCACCTTTAACCTCCTGTTCCGTACAGGTTGCAATTTGTACTGAGGATGAACGGGAAGACGTGGAACCAATGAAAGACTAGCTCTTGGTGTTGGGACAGGCACAGGTCACTCTATTTTCCCATCAGGAAGAAGAATTAACCACAGGCTCAGCCTGCCCCCCGGAACCAGAACAGGGCCTGAAGCCATCCTGCGCTTTTGCGGCCAGCTCCCTAAAAAGCGAGTTGTAAAATGGAGGTTCAGGGCACTGCAATTCACAAACCTGCAGAGTTATAAATGATAACTCTCATCCACAAATATATTGAGGGAAGGCAAAGAAGAGGATTTGAAATCAAGGCAGAATTGCAGGAAACAGATTTCAGGAGGTAGATTCGAATCGCCTTTCAAGCACATGAAAAGCGGCAAAACGTTGACAATGATGCCCTTGGCCAAAAAGGGCGTATGCGTTTTTTCCTGAATATATTCAGGAAAAAACGCATACGCCCTTTTTGGCCAACCAAGCAACCTGGAAAGGCAAATCAGCGCTACAAAGATGTCTCGCTTCCCATCGGTCAAAAGGGCCATGCTGAAAAAAGTGTCAACACCAGAAATGCAGGACAGGCCATGGAGAAATGGGAGCCTTGCTACACTGATGGGCGGGATGTAAATTGTCAACAGCCACTCTGGAGAAGTGTACGGTGAGTCCTGAAACGTCTAAAAAGCAAAGCTTAGAGAGCATAGGGCACTTCCACTCATGGGGGTATAAATTGGGAAAATGAAAAATCAGCAAGACACAAGCACCCCAAAGTTTAGGGCTGCTCTGTTGACAAGGACCTCCACTTCATTCCACCTTCAATATCCCAGGAAAGAGAAAAATGGATAAAGAAGTTGTGGTCCTTATGTACAATGGAATATCACTCAGCCGTGAAATCAATGTCATAAGGCTAGTAGCAGCATGATGAGTGGATTTAGGTACGACGACTCTAAGTGAAATAAGTCACACAGAAAAGGACACTTCTCATAAGGTATCACTGATAGAGGGAATGTAAAAACCGTTACACTTGAACTGAATTACAAAACAGAACAGAGTCACACATGCAGAAAACACACTATGGCTGCTTAACGGGAAAGGTGAGGTGGGGTGATACATAAAACAAGGGTTTCAAATTAGCTCAGATACCGTTCCATAAACCCAATATGTAATAGACAAGACCTACTCCTTGCTCAGAGAACTGGACTCAACACGCCCTATTCACCGCACAAGAATATATCTGACTAGTAATAATCTTAAAACCTATGTATTGATATCTCTCTGTTAGTGTGTCAAGTGGGTGTAAAGCGGCATAAACACAGCAGTGAAAAGCAGCTAAACCCCATTATAAAAATAAATTACTTTGAAAAACCCATGAAACAAAGACAGTGAAAGAGAGCGAAATTCTTACACAATGCGTTCAGGGGCTGTGATGCAACCTGGATTGACCATATCTAGACCCACAGCTGGATGAGACCTAAGGGTGGACACTGTTGCGGCTGAGAGGTTTGGTGAGGTTGGGTGAGCAAACGCAGACCCTTTAAATAATACTGCGTGGTACCCATCGCATGGGTCCCAAATCTCCAGGTTCAAGGGCATCTTCCTACATCGAAAACATGCATGAGATACCCAGAAGATGGTACACCGTGTGATGGGGAAAGGTTTCTAAAACGCACCTCATTTCTCATCTGCTTGTGCCCGGGTTCGCCATTCCAGCCACTTTACTAGCAATCTCCCTCCTTGGAGCATCAGCACCTTTAACCTCCTGTTCCGTACAGGTTGCAATTTGTACTGAGGATGAACGGGAAGACGTGGAACCAATGAAAGACTAGCTCTTGGTGTTGGGACAGGCACAGGTCACTCTATTTTCCCATCAGGAAGAAGAATTAACCACAGGCTCAGCCTGCCCCCCGGAACCAGAACAGGGCCTAGCCATCCTGCGCTTTTGCGGCCAGCTCCCTAAAAAGCGAGTTGTAAAATGGAGGTTCAGGGCACTGCAATTCACAAACCTGCAGAGTTATAAATGATAACTCTCATCCACAAATATATTGAGGGAAGGCAAAGAAGAGGATTTGAAATCAAGGCAGAATTGCAGGAAACAGATTTCAGGAGGTAGATTCGAATCGCCTTTAAAGCACATGAAAAGCGGCAAAACGTTGACAATGATGCCCTTGGCCGAAAAGGGCGTATGCGTTTTTTCCTGAATATATTCAGGAAAAAACGCATACGCCCTTTTTGGCCAACCGAGCAACCTGGAAAGGCAAATCAGCGCTACAAAGATGTCTCGCTTCCCATCGGTCAAAAGGGCCATGCTGAAAAAAGTGTCAACACCAGAAATGCAGGACAGGCCATGGAGAAATGGGAGCCTTGCTACACTGATGGGCGGGATGTAAATTGTCAACAGCCACTCTGGAGAAGTGTACGGTGAGTCCTGAAACGTCTAAAAAGCAAAGCTTAGAGAGCATAGGGCACTTCCACTCATGGGGGTATAAATTGGGAAAATGAAAAATCAGCAAGACACAAGCACCCCAAAGTTTAGGGCTGCTCTGTTGACAAGGACCTCCACTTCATTCCACCTTCAATATCCCAGGAAAGAGAAAAATGGATAAAGAAGTTGTGGTCCTTATGTACAATGGAATATCACTCAGCCGTGAAATCAATGTCATAAGGCTAGTAGCAGCATGATGAGTGGATTTAGGTATGACGACTCTAAGTGAAATAAGTCACACAGAAAAGGACACTTCTCATAAGGTATCACTGATAGAGGGAATGTAAAAACCGTTACACTTGAACTGAATTACAAAACAGAACAGAGTCACACATGCAGAAAACACACTATGGCTGCTTAACGGGAAAGGTGAGGTGGGGTGATACATAAAACAAGGGTTTCAAATTAGCTCAGATACCGTTCCATAAACCCAATATGTAATAGACAAGACCTACTCCTTGCTCAGAGAACTGGACTCAACACGCCCTATTCACCGCACAAGAATATATCTGACTAGTAATAATCTTAAAACCTATGTATTGATATCTCTCTGTTACTGTGTCAAGTGGGTGTAAAGCGGCATAAACACAGCAGTGAAAAGCAGCTAAACCCCATTATAAAAATAAATTACTTTGAAAAACCCATGAAACAAAGACAGTGAAAGAGAGCGAAATTCTTACACAATGCGTTCAGGGGCTGTGATGCAACCTGGATTGACCATATCTAGACCCACAGCTGGATGAGACCTAAGGGTGGACACTGTTGCGGCTGAGAGGTTTGGTGAGGTTGGGTGAGCAAACGCAGACCCTTTAAATAATACTGCGTGGTACCCATCGCATGGGTCCCAAATCTCCAGGTTCAAGGGCATCTTCCTACATCGAAAACATGCATGAGATACCCAGAAGATGGTACACCGTGTGATGGGGAAAGGTTTCTAAAACGCACCTCATTTCTCATCTGCTTGTGCCCGGGTTCGCCATTCCAGCCACTTTACTAGCAATCTCCCTCCTTGGAGCATCAGCACCTTTAACCTCCTGTTCCGTACAGGTTGCAATTTGTACTGAGGATGAACGGGAAGACGTGGAACCAATGAAAGACTAGCTCTTGGTGTTGGGACAGGCACAGGTCACTCTATTTTCCCATCAGGAAGAAGAATTAACCACAGGCTCAGCCTGCCCCCCGGAACCAGAACAGGGCCTAGCCATCCTGCGCTTTTGCGGCCAGCTCCCTAAAAAGCGAGTTGTAAAATGGAGGTTCAGGGCACTGCAATTCACAAACCTGCAGAGTTATAAATGATAACTCTCATCCACAAATATATTGAGGGAAGGCAAAGAAGAGGATTTGAAATCAAGGCAGAATTGCAGGAAACAGATTTCAGGAGGTAGATTCGAATCGCCTTTAAAGCACATGAAAAGCGGCAAAACGTTGACAATGATGCCCTTGGCCGAAAAGGGCGTATGCGTTTTTTCCTGAATATATTCAGGAAAAAACGCATACGCCCTTTTTGGCCAACCGAGCAACCTGGAAAGGCAAATCAGCGCTACAAAGATGTCTCGCTTCCCATCGGTCAAAAGGGCCATGCTGAAAAAAGTGTCAAAACCAGAAATGCAGGACAGGCCATGGAGAAATGGGAGCCTTGCTACACTGATGGGCGGGATGTAAATTGTCAACAGCCACTCTGGAGAAGTGTACGGTGAGTCCTGAAACGTCTAAAAAGCAAAGCTTAGAGAGCATAGGGCACTTCCACTCATGGGGGTATAAATTGGGAAAATGAAAAATCAGCAAGACACAAGCACCCCAAAGTTTAGGGCTGCTCTGTTGACAAGGACCTCCACTTCATTCCACCTTCAATATCCCAGGAAAGAGAAAAATGGATAAAGAAGTTGTGGTCCTTATGTACAATGGAATATCACTCAGCCGTGAAATCAATGTCATAAGGCTAGTAGCAGCATGATGAGTGGATTTAGGTACGACGACTCTAAGTGAAATAAGTCACACAGAAAAGGACACTTCTCATAAGGTATCACTGATAGAGGGAATGTAAAAACCGTTACACTTGAACTGAATTACAAAACAGAACAGAGTCACACATGCAGAAAACACACTATGGCTGCTTAACGGGAAAGGTGAGGTGGGGTGATACATAAAACAAGGGTTTCAAATTAGCTCAGATACCGTTCCATAAACCCAATATGTAATAGACAAGACCTACTCCTTGCTCAGAGAACTGGACTCAACACGCCCTATTCACCGCACAAGAATATATCTGACTAGTAATAATCTTAAAACCTATGTATTGATATCTCTCTGTTACTGTGTCAAGTGGGTGTAAAGCGGCATAAACACAGCAGTGAAAAGCAGCTAAACCCCATTATAAAAATAAATTACTTTGAAAAACCCATGAAACAAAGACAGTGAAAGAGAGCGAAATTCTTACACAATGCGTTCAGGGGCTGTGATGCAACCTGGATTGACCATATCTAGACCCACAGCTGGATGAGACCTAAGGGTGGACACTGTTGCGGCTGAGAGGTTTGGTGAGGTTGGGTGAGCAAACGCAGACCCTTTAAATAATACTGCGTGGTACCCATCGCATGGGTCCCAAATCTCCAGGTTCAAGGGCATCTTCCTACATCGAAAACATGCATGAGATACCCAGAAGATGGTACACCGTGTGATGGGGAAAGGTTTCTAAAACGCACCTCATTTCTCATCTGCTTGTGCCCGGGTTCGCCATTCCAGCCACTTTACTAGCAATCTCCCTCCTTGGAGCATCAGCACCTTTAACCTCCTGTTCCGTACAGGTTGCAATTTGTACTGAGGATGAACGGGAAGACGTGGAACCAATGAAAGACTAGCTCTTGGTGTTGGGACAGGCACAGGTCACTCTATTTTCCCATCAGGAAGAAGAATTAACCACAGGCTCAGCCTGCCCCCCGGAACCAGAACAGGGCCTAGCCATCCTGCGCTTTTGCGGCCAGCTCCCTAAAAAGCGAGTTGTAAAATGGAGGTTCAGGGCACTGCAATTCACAAACCTGCAGAGTTATAAATGATAACTCTCATCCACAAATATATTGAGGGAAGGCAAAGAAGAGGATTTGAAATCAAGGCAGAATTGCAGGAAACAGATTTCAGGAGGTAGATTCGAATCGCCTTTAAAGCACATGAAAAGCGGCAAAACGTTGACAATGATGCCCTTGGCCGAAAAGGGCGTATGCGTTTTTTCCTGAATATATTCAGGAAAAAACGCATACGCCCTTTTTGGCCAACCGAGCAACCTGGAAAGGCAAATCAGCGCTACAAAGATGTCTCGCTTCCCATCGGTCAAAAGGGCCATGCTGAAAAAAGTGTCAACACCAGAAATGCAGGACAGGCCATGGAGAAATGGGAGCCTTGCTACACTGATGGGCGGGATGTAAATTGTCAACAGCCACTCTGGAGAAGTGTACGGTGAGTCCTGAAACGTCTAAAAAGCAAAGCTTAGAGAGCATAGGGCACTTCCACTCATGGGGGTATAAATTGGGAAAATGAAAAATCAGCAAGACACAAGCACCCCAAAGTTTAGGGCTGCTCTGTTGACAAGGACCTCCACTTCATTCCACCTTCAATATCCCAGGAAAGAGAAAAATGGATAAAGAAGTTGTGGTCCTTATGTACAATGGAATATCACTCAGCCGTGAAATCAATGTCATAAGGCTAGTAGCAGCATGATGAGTGGATTTAGGTACGACGACTCTAAGTGAAATAAGTCACACAGAAAAGGACACTTCTCATAAGGTATCACTGATAGAGGGAATGTAAAAACCGTTACACTTGAACTGAATTACAAAACAGAACAGAGTCACACATGCAGAAAACACACTATGGCTGCTTAACGGGAAAGGTGAGGTGGGGTGATACATAAAACAAGGGTTTCAAATTAGCTCAGATACCGTTCCATAAACCCAATATGTAATAGACAAGACCTACTCCTTGCTCAGAGAACTGGACTCAACACGCCCTATTCACCGCACAAGAATATATCTGACTAGTAATAATCTTAAAACCTATGTATTGATATCTCTCTGTTAGTGTGTCAAGTGGGTAAAAAGCGGCATAAACACAGCAGTGAAAAGCAGCTAAACCCCATTATAAAAATAAATTACTTTGAAACACCCATGAAACAAAGACAGTGAAAGAGAGAGAAATTCTTACACAATGCGTTCAGGGGCTGTGATGCAACCTGGATTGACCATATCTAGACCCACAGCTGGATGAGACCTAAGGGGGGACACTGTTGCGGCTGAGAGGTTTGGTGAGGTTGGGTGAGCAAACGCAGACCCTTTAAAGTAATACTGCGTGGTACCCATCGCATGGGTCCCAAATCTCCAGGTTCAAGGGCATCTTCCTACATCGAAAACATGCATGAGATACCCAGAAGATGGTACACCGTGTGATGGGGAAAGGTTTCTAAAACGCACCTCATTTCTCATCTGCTTGTGCCCGGGTTCGCCATTCCAGCCACTTTACTAGCAATCTCCCTCCTTGGAGCATCAGCACCTTTAACCTCCTGTTCCGTACAGGTTGCAATTTGTACTGAGGATGAACGGGAAGACGTGGAACCAATGAAAGACTAGCTCTTGGTGTTGGGACAGGCACAGGTCACTCTATTTTCCCATCAGGAAGAAGAATTAACCACAGGCTCAGCCTGCCCCCCGGAACCAGAACAGGGCCTGAAGCCATCCTGCGCTTTTGCGGCCAGCTCCCTAAAAAGCGAGTTGTAAAATGGAGGTTCAGGGCACTGCAATTCACAAACCTGCAGAGTTATAAATGATAACTCTCATCCACAAATATATTGAGGGAAGGCAAAGAAGAGGATTTGAAATCAAGGCAGAATTGCAGGAAACAGATTTCAGGAGGTAGATTCGAATCGCCTTTAAAGCACATGAAAAGCGGCAAAACGTTGACAATGATGCCCTTGGCCAAAAAGGGCGTATGCGTTTTTTCCTGAATATATTCAGGAAAAAACGCATACGCCCTTTTTGGCCAACCAAGCAACCTGGAAAGGCAAATCAGCGCTACAAAGATGTCTCGCTTCCCATCGGTCAAAAGGGCCATGCTGAAAAAAGTGTCAACACCAGAAATGCAGGACAGGCCATGGAGAAATGGGAGCCTTGCTACACTGATGGGCGGGATGTAAATTGTCAACAGCCACTCTGGAGAAGTGTACGGTGAGTCCTGAAACGTCTAAAAAGCAAAGCTTAGAGAGCATAGGGCACTTCCACTCATGGGGGTATAAATTGGGAAAATGAAAAATCAGCAAGACACAAGCACCCCAAAGTTTAGGGCTGCTCTGTTGACAAGGACCTCCACTTCATTCCACCTTCAATATCCCAGGAAAGAGAAAAATGGATAAAGAAGTTGTGGTCCTTATGTACAATGGAATATCACTCAGCCGTGAAATCAATGTCATAAGGCTAGTAGCAGCATGATGAGTGGATTTAGGTACGACGACTCTAAGTGAAATAAGTCACACAGAAAAGGACACTTCTCATAAGGTATCACTGATAGAGGGAATGTAAAAACCGTTACACTTGAACTGAATTACAAAACAGAACAGAGTCACACATGCAGAAAACACACTATGGCTGCTTAACGGGAAAGGTGAGGTGGGGTGATACATAAAACAAGGGTTTCAAATTAGCTCAGATACCGTTCCATAAACCCAATATGTAATAGACAAGACCTACTCCTTGCTCAGAGAACTGGACTCAACACGCCCTATTCACCGCACAAGAATATATCTGACTAGTAATAATCTTAAAACCTATGTATTGATATCTCTCTGTTAGTGTGTCAAGTGGGTAAAAAGCGGCATAAACACAGCAGTGAAAAGCAGCTAAACCCCATTATAAAAATAAATTACTTTGAAACACCCATGAAACAAAGACAGTGAAAGAGAGAGAAATTCTTACACAATGCGTTCAGGGGCTGTGATGCAACCTGGATTGACCATATCTAGACCCACAGCTGGATGAGACCTAAGGGGGGACACTGTTGCGGCTGAGAGGTTTGGTGAGGTTGGGTGAGCAAACGCAGACCCTTTAAAGTAATACTGCGTGGTACCCATCGCATGGGTCCCAAATCTCCAGGTTCAAGGGCATCTTCCTACATCGAAAACATGCATGAGATACCCAGAAGATGGTACACCGTGTGATGGGGAAAGGTTTCTAAAACGCACCTCATTTCTCATCTGCTTGTGCCCGGGTTCGCCATTCCAGCCACTTTACTAGCAATCTCCCTCCTTGGAGCATCAGCACCTTTAACCTCCTGTTCCGTACAGGTTGCAATTTGTACTGAGGATGAACGGGAAGACGTGGAACCAATGAAAGACTAGCTCTTGGTGTTGGGACAGGCACAGGTCACTCTATTTTCCCATCAGGAAGAAGAATTAACCACAGGCTCAGCCTGCCCCCCGGACCCAGAACAGGGCCTGAAGCCATCCTGCGCTTTTGCGGCCAGCTCCCTAAAAAGCGAGTTGTAAAATGGAGGTTCAGGGCACTGCAATTCACAAACCTGCAGAGTTATAAATGATAACTCTCATCCACAAATATATTGAGGGAAGGCAAAGAAGAGGATTTGAAATCAAGGCAGAATTGCAGGAAACAGATTTCAGGAGGTAGATTCGAATCGCCTTTCAAGCACATGAAAAGCGGCAAAACGTTGACAATGATGCCCTTGGCCAAAAAGGGCGTATGCGTTTTTTCCTGAATATATTCAGGAAAAAACGCATACGCCCTTTTTGGCCAACCAAGCAACCTGGAAAGGCAAATCAGCGCTACAAAGATGTCTCGCTTCCCATCGGTCAAAAGGGCCATGCTGAAAAAAGTGTCAACACCAGAAATGCAGGACAGGCCATGGAGAAATGGGAGCCTTGCTACACTGATGGGCGGGATGTAAATTGTCAACAGCCACTCTGGAGAAGTGTACGGTGAGTCCTGAAACGTCTAAAAAGCAAAGCTTAGAGAGCATAGGGCACTTCCACTCATGGGGGTATAAATTGGGAAAATGAAAAATCAGCAAGACACAAGCACCCCAAAGTTTAGGGCTGCTCTGTTGACAAGGACCTCCACTTCATTCCACCTTCAATATCCCAGGAAAGAGAAAAATGGATAAAGAAGTTGTGGTCCTTATGTACAATGGAATATCACTCAGCCGTGAAATCAATGTCATAAGGCTAGTAGCAGCATGATGAGTGGATTTAGGTACGACGACTCTAAGTGAAATAAGTCACACAGAAAAGGACACTTCTCATAAGGTATCACTGATAGAGGGAATGTAAAAACCGTTACACTTGAACTGAATTACAAAACAGAACAGAGTCACACATGCAGAAAACACACTATGGCTGCTTAACGGGAAAGGTGAGGTGGGGTGATACATAAAACAAGGGTTTCAAATTAGCTCAGATACCGTTCCATAAACCCAATATGTAATAGACAAGACCTACTCCTTGCTCAGAGAACTGGACTCAACACGCCCTATTCACCGCACAAGAATATATCTGACTAGTAATAATCTTAAAACCTATGTATTGATATCTCTCTGTTAGTGTGTCAAGTGGGTGTAAAGCGGCATAAACACAGCAGTGAAAAGCAGCTAAACCCCATTATAAAAATAAATTACTTTGAAACACCCATGAAACAAAGACAGTGAAAGAGAGAGAAATTCTTACACAATGCGTTCAGGGGCTGTGATGCAACCTGGATTGACCATATCTAGACCCACAGCTGGATGAGACCTAAGGGTGGACACTGTTGCGGCTGAGAGGTTTGGTGAGGTTGGGTGAGCAAACGCAGACCCTTTAAAGTAATACTGCGTGGTACCCATCGCATGGGTCCCAAATCTCCAGGTTCAAGGGCATCTTCCTACATCGAAAACATGCATGAGATACCCAGAAGATGGTACACCGTGTGATGGGGAAAGGTTTCTAAAACGCACCTCATTTCTCATCTGCTTGTGCCCGGGTTCGCCATTCCAGCCACTTTACTAGCAATCTCCCTCCTTGGAGCATCAGCACCTTTAACCTCCTGTTCCGTACAGGTTGCAATTTGTACTGAGGATGAACGGGAAGACGTGGAACCAATGAAAGACTAGCTCTTGGTGTTGGGACAGGCACAGGTCACTCTATTTTCCCATCAGGAAGAAGAATTAACCACAGGCTCAGCCTGCCCCCCGGACCCAGAACAGGGCCTGAAGCCATCCTGCGCTTTTGCGGCCAGCTCCCTAAAAAGCGAGTTGTAAAATGGAGGTTCAGGGCACTGCAATTCACAAACCTGCAGAGTTATAAATGATAACTCTCATCCACAAATATATTGAGGGAAGGCAAAGAAGAGGATTTGAAATCAAGGCAGAATTGCAGGAAACAGATTTCAGGAGGTAGATTCGAATCGCCTTTCAAGCACATGAAAAGCGGCAAAACGTTGACAATGATGCCCTTGGCCAAAAAGGGCGTATGCGTTTTTTCCTGAATATATTCAGGAAAAAACGCATACGCCCTTTTTGGCCAACCAAGCAACCTGGAAAGGCAAATCAGCGCTACAAAGATGTCTCGCTTCCCATCGGTCAAAAGGGCCATGCTGAAAAAAGTGTCAACACCAGAAATGCAGGACAGGCCATGGAGAAATGGGAGCCTTGCTACACTGATGGGCGGGATGTAAATTGTCAACAGCCACTCTGGAGAAGTGTACGGTGAGTCCTGAAACGTCTAAAAAGCAAAGCTTAGAGAGCATAGGGCACTTCCACTCATGGGGGTATAAATTGGGAAAATGAAAAATCAGCAAGACACAAGCACCCCAAAGTTTAGGGCTGCTCTGTTGACAAGGACCTCCACTTCATTCCACCTTCAATATCCCAGGAAAGAGAAAAATGGATAAAGAAGTTGTGGTCCTTATGTACAATGGAATATCACTCAGCCGTGAAATCAATGTCATAAGGCTAGTAGCAGCATGATGAGTGGATTTAGGTACGACGACTCTAAGTGAAATAAGTCACACAGAAAAGGACACTTCTCATAAGGTATCACTGATAGAGGGAATGTAAAAACCGTTACACTTGAACTGAATTACAAAACAGAACAGAGTCACACATGCAGAAAACACACTATGGCTGCTTAACGGGAAAGGTGAGGTGGGGTGATACATAAAACAAGGGTTTCAAATTAGCTCAGATACCGTTCCATAAACCCAATATGTAATAGACAAGACCTACTCCTTGCTCAGAGAACTGGACTCAACACGCCCTATTCACCGCACAAGAATATATCTGACTAGTAATAATCTTAAAACCTATGTATTGATATCTCTCTGTTACTGTGTCAAGTGGGTGTAAAGCGGCATAAACACAGCAGTGAAAAGCAGCTAAACCCCATTATAAAAATAAATTACTTTGAAACACCCATGAAACAAAGACAGTGAAAGAGAGCGAAATTCTTACACAATGCGTTCAGGGGCTGTGATGCAACCTGGATTGACCATATCTAGACCCACAGCTGGATGAGACCTAAGGGTGGACACTGTTGCGGCTGAGAGGTTTGGTGAGGTTGGGTGAGCAAACGCAGACCCTTTAAATAATACTGCGTGGTACCCATCGCATGGGTCCCAAATCTCCAGGTTCAAGGGCATCTTCCTACATCGAAAACATGCATGAGATACCCAGAAGATGGTACACCGTGTGATGGGGAAAGGTTTCTAAAACGCACCTCATTTCTCATCTGCTTGTGCCCGGGTTCGCCATTCCAGCCACTTTACTAGCAATCTCCCTCCTTGGAGCATCAGCACCTTTAACCTCCTGTTCCGTACAGGTTGCAATTTGTACTGAGGATGAACGGGAAGACGTGGAACCAATGAAAGACTAGCTCTTGGTGTTGGGACAGGCACAGGTCACTCTATTTTCCCATCAGGAAGAAGAATTAACCACAGGCTCAGCCTGCCCCCCGGAACCAGAACAGGGCCTAGCCATCCTGCGCTTTTGCGGCCAGCTCCCTAAAAAGCGAGTTGTAAAATGGAGGTTCAGGGCACTGCAATTCACAAACCTGCAGAGTTATAAATGATAACTCTCATCCACAAATATATTGAGGGAAGGCAAAGAAGAGGATTTGAAATCAAGGCAGAATTGCAGGAAACAGATTTCAGGAGGTAGATTCGAATCGCCTTTCAAGCACATGAAAAGCGGCAAAACGTTGACAATGATGCCCTTGGCCGAAAAGGGCGTATGCGTTTTTTCCTGAATATATTCAGGAAAAAACGCATACGCCCTTTTTGGCCAACCGAGCAACCTGGAAAGGCAAATCAGCGCTACAAAGATGTCTCGCTTCCCATCGGTCAAAAGGGCCATGCTGAAAAAAGTGTCAACACCAGAAATGCAGGACAGGCCATGGAGAAATGGGAGCCTTGCTACACTGATGGGCGGGATGTAAATTGTCAACAGCCACTCTGGAGAAGTGTACGGTGAGTCCTGAAACGTCTAAAAAGCAAAGCTTAGAGAGCATAGGGCACTTCCACTCATGGGGGTATAAATTGGGAAAATGAAAAATCAGCAAGACACAAGCACCCCAAAGTTTAGGGCTGCTCTGTTGACAAGGACCTCCACTTCATTCCACCTTCAATATCCCAGGAAAGAGAAAAATGGATAAAGAAGTTGTGGTCCTTATGTACAATGGAATATCACTCAGCCGTGAAATCAATGTCATAAGGCTAGTAGCAGCATGATGAGTGGATTTAGGTACGACGACTCTAAGTGAAATAAGTCACACAGAAAAGGACACTTCTCATAAGGTATCACTGATAGAGGGAATGTAAAAACCGTTACACTTGAACTGAATTACAAAACAGAACAGAGTCACACATGCAGAAAACACACTATGGCTGCTTAACGGGAAAGGTGAGGTGGGGTGATACATAAAACAAGGGTTTCAAATTAGCTCAGATACCGTTCCATAAACCCAATATGTAATAGACAAGACCTACTCCTTGCTCAGAGAACTGGACTCAACACGCCCTATTCACCGCACAAGAATATATCTGACTAGTAATAATCTTAAAACCTATGTATTGATATCTCTCTGTTACTGTGTCAAGTGGGTGTAAAGCGGCATAAACACAGCAGTGAAAAGCAGCTAAACCCCATTATAAAAATAAATTACTTTGAAACACCCATGAAACAAAGACAGTGAAAGAGAGCGAAATTCTTACACAATGCGTTCAGGGGCTGTGATGCAACCTGGATTGACCATATCTAGACCCACAGCTGGATGAGACCTAAGGGTGGACACTGTTGCGGCTGAGAGGTTTGGTGAGGTTGGGTGAGCAAACGCAGACCCTTTAAATAATACTGCGTGGTACCCATCGCATGGGTCCCAAATCTCCAGGTTCAAGGGCATCTTCCTACATCGAAAACATGCATGAGATACCCAGAAGATGGTACACCGTGTGATGGGGAAAGGTTTCTAAAACGCACCTCATTTCTCATCTGCTTGTGCCCGGGTTCGCCATTCCAGCCACTTTACTAGCAATCTCCCTCCTTGGAGCATCAGCACCTTTAACCTCCTGTTCCGTACAGGTTGCAATTTGTACTGAGGATGAACGGGAAGACGTGGAACCAATGAAAGACTAGCTCTTGGTGTTGGGACAGGCACAGGTCACTCTATTTTCCCATCAGGAAGAAGAATTAACCACAGGCTCAGCCTGCCCCCCGGAACCAGAACAGGGCCTAGCCATCCTGCGCTTTTGCGGCCAGCTCCCTAAAAAGCGAGTTGTAAAATGGAGGTTCAGGGCACTGCAATTCACAAACCTGCAGAGTTATAAATGATAACTCTCATCCACAAATATATTGAGGGAAGGCAAAGAAGAGGATTTGAAATCAAGGCAGAATTGCAGGAAACAGATTTCAGGAGGTAGATTCGAATCGCCTTTCAAGCACATGAAAAGCGGCAAAACGTTGACAATGATGCCCTTGGCCGAAAAGGGCGTATGCGTTTTTTCCTGAATATATTCAGGAAAAAACGCATACGCCCTTTTTGGCCAACCGAGCAACCTGGAAAGGCAAATCAGCGCTACAAAGATGTCTCGCTTCCCATCGGTCAAAAGGGCCATGCTGAAAAAAGTGTCAAAACCAGAAATGCAGGACAGGCCATGGAGAAATGGGAGCCTTGCTACACTGATGGGCGGGATGTAAATTGTCAACAGCCACTCTGGAGAAGTGTACGGTGAGTCCTGAAACGTCTAAAAAGCAAAGCTTAGAGAGCATAGGGCACTTCCACTCATGGGGGTATAAATTGGGAAAATGAAAAATCAGCAAGACACAAGCACCCCAAAGTTTAGGGCTGCTCTGTTGACAAGGACCTCCACTTCATTCCACCTTCAATATCCCAGGAAAGAGAAAAATGGATAAAGAAGTTGTGGTCCTTATGTACAATGGAATATCACTCAGCCGTGAAATCAATGTCATAAGGCTAGTAGCAGCATGATGAGTGGATTTAGGTACGACGACTCTAAGTGAAATAAGTCACACAGAAAAGGACACTTCTCATAAGGTATCACTGATAGAGGGAATGTAAAAACCGTTACACTTGAACTGAATTACAAAACAGAACAGAGTCACACATGCAGAAAACACACTATGGCTGCTTAACGGGAAAGGTGAGGTGGGGTGATACATAAAACAAGGGTTTCAAATTAGCTCAGATACCGTTCCATAAACCCAATATGTAATAGACAAGACCTACTCCTTGCTCAGAGAACTGGACTCAACACGCCCTATTCACCGCACAAGAATATATCTGACTAGTAATAATCTTAAAACCTATGTATTGATATCTCTCTGTTACTGTGTCAAGTGGGTGTAAAGCGGCATAAACACAGCAGTGAAAAGCAGCTAAACCCCATTATAAAAATAAATTACTTTGAAAAACCCATGAAACAAAGACAGTGAAAGAGAGCGAAATTCTTACACAATGCGTTCAGGGGCTGTGATGCAACCTGGATTGACCATATCTAGACCCACAGCTGGATGAGACCTAAGGGTGGACACTGTTGCGGCTGAGAGGTTTGGTGAGGTTGGGTGAGCAAACGCAGACCCTTTAAATAATACTGCGTGGTACCCATCGCATGGGTCCCAAATCTCCAGGTTCAAGGGCATCTTCCTACATCGAAAACATGCATGAGATACCCAGAAGATGGTACACCGTGTGATGGGGAAAGGTTTCTAAAACGCACCTCATTTCTCATCTGCTTGTGCCCGGGTTCGCCATTCCAGCCACTTTACTAGCAATCTCCCTCCTTGGAGCATCAGCACCTTTAACCTCCTGTTCCGTACAGGTTGCAATTTGTACTGAGGATGAACGGGAAGACGTGGAACCAATGAAAGACTAGCTCTTGGTGTTGGGACAGGCACAGGTCACTCTATTTTCCCATCAGGAAGAAGAATTAACCACAGGCTCAGCCTGCCCCCCGGAACCAGAACAGGGCCTAGCCATCCTGCGCTTTTGCGGCCAGCTCCCTAAAAAGCGAGTTGTAAAATGGAGGTTCAGGGCACTGCAATTCACAAACCTGCAGAGTTATAAATGATAACTCTCATCCACAAATATATTGAGGGAAGGCAAAGAAGAGGATTTGAAATCAAGGCAGAATTGCAGGAAACAGATTTCAGGAGGTAGATTCGAATCGCCTTTAAAGCACATGAAAAGCGGCAAAACGTTGACAATGATGCCCTTGGCCGAAAAGGGCGTATGCGTTTTTTCCTGAATATATTCAGGAAAAAACGCATACGCCCTTTTTGGCCAACCGAGCAACCTGGAAAGGCAAATCAGCGCTACAAAGATGTCTCGCTTTCCATCGGTCAAAAGGGCCATGCTGAAAAAAGTGTCAACACCAGAAATGCAGGACAGGCCATGGAGAAATGGGAGCCTTGCTACACTGATGGGCGGGATGTAAATTGTCAACAGCCACTCTGGAGAAGTGTACGGTGAGTCCTGAAACGTCTAAAAAGCAAAGCTTAGAGAGCATAGGGCACTTCCACTCATGGGGGTATAAATTGGGAAAATGAAAAATCAGCAAGACACAAGCACCCCAAAGTTTAGGGCTGCTCTGTTGACAAGGACCTCCACTTCATTCCACCTTCAATATCCCAGGAAAGAGAAAAATGGATAAAGAAGTTGTGGTCCTTATGTACAATGGAATATCACTCAGCCGTGAAATCAATGTCATAAGGCTAGTAGCAGCATGATGAGTGGATTTAGGTACGACGACTCTAAGTGAAATAAGTCACACAGAAAAGGACACTTCTCATAAGGTATCACTGATAGAGGGAATGTAAAAACCGTTACACTTGAACTGAATTACAAAACAGAACAGAGTCACACATGCAGAAAACACACTATGGCTGCTTAACGGGAAAGGTGAGGTGGGGTGATACATAAAACAAGGGTTTCAAATTAGCTCAGATACCGTTCCATAAACCCAATATGTAATAGACAAGACCTACTCCTTGCTCAGAGAACTGGACTCAACACGCCCTATTCACCGCACAAGAATATATCTGACTAGTAATAATCTTAAAACCTATGTATTGATATCTCTCTGTTACTGTGTCAAGTGGGTGTAAAGCGGCATAAACACAGCAGTGAAAAGCAGCTAAACCCCATTATAAAAATAAATTACTTTGAAAAACCCATGAAACAAAGACAGTGAAAGAGAGCGAAATTCTTACACAATGCGTTCAGGGGCTGTGATGCAACCTGGATTGACCATATCTAGACCCACAGCTGGATGAGACCTAAGGGTGGACACTGTTGCGGCTGAGAGGTTTGGTGAGGTTGGGTGAGCAAACGCAGACCCTTTAAATAATACTGCGTGGTACCCATCGCATGGGTCCCAAATCTCCAGGTTCAAGGGCATCTTCCTACATCGAAAACATGCATGAGATACCCAGAAGATGGTACACCGTGTGATGGGGAAAGGTTTCTAAAACGCACCTCATTTCTCATCTGCTTGTGCCCGGGTTCGCCATTCCAGCCACTTTACTAGCAATCTCCCTCCTTGGAGCATCAGCACCTTTAACCTCCTGTTCCGTACAGGTTGCAATTTGTACTGAGGATGAACGGGAAGACGTGGAACCAATGAAAGACTAGCTCTTGGTGTTGGGACAGGCACAGGTCACTCTATTTTCCCATCAGGAAGAAGAATTAACCACAGGCTCAGCCTGCCCCCCGGAACCAGAACAGGGCCTAGCCATCCTGCGCTTTTGCGGCCAGCTCCCTAAAAAGCGAGTTGTAAAATGGAGGTTCAGGGCACTGCAATTCACAAACCTGCAGAGTTATAAATGATAACTCTCATCCACAAATATATTGAGGGAAGGCAAAGAAGAGGATTTGAAATCAAGGCAGAATTGCAGGAAACAGATTTCAGGAGGTAGATTCGAATCGCCTTTAAAGCACATGAAAAGCGGCAAAACGTTGACAATGATGCCCTTGGCCGAAAAGGGCGTATGCGTTTTTTCCTGAATATATTCAGGAAAAAACGCATACGCCCTTTTTGGCCAACCGAGCAACCTGGAAAGGCAAATCAGCGCTACAAAGATGTCTCGCTTCCCATCGGTCAAAAGGGCCATGCTGAAAAAAGTGTCAAAACCAGAAATGCAGGACAGGCCATGGAGAAATGGGAGCCTTGCTACACTGATGGGCGGGATGTAAATTGTCAACAGCCACTCTGGAGAAGTGTACGGTGAGTCCTGAAACGTCTAAAAAGCAAAGCTTAGAGAGCATAGGGCACTTCCACTCATGGGGGTATAAATTGGGAAAATGAAAAATCAGCAAGACACAAGCACCCCAAAGTTTAGGGCTGCTCTGTTGACAAGGACCTCCACTTCATTCCACCTTCAATATCCCAGGAAAGAGAAAAATGGATAAAGAAGTTGTGGTCCTTATGTACAATGGAATATCACTCAGCCGTGAAATCAATGTCATAAGGCTAGTAGCAGCATGATGAGTGGATTTAGGTACGACGACTCTAAGTGAAATAAGTCACACAGAAAAGGACACTTCTCATAAGGTATCACTGATAGAGGGAATGTAAAAACCGTTACACTTGAACTGAATTACAAAACAGAACAGAGTCACACATGCAGAAAACACACTATGGCTGCTTAACGGGAAAGGTGAGGTGGGGTGATACATAAAACAAGGGTTTCAAATTAGCTCAGATACCGTTCCATAAACCCAATATGTAATAGACAAGACCTACTCCTTGCTCAGAGAACTGGACTCAACACGCCCTATTCACCGCACAAGAATATATCTGACTAGTAATAATCTTAAAACCTATGTATTGATATCTCTCTGTTACTGTGTCAAGTGGGTGTAAAGCGGCATAAACACAGCAGTGAAAAGCAGCTAAACCCCATTATAAAAATAAATTACTTTGAAAAACCCATGAAACAAAGACAGTGAAAGAGAGCGAAATTCTTACACAATGCGTTCAGGGGCTGTGATGCAACCTGGATTGACCATATCTAGACCCACAGCTGGATGAGACCTAAGGGTGGACACTGTTGCGGCTGAGAGGTTTGGTGAGGTTGGGTGAGCAAACGCAGACCCTTTAAATAATACTGCGTGGTACCCATCGCATGGGTCCCAAATCTCCAGGTTCAAGGGCATCTTCCTACATCGAAAACATGCATGAGATACCCAGAAGATGGTACACCGTGTGATGGGGAAAGGTTTCTAAAACGCACCTCATTTCTCATCTGCTTGTGCCCGGGTTCGCCATTCCAGCCACTTTACTAGCAATCTCCCTCCTTGGAGCATCAGCACCTTTAACCTCCTGTTCCGTACAGGTTGCAATTTGTACTGAGGATGAACGGGAAGACGTGGAACCAATGAAAGACTAGCTCTTGGTGTTGGGACAGGCACAGGTCACTCTATTTTCCCATCAGGAAGAAGAATTAACCACAGGCTCAGCCTGCCCCCCGGAACCAGAACAGGGCCTAGCCATCCTGCGCTTTTGCGGCCAGCTCCATAAAAAGCGAGTTGTAAAATGGAGGTTCAGGGCACTGCAATTCACAAACCTGCAGAGTTATAAATGATAACTCTCATCCACAAATATATTGAGGGAAGGCAAAGAAGAGGATTTGAAATCAAGGCAGAATTGCAGGAAACAGATTTCAGGAGGTAGATTCGAATCGCCTTTAAAGCACATGAAAAGCGGCAAAACGTTGACAATGATGCCCTTGGCCGAAAAGGGCGTATGCGTTTTTTCCTGAATATATTCAGGAAAAAACGCATACGCCCTTTTTGGCCAACCGAGCAACCTGGAAAGGCAAATCAGCGCTACAAAGATGTCTCGCTTTCCATCGGTCAAAAGGGCCATGCTGAAAAAAGTGTCAACACCAGAAATGCAGGACAGGCCATGGAGAAATGGGAGCCTTGCTACACTGATGGGCGGGATGTAAATTGTCAACAGCCACTCTGGAGAAGTGTACGGTGAGTCCTGAAACGTCTAAAAAGCAAAGCTTAGAGAGCATAGGGCACTTCCACTCATGGGGGTATAAATTGGGAAAATGAAAAATCAGCAAGACACAAGCACCCCAAAGTTTAGGGCTGCTCTGTTGACAAGGACCTCCACTTCATTCCACCTTCAATATCCCAGGAAAGAGAAAAATGGATAAAGAAGTTGTGGTCCTTATGTACAATGGAATATCACTCAGCCGTGAAATCAATGTCATAAGGCTAGTAGCAGCATGATGAGTGGATTTAGGTACGACGACTCTAAGTGAAATAAGTCACACAGAAAAGGACACTTCTCATAAGGTATCACTGATAGAGGGAATGTAAAAACCGTTACACTTGAACTGAATTACAAAACAGAACAGAGTCACACATGCAGAAAACACACTATGGCTGCTTAACGGGAAAGGTGAGGTGGGGTGATACATAAAACAAGGGTTTCAAATTAGCTCAGATACCGTTCCATAAACCCAATATGTAATAGACAAGACCTACTCCTTGCTCAGAGAACTGGACTCAACACGCCCTATTCACCGCACAAGAATATATCTGACTAGTAATAATCTTAAAACCTATGTATTGATATCTCTCTGTTAGTGTGTCAAGTGGGTAAAAAGCGGCATAAACACAGCAGTGAAAAGCAGCTAAACCCCATTATAAAAATAAATTACTTTGAAAAACCCATGAAACAAAGACAATGAAAGAGAGCGAAATTCTTACACAATGCGTTCAGGGGCTGTGATGCAACCTGGATTGACCATATCTAGACCCACAGCTGGATGAGACCTAAGGGTGGACACTGTTGCGGCTGAGAGGTTTGGTGAGGTTGGGTGAGCAAACGCAGACCCTTTAAAGTAATACTGCGTGGTACCCATCGCATGGGTCCCAAATCTCCAGGTTCAAGGGCATCTTCCTACATCGAAAACATGCATGAGATACCCAGAAGATGGTACACCGTGTGATGGGGAAAGGTTTCTAAAACGCACCTCATTTCTCATCTGCTTGTGCCCGGGTTCGCCATTCCAGCCACTTTACTAGCAATCTCCCTCCTTGGAGCATCAGCACCTTTAACCTCCTGTTCCGTACAGGTTGCAATTTGTACTGAGGATGAACGGGAAGACGTGGAACCAATGAAAGACTAGCTCTTGGTGTTGGGACAGGCACAGGTCACTCTATTTTCCCATCAGGAAGAAGAATTAACCACAGGCTCAGCCTGCCCCCCGGAACCAGAACAGGGCCTGAAGCCATCCTGCGCTTTTGCGGCCAGCTCCCTAAAAAGCGAGTTGTAAAATGGAGGATCAGGGCACTGCAATTCACAAACCTGCAGAGTTATAAATGATAACTCTCATCCACAAATATATTGAGGGAAGGCAAAGAAGAGGATTTGAAATCAAGGCAGAACTGCAGGAAACAGATTTCAGGAGGTAGATTCGAATCGCCTTTAAAGCACATGAAAAGCGGCAAAACGTTGACAATGATGCCCTTGGCCAAAAAGGGCGTATGCGTTTTTTCCTGAATATATTCAGGAAAAAACGCATACGCCCTTTTTGGCCAACCAAGCAACCTGGAAAGGCAAATCAGCACTACAATGATGTCTCGCTTCCCATCGGTCAAAAGGGCCATGCTGAAAAAAGTGTCAAAACCAGAAATGCAGGACAGGCCATGGAGAACTGGGAGCCTTGCTACACTGATGGGCGGGATGTAAATTGTCAACAGCCACTCTGGAGAAGTGTACGGTGAGTCCTGAAACGTCTAAAAAGCAAAGCTTAGAGAGCATAGGGCACTTCCACTCATGGGGGTATAAATTGGGAAAATGAAAAATCAGCAAGACACAAGCACCCCAAAGTTTAGGGCTGCTCTGTTGACAAGGACCTCCACTTCATTCCACCTTCAATATCCCAGGAAAGAGAAAAATGGATAAAGAAGTTGTGGTCCTTATGTACAATGGAATATCACTCAGCCGTGAAATCAATGTCATAAGGCTAGTAGCAGCATGATGAGTGGATTTAGGTACGACGACTCTAAGTGAAATAAGTCACACAGAAAAGGACACTTCTCATAAGGTATCACTGATAGAGGGAATGTAAAAACCGTTACACTTGAACTGAATTACAAAACAGAACAGAGTCACACATGCAGAAAACACACTATGGCTGCTTAACGGGAAAGGTGAGGTGGGGTGATACATAAAACAAGGGTTTCAAATTAGCTCAGATACCGTTCCATAAACCCAATATGTAATAGACAAGACCTACTCCTTGCTCAGAGAACTGGACTCAACACGCCCTATTCACCGCACAAGAATATATCTGACTAGTAATAATCTTAAAACCTATGTATTGATATCTCTCTGTTAGTGTGTCAAGTGGGTAAAAAGCGGCATAAACACAGCAGTGAAAAGCAGCTAAACCCCATTATAAAAATAAATTACTTTGAAACACCCATGAAACAAAGACAGTGAAAGAGAGAGAAATTCTTACACAATGCGTTCAGGGGCTGTGATGCAACCTGGATTGACCATATCTAGACCCACAGCTGGATGAGACCTAAGGGTGGACACTGTTGCGGCTGAGAGGTTTGGTGAGGTTGGGTGAGCAAACGCAGACCCTTTAAAGTAATACTGCGTGGTACCCATCGCATGGGTCCCAAATCTCCAGGTTCAAGGGCATCTTCCAACATCGAAAACATGCATGAGATACCCAGAAGATGGTACACCGTGTGATGGGGAAAGGTTTCTAAAACGCACCTCATTTCTCATCTGCTTGTGCCCGGGTTCGCCATTCCAGCCACTTTACTAGCAATCTCCCTCCTTGGAGCATCAGCACCTTTAACCTCCTGTTCCGTACAGGTTGCAATTTGTACTGAGGATGAACGGGAAGACGTGGAACCAATGAAAGACTAGCTCTTGGTGTTGGGACAGGCACAGGTCACTCTATTTTCCCATCAGGAAGAAGAATTAACCACAGGCTCAGCCTGCCCCCCGGACCCAGAACAGGGCCTGAAGCCATCCTGCGCTTTTGCGGCCAGCTCCCTAAAAAGCGAGTTGTAAAATGGAGGTTCAGGGCACTGCAATTCACAAACCTGCAGAGTTATAAATGATAACTCTCATCCACAAATATATTGAGGGAAGGCAAAGAAGAGGATTTGAAATCAAGGCAGAATTGCAGGAAACAGATTTCAGGAGGTAGATTCGAATCGCCTTTAAAGCACATGAAAAGCGGCAAAACGTTGACAATGATGCCCTTGGCCGAAAAGGGCGTATGCGTTTTTTCCTGAATATATTCAGGAAAAAACGCATACGCCCTTTTTGGCCAACCGAGCAACCTGGAAAGGCAAATCAGCGCTACAAAGATGTCTCGCTTTCCATCGGTCAAAAGGGCCATGCTGAAAAAAGTGTCAACACCAGAAATGCAGGACAGGCCATGGAGAAATGGGAGCCTTGCTACACTGATGGGCGGGATGTAAATTGTCAACAGCCACTCTGGAGAAGTGTACGGTGAGTCCTGAAACGTCTAAAAAGCAAAGCTTAGAGAGCATAGGGCACTTCCACTCATGGGGGTATAAATTGGGAAAATGAAAAATCAGCAAGACACAAGCACCCCAAAGTTTAGGGCTGCTCTGTTGACAAGGACCTCCACTTCATTCCACCTTCAATATCCCAGGAAAGAGAAAAATGGATAAAGAAGTTGTGGTCCTTATGTACAATGGAATATCACTCAGCCGTGAAATCAATGTCATAAGGCTAGTAGCAGCATGATGAGTGGATTTAGGTACGACGACTCTAAGTGAAATAAGTCACACAGAAAAGGACACTTCTCATAAGGTATCACTGATAGAGGGAATGTAAAAACCGTTACACTTGAACTGAATTACAAAACAGAACAGAGTCACACATGCAGAAAACACACTATGGCTGCTTAACGGGAAAGGTGAGGTGGGGTGATACATAAAACAAGGGTTTCAAATTAGCTCAGATACCGTTCCATAAACCCAATATGTAATAGACAAGACCTACTCCTTGCTCAGAGAACTGGACTCAACACGCCCTATTCACCGCACAAGAATATATCTGACTAGTAATAATCTTAAAACCTATGTATTGATATCTCTCTGTTAGTGTGTCAAGTGGGTAAAAAGCGGCATAAACACAGCAGTGAAAAGCAGCTAAACCCCATTATAAAAATAAATTACTTTGAAACACCCATGAAACAAAGACAGTGAAAGAGAGAGAAATTCTTACACAATGCGTTCAGGGGCTGTGATGCAACCTGGATTGACCATATCTAGACCCACAGCTGGATGAGACCTAAGGGTGGACACTGTTGCGGCTGAGAGGTTTGGTGAGGTTGGGTGAGCAAACGCAGACCCTTTAAAGTAATACTGCGTGGTACCCATCGCATGGGTCCCAAATCTCCAGGTTCAAGGGCATCTTCCTACATCGAAAACATGCATGAGATACCCAGAAGATGGTACACCGTGTGATGGGGAAAGGTTTCTAAAACGCACCTCATTTCTCATCTGCTTGTGCCCGGGTTCGCCATTCCAGCCACTTTACTAGCAATCTCCCTCCTTGGAGCATCAGCACCTTTAACCTCCTGTTCCGTACAGGTTGCAATTTGTACTGAGGATGAACGGGAAGACGTGGAACCAATGAAAGACTAGCTCTTGGTGTTGGGACAGGCACAGGTCACTCTATTTTCCCATCAGGAAGAAGAATTAACCACAGGCTCAGCCTGCCCCCCGGAACCAGAACAGGGCCTGAAGCCATCCTGCGCTTTTGCGGCCAGCTCCCTAAAAAGCGAGTTGTAAAATGGAGGATCAGGGCACTGCAATTCACAAACCTGCAGAGTTATAAATGATAACTCTCATCCACAAATATATTGAGGGAAGGCAAAGAAGAGGATTTGAAATCAAGGCAGAACTGCAGGAAACAGATTTCAGGAGGTAGATTCGAATCGCCTTTAAAGCACATGAAAAGCGGCAAAACGTTGACAATGATGCCCTTGGCCAAAAAGGGCGTATGCGTTTTTTCCTGAATATATTCAGGAAAAAACGCATACGCCCTTTTTGGCCAACCAAGCAACCTGGAAAGGCAAATCAGCACTACAATGATGTCTCGCTTCCCATCGGTCAAAAGGGCCATGCTGAAAAAAGTGTCAAAACCAGAAATGCAGGACAGGCCATGGAGAACTGGGAGCCTTGCTACACTGATGGGCGGGATGTAAATTGTCAACAGCCACTCTGGAGAAGTGTACGGTGAGTCCTGAAACGTCTAAAAAGCAAAGCTTAGAGAGCATAGGGCACTTCCACTCATGGGGGTATAAATTGGGAAAATGAAAAATCAGCAAGACACAAGCACCCCAAAGTTTAGGGCTGCTCTGTTGACAAGGACCTCCACTTCATTCCACCTTCAATATCCCAGGAAAGAGAAAAATGGATAAAGAAGTTGTGGTCCTTATGTACAATGGAATATCACTCAGCCGTGAAATCAATGTCATAAGGCTAGTAGCAGCATGATGAGTGGATTTAGGTACGACGACTCTAAGTGAAATAAGTCACACAGAAAAGGACACTTCTCATAAGGTATCACTGATAGAGGGAATGTAAAAACCGTTACACTTGAACTGAATTACAAAACAGAACAGAGTCACACATGCAGAAAACACACTATGGCTGCTTAACGGGAAAGGTGAGGTGGGGTGATACATAAAACAAGGGTTTCAAATTAGCTCAGATACCGTTCCATAAACCCAATATGTAATAGACAAGACCTACTCCTTGCTCAGAGAACTGGACTCAACACGCCCTATTCACCGCACAAGAATATATCTGACTAGTAATAATCTTAAAACCTATGTATTGATATCTCTCTGTTAGTGTGTCAAGTGGGTAAAAAGCGGCATAAACACAGCAGTGAAAAGCAGCTAAACCCCATTATAAAAATAAATTACTTTGAAACACCCATGAAACAAAGACAGTGAAAGAGAGAGAAATTCTTACACAATGCGTTCAGGGGCTGTGATGCAACCTGGATTGACCATATCTAGACCCACAGCTGGATGAGACCTAAGGGTGGACACTGTTGCGGCTGAGAGGTTTGGTGAGGTTGGGTGAGCAAACGCAGACCCTTTAAAGTAATACTGCGTGGTACCCATCGCATGGGTCCCAAATCTCCAGGTTCAAGGGCATCTTCCAACATCGAAAACATGCATGAGATACCCAGAAGATGGTACACCGTGTGATGGGGAAAGGTTTCTAAAACGCACCTCATTTCTCATCTGCTTGTGCCCGGGTTCGCCATTCCAGCCACTTTACTAGCAATCTCCCTCCTTGGAGCATCAGCACCTTTAACCTCCTGTTCCGTACAGGTTGCAATTTGTACTGAGGATGAACGGGAAGACGTGGAACCAATGAAAGACTAGCTCTTGGTGTTGGGACAGGCACAGGTCACTCTATTTTCCCATCAGGAAGAAGAATTAACCACAGGCTCAGCCTGCCCCCCGGACCCAGAACAGGGCCTGAAGCCATCCTGCGCTTTTGCGGCCAGCTCCCTAAAAAGCGAGTTGTAAAATGGAGGTTCAGGGCACTGCAATTCACAAACCTGCAGAGTTATAAATGATAACTCTCATCCACAAATATATTGAGGGAAGGCAAAGAAGAGGATTTGAAATCAAGGCAGAATTGCAGGAAACAGATTTCAGGAGGTAGATTCGAATCGCCTTTCAAGCACATGAAAAGCGGCAAAACGTTGACAATGATGCCCTTGGCCAAAAAGGGCGTATGCGTTTTTTCCTGAATATATTCAGGAAAAAACGCATACGCCCTTTTTGGCCAACCAAGCAACCTGGAAAGGCAAATCAGCGCTACAAAGATGTCTCGCTTCCCATCGGTCAAAAGGGCCATGCTGAAAAAAGTGTCAACACCAGAAATGCAGGACAGGCCATGGAGAAATGGGAGCCTTGCTACACTGATGGGCGGGATGTAAATTGTCAACAGCCACTCTGGAGAAGTGTACGGTGAGTCCTGAAACGTCTAAAAAGCAAAGCTTAGAGAGCATAGGGCACTTCCACTCATGGGGGTATAAATTGGGAAAATGAAAAATCAGCAAGACACAAGCACCCCAAAGTTTAGGGCTGCTCTGTTGACAAGGACCTCCACTTCATTCCACCTTCAATATCCCAGGAAAGAGAAAAATGGATAAAGAAGTTGTGGTCCTTATGTACAATGGAATATCACTCAGCCGTGAAATCAATGTCATAAGGCTAGTAGCAGCATGATGAGTGGATTTAGGTACGACGACTCTAAGTGAAATAAGTCACACAGAAAAGGACACTTCTCATAAGGTATCACTGATAGAGGGAATGTAAAAACCGTTACACTTGAACTGAATTACAAAACAGAACAGAGTCACACATGCAGAAAACACACTATGGCTGCTTAACGGGAAAGGTGAGGTGGGGTGATACATAAAACAAGGGTTTCAAATTAGCTCAGATACCGTTCCATAAACCCAATATGTAATAGACAAGACCTACTCCTTGCTCAGAGAACTGGACTCAACACGCCCTATTCACCGCACAAGAATATATCTGACTAGTAATAATCTTAAAACCTATGTATTGATATCTCTCTGTTAGTGTGTCAAGTGGGTGTAAAGCGGCATAAACACAGCAGTGAAAAGCAGCTAAACCCCATTATAAAAATAAATTACTTTGAAAAACCCATGAAACAAAGACAGTGAAAGAGAGCGAAATTCTTACACAATGCGTTCAGGGGCTGTGATGCAACCTGGATTGACCATATCTAGACCCACAGCTGGATGAGACCTAAGGGTGGACACTGTTGCGGCTGAGAGGTTTGGTGAGGTTGGGTGAGCAAACGCAGACCCTTTAAATAATACTGCGTGGTACCCATCGCATGGGTCCCAAATCTCCAGGTTCAAGGGCATCTTCCTACATCGAAAACATGCATGAGATACCCAGAAGATGGTACACCGTGTGATGGGGAAAGGTTTCTAAAACGCACCTCATTTCTCATCTGCTTGTGCCCGGGTTCGCCATTCCAGCCACTTTACTAGCAATCTCCCTCCTTGGAGCATCAGCACCTTTAACCTCCTGTTCCGTACAGGTTGCAATTTGTACTGAGGATGAACGGGAAGACGTGGAACCAATGAAAGACTAGCTCTTGGTGTTGGGACAGGCACAGGTCACTCTATTTTCCCATCAGGAAGAAGAATTAACCACAGGCTCAGCCTGCCCCCCGGAACCAGAACAGGGCCTGAAGCCATCCTGCGCTTTTGCGGCCAGCTCCCTAAAAAGCGAGTTGTAAAATGGAGGTTCAGGGCACTGCAATTCACAAACCTGCAGAGTTATAAATGATAACTCTCATCCACAAATATATTGAGGGAAGGCAAAGAAGAGGATTTGAAATCAAGGCAGAATTGCAGGAAACAGATTTCAGGAGGTAGATTCGAATCGCCTTTAAAGCACATGAAAAGCGGCAAAACGTTGACAATGATGCCCTTGGCCAAAAAGGGCGTATGCGTTTTTTCCTGAATATATTCAGGAAAAAACGCATACGCCCTTTTTGGCCAACCAAGCAACCTGGAAAGGCAAATCAGCGCTACAAAGATGTCTCGCTTCCCATCGGTCAAAAGGGCCATGCTGAAAAAAGTGTCAACACCAGAAATGCAGGACAGGCCATGGAGAAATGGGAGCCTTGCTACACTGATGGGCGGGATGTAAATTGTCAACAGCCACTCTGGAGAAGTGTACGGTGAGTCCTGAAACGTCTAAAAAGCAAAGCTTAGAGAGCATAGGGCACTTCCACTCATGGGGGTATAAATTGGGAAAATGAAAAATCAGCAAGACACAAGCACCCCAAAGTTTAGGGCTGCTCTGTTGACAAGGACCTCCACTTCATTCCACCTTCAATATCCCAGGAAAGAGAAAAATGGATAAAGAAGTTGTGGTCCTTATGTACAATGGAATATCACTCAGCCGTGAAATCAATGTCATAAGGCTAGTAGCAGCATGATGAGTGGATTTAGGTACGACGACTCTAAGTGAAATAAGTCACACAGAAAAGGACACTTCTCATAAGGTATCACTGATAGAGGGAATGTAAAAACCGTTACACTTGAACTGAATTACAAAACAGAACAGAGTCACACATGCAGAAAACACACTATGGCTGCTTAACGGGAAAGGTGAGGTGGGGTGATACATAAAACAAGGGTTTCAAATTAGCTCAGATACCGTTCCATAAACCCAATATGTAATAGACAAGACCTACTCCTTGCTCAGAGAACTGGACTCAACACGCCCTATTCACCGCACAAGAATATATCTGACTAGTAATAATCTTAAAACCTATGTATTGATATCTCTCTGTTAGTGTGTCAAGTGGGTAAAAAGCGGCATAAACACAGCAGTGAAAAGCAGCTAAACCGCATTATAAAAATAAATTACTTTGAAACACCCATGAAACAAAGACAGTGAAAGAGAGAGAAATTCTTACACAATGCGTTCAGGGGCTGTGATGCAACCTGGATTGACCATATCTAGACCCACAGCTGGATGAGACCTAAGGGTGGACACTGTTGCGGCTGAGAGGTTTGGTGAGGTTGGGTGAGCAAACGCAGACCCTTTAAAGTAATACTGCGTGGTACCCATCGCATGGGTCCCAAATCTCCAGGTTCAAGGGCATCTTCCTACATCGAAAACATGCATGAGATACCCAGAAGATGGTACACCGTGTGATGGGGAAAGGTTTCTAAAACGCACCTCATTTCTCATCTGCTTGTGCCCGGGTTCGCCATTCCAGCCACTTTACTAGCAATCTCCCTCCTTGGAGCATCAGCACCTTTAACCTCCTGTTCCGTACAGGTTGCAATTTGTACTGAGGATGAACGGGAAGACGTGGAACCAATGAAAGACTAGCTCTTGGTGTTGGGACAGGCACAGGTCACTCTATTTTCCCATCAGGAAGAAGAATTAACCACAGGCTCAGCCTGCCCCCCGGAACCAGAACAGGGCCTGAAGCCATCCTGCGCTTTTGCGGCCAGCTCCCTAAAAAGCGAGTTGTAAAATGGAGGTTCAGGGCACTGCAATTCACAAACCTGCAGAGTTATAAATGATAACTCTCATCCACAAATATATTGAGGGAAGGCAAAGAAGAGGATTTGAAATCAAGGCAGAATTGCAGGAAACAGATTTCAGGAGGTAGATTCGAATCGCCTTTAAAGCACATGAAAAGCGGCAAAACGTTGACAATGATGCCCTTGGCCGAAAAGGGCGTATGCGTTTTTTCCTGAATATATTCAGGAAAAAACGCATACGCCCTTTTTGGCCAACCAAGCAACCTGGAAAGGCAAATCAGCGCTACAAAGATGTCTCGCTTCCCATCGGTCAAAAGGGCCATGCTGAAAAAAGTGTCAAAACCAGAAATGCAGGACAGGCCATGGAGAAATGGGAGCCTTGCTACACTGATGGGCGGGATGTAAATTGTCAACAGCCACTCTGGAGAAGTGTACGGTGAGTCCTGAAACGTCTAAAAAGCAAAGCTTAGAGAGCATAGGGCACTTCCACTCATGGGGGTATAAATTGGGAAAATGAAAAATCAGCAAGACACAAGCACCCCAAAGTTTAGGGCTGCTCTGTTGACAAGGACCTCCACTTCATTCCACCTTCAATATCCCAGGAAAGAGAAAAATGGATAAAGAAGTTGTGGTCCTTATGTACAATGGAATATCACTCAGCCGTGAAATCAATGTCATAAGGCTAGTAGCAGCATGATGAGTGGATTTAGGTACGACGACTCTAAGTGAAATAAGTCACACAGAAAAGGACACTTCTCATAAGGTATCACTGATAGAGGGAATGTAAAAACCGTTACACTTGAACTGAATTACAAAACAGAACAGAGTCACACATGCAGAAAACACACTATGGCTGCTTAACGGGAAAGGTGAGGTGGGGTGATACATAAAACAAGGGTTTCAAATTAGCTCAGATACCGTTCCATAAACCCAATATGTAATAGACAAGACCTACTCCTTGCTCAGAGAACTGGACTCAACACGCCCTATTCACCGCACAAGAATATATCTGACTAGTAATAATCTTAAAACCTATGTATTGATATCTCTCTGTTAGTGTGTCAAGTGGGTGTAAAGCGGCATAAACACAGCAGTGAAAAGCAGCTAAACCCCATTATAAAAATAAATTACTTTGAAACACCCATGAAACAAAGACAGTGAAAGAGAGAGAAATTCTTACACAATGCGTTCAGGGGCTGTGATGCAACCTGGATTGACCATATCTAGACCCACAGCTGGATGAGACCTAAGGGTGGACACTGTTGCGGCTGAGAGGTTTGGTGAGGTTGGGTGAGCAAACGCAGACCCTTTAAAGTAATACTGCGTGGTACCCATCGCATGGGTCCCAAATCTCCAGGTTCAAGGGCATCTTCCTACATCGAAAACATGCATGAGATACCCAGAAGATGGTACACCGTGTGATGGGGAAAGGTTTCTAAAACGCACCTCATTTCTCATCTGCTTGTGCCCGGGTTCGCCATTCCAGCCACTTTACTAGCAATCTCCCTCCTTGGAGCATCAGCACCTTTAACCTCCTGTTCCGTACAGGTTGCAATTTGTACTGAGGATGAACGGGAAGACGTGGAACCAATGAAAGACTAGCTCTTGGTGTTGGGACAGGCACAGGTCACTCTATTTTCCCATCAGGAAGAAGAATTAACCACAGGCTCAGCCTGCCCCCCGGAACCAGAACAGGGCCTGAAGCCATCCTGCGCTTTTGCGGCCAGCTCCCTAAAAAGCGAGTTGTAAAATGGAGGTTCAGGGCACTGCAATTCACAAACCTGCAGAGTTATAAATGATAACTCTCATCCACAAATATATTGAGGGAAGGCAAAGAAGAGGATTTGAAATCAAGGCAGAATTGCAGGAAACAGATTTCAGGAGGTAGATTCGAATCGCCTTTCAAGCACATGAAAAGCGGCAAAACGTTGACAATGATGCCCTTGGCCAAAAAGGGCGTATGCGTTTTTTCCTGAATATATTCAGGAAAAAACGCATACGCCCTTTTTGGCCAACCAAGCAACCTGGAAAGGCAAATCAGCGCTACAAAGATGTCTCGCTTCCCATCGGTCAAAAGGGCCATGCTGAAAAAAGTGTCAAAACCAGAAATGCAGGACAGGCCATGGAGAAATGGGAGCCTTGCTACACTGATGGGCGGGATGTAAATTGTCAACAGCCACTCTGGAGAAGTGTACGGTGAGTCCTGAAACGTCTAAAAAGCAAAGCTTAGAGAGCATAGGGCACTTCCACTCATGGGGGTATAAATTGGGAAAATGAAAAATCAGCAAGACACAAGCACCCCAAAGTTTAGGGCTGCTCTGTTGACAAGGACCTCCACTTCATTCCACCTTCAATATCCCAGGAAAGAGAAAAATGGATAAAGAAGTTGTGGTCCTTATGTACAATGGAATATCACTCAGCCGTGAAATCAATGTCATAAGGCTAGTAGCAGCATGATGAGTGGATTTAGGTACGACGACTCTAAGTGAAATAAGTCACACAGAAAAGGACACTTCTCATAAGGTATCACTGATAGAGGGAATGTAAAAACCGTTACACTTGAACTGAATTACAAAACAGAACAGAGTCACACATGCAGAAAACACACTATGGCTGCTTAACGGGAAAGGTGAGGTGGGGTGATACATAAAACAAGGGTTTCAAATTAGCTCAGATACCGTTCCATAAACCCAATATGTAATAGACAAGACCTACTCCTTGCTCAGAGAACTGGACTCAACACGCCCTATTCACCGCACAAGAATATATCTGACTAGTAATAATCTTAAAACCTATGTATTGATATCTCTCTGTTACTGTGTCAAGTGGGTGTAAAGCGGCATAAACACAGCAGTGAAAAGCAGCTAAACCCCATTATAAAAATAAATTACTTTGAAAAACCCATGAAACAAAGACAGTGAAAGAGAGCGAAATTCTTACACAATGCGTTCAGGGGCTGTGATGCAACCTGGATTGACCATATCTAGACCCACAGCTGGATGAGACCTAAGGGTGGACACTGTTGCGGCTGAGAGGTTTGGTGAGGTTGGGTGAGCAAACGCAGACCCTTTAAATAATACTGCGTGGTACCCATCGCATGGGTCCCAAATCTCCAGGTTCAAGGGCATCTTCCTACATCGAAAACATGCATGAGATACCCAGAAGATGGTACACCGTGTGATGGGGAAAGGTTTCTAAAACGCACCTCATTTCTCATCTGCTTGTGCCCGGGTTCGCCATTCCAGCCACTTTACTAGCAATCTCCCTCCTTGGAGCATCAGCACCTTTAACCTCCTGTTCCGTACAGGTTGCAATTTGTACTGAGGATGAACGGGAAGACGTGGAACCAATGAAAGACTAGCTCTTGGTGTTGGGACAGGCACAGGTCACTCTATTTTCCCATCAGGAAGAAGAATTAACCACAGGCTCAGCCTGCCCCCCGGAACCAGAACAGGGCCTAGCCATCCTGCGCTTTTGCGGCCAGCTCCCTAAAAAGCGAGTTGTAAAATGGAGGTTCAGGGCACTGCAATTCACAAACCTGCAGAGTTATAAATGATAACTCTCATCCACAAATATATTGAGGGAAGGCAAAGAAGAGGATTTGAAATCAAGGCAGAATTGCAGGAAACAGATTTCAGGAGGTAGATTCGAATCGCCTTTAAAGCACATGAAAAGCGGCAAAACGTTGACAATGATGCCCTTGGCCGAAAAGGGCGTATGCGTTTTTTCCTGAATATATTCAGGAAAAAACGCATACGCCCTTTTTGGCCAACCGAGCAACCTGGAAAGGCAAATCAGCGCTACAAAGATGTCTCGCTTTCCATCGGTCAAAAGGGCCATGCTGAAAAAAGTGTCAACACCAGAAATGCAGGACAGGCCATGGAGAAATGGGAGCCTTGCTACACTGATGGGCGGGATGTAAATTGTCAACAGCCACTCTGGAGAAGTGTACGGTGAGTCCTGAAACGTCTAAAAAGCAAAGCTTAGAGAGCATAGGGCACTTCCACTCATGGGGGTATAAATTGGGAAAATGAAAAATCAGCAAGACACAAGCACCCCAAAGTTTAGGGCTGCTCTGTTGACAAGGACCTCCACTTCATTCCACCTTCAATATCCCAGGAAAGAGAAAAATGGATAAAGAAGTTGTGGTCCTTATGTACAATGGAATATCACTCAGCCGTGAAATCAATGTCATAAGGCTAGTAGCAGCATGATGAGTGGATTTAGGTACGACGACTCTAAGTGAAATAAGTCACACAGAAAAGGACACTTCTCATAAGGTATCACTGATAGAGGGAATGTAAAAACCGTTACACTTGAACTGAATTACAAAACAGAACAGAGTCACACATGCAGAAAACACACTATGGCTGCTTAACGGGAAAGGTGAGGTGGGGTGATACATAAAACAAGGGTTTCAAATTAGCTCAGATACCGTTCCATAAACCCAATATGTAATAGACAAGACCTACTCCTTGCTCAGAGAACTGGACTCAACACGCCCTATTCACCGCACAAGAATATATCTGACTAGTAATAATCTTAAAACCTATGTATTGATATCTCTCTGTTACTGTGTCAAGTGGGTGTAAAGCGGCATAAACACAGCAGTGAAAAGCAGCTAAACCCCATTATAAAAATAAATTACTTTGAAAAACCCATGAAACAAAGACAGTGAAAGAGAGCGAAATTCTTACACAATGCGTTCAGGGGCTGTGATGCAACCTGGATTGACCATATCTAGACCCACAGCTGGATGAGACCTAAGGGTGGACACTGTTGCGGCTGAGAGGTTTGGTGAGGTTGGGTGAGCAAACGCAGACCCTTTAAAGTAATACTGCGTGGTACCCATCGCATGGGTCCCAAATCTCCAGGTTCAAGGGCATCTTCCTACATCGAAAACATGCATGAGATACCCAGAAGATGGTACACCGTGTGATGGGGAAAGGTTTCTAAAACGCACCTCATTTCTCATCTGCTTGTGCCCGGGTTCGCCATTCCAGCCACTTTACTAGCAATCTCCCTCCTTGGAGCATCAGCACCTTTAACCTCCTGTTCCGTACAGGTTGCAATTTGTACTGAGGATGAACGGGAAGACGTGGAACCAATGAAAGACTAGCTCTTGGTGTTGGGACAGGCACAGGTCACTCTATTTTCCCATCAGGAAGAAGAATTAACCACAGGCTCAGCCTGCCCCCCGGAACCAGAACAGGGCCTAGCCATCCTGCGCTTTTGCGGCCAGCTCCCTAAAAAGCGAGTTGTAAAATGGAGGTTCAGGGCACTGCAATTCACAAACCTGCAGAGTTATAAATGATAACTCTCATCCACAAATATATTGAGGGAAGGCAAAGAAGAGGATTTGAAATCAAGGCAGAATTGCAGGAAACAGATTTCAGGAGGTAGATTCGAATCGCCTTTAAAGCACATGAAAAGCGGCAAAACGTTGACAATGATGCCCTTGGCCGAAAAGGGCGTATGCGTTTTTTCCTGAATATATTCAGGAAAAAACGCATACGCCCTTTTTGGCCAACCGAGCAACCTGGAAAGGCAAATCAGCGCTACAAAGATGTCTCGCTTCCCATCGGTCAAAAGGGCCATGCTGAAAAAAGTGTCAAAACCAGAAATGCAGGACAGGCCATGGAGAAATGGGAGCCTTGCTACACTGATGGGCGGGATGTAAATTGTCAACAGCCACTCTGGAGAAGTGTACGGTGAGTCCTGAAACGTCTAAAAAGCAAAGCTTAGAGAGCATAGGGCACTTCCACTCATGGGGGTATAAATTGGGAAAATGAAAAATCAGCAAGACACAAGCACCCCAAAGTTTAGGGCTGCTCTGTTGACAAGGACCTCCACTTCATTCCACCTTCAATATCCCAGGAAAGAGAAAAATGGATAAAGAAGTTGTGGTCCTTATGTACAATGGAATATCACTCAGCCGTGAAATCAATGTCATAAGGCTAGTAGCAGCATGATGAGTGGATTTAGGTACGACGACTCTAAGTGAAATAAGTCACACAGAAAAGGACACTTCTCATAAGGTATCACTGATAGAGGGAATGTAAAAACCGTTACACTTGAACTGAATTACAAAACAGAACAGAGTCACACATGCAGAAAACACACTATGGCTGCTTAACGGGAAAGGTGAGGTGGGGTGATACATAAAACAAGGGTTTCAAATTAGCTCAGATACCGTTCCATAAACCCAATATGTAATAGACAAGACCTACTCCTTGCTCAGAGAACTGGACTCAACACGCCCTATTCACCGCACAAGAATATATCTGACTAGTAATAATCTTAAAACCTATGTATTGATATCTCTCTGTTACTGTGTCAAGTGGGTGTAAAGCGGCATAAACACAGCAGTGAAAAGCAGCTAAACCCCATTATAAAAATAAATTACTTTGAAAAACCCATGAAACAAAGACAGTGAAAGAGAGCGAAATTCTTACACAATGCGTTCAGGGGCTGTGATGCAACCTGGATTGACCATATCTAGACCCACAGCTGGATGAGACCTAAGGGTGGACACTGTTGCGGCTGAGAGGTTTGGTGAGGTTGGGTGAGCAAACGCAGACCCTTTAAATAATACTGCGTGGTACCCATCGCATGGGTCCCAAATCTCCAGGTTCAAGGGCATCTTCCTACATCGAAAACATGCATGAGATACCCAGAAGATGGTACACCGTGTGATGGGGAAAGGTTTCTAAAACGCACCTCATTTCTCATCTGCTTGTGCCCGGGTTCGCCATTCCAGCCACTTTACTAGCAATCTCCCTCCTTGGAGCATCAGCACCTTTAACCTCCTGTTCCGTACAGGTTGCAATTTGTACTGAGGATGAACGGGAAGACGTGGAACCAATGAAAGACTAGCTCTTGGTGTTGGGACAGGCACAGGTCACTCTATTTTCCCATCAGGAAGAAGAATTAACCACAGGCTCAGCCTGCCCCCCGGAACCAGAACAGGGCCTAGCCATCCTGCGCTTTTGCGGCCAGCTCCCTAAAAAGCGAGTTGTAAAATGGAGGTTCAGGGCACTGCAATTCACAAACCTGCAGAGTTATAAATGATAACTCTCATCCACAAATATATTGAGGGAAGGCAAAGAAGAGGATTTGAAATCAAGGCAGAATTGCAGGAAACAGATTTCAGGAGGTAGATTCGAATCGCCTTTAAAGCACATGAAAAGCGGCAAAACGTTGACAATGATGCCCTTGGCCGAAAAGGGCGTATGCGTTTTTTCCTGAATATATTCAGGAAAAAACGCATACGCCCTTTTTGGCCAACCGAGCAACCTGGAAAGGCAAATCAGCGCTACAAAGATGTCTCGCTTCCCATCGGTCAAAAGGGCCATGCTGAAAAAAGTGTCAAAACCAGAAATGCAGGACAGGCCATGGAGAAATGGGAGCCTTGCTACACTGATGGGCGGGATGTAAATTGTCAACAGCCACTCTGGAGAAGTGTACGGTGAGTCCTGAAACGTCTAAAAAGCAAAGCTTAGAGAGCATAGGGCACTTCCACTCATGGGGGTATAAATTGGGAAAATGAAAAATCAGCAAGACACAAGCACCCCAAAGTTTAGGGCTGCTCTGTTGACAAGGACCTCCACTTCATTCCACCTTCAATATCCCAGGAAAGAGAAAAATGGATAAAGAAGTTGTGGTCCTTATGTACAATGGAATATCACTCAGCCGTGAAATCAATGTCATAAGGCTAGTAGCAGCATGATGAGTGGATTTAGGTACGACGACTCTAAGTGAAATAAGTCACACAGAAAAGGACACTTCTCATAAGGTATCACTGATAGAGGGAATGTAAAAACCGTTACACTTGAACTGAATTACAAAACAGAACAGAGTCACACATGCAGAAAACACACTATGGCTGCTTAACGGGAAAGGTGAGGTGGGGTGATACATAAAACAAGGGTTTCAAATTAGCTCAGATACCGTTCCATAAACCCAATATGTAATAGACAAGACCTACTCCTTGCTCAGAGAACTGGACTCAACACGCCCTATTCACCGCACAAGAATATATCTGACTAGTAATAATCTTAAAACCTATGTATTGATATCTCTCTGTTACTGTGTCAAGTGGGTGTAAAGCGGCATAAACACAGCAGTGAAAAGCAGCTAAACCCCATTATAAAAATAAATTACTTTGAAAAACCCATGAAACAAAGACAGTGAAAGAGAGCGAAATTCTTACACAATGCGTTCAGGGGCTGTGATGCAACCTGGATTGACCATATCTAGACCCACAGCTGGATGAGACCTAAGGGTGGACACTGTTGCGGCTGAGAGGTTTGGTGAGGTTGGGTGAGCAAACGCAGACCCTTTAAATAATACTGCGTGGTACCCATCGCATGGGTCCCAAATCTCCAGGTTCAAGGGCATCTTCCTACATCGAAAACATGCATGAGATACCCAGAAGATGGTACACCGTGTGATGGGGAAAGGTTTCTAAAACGCACCTCATTTCTCATCTGCTTGTGCCCGGGTTCGCCATTCCAGCCACTTTACTAGCAATCTCCCTCCTTGGAGCATCAGCACCTTTAACCTCCTGTTCCGTACAGGTTGCAATTTGTACTGAGGATGAACGGGAAGACGTGGAACCAATGAAAGACTAGCTCTTGGTGTTGGGACAGGCACAGGTCACTCTATTTTCCCATCAGGAAGAAGAATTAACCACAGGCTCAGCCTGCCCCCCGGAACCAGAACAGGGCCTAGCCATCCTGCGCTTTTGCGGCCAGCTCCCTAAAAAGCGAGTTGTAAAATGGAGGTTCAGGGCACTGCAATTCACAAACCTGCAGAGTTATAAATGATAACTCTCATCCACAAATATATTGAGGGAAGGCAAAGAAGAGGATTTGAAATCAAGGCAGAATTGCAGGAAACAGATTTCAGGAGGTAGATTCGAATCGCCTTTAAAGCACATGAAAAGCGGCAAAACGTTGACAATGATGCCCTTGGCCGAAAAGGGCGTATGCGTTTTTTCCTGAATATATTCAGGAAAAAACGCATACGCCCTTTTTGGCCAACCGAGCAACCTGGAAAGGCAAATCAGCGCTACAAAGATGTCTCGCTTCCCATCGGTCAAAAGGGCCATGCTGAAAAAAGTGTCAAAACCAGAAATGCAGGACAGGCCATGGAGAAATGGGAGCCTTGCTACACTGATGGGCGGGATGTAAATTGTCAACAGCCACTCTGGAGAAGTGTACGGTGAGTCCTGAAACGTCTAAAAAGCAAAGCTTAGAGAGCATAGGGCACTTCCACTCATGGGGGTATAAATTGGGAAAATGAAAAATCAGCAAGACACAAGCACCCCAAAGTTTAGGGCTGCTCTGTTGACAAGGACCTCCACTTCATTCCACCTTCAATATCCCAGGAAAGAGAAAAATGGATAAAGAAGTTGTGGTCCTTATGTACAATGGAATATCACTCAGCCGTGAAATCAATGTCATAAGGCTAGTAGCAGCATGATGAGTGGATTTAGGTACGACGACTCTAAGTGAAATAAGTCACACAGAAAAGGACACTTCTCATAAGGTATCACTGATAGAGGGAATGTAAAAACCGTTACACTTGAACTGAATTACAAAACAGAACAGAGTCACACATGCAGAAAACACACTATGGCTGCTTAACGGGAAAGGTGAGGTGGGGTGATACATAAAACAAGGGTTTCAAATTAGCTCAGATACCGTTCCATAAACCCAATATGTAATAGACAAGACCTACTCCTTGCTCAGAGAACTGGACTCAACACGCCCTATTCACCGCACAAGAATATATCTGACTAGTAATAATCTTAAAACCTATGTATTGATATCTCTCTGTTACTGTGTCAAGTGGGTGTAAAGCGGCATAAACACAGCAGTGAAAAGCAGCTAAACCCCATTATAAAAATAAATTACTTTGAAAAACCCATGAAACAAAGACAATGAAAGAGAGCGAAATTCTTACACAATGCGTTCAGGGGCTGTGATGCAACCTGGATTGACCATATCTAGACCCACAGCTGGATGAGACCTAAGGGTGGACACTGTTGCGGCTGAGAGGTTTGGTGAGGTTGGGTGAGCAAACGCAGACCCTTTAAAGTAATACTGCGTGGTACCCATCGCATGGGTCCCAAATCTCCAGGTTCAAGGGCATCTTCCTACATCGAAAACATGCATGAGATACCCAGAAGATGGTACACCGTGTGATGGGGAAAGGTTTCTAAAACGCACCTCATTTCTCATCTGCTTGTGCCCGGGTTCGCCATTCCAGCCACTTTACTAGCAATCTCCCTCCTTGGAGCATCAGCACCTTTAACCTCCTGTTCCGTACAGGTTGCAATTTGTACTGAGGATGAACGGGAAGACGTGGAACCAATGAAAGACTAGCTCTTGGTGTTGGGACAGGCACAGGTCACTCTATTTTCCCATCAGGAAGAAGAATTAACCACAGGCTCAGCCTGCCCCCCGGAACCAGAACAGGGCCTGAAGCCATCCTGCGCTTTTGCGGCCAGCTCCCTAAAAAGCGAGTTGTAAAATGGAGGTTCAGGGCACTGCAATTCACAAACCTGCAGAGTTATAAATGATAACTCTCATCCACAAATATATTGAGGGAAGGCAAAGAAGAGGATTTGAAATCAAGGCAGAACTGCAGGAAACAGATTTCAGGAGGTAGATTCGAATCGCCTTTAAAGCACATGAAAAGCGGCAAAACGTTGACAATGATGCCCTTGGCCGAAAAGGGCGTATGCGTTTTTTCCTGAATATATTCAGGAAAAAACGCATACGCCCTTTTTGGCCAACCAAGCAACCTGGAAAGGCAAATCAGCGCTACAAAGATGTCTCGCTTCCCATCGGTCAAAAGGGCCATGCTGAAAAATGTGTCAACACCAGAAATGCAGGACAGGCCATGGAGAACTGGGAGCCTTGCTACACTGATGGGCGGGATGTAAATTGTCAACAGCCACTCTGGAGAAGTGTACGGTGAGTCCTGAAACGTCTAAAAAGCAAAGCTTAGAGAGCATAGGGCACTTCCACTCATGGGGGTATAAATTGGGAAAATGAAAAATCAGCAAGACACAAGCACCCCAAAGTTTAGGGCTGCTCTGTTGACAAGGACCTCCACTTCATTCCACCTTCAATATCCCAGGAAAGAGAAAAATGGATAAAGAAGTTGTGGTCCTTATGTACAATGGAATATCACTCAGCCGTGAAATCAATGTCATAAGGCTAGTAGCAGCATGATGAGTGGATTTAGGTACGACGACTCTAAGTGAAATAAGTCACACAGAAAAGGACACTTCTCATAAGGTATCACTGATAGAGGGAATGTAAAAACCGTTACACTTGAACTGAATTACAAAACAGAACAGAGTCACACATGCAGAAAACACACTATGGCTGCTTAACGGGAAAGGTGAGGTGGGGTGATACATAAAACAAGGGTTTCAAATTAGCTCAGATACCGTTCCATAAACCCAATATGTAATAGACAAGACCTACTCCTTGCTCAGAGAACTGGACTCAACACGCCCTATTCACCGCACAAGAATATATCTGACTAGTAATAATCTTAAAACCTATGTATTGATATCTCTCTGTTAGTGTGTCAAGTGGGTAAAAAGCGGCATAAACACAGCAGTGAAAAGCAGCTAAACCCCATTATAAAAATAAATTACTTTGAAACACCCATGAAACAAAGACAGTGAAAGAGAGAGAAATTCTTACACAATGCGTTCAGGGGCTGTGATGCAACCTGGATTGACCATATCTAGACCCACAGCTGGATGAGACCTAAGGGTGGACACTGTTGCGGCTGAGAGGTTTGGTGAGGTTGGGTGAGCAAACGCAGACCCTTTAAAGTAATACTGCGTGGTACCCATCGCATGGGTCCCAAATCTCCAGGTTCAAGGGCATCTTCCTACATCGAAAACATGCATGAGATACCCAGAAGATGGTACACCGTGTGATGGGGAAAGGTTTCTAAAACGCACCTCATTTCTCATCTGCTTGTGCCCGGGTTCGCCATTCCAGCCACTTTACTAGCAATCTCCCTCCTTGGAGCATCAGCACCTTTAACCTCCTGTTCCGTACAGGTTGCAATTTGTACTGAGGATGAACGGGAAGACGTGGAACCAATGAAAGACTAGCTCTTGGTGTTGGGACAGGCACAGGTCACTCTATTTTCCCATCAGGAAGAAGAATTAACCACAGGCTCAGCCTGCCCCCCGGACCCAGAACAGGGCCTGAAGCCATCCTGCGCTTTTGCGGCCAGCTCCCTAAAAAGCGAGTTGTAAAATGGAGGTTCAGGGCACTGCAATTCACAAACCTGCAGAGTTATAAATGATAACTCTCATCCACAAATATATTGAGGGAAGGCAAAGAAGAGGATTTGAAATCAAGGCAGAATTGCAGGAAACAGATTTCAGGAGGTAGATTCGAATCGCCTTTAAAGCACATGAAAAGCGGCAAAACGTTGACAATGATGCCCTTGGCCAAAAAGGGCGTATGCGTTTTTTCCTGAATATATTCAGGAAAAAACGCATACGCCCTTTTTGGCCAACCGAGCAACCTGGAAAGGCAAATCAGCGCTACAAAGATGTCTCGCTTCCCATCGGTCAAAAGGGCCATGCTGAAAAAAGTGTCAACACCAGAAATGCAGGACAGGCCATGGAGAAATGGGAGCCTTGCTACACTGATGGGCGGGATGTAAATTGTCAACAGCCACTCTGGAGAAGTGTACGGTGAGTCCTGAAACGTCTAAAAAGCAAAGCTTAGAGAGCATAGGGCACTTCCACTCATGGGGGTATAAATTGGGAAAATGAAAAATCAGCAAGACACAAGCACCCCAAAGTTTAGGGCTGCTCTGTTGACAAGGACCTCCACTTCATTCCACCTTCAATATCCCAGGAAAGAGAAAAATGGATAAAGAAGTTGTGGTCCTTATGTACAATGGAATATCACTCAGCCGTGAAATCAATGTCATAAGGCTAGTAGCAGCATGATGAGTGGATTTAGGTACGACGACTCTAAGTGAAATAAGTCACACAGAAAAGGACACTTCTCATAAGGTATCACTGATAGAGGGAATGTAAAAACCGTTACACTTGAACTGAATTACAAAACAGAACAGAGTCACACATGCAGAAAACACACTATGGCTGCTTAACGGGAAAGGTGAGGTGGGGTGATACATAAAACAAGGGTTTCAAATTAGCTCAGATACCGTTCCATAAACCCAATATGTAATAGACAAGACCTACTCCTTGCTCAGAGAACTGGACTCAACACGCCCTATTCACCGCACAAGAATATATCTGACTAGTAATAATCTTAAAACCTATGTATTGATATCTCTCTGTTACTGTGTCAAGTGGGTGTAAAGCGGCATAAACACAGCAGTGAAAAGCAGCTAAACCCCATTATAAAAATAAATTACTTTGAAAAACCCATGAAACAAAGACAATGAAAGAGAGCGAAATTCTTACACAATGCGTTCAGGGGCTGTGATGCAACCTGGATTGACCATATCTAGACCCACAGCTGGATGAGACCTAAGGGTGGACACTGTTGCGGCTGAGAGGTTTGGTGAGGTTGGGTGAGCAAACGCAGACCCTTTAAAGTAATACTGCGTGGTACCCATCGCATGGGTCCCAAATCTCCAGGTTCAAGGGCATCTTCCTACATCGAAAACATGCATGAGATACCCAGAAGATGGTACACCGTGTGATGGGGAAAGGTTTCTAAAACGCACCTCATTTCTCATCTGCTTGTGCCCGGGTTCGCCATTCCAGCCACTTTACTAGCAATCTCCCTCCTTGGAGCATCAGCACCTTTAACCTCCTGTTCCGTACAGGTTGCAATTTGTACTGAGGATGAACGGGAAGACGTGGAACCAATGAAAGACTAGCTCTTGGTGTTGGGACAGGCACAGGTCACTCTATTTTCCCATCAGGAAGAAGAATTAACCACAGGCTCAGCCTGCCCCCCGGAACCAGAACAGGGCCTGAAGCCATCCTGCGCTTTTGCGGCCAGCTCCCTAAAAAGCGAGTTGTAAAATGGAGCTTCAGGGCACTGCAATTCACAAACCTGCAGAGTTATAAATGATAACTCTCATCCACAAATATATTGAGGGAAGGCAAAGAAGAGGATTTGAAATCAAGGCAGAATTGCAGGAAACAGATTTCAGGAGGTAGATTCGAATCGCCTTTAAAGCACATGAAAAGCGGCAAAACGTTGACAATGATGCCCTTGGCCAAAAAGGGCGTATGCGTTTTTTCCTGAATATATTCAGGAAAAAACGCATACGCCCTTTTTGGCCAACCGAGCAACCTGGAAAGGCAAATCAGCGCTACAAAGATGTCTCGCTTCCCATCGGTCAAAAGGGCCATGCTGAAAAAAGTGTCAAAACCAGAAATGCAGGACAGGCCATGGAGAAATGGGAGCCTTGCTACACTGATGGGCGGGATGTAAATTGTCAACAGCCACTCTGGAGAAGTGTACGGTGAGTCCTGAAACGTCTAAAAAGCAAAGCTTAGAGAGCATAGGGCACTTCCACTCATGGGGGTATAAATTGGGAAAATGAAAAATCAGCAAGACACAAGCACCCCAAAGTTTAGGGCTGCTCTGTTGACAAGGACCTCCACTTCATTCCACCTTCAATATCCCAGGAAAGAGAAAAATGGATAAAGAAGTTGTGGTCCTTATGTACAATGGAATATCACTCAGCCGTGAAATCAATGTCATAAGGCTAGTAGCAGCATGATGAGTGGATTTAGGTACGACGACTCTAAGTGAAATAAGTCACACAGAAAAGGACACTTCTCATAAGGTATCACTGATAGAGGGAATGTAAAAACCGTTACACTTGAACTGAATTACAAAACAGAACAGAGTCACACATGCAGAAAACACACTATGGCTGCTTAACGGGAAAGGTGAGGTGGGGTGATACATAAAACAAGGGTTTCAAATTAGCTCAGATACCGTTCCATAAACCCAATATGTAATAGACAAGACCTACTCCTTGCTCAGAGAACTGGACTCAACACGCCCTATTCACCGCACAAGAATATATCTGACTAGTAATAATCTTAAAACCTATGTATTGATATCTCTCTGTTAGTGTGTCAAGTGGGTAAAAAGCGGCATAAACACAGCAGTGAAAAGCAGCTAAACCCCATTATAAAAATAAATTACTTTGAAACACCCATGAAACAAAGACAGTGAAAGAGAGAGAAATTCTTACACAATGCGTTCAGGGGCTGTGATGCAACCTGGATTGACCATATCTAGACCCACAGCTGGATGAGACCTAAGGGTGGACACTGTTGCGGCTGAGAGGTTTGGTGAGGTTGGGTGAGCAAACGCAGACCCTTTAAAGTAATACTGCGTGGTACCCATCGCATGGGTCCCAAATCTCCAGGTTCAAGGGCATCTTCCTACATCGAAAACATGCATGAGATACCCAGAAGATGGTACACCGTGTGATGGGGAAAGGTTTCTAAAACGCACCTCATTTCTCATCTGCTTGTGCCCGGGTTCGCCATTCCAGCCACTTTACTAGCAATCTCCCTCCTTGGAGCATCAGCACCTTTAACCTCCTGTTCCGTACAGGTTGCAATTTGTACTGAGGATGAACGGGAAGACGTGGAACCAATGAAAGACTAGCTCTTGGTGTTGGGACAGGCACAGGTCACTCTATTTTCCCATCAGGAAGAAGAATTAACCACAGGCTCAGCCTGCCCCCCGGAACCAGAACAGGGCCTGAAGCCATCCTGCGCTTTTGCGGCCAGCTCCCTAAAAAGCGAGTTGTAAAATGGAGCTTCAGGGCACTGCAATTCACAAACCTGCAGAGTTATAAATGATAACTCTCATCCACAAATATATTGAGGGAAGGCAAAGAAGAGGATTTGAAATCAAGGCAGAATTGCAGGAAACAGATTTCAGGAGGTAGATTCGAATCGCCTTTAAAGCACATGAAAAGCGGCAAAACGTTGACAATGATGCCCTTGGCCAAAAAGGGCGTATGCGTTTTTTCCTGAATATATTCAGGAAAAAACGCATACGCCCTTTTTGGCCAACCGAGCAACCTGGAAAGGCAAATCAGCGCTACAAAGATGTCTCGCTTCCCATCGGTCAAAAGGGCCATGCTGAAAAAAGTGTCAAAACCAGAAATGCAGGACAGGCCATGGAGAAATGGGAGCCTTGCTACACTGATGGGCGGGATGTAAATTGTCAACAGCCACTCTGGAGAAGTGTACGGTGAGTCCTGAAACGTCTAAAAAGCAAAGCTTAGAGAGCATAGGGCACTTCCACTCATGGGGGTATAAATTGGGAAAATGAAAAATCAGCAAGACACAAGCACCCCAAAGTTTAGGGCTGCTCTGTTGACAAGGACCTCCACTTCATTCCACCTTCAATATCCCAGGAAAGAGAAAAATGGATAAAGAAGTTGTGGTCCTTATGTACAATGGAATATCACTCAGCCGTGAAATCAATGTCATAAGGCTAGTAGCAGCATGATGAGTGGATTTAGGTACGACGACTCTAAGTGAAATAAGTCACACAGAAAAGGACACTTCTCATAAGGTATCACTGATAGAGGGAATGTAAAAACCGTTACACTTGAACTGAATTACAAAACAGAACAGAGTCACACATGCAGAAAACACACTATGGCTGCTTAACGGGAAAGGTGAGGTGGGGTGATACATAAAACAAGGGTTTCAAATTAGCTCAGATACCGTTCCATAAACCCAATATGTAATAGACAAGACCTACTCCTTGCTCAGAGAACTGGACTCAACACGCCCTATTCACCGCACAAGAATATATCTGACTAGTAATAATCTTAAAACCTATGTATTGATATCTCTCTGTTAGTGTGTCAAGTGGGTAAAAAGCGGCATAAACACAGCAGTGAAAAGCAGCTAAACCCCATTATAAAAATAAATTACTTTGAAACACCCATGAAACAAAGACAGTGAAAGAGAGAGAAATTCTTACACAATGCGTTCAGGGGCTGTGATGCAACCTGGATTGACCATATCTAGACCCACAGCTGGATGAGACATAAGGGTGGACACTGTTGCGGCTGAGAGGTTTGGTGAGGTTGGGTGAGCAAACGCAGACCCTTTAAAGTAATACTGCGTGGTACCCATCGCATGGGTCCCAAATCTCCAGGTTCAAGGGCATCTTCCTACATCGAAAACATGCATGAGATACCCAGAAGATGGTACACCGTGTGATGGGGAAAGGTTTCTAAAACGCACCTCATTTCTCATCTGCTTGTGCCCGGGTTCGCCATTCCAGCCACTTTACTAGCAATCTCCCTCCTTGGAGCATCAGCACCTTTAACCTCCTGTTCCGTACAGGTTGCAATTTGTACTGAGGATGAACGGGAAGACGTGGAACCAATGAAAGACTAGCTCTTGGTGTTGGGACAGGCACAGGTCACTCTATTTTCCCATCAGGAAGAAGAATTAACCACAGGCTCAGCCTGCCCCCCGGACCCAGAACAGGGCCTGAAGCCATCCTGCGCTTTTGCGGCCAGCTCCCTAAAAAGCGAGTTGTAAAATGGAGGTTCAGGGCACTGCAATTCACAAACCTGCAGAGTTATAAATGATAACTCTCATCCACAAATATATTGAGGGAAGGCAAAGAAGAGGATTTGAAATCAAGGCAGAATTGCAGGAAACAGATTTCAGGAGGTAGATTCGAATCGCCTTTAAAGCACATGAAAAGCGGCAAAACGTTGACAATGATGCCCTTGGCCAAAAAGGGCGTATGCGTTTTTTCCTGAATATATTCAGGAAAAAACGCATACGCCCTTTTTGGCCAACCGAGCAACCTGGAAAGGCAAATCAGCGCTACAAAGATGTCTCGCTTCCCATCGGTCAAAAGGGCCATGCTGAAAAAAGTGTCAAAACCAGAAATGCAGGACAGGCCATGGAGAAATGGGAGCCTTGCTACACTGATGGGCGGGATGTAAATTGTCAACAGCCACTCTGGAGAAGTGTACGGTGAGTCCTGAAACGTCTAAAAAGCAAAGCTTAGAGAGCATAGGGCACTTCCACTCATGGGGGTATAAATTGGGAAAATGAAAAATCAGCAAGACACAAGCACCCCAAAGTTTAGGGCTGCTCTGTTGACAAGGACCTCCACTTCATTCCACCTTCAATATCCCAGGAAAGAGAAAAATGGATAAAGAAGTTGTGGTCCTTATGTACAATGGAATATCACTCAGCCGTGAAATCAATGTCATAAGGCTAGTAGCAGCATGATGAGTGGATTTAGGTACGACGACTCTAAGTGAAATAAGTCACACAGAAAAGGACACTTCTCATAAGGTATCACTGATAGAGGGAATGTAAAAACCGTTACACTTGAACTGAATTACAAAACAGAACAGAGTCACACATGCAGAAAACACACTATGGCTGCTTAACGGGAAAGGTGAGGTGGGGTGATACATAAAACAAGGGTTTCAAATTAGCTCAGATACCGTTCCATAAACCCAATATGTAATAGACAAGACCTACTCCTTGCTCAGAGAACTGGACTCAACACGCCCTATTCACCGCACAAGAATATATCTGACTAGTAATAATCTTAAAACCTATGTATTGATATCTCTCTGTTAGTGTGTCAAGTGGGTAAAAAGCGGCATAAACACAGCAGTGAAAAGCAGCTAAACCCCATTATAAAAATAAATTACTTTGAAACACCCATGAAACAAAGACAGTGAAAGAGAGAGAAATTCTTACACAATGCGTTCAGGGGCTGTGATGCAACCTGGATTGACCATATCTAGACCCACAGCTGGATGAGACATAAGGGTGGACACTGTTGCGGCTGAGAGGTTTGGTGAGGTTGGGTGAGCAAACGCAGACCCTTTAAAGTAATACTGCGTGGTACCCATCGCATGGGTCCCAAATCTCCAGGTTCAAGGGCATCTTCCTACATCGAAAACATGCATGAGATACCCAGAAGATGGTACACCGTGTGATGGGGAAAGGTTTCTAAAACGCACCTCATTTCTCATCTGCTTGTGCCCGGGTTCGCCATTCCAGCCACTTTACTAGCAATCTCCCTCCTTGGAGCATCAGCACCTTTAACCTCCTGTTCCGTACAGGTTGCAATTTGTACTGAGGATGAACGGGAAGACGTGGAACCAATGAAAGACTAGCTCTTGGTGTTGGGACAGGCACAGGTCACTCTATTTTCCCATCAGGAAGAAGAATTAACCACAGGCTCAGCCTGCCCCCCGGAACCAGAACAGGGCCTGAAGCCATCCTGCGCTTTTGCGGCCAGCTCCCTAAAAAGCGAGTTGTAAAATGGAGCTTCAGGGCACTGCAATTCACAAACCTGCAGAGTTATAAATGATAACTCTCATCCACAAATATATTGAGGGAAGGCAAAGAAGAGGATTTGAAATCAAGGCAGAATTGCAGGAAACAGATTTCAGGAGGTAGATTCGAATCGCCTTTAAAGCACATGAAAAGCGGCAAAACGTTGACAATGATGCCCTTGGCCAAAAAGGGCGTATGCGTTTTTTCCTGAATATATTCAGGAAAAAACGCATACGCCCTTTTTGGCCAACCGAGCAACCTGGAAAGGCAAATCAGCGCTACAAAGATGTCTCGCTTCCCATCGGTCAAAAGGGCCATGCTGAAAAAAGTGTCAAAACCAGAAATGCAGGACAGGCCATGGAGAAATGGGAGCCTTGCTACACTGATGGGCGGGATGTAAATTGTCAACAGCCACTCTGGAGAAGTGTACGGTGAGTCCTGAAACGTCTAAAAAGCAAAGCTTAGAGAGCATAGGGCACTTCCACTCATGGGGGTATAAATTGGGAAAATGAAAAATCAGCAAGACACAAGCACCCCAAAGTTTAGGGCTGCTCTGTTGACAAGGACCTCCACTTCATTCCACCTTCAATATCCCAGGAAAGAGAAAAATGGATAAAGAAGTTGTGGTCCTTATGTACAATGGAATATCACTCAGCCGTGAAATCAATGTCATAAGGCTAGTAGCAGCATGATGAGTGGATTTAGGTACGACGACTCTAAGTGAAATAAGTCACACAGAAAAGGACACTTCTCATAAGGTATCACTGATAGAGGGAATGTAAAAACCGTTACACTTGAACTGAATTACAAAACAGAACAGAGTCACACATGCAGAAAACACACTATGGCTGCTTAACGGGAAAGGTGAGGTGGGGTGATACATAAAACAAGGGTTTCAAATTAGCTCAGATACCGTTCCATAAACCCAATATGTAATAGACAAGACCTACTCCTTGCTCAGAGAACTGGACTCAACACGCCCTATTCACCGCACAAGAATATATCTGACTAGTAATAATCTTAAAACCTATGTATTGATATCTCTCTGTTAGTGTGTCAAGTGGGTAAAAAGCGGCATAAACACAGCAGTGAAAAGCAGCTAAACCCCATTATAAAAATAAATTACTTTGAAACACCCATGAAACAAAGACAGTGAAAGAGAGAGAAATTCTTACACAATGCGTTCAGGGGCTGTGATGCAACCTGGATTGACCATATCTAGACCCACAGCTGGATGAGACATAAGGGTGGACACTGTTGCGGCTGAGAGGTTTGGTGAGGTTGGGTGAGCAAACGCAGACCCTTTAAAGTAATACTGCGTGGTACCCATCGCATGGGTCCCAAATCTCCAGGTTCAAGGGCATCTTCCTACATCGAAAACATGCATGAGATACCCAGAAGATGGTACACCGTGTGATGGGGAAAGGTTCCTAAAACGCACCTCATTTCTCATCTGCTTGTGCCCGGGTTCGCCATTCCAGCCACTTTACTAGCAATCTCCCTCCTTGGAGCATCAGCACCTTTAACCTCCTGTTCCGTACAGGTTGCAATTTGTACTGAGGATGAACGGGAAGACGTGGAACCAATGAAAGACTAGCTCTTGGTGTTGGGACAGGCACAGGTCACTCTATTTTCCCATCAGGAAGAAGAATTAACCACAGGCTCAGCCTGCCCCCCGGACCCAGAACAGGGCCTGAAGCCATCCTGCGCTTTTGCGGCCAGCTCCCTAAAAAGCGAGTTGTAAAATGGAGCTTCAGGGCACTGCAATTCACAAACCTGCAGAGTTATAAATGATAACTCTCATCCACAAATATATTGAGGGAAGGCAAAGAAGAGGATTTGAAATCAAGGCAGAATTGCAGGAAACAGATTTCAGGAGGTAGATTCGAATCGCCTTTAAAGCACATGAAAAGCGGCAAAACGTTGACAATGATGCCCTTGGCCAAAAAGGGCGTATGCGTTTTTTCCTGAATATATTCAGGAAAAAACGCATACGCCCTTTTTGGCCAACCAAGCAACCTGGAAAGGCAAATCAGCGCTACAAAGATGTCTCGCTTCCCATCGGTCAAAAGGGCCATGCTGAAAAAAGTGTCAAAACCAGAAATGCAGGACAGGCCATGGAGAAATGGGAGCCTTGCTACACTGATGGGCGGGATGTAAATTGTCAACAGCCACTCTGGAGAAGTGTACGGTGAGTCCTGAAACGTCTAAAAAGCAAAGCTTAGAGAGCATAGGGCACTTCCACTCATGGGGGTATAAATTGGGAAAATGAAAAATCAGCAAGACACAAGCACCCCAAAGTTTAGGGCTGCTCTGTTGACAAGGACCTCCACTTCATTCCACCTTCAATATCCCAGGAAAGAGAAAAATGGATAAAGAAGTTGTGGTCCTTATGTACAATGGAATATCACTCAGCCGTGAAATCAATGTCATAAGGCTAGTAGCAGCATGATGAGTGGATTTAGGTACGACGACTCTAAGTGAAATAAGTCACACAGAAAAGGACACTTCTCATAAGGTATCACTGATAGAGGGAATGTAAAAACCGTTACACTTGAACTGAATTACAAAACAGAACAGAGTCACACATGCAGAAAACACACTATGGCTGCTTAACGGGAAAGGTGAGGTGGGGTGATACATAAAACAAGGGTTTCAAATTAGCTCAGATACCGTTCCATAAACCCAATATGTAATAGACAAGACCTACTCCTTGCTCAGAGAACTGGACTCAACACGCCCTATTCACCGCACAAGAATATATCTGACTAGTAATAATCTTAAAACCTATGTATTGATATCTCTCTGTTAGTGTGTCAAGTGGGTAAAAAGCGGCATAAACACAGCAGTGAAAAGCAGCTAAACCCCATTATAAAAATAAATTACTTTGAAACACCCATGAAACAAAGACAGTGAAAGAGAGAGAAATTCTTACACAATGCGTTCAGGGGCTGTGATGCAACCTGGATTGACCATATCTAGACCCACAGCTGGATGAGACATAAGGGTGGACACTGTTGCGGCTGAGAGGTTTGGTGAGGTTGGGTGAGCAAACGCAGACCCTTTAAAGTAATACTGCGTGGTACCCATCGCATGGGTCCCAAATCTCCAGGTTCAAGGGCATCTTCCTACATCGAAAACATGCATGAGATACCCAGAAGATGGTACACCGTGTGATGGGGAAAGGTTTCTAAAACGCACCTCATTTCTCATCTGCTTGTGCCCGGGTTCGCCATTCCAGCCACTTTACTAGCAATCTCCCTCCTTGGAGCATCAGCACCTTTAACCTCCTGTTCCGTACAGGTTGCAATTTGTACTGAGGATGAACGGGAAGACGTGGAACCAATGAAAGACTAGCTCTTGGTGTTGGGACAGGCACAGGTCACTCTATTTTCCCATCAGGAAGAAGAATTAACCACAGGCTCAGCCTGCCCCCCGGAACCAGAACAGGGCCTGAAGCCATCCTGCGCTTTTGCGGCCAGCTCCCTAAAAAGCGAGTTGTAAAATGGAGCTTCAGGGCACTGCAATTCACAAACCTGCAGAGTTATAAATGATAACTCTCATCCACAAATATATTGAGGGAAGGCAAAGAAGAGGATTTGAAATCAAGGCAGAATTGCAGGAAACAGATTTCAGGAGGTAGATTCGAATCGCCTTTAAAGCACATGAAAAGCGGCAAAACGTTGACAATGATGCCCTTGGCCAAAAAGGGCGTATGCGTTTTTTCCTGAATATATTCAGGAAAAAACGCATACGCCCTTTTTGGCCAACCGAGCAACCTGGAAAGGCAAATCAGCGCTACAAAGATGTCTCGCTTCCCATCGGTCAAAAGGGCCATGCTGAAAAAAGTGTCAAAACCAGAAATGCAGGACAGGCCATGGAGAAATGGGAGCCTTGCTACACTGATGGGCGGGATGTAAATTGTCAACAGCCACTCTGGAGAAGTGTACGGTGAGTCCTGAAACGTCTAAAAAGCAAAGCTTAGAGAGCATAGGGCACTTCCACTCATGGGGGTATAAATTGGGAAAATGAAAAATCAGCAAGACACAAGCACCCCAAAGTTTAGGGCTGCTCTGTTGACAAGGACCTCCACTTCATTCCACCTTCAATATCCCAGGAAAGAGAAAAATGGATAAAGAAGTTGTGGTCCTTATGTACAATGGAATATCACTCAGCCGTGAAATCAATGTCATAAGGCTAGTAGCAGCATGATGAGTGGATTTAGGTACGACGACTCTAAGTGAAATAAGTCACACAGAAAAGGACACTTCTCATAAGGTATCACTGATAGAGGGAATGTAAAAACCGTTACACTTGAACTGAATTACAAAACAGAACAGAGTCACACATGCAGAAAACACACTATGGCTGCTTAACGGGAAAGGTGAGGTGGGGTGATACATAAAACAAGGGTTTCAAATTAGCTCAGATACCGTTCCATAAACCCAATATGTAATAGACAAGACCTACTCCTTGCTCAGAGAACTGGACTCAACACGCCCTATTCACCGCACAAGAATATATCTGACTAGTAATAATCTTAAAACCTATGTATTGATATCTCTCTGTTAGTGTGTCAAGTGGGTAAAAAGCGGCATAAACACAGCAGTGAAAAGCAGCTAAACCCCATTATAAAAATAAATTACTTTGAAACACCCATGAAACAAAGACAGTGAAAGAGAGAGAAATTCTTACACAATGCGTTCAGGGGCTGTGATGCAACCTGGATTGACCATATCTAGACCCACAGCTGGATGAGACATAAGGGTGGACACTGTTGCGGCTGAGAGGTTTGGTGAGGTTGGGTGAGCAAACGCAGACCCTTTAAAGTAATACTGCGTGGTACCCATCGCATGGGTCCCAAATCTCCAGGTTCAAGGGCATCTTCCTACATCGAAAACATGCATGAGATACCCAGAAGATGGTACACCGTGTGATGGGGAAAGGTTCCTAAAACGCACCTCATTTCTCATCTGCTTGTGCCCGGGTTCGCCATTCCAGCCACTTTACTAGCAATCTCCCTCCTTGGAGCATCAGCACCTTTAACCTCCTGTTCCGTACAGGTTGCAATTTGTACTGAGGATGAACGGGAAGACGTGGAACCAATGAAAGACTAGCTCTTGGTGTTGGGACAGGCACAGGTCACTCTATTTTCCCATCAGGAAGAAGAATTAACCACAGGCTCAGCCTGCCCCCCGGAACCAGAACAGGGCCTGAAGCCATCCTGCGCTTTTGCGGCCAGCTCCCTAAAAAGCGAGTTGTAAAATGGAGCTTCAGGGCACTGCAATTCACAAACCTGCAGAGTTATAAATGATAACTCTCATCCACAAATATATTGAGGGAAGGCAAAGAAGAGGATTTGAAATCAAGGCAGAATTGCAGGAAACAGATTTCAGGAGGTAGATTCGAATCGCCTTTAAAGCACATGAAAAGCGGCAAAACGTTGACAATGATGCCCTTGGCCAAAAAGGGCGTATGCGTTTTTTCCTGAATATATTCAGGAAAAAACGCATACGCCCTTTTTGGCCAACCAAGCAACCTGGAAAGGCAAATCAGCGCTACAAAGATGTCTCGCTTCCCATCGGTCAAAAGGGCCATGCTGAAAAAAGTGTCAAAACCAGAAATGCAGGACAGGCCATGGAGAAATGGGAGCCTTGCTACACTGATGGGCGGGATGTAAATTGTCAACAGCCACTCTGGAGAAGTGTACGGTGAGTCCTGAAACGTCTAAAAAGCAAAGCTTAGAGAGCATAGGGCACTTCCACTCATGGGGGTATAAATTGGGAAAATGAAAAATCAGCAAGACACAAGCACCCCAAAGTTTAGGGCTGCTCTGTTGACAAGGACCTCCACTTCATTCCACCTTCAATATCCCAGGAAAGAGAAAAATGGATAAAGAAGTTGTGGTCCTTATGTACAATGGAATATCACTCAGCCGTGAAATCAATGTCATAAGGCTAGTAGCAGCATGATGAGTGGATTTAGGTACGACGACTCTAAGTGAAATAAGTCACACAGAAAAGGACACTTCTCATAAGGTATCACTGATAGAGGGAATGTAAAAACCGTTACACTTGAACTGAATTACAAAACAGAACAGAGTCACACATGCAGAAAACACACTATGGCTGCTTAACGGGAAAGGTGAGGTGGGGTGATACATAAAACAAGGGTTTCAAATTAGCTCAGATACCGTTCCATAAACCCAATATGTAATAGACAAGACCTACTCCTTGCTCAGAGAACTGGACTCAACACGCCCTATTCACCGCACAAGAATATATCTGACTAGTAATAATCTTAAAACCTATGTATTGATATCTCTCTGTTAGTGTGTCAAGTGGGTAAAAAGCGGCATAAACACAGCAGTGAAAAGCAGCTAAACCCCATTATAAAAATAAATTACTTTGAAACACCCATGAAACAAAGACAGTGAAAGAGAGAGAAATTCTTACACAATGCGTTCAGGGGCTGTGATGCAACCTGGATTGACCATATCTAGACCCACAGCTGGATGAGACATAAGGGTGGACACTGTTGCGGCTGAGAGGTTTGGTGAGGTTGGGTGAGCAAACGCAGACCCTTTAAAGTAATACTGCGTGGTACCCATCGCATGGGTCCCAAATCTCCAGGTTCAAGGGCATCTTCCTACATCGAAAACATGCATGAGATACCCAGAAGATGGTACACCGTGTGATGGGGAAAGGTTTCTAAAACGCACCTCATTTCTCATCTGCTTGTGCCCGGGTTCGCCATTCCAGCCACTTTACTAGCAATCTCCCTCCTTGGAGCATCAGCACCTTTAACCTCCTGTTCCGTACAGGTTGCAATTTGTACTGAGGATGAACGGGAAGACGTGGAACCAATGAAAGACTAGCTCTTGGTGTTGGGACAGGCACAGGTCACTCTATTTTCCCATCAGGAAGAAGAATTAACCACAGGCTCAGCCTGCCCCCCGGAACCAGAACAGGGCCTGAAGCCATCCTGCGCTTTTGCGGCCAGCTCCCTAAAAAGCGAGTTGTAAAATGGAGCTTCAGGGCACTGCAATTCACAAACCTGCAGAGTTATAAATGATAACTCTCATCCACAAATATATTGAGGGAAGGCAAAGAAGAGGATTTGAAATCAAGGCAGAATTGCAGGAAACAGATTTCAGGAGGTAGATTCGAATCGCCTTTAAAGCACATGAAAAGCGGCAAAACGTTGACAATGATGCCCTTGGCGAAAAAGGGCGTATGCGTTTTTTCCTGAATATATTCAGGAAAAAACGCATACGCCCTTTTTGGCCAACCGAGCAACCTGGAAAGGCAAATCAGCGCTACAAAGATGTCTCGCTTCCCATCGGTCAAAAGGGCCATGCTGAAAAAAGTGTCAAAACCAGAAATGCAGGACAGGCCATGGAGAAATGGGAGCCTTGCTACACTGATGGGCGGGATGTAAATTGTCAACAGCCACTCTGGAGAAGTGTACGGTGAGTCCTGAAACGTCTAAAAAGCAAAGCTTAGAGAGCATAGGGCACTTCCACTCATGGGGGTATAAATTGGGAAAATGAAAAATCAGCAAGACACAAGCACCCCAAAGTTTAGGGCTGCTCTGTTGACAAGGACCTCCACTTCATTCCACCTTCAATATCCCAGGAAAGAGAAAAATGGATAAAGAAGTTGTGGTCCTTATGTACAATGGAATATCACTCAGCCGTGAAATCAATGTCATAAGGCTAGTAGCAGCATGATGAGTGGATTTAGGTACGACGACTCTAAGTGAAATAAGTCACACAGAAAAGGACACTTCTCATAAGGTATCACTGATAGAGGGAATGTAAAAACCGTTACACTTGAACTGAATTACAAAACAGAACAGAGTCACACATGCAGAAAACACACTATGGCTGCTTAACGGGAAAGGTGAGGTGGGGTGATACATAAAACAAGGGTTTCAAATTAGCTCAGATACCGTTCCATAAACCCAATATGTAATAGACAAGACCTACTCCTTGCTCAGAGAACTGGACTCAACACGCCCTATTCACCGCACAAGAATATATCTGACTAGTAATAATCTTAAAACCTATGTATTGATATCTCTCTGTTAGTGTGTCAAGTGGGTAAAAAGCGGCATAAACACAGCAGTGAAAAGCAGCTAAACCCCATTATAAAAATAAATTACTTTGAAACACCCATGAAACAAAGACAGTGAAAGAGAGAGAAATTCTTACACAATGCGTTCAGGGGCTGTGATGCAACCTGGATTGACCATATCTAGACCCACAGCTGGATGAGACATAAGGGTGGACACTGTTGCGGCTGAGAGGTTTGGTGAGGTTGGGTGAGCAAACGCAGACCCTTTAAAGTAATACTGCGTGGTACCCATCGCATGGGTCCCAAATCTCCAGGTTCAAGGGCATCTTCCTACATCGAAAACATGCATGAGATACCCAGAAGATGGTACACCGTGTGATGGGGAAAGGTTTCTAAAACGCACCTCATTTCTCATCTGCTTGTGCCCGGGTTCGCCATTCCAGCCACTTTACTAGCAATCTCCCTCCTTGGAGCATCAGCACCTTTAACCTCCTGTTCCGTACAGGTTGCAATTTGTACTGAGGATGAACGGGAAGACGTGGAACCAATGAAAGACTAGCTCTTGGTGTTGGGACAGGCACAGGTCACTCTATTTTCCCATCAGGAAGAAGAATTAACCACAGGCTCAGCCTGCCCCCCGGAACCAGAACAGGGCCTGAAGCCATCCTGCGCTTTTGCGGCCAGCTCCCTAAAAAGCGAGTTGTAAAATGGAGCTTCAGGGCACTGCAATTCACAAACCTGCAGAGTTATAAATGATAACTCTCATCCACAAATATATTGAGGGAAGGCAAAGAAGAGGATTTGAAATCAAGGCAGAATTGCAGGAAACAGATTTCAGGAGGTAGATTCGAATCGCCTTTAAAGCACATGAAAAGCGGCAAAACGTTGACAATGATGCCCTTGGCCAAAAAGGGCGTATGCGTTTTTTCCTGAATATATTCAGGAAAAAACGCATACGCCCTTTTTGGCCAACCAAGCAACCTGGAAAGGCAAATCAGCGCTACAAAGATGTCTCGCTTCCCATCGGTCAAAAGGGCCATGCTGAAAAAAGTGTCAAAACCAGAAATGCAGGACAGGCCATGGAGAAATGGGAGCCTTGCTACACTGATGGGCGGGATGTAAATTGTCAACAGCCACTCTGGAGAAGTGTACGGTGAGTCCTGAAACGTCTAAAAAGCAAAGCTTAGAGAGCATAGGGCACTTCCACTCATGGGGGTATAAATTGGGAAAATGAAAAATCAGCAAGACACAAGCACCCCAAAGTTTAGGGCTGCTCTGTTGACAAGGACCTCCACTTCATTCCACCTTCAATATCCCAGGAAAGAGAAAAATGGATAAAGAAGTTGTGGTCCTTATGTACAATGGAATATCACTCAGCCGTGAAATCAATGTCATAAGGCTAGTAGCAGCATGATGAGTGGATTTAGGTACGACGACTCTAAGTGAAATAAGTCACACAGAAAAGGACACTTCTCATAAGGTATCACTGATAGAGGGAATGTAAAAACCGTTACACTTGAACTGAATTACAAAACAGAACAGAGTCACACATGCAGAAAACACACTATGGCTGCTTAACGGGAAAGGTGAGGTGGGGTGATACATAAAACAAGGGTTTCAAATTAGCTCAGATACCGTTCCATAAACCCAATATGTAATAGACAAGACCTACTCCTTGCTCAGAGAACTGGACTCAACACGCCCTATTCACCGCACAAGAATATATCTGACTAGTAATAATCTTAAAACCTATGTATTGATATCTCTCTGTTAGTGTGTCAAGTGGGTAAAAAGCGGCATAAACACAGCAGTGAAAAGCAGCTAAACCCCATTATAAAAATAAATTACTTTGAAACACCCATGAAACAAAGACAGTGAAAGAGAGAGAAATTCTTACACAATGCGTTCAGGGGCTGTGATGCAACCTGGATTGACCATATCTAGACCCACAGCTGGATGAGACATAAGGGTGGACACTGTTGCGGCTGAGAGGTTTGGTGAGGTTGGGTGAGCAAACGCAGACCCTTTAAAGTAATACTGCGTGGTACCCATCGCATGGGTCCCAAATCTCCAGGTTCAAGGGCATCTTCCTACATCGAAAACATGCATGAGAAACCCAGCAGATGGTACACCGTATGATCGGGAAAGGTTTCTAAAACGCACCTAATTTCTCATCTCCTTGTGCTCGGGTTCGCCATTCCAGCCACTTTACTAGCAATCTCCCTCCTTGGAGCATCATCACCTTTAACCTCCTGTTCCGTACAGGTTGCAATTTGTCCTGAGGATGAACGGGAAGACGTGGAACCAATGAGAGACTAGCTCTTGGTGTTGCGACAGGCACAGGTCACTCTATTTTCCCATCAGGAAGAAGAATTAACCACAGGCTCAGCCTGCCCCCCGGAACAAGAACAGGGCCTGAAGCCATCCTGCGCTTTTGCGGCCATCTCCCAAAAACGCGAGTTGTAAAATGGAGGTTCAGGGCACTGCAATTCACAAAACTGCAGAGTTATAAATGATAACTCTCGTCCACAAATATATTGAGGGAAGGCAAAGAAGAGGATTTGAAATCAAGGCAGAATTGCAGGAAACAGATTTCAGGAGGTAGATTCGAATCGCCTTTAAAGCACATGAAAAGCGGCAAAACGTTGACAATGATGCCCTTGGCCAAAAAGGGCGTATGCGTTTTTTCCTGAATATATTCAGGAAAAAACGCATACGCCCTTTTTGGCCAACCAAGCAACCTTGAAAGGCAAATCAGCGCTACAAAGAAGTCTTGCTTCCCATCGGTCAAAAGGGCCATGCTGGAAAAAGTGTCAAAACCAGAAATGCAGGACAGGCCATGGAGAAATGGGAGCCTTGGTACACTGATGGGCGGGATGTAAATTGCCAACAGCCACTCTGGAGAAGAGTACGGTGTGTCCTGAAACATCTAAAAAACACAGCTTAGAGAGCATAGGGCACTTCCACTCATGGGGGTATAAATTGGGAAAATTAAAAATCAGCAAGACACAAGCACCCCAAAGTTTAGGACTGCTCTGTTGACAAGGACCTCCACTTCATTCCACCTTCAATATCCCAGGAAAAAGAAAAATGGATAAAGAAGTTGTGGTCCTTATGTACAATGGAATATCACTCAGCCATGAAATCAATGTCATAAGGCTAGTAGCAGCATGATGAGTGGATTTAGGTACGACGATTCTAAGTGAAATAAGTCACACAGAAAAGGACACTTCTCATAAGGTATCACTTATAGAGGGAATGTAAAAACCGTTACACTTGAACTGAATTACAAAACAGAACAGAGTCACACATGCAGAAAACACACTATGGCTGCTTAATGGGAAAGGTGAGGTGGGGTGATACATAAAACAAGGGTTTCAAATTAGCTCAGATACCGTTCCATAAACCCAATATGTAATACACAAGACCTACTCCTTGCTCAGAGAACTGGACTCAACACGCCCTATTCACCGCACAAGAATATATCTGACTAGTAATAATCTTAAAACCTATGTATTGATATCTCTCTGTTAGTGTGTCAAGTGGGTGTAAAGCGGCATAAACACAGCAGTGAAAAGCAGCTAAACCCCATTATAAAAATAAATTACTTTGAAAAACCCATGAAACAAAACAGTGAAAGAGAGCGAAATTCTTACACAATGCGTTCAGGGGCTGTGATGCAACCTGGATTGACCATATCTAGACCCACAGCTGGATGAGACATAAGGGTGGACACTCTTGGGGCTCAGAGGTTTGGTGAGGTTGGGTGAGCAAACGCAAACCCTTTAAAGTAATACTGCGTGGTACCCATCGCATGGGTCCCAAATCTCCAGGTTCAAGGGCATCTTCCTACATCGAAACCATGCATGAGAAACCCAGAAGATGGTACACCGTGTGATGGGGAAAGGTTTCTAAAACGGACCTCATTTCTCATCTCCTTGTGCTCGGGTTCGCCATTCCAGCCGCTTTACTAGCAATCTCCCTCCTTGGAGCATCATCACCTTTAACCTCCTGTTCCGTACAGGTTGCAATTTGTCCTGAGGATGAACGGGAAGACGTGGAACCAATGAGAGACTAGCTCTTGGTGTTGGGACAGGCACAGGTCACTCTATTTTCCCATCAGAAAGAAGAATTAACCACAGGCTCAGCCTGGCCCCCGGAACCAGAACAGGGCCTGAAGCCATTCTGCGATTTTGCGGCCAGCTCCCATAAAAACGAGTTGTAAAATGGAGGTTCAGGGCACTGCAATTCACAAACCTGCAGAGTTATAAATGATAAGTCTCGTCCACAAATATATTGAGGGAAGGCAAAGAAAAGGATTTGAAATCAAGGCAGAATTGCAGGAAACAGATTTCAGGAGGTAGATACGAATCGCCTTTAAAGCACATGAAAAGCGGCAAAACGTTGACAATGATGCCCTTGGCCAAAAAGGGCGCATGCGTTTTTTCCTGAATATATTCAGGAAAAAACGCATGCGCCATTTTTGGCCAACCAAGCAACCTGGAAAGGCAAATCAGCGCTACAAAGAAGTCTCACTTCCCATCGGTCAAAAGGGCCATGCTGAAAAAAGTGTCAAAACCAGAAATGCAGGACAGGCCATGGAGAAATGGGAGCCTTGCTACACTGATGGGCGGGATGTAAATTGCCAAGAGCAACTCTGGAGAAGTGTCCGGTGAGTCCTGAAACATCTGAAAAACACAGGTTAGAGAGCATAGGGCACTTCCACTCATGGGGGTATAAATTGGGAAAATTAAAAATCAGCAAGACACAAGCACCCCAAAGTTTAGGGCTGCTCTGTTGACCAGGACCTCCACTTCATTCCACCTTCAATATCCCAGGAAAGAGAAAAATGGATAAAGAAGTTGTGGTCCTTATGTACAATGGAATATCACTCAGCCATGAAATCAATGTCGTAAGGTTAGTAGCAGCATGATGAGTGGATTTAGGTATGACGATTCTAAGTGAAATAAGTCACACAGAAAAGGACACTTCTCATAAGGTATCACTGATAGAGGGAATGTAAAAACCGTTACACTTGAACTGAATTACAAAACAGAACAGAGTCACACATGCAGAAAACACACTATGGCTGCTTAACGGGAAAGGTGAGGTGGGGTGATACATAAAACAAGGGTATCAAATTAGCTCAGATACCGTTCCATAAACCCAATATGTAATAGACAAGACCTACTCCTTGCTCAGAGAACTGGACTCAACACGCCCTATTCACCACACAAGAATATATCTGACTAATAATAATCGTAAAACCTATGTATTGATATCTCTCTGTTAGTGTGTCAAGTGGGTGTAAAGCGGCATAAACACAGCAGTGAAAAGCAGCTAAACCCCATTATAAAAATAAATTACTTTGAAACACCCATGAAACAAAGACAGTGAAAGAGAGAGTAATTCTTACACAATGCGTTCAGGGGCTGTGATGCAACCTGGATTGACCATATCTAGACCCACAGCTGGATGAGACATAAGGGTGGACACTCTTGGGGCTGAGAGGTTTGGTGAGGTTGGGTGAGCAAACGCAGACCCTTTAAAGTAATACTGCGTGGTACCCATCGCATGGGTCCCAAATCTCCAGGTTCAAGGGCATCTTCCTACATCAAAAACATGCATGAGAAACCCAGAAGATGGTACACCGTGTGATGGGGAAAGGTTTCTAAAACGCACCTCATTTCTCATCTCCTTGTGCCCGGGTTCGCCATTCCAGCCGCTTTATTAGCAAGCTCCCTACTTGGAGCATCAGCACCTTTAACCTCCTGTTCCGTACAGGTTGCAATTTGTCCTGAGAATAAACGGGAAGACGTGGAACCAACGAGAGACTAGCTCTTGGTGTTGGGACAGGCACAGGTCACTCTATTTTCCCATCAGAAAGAAGAATTAACCACAGGCTCAGCCTGCCCCCCGGAACCAGAACAGGGCCTGAAGCCATTCTGCGATTTTGCGGCCAGCTCCCATAAAAACGAGTTGTAAAATGGAGGTTCAGGGCACTGCAATTCACAAACCTGCAGAGTTATAAATGATAAGTCTCGTCCACAAATATATTGAGGGAAGGCAAAGAAGAGGATTTGAAATCAAGGCAGAATTGCAGGAAACATATTTCAGGAGGTAGATACGAATTGCCTTTAAAGCACATGAAAAGCGGCAAAACGTTGACAATGATGCCCTTGGCCAAAAAGGGCGTATGCGTTTTTTCCTGAATATATTCAGGAAAAAACGCATACGCCCTTTTTGGCCAACCAAGCAACCTGGAAAGGCAAATCAGCGCTACAAAGAAGTCTCGCTTCCCATCGGTCAAAAGGGCCATGCTGAAAAAAGTGTCAAAACCAGAAATGCAGGACAGGCCATGGAGAAATGGGAGCCTTGCTACACTGATGGGCGGGATGTAAATTGCCAAGAGCCACTCTGGAGAAGTGTCCGGTGAGTCCTGAAACATCTGAAAAACACAGCTTAGAGAGCATAGGGCACTTCCACTCATGGGGGTATAAATTGGGAAAATTAAAAATCAGCAAGACACAAGCACCCCAAAGTTTAGGGCTGCTCTGTTGACCAGGACCTCCACTTCATTCCACCTTCAATATCCCAGGAAAGAGAAAAATGGATAAAGAAGTTGTGGTCCTTATGTACAATGGAATATCACTCAGCCATGAAATCAATGTCGTAAGGGTAGTAGCAGCATGATGAGTGGATTTAGGTACGACGATTCTAAGTGAAATAAGTCACACAGAAAAGGACACTTCTCATAAGGTATCACTGATAGAGGGAATGTAAAAACCGTTACACTTGAACTGAATTACAAAACAGAACAGAGTCACACATGCAGAAAACACACTATGGCTGCTTAACGGGAAAGGTGAGGTGGGGTGATACATAAAACAAGTGTATCAAATTAGCTCAGATACCGTTCCATAAACCCAATATGTAATAGACAAGACCTACTCCTTGCTCAGAGAACTGGACTCAACACGCCCTATTCACCGCACAAGAATATATCTGACTAATAATAATCGTAAAACCTATGTATTGATATCTCTCTGTTAGTGTGTCAAGTGGGTGTAAAGCGGCATAAACACAGCAGTGAAAAGCAGCTAAACCCCATTATAAAAATAAATTACTTTGAAACACCCATGAAACAAAGACAGTGAAAGAGAGAGAAATTCTTACACAATGCGTTCAGGGGCTGTGATGCAACCTGGATTGACCATATCTAGACCCACAGCTGGATGAGACATAAGGGTGGACACTCTTGGGGCTGAGAGGTTTGGTGAGGTTGGGTGAGCAAACGCAGACCCTTTAAAGTAATACTGCGTGGTACCCATCGCATGGGTCCCAAATCTCCAGGTTCAAGGGCATCTTCCTACATCAAAAACATGCATGAGAAACCCAGAAGATGGTACACCGTGTGATGGGGAAAGGTTTCTAAAACGCACCTCATTTCTCATCTCCTTGTGCCCGGGTTCGCCATTCCAGCCGCTTTATTAGCAAGCTCCCTACTTGGAGCATCAGCACCTTTAACCTCCTGTTCCGTACAGGTTGCAATTTGTCCTGAGAATAAACGGGAAGACGTGGAACCAACGAGAGACTAGCTCTTGGTGTTGGGACAGGCACAGGTCACTCTATTTTCCCATCAGAAAGAAGAATTAACCACAGGCTCAGCCTGCCCCCCGGAACCAGAACAGGGCCTGAAGCCATTCTGCGATTTTGCGGCCAGCTCCCATAAAAACGAGTTGTAAAATGGAGGTTCAGGGCACTGCAATTCACAAACCTGCAGAGTTATAAATGATAAGTCTCGTCCACAAATATATTGAGGGAAGGCAAAGAAGAGGATTTGAAATCAAGGCAGAATTGCAGGAAACATATTTCAGGAGGTAGATACGAATTGCCTTTAAAGCACATGAAAAGCGGCAAAACGTTGACAATGATGCCCTTGGCCAAAAAGGGCGTATGCGTTTTTTCCTGAATATATTCAGGAAAAAACGCATACGCCCTTTTTGGCCAACCAAGCAACCTGGAAAGGCAAATCAGCGCTACAAAGAAGTCTCGCTTCCCATCGGTCAAAAGGGCCATGCTGAAAAAAGTGTCAAACCAGAAATGCAGGACAGGCCATGGAGAAATGGGAGCCTTGCTACACTGATGGGCGGGATGTAAATTGCCAAGAGCCACTCTGGAGAAGTGTCCGGTGAGTCCTGAAACATCTGAAAAACACAGCTTAGAGAGCATAGGGCACTTCCACTCATGGGGGTATAAATTGGGAAAATTAAAAATCAGCAAGACACAAGCACCCCAAAGATTAGGGCTGCTCTGTTGACCAGGACCTCCACTTCATTCCACCTTCAATATCCCAGGAAAGAGAAAAATGGATAAAGAAGTTGTGGTCCTTATGTACAATGGAATATCACACAGCCATGAAATCAATGTCGTAAGGTTGGTAGCAGCATGATGAGTGGATTTAGGTACGACTATTCTAAGTGAAATAAGTCACACAGAAAAGGACACTTCTCATAAGGTATCACTGATAGAGGGAATGTAAAAACCGTTACACTTGAACTGAATTACAAAACAGAACAGAGTCACACATGCAGAAAACACAATATGGCTGCTTAACGGGAAAGGTGAGGTGGGGTGATACATAAAACAAGGGTATCAAATTAGCTCAGATACCGTTCCATAAACCCAATATGTAATAGACAAGACCTACTCCTTGCTCAGAGAACTGGACTCAACACGCCCTATTCACCACACAAGAATATATCTGACTAATAATAATCGTAAAACCTATGTATTGATATCTCTCTGTTAGTGTGTCAAGTGGGTGTAAAGCGGCATAAACACAGCAGTGAAAAGCAGCTAAACCCCATTATAAAAATAAATTACTTTGAAACACCCATGAAACAAAGACAGTGAAAGAGAGAGTAATTCTTACACAATGCGTTCAGGGGCTGTGATGCAACCTGGATTGACCATATCTAGACCCACAGCTGGATGAGACATAAGGGTGGACACTCTTGGGGCTGAGAGGTTTGGTGAGGTTGGGTGAGCAAACGCAGACCCTTTAAAGTAATACTGCGTGGTACCCATCGCATGGGTCCCAAATCTCCAGGTTCAAGGGCATCTTCCTACATCAAAAACATGCATGAGAAACCCAGAAGATGGTACACCGTGTGATGGGGAAAGGTTTCTAAAACGCACCTCATTTCTCATCTCCTTGTGCCCGGGTTCGCCATTCCAGCCGCTTTACTAGCAATCTCCCTACTTGGAGCATCAGCACCTTTAACCTCCTGTTCCGTACAGGTTGCAATTTGTCCTGAGGATGAACGGGAAGACGGGGAACCAACGAGAGACTAGCTCTTGGTGTTGGGACAGGCACAGGTCACTCTATTTTCCCATCAGGAAGAAGAATTAACCACAGGCTCAGCCTGCCCCCCGGAACCAGAACAGGGCCTGAAGCCATCCTGCGCTTTTGCGGCCAGCTCCCAAAAAAGCGAGTTGTAAAATGGAGGTTCAGGGCACTGCAATTCACAAACCTGCAGAGTTATAAATGATAACTCTCGTCCACAAATATATTGAGGGAAGGCAAAGAAGAGGATTTGAAATCAAGGCAGAATTGCACGAAACAGATTTCAGGAGGTAGATACGAATCGCCTTTAAAGCACATGAAAAGCGGCAAAACGTTGACAATGATGCCCTTGGCCAAAAAGGGCGTATGCGTTTTTTCCTGAATATATTCAGGAAAAAACGCATACGCCCTTTTTGGCCAACCAAGCAACCTGGAAAGGCAAATCAGCGCTACAGAGAAGTCTCGCTTCCCATCGGTCAAAAGGGCCATGCTGAAAAAAGTGTCAAAACCAGAAATGCAGGACAGGCCATGGAGAAATGGGAGCCTTGCTACACTGATGGGCGGGATGTAAATTGCCAACAGCCACTCTGGAGAAGTGTACGGTGTGTCCTGAAACATCTGAAAAACACAGCTTAGAGAGCATAGGGCACTTCCACTCATGGGGGTATAAATTGGGAAAATGAAAAATCAGCAAGACACAAGCACCCCAAAGTTGAGGGCTGCTCTGTTGACAAGGACCAACACTTCATTCCACCTTAAATATCCCAGGAAAGAGAAAAATGGATAAAGAAGTTGTGGTCCTTATGTACAATGGAATATCACTCAGCCATGAAATCAATGTCATAAGGTTAGTAGCAGCATGATGAGTGGATTTAGGTACGACGATTCTAAGTGAAATAAGTCACACAGAAAAGGACACTTCTCATAAGGTATCACTGATAGAGGGAATGTAAAAAGCGTTACAATTGAACTGAATTACAAAACAGAACAGAGTCACACATGCAGAAAACACACTATGGCTGCTTAACGGGAAAGGTGAGGTGGGGTGATACATAAAACAAGGGTATCAAATTAGCTCAGATACCGTTCCATAAACCCAATATGTAGTAGACAAGACCTACTCCTTGCTCAGAGAACTGGACTCAACACGCCCTATTCACCGCACAAGAATATATCTGACTAGTAATAATCTTAAAACCTATGTATTGATATCTCTCTGTTAGTGTGTCAAGTGGGTGTAAAGCGGCATAAACACAGCCGTGAAAAGCAGCTAAACCCCATTATGAAAATAAATTACTTTGAAAAACCCATGAAACAACGACAGTGAAAGAGATAGAAATTCTTACACAATGAGTTCAGGGGCTGTGATGCAACCTGGATTGACCATATCTAGACGCACAGCTGGATGAGACATAAGGGTGGACACTCTTGGGGCTGAGAGGTTTGGTGAGGTTGGGTGAGCAAACGCAGACCCTTTAAAGTAATACTGCGTGGTACCCATCGCATGGGTCCCAAATCTCCAGGTTCAAGGGCATCTTCCTACATCGAAAACATGCATGAGAAACCCAGAAGATGGTACACCGTGTGATGGGGAAAGGTTTCTAAAACGCACCTCATTTCTCATCTCCTTGTGCCCGGGTTCGCCATTCCAGCCCCTTTACTAGCAATCTCCCTACTTGGAGCATCAGCACCTTTAACCTCCTGTTCCGTACAGGTTGCAATTTGTCCTGAGGATGAACGGGAAGACGGGGAACCAACGAGAGACTAGCTCTTGGTGTTGGGACAGGCACAGGTCACTCTATTTTCCCATCAGGAAGAAGAATTAACCACAGGCTCAGCCTGCCCCCCGGAACCAGAACAGGGCCTGATGCCATCCTGCACTTTTGCGGCCAGCTCCCTAAAAAGCGAGTTGTAAAATGGAGGTTCAGGGCACTGCAATTCACAAACCTGCAGAGTTATAAATGATAACTCTCGTCCACAAATATATTGAGGGAAGGCAAAGAAGAGGATTTGAAATCAAGGCAGAATTGCACGAAACAGATTTCAGGAGGTAGATACGAATCGCCTTTAAAGCACATGAAAAGCGGCAAAACGTTGACAATGATGCCCTTGGCCAAAAAGGGCGTATGCGTTTTTTCCTGAATATATTCAGGAAAAAACGCATACGCCCTTTTTGGCCAACCAAGCAACCTGGAAAGGCAAATCAGCGCTACAGAGAAGTCTCGCTTCCCATCGGTCAAAAGGGCCATGCTGAAAAAAGTGTCAAAACCAGAAATGCAGGACAGGCCATGGAGAAATGGGAGCCTTGCTACACTGATGGGCGGGATGTAAATTGCCAACAGCCACTCTGGAGAAGTGTACGGTGTGTCCTGAAACATCTGAAAAACACAGCTTAGAGAGCATAGGGCACTTCCACTCATGGGGGTATAAATTGGGAAAATGAAAAATCAGCAAGACACAAGCACCCCAAAGTTGAGGGCTGCTCTGTTGACAAGGACCTCCACTTCATTCCACCTTCAATATCCCAGGAAAGAGAAAAATGGATAAAGAAGTTGTGGTCCTTATGTACAATGGAATATCACTCAGCCGTGAAATCAATGTCATAAGGCTAGTAGCAGCATGATGAGTGGATTTAGGTACGACGACTCTAAGTGAAATAAGTCACACAGAAAAGGACACTTCTCATAAGGTATCACTTATAGAGGGAATGTAAAAACCGTTACACTTGAACTGAATTACAAACCAGAACAGAGTCACACATGCAGAAAACACACTATGGCTGCTTAACGGGAAAGGTGAGGTGGGGTGATACATAAAACAAGGGTATCAAATTAGCTCAGATACCGTTCCATAAACCCAATATGTAGTAGACAAGACCTACTCCTTGCTCAGAGAACTGGACTCAACACGCCCTATTCACCGCACAAGAATATATCTGACTAGTAATAATCTTAAAACCTATGTATTGATATCTCTGTGTTAGTGTGTCAAGTGGGTGTAAAGCGGCATAAACACAGCCGTGAAAAGCAGCTAAACCCCATTATGAAAATAAATTACTTTGAAAAACCCATGAAACAACGACAGTGAAAGAGATAGAAATTCTTACACAATGAGTTCAGGGGCTGTGATGCAACCTGGATTGACCATATCTAGACCCACAGCTGGATGAGACATAAGGGTGGACACTCTTGGGGCTGAGAGGTTTGGTGAGGTTGGGTGAGCAAACGCAGACCCTTTAAAGTAATACTGCGTGGTACCCATCGCATGGGTCCCAAATCTCCAGGTTCAAGGGCATCTTCCTACATCGAAAACATGCATGAGAAACCCAGAAGATGGTACACCGTGTGATGGGGAAAGGTTTCTAAAACGCACCTCATTTCTCATCTCCTTGTGCCCGAGTTCGCCATTCCAGCCGCTTTACTAGCAATCTCCCTCCTTGGAGCATCAGCACCTTTAACCTCCTGTTCCGTACAGGTTGCAATTTGTCCTGAGGATGAACGGGAAGACGGGGAACCAACGAGAGACTAGCTCTTGGTGTTGGGACAGGCACAGGTCACTCTATTTTCCCATCAGGAAGAAGAATTAACCACAGGCTCAGCCTGCCCCCCGGAACCAGAACAGGGCCTAGCCATCCTGCGCTTTTGCGGCCAGCTCCCTAAAAAGCGAGTTGTAAAATGGAGGTTCAGGGCACTGCAATTCACAAAACTGCAGAGTTATAAATGATAACTCTCGTCCACAAATATATTGAGGGAAGGCAAAGAAGAGGATTTGAAATCAAGGCAGAATTGCAGGAAACAGATTTCAGGAGGTAGATTCGAATCGCCTTTAAAGCACATGAAAAGCGGCAAAACGTTGACAATGATGCCCTTGGCCAAAAAGGGCGTATGCGTTTTTTCCTGAATATATTCAGGAAAAAACGCATACGCCCTTTTTGGCCAACCAAGCAACCTGGAAAGGCAAATCAGCGCTACAAAGAAGTCTTGCTTCCCATCGGTTAAAAGGGCCATGCTGAAAAAAGTGTCAAAACCAGAAATGCAGGACAGGCCATGGAGAAATGGGAGCCTTGGTACACTGATGGGCGGGATGTAAATTGCCAACAGCCACTCTGGAGAAGAGTACGGTGTGTCCTGAAACATCTAAAAAACACAGCTTAGAGAGCATAGGGCACTTCCACTCACGGGGGTATAAATTGGGAAAATTAAAAATCAGCAAGACACAAGCACCCCAAAGTTTAGGACTGCTCTGTTGACAAGGACCTCCACTTCATTCCACCTTCAATATCCCAGGAAAAAGAAAAATGGATAAAGAAGTTGTGGTCCTTATGTACAATGGAATATCACTCAGCCATGAAATCAATGTCATAAGGCTAGTAGCAGCATGATGAGTGGATTTAGGTACGACGATTCTAAGTGAAATAAGTCACACAGAAAAGGACACTTCTCATAAGGTATCACTTATAGAGGGAATGTAAAAACCGTTACACTTGAACTGAATTACAAAACAGAACAGAGTCACACATGCAGAAAACACACTATGGCTGCTTAATGGGAAAGGTGAGGTGGGGTGATACATAAAACAAGGGTTTCAAATTAGCTCAGATACCGTTCCATAAACCCAATATGTAATAGACAAGACCTACTCCTTGCTCAGAGAACTGGACTCAACACGCCCTATTCACCGCACAAGAATATATCTGACTAGTAATAATCTTAAAACCTATGTATTGATATCTCTCTGTTAGTGTGTCAAGTGGGTGTAAAGCGGCATAAACACAGCAGTGAAAAGCAGCTAAACCCCATTATAAAAATAAATTACTTTGAAAAACCCATGAAACAAAACAGTGAAAGAGAGCAAAATTCTTACACAATGCGTTCAGGGGCTGTGATGCAACCTGGATTGACCATATCTAGACCCACAGCTGGATGAGACATAAGGGTGGACACTCTTGGGGCTGAGAGGTTTGGTGAGGTTGGGTGAGCAAACGCAAACCCTTTAAAGTAATACTGCGTGGTACCCATCGCATGGGTCCCAAATCTCCAGGTTCAAGGGCATCTTCCTACATCGAAACCATGCATGAGAAACCCAGAAGATGGTACACCGTGTGATGGGGAAAGGTTTCTAAAACGCACCTCATTTCTCATCTCCTTGTGCTCGGGTTCGCCATTCCAGCCACTTTACTAGCAATCTCCCTCCTTGGAGCATCATCACCTTTAACCTCCTGTTCCGTACAGGTTGCAATTTGTCCTGAGGATGAACGGGAAGACGTGGAACCAATGAGAGACTAGCTCTTGGTGTTGGAACAGGCACAGGTCACTCTATTTTCCCATCAGGAAGAAGAATTAACCACAGGCTCAGCCTGCCCCCCGGAACAAGAACAGGGCCTGAAGCCATCCTGCGCTTTTGCGGCCATCTCCCAAAAACGCGAGTTGTAAAATGGAGGTTCAGGGCACTGCAATTCACAAACCTGCAGAGTTATAAATGATAACTCTCGTGCACAAATATATTGAGGGAAGGCAAAGAAGAGGATTTGAAATCAAGGCAGAATTGCAGGAAACAGATTTCAGGAGGTAGATTCGAATCGCCTTTAAAGCACATGAAAAGCGGCAAAACATTGACAATGATGCCCTTGGCCAAAAAGGGCGTATGCGATTTTTCCTGAATATATTCAGGAAAAAACGCATACGCCCTTTTTGGCCAACCAAGCAACCTGGAAAGGCAAATCAGCGCTACAAAGATGTCTCGCTTCCCATCGGTCAAAAGGGCCATGCTGAAAAAAGTGTCAAAACCAGAAATGCAGGACAGGCCATGGAGAAATGGGAGCCTTGCTACACTGATGGGCGGGATGTAAATTGTCAACAGCCACTCTGGAGAAGTGTACGGTGAGTCCTGAAACGTCTGAAAAGCAAAGCTTAGAGAGCATAGGGCACTTCCACTCATGGGGGTATAAATTGGGAAAATGAAAAATCAGCAAGACACAAGCACCCCAAAGTTTAGGGCTGCTCTGTTGACAAGGACCTCCACTTCATTCCACCTTCAATATCCCAGGAAAGAGAAAAATGGATAAAGAAGTTGTGGTCCTTATGTACAATGGAATATCACTCAGCCATGAAATCAATGTCATAAGGCTAGTAGCAGCATGATGAGTGGATTTAGGTACGACGATTCTAAGTGAAATAAGTCACACAGAAAAGGACACTTCTCATAAGGTATCACTGATAGAGGGAATGTAAAAACCGTTACACTTGAACTGAATTACAAAACAGAACAGAGTCACACATGCAGAAAACACACTATGGCTGCTTAACGGGAAAGGTGAGGTGGGGTGATACATAAAATAAGGGTTTCAAATTAGCTCAGATACCATTCCACAAACCCAATATGTAATAGACAAGACCTACTCCTTGCTCAGAGAACTGGACTCAACACGCCCTATTCACCGCACAAGAATATATCTGACTAGTAATAATCTTAAAACCTATGTATTGATATCTCTCTGTTAGTGTGTCAAGGGGGTAAAAAGCGGCATAAACACAGCAGTGAAAAGCAGCTAAACCCCATTATAAAAATAAATTACTTTGAAAAACCCATGAAACAAAGACAGTGAAAGAGAGCGAAATTCTTACACAATGCGTTCAGGGGCTGTGATGCAACCTGGATTGACCATATCTAGACCCACAGCTGGATGAGACATAAGGGTGGACACTGTTGCGGCTGAGAGGTTTGGTGAGGTTGGGTGAGCAAACGCAGACCCTTTAAAGTAATACAGCGTGGTACCCATCGCATGGGTCCCAAATCTCCAGGTTCAAGGGCATCTTCCTACATCGAAAACATGCATGAGAAACCCAGAAGATGGTACACCATGTGATGGGGAAAGGTTTCTAAAACGCACCTCATTTCTCATCTCCTTGTGCTCGGGTTCGCCATTCCAGCCACTTTACTAGCAATCTCCCTCCTTGGAGCATCATCACCTTTAACCTCCTGTTCCGTACAGGTTGCAATTTGTCCTGAGGATGAACGGGAAGACGTGGAACCAATGAGAGACTAGCTCTTGGTGTTGGGACAGGCACAGGTCACTCTATTTTCCCATCAGGAAGAAGAATTAACCACAGGCTCAGCCTGCCCCCCGGAACAAGAACAGGGCCTGAAGCCATCCTGCGCTTTTGCGGCCATCTCCCAAAAACGCGAGTTGTAAAATGGAGGTTCAGGGCACTGCAATTCACAAACCTGCAGAGTTATAAATGATAACTCTCGTCCACAAATATATTGAGGGAAGGCAAAGAAGAGGATTTGAAATCAAGGCAGAATTGCAGGAAACAGATTTCAGGAGGTAGATTCGAATCGCCTTTAAAGCACATGAAAAGCGGCAAAACGTTGACAATGATGCCCTTGGACAAAAAGGGCGTATGCGTTTTTTCCTGAATATATTCAGGAAAAAACGCATACGCCCTTTTTGGCCAACCAAGCAACCTGGAAAGGCAAATCAGCGCTACAAAGATGTCTCGCTTCCCATCGGTTAAAAAGGCCATGCTGAAAAAAGTGTCAAAACCAGAAATGCAGGACAGGCCATGGAGAAATGGGAGCCTTGCTACACTGATGGGCGGGATGTAAATTGCCAACAGCCACTCTGGAGAAGCGTACGGTGAGTCCTGAAACATCTAAAAAACAAAGCTTAGAGAGCATAGGGCACTTCCACTCATGGGGTTATAAATTGGGAAAATTAAAAATCAGCAAGACACAAGCACCCCAAAGTTTAGGGCTGCTCTGTTGACAAGGACCTCCACTTCATTCCACCTTCAATATCCCAGGAAAGAGAAAAATGGATAAAGAAGTTGTGGTCCTTATGTACAATGGAATATCACTCAGCCGTGAAATCAATGTCATAAGGCTAGTAGCAGCATGATGAGTGGATTTAGGTACGACGAATCTAAGTGAAATAAGTCACACAGAAAAGGACATTTCTCATAAGGTATCACTTATAGAGGGAATGTAAAAACCGTTACACTTGAACTGAATTACAAAACAGAACAGAGTCACACATGCAGAAAACACACTATGGCTGCTTAACGGGAAAGGTGAGGTGGGGTGATACATAAAACAAGGGTTTCAAATTAGCTCAGATACCGTTCCATAAACCCAATATGTAATAGACAAGACCTACTCCTTGCTCAGAGAACTGGACTCAACACGCCCTATTCACCACACAAGAATATATCTGACTAGTAATAATCTTAAAACCTATGTATTGATATCTCTCTGTTAGTGTGTCAAGTGGGTAAAAAGCGGCATAAACACAGCAGTGAAAAGCAGCTAAACCCCATTATAAAAATAAATTACTTTGAAAAACCCATGAAACAAAGACAGTGAAAGAGAGAGAAATTCTTACACAATGCGTTCAGGGGCTGTGATGCAACCTGGATTGACCATATCTAGACCCACAGCTGGATGAGACCTAAGGGTGGACACTGTTGCGGCTGAGAGGTTTGGTGAGGTTGGGTGAGCAAACGCAGACCCTTTAAAGTAATACTGCGTGGTACCCACCGCATGGGTCCCAAATCTCCAGGTTCAAGGGCATCTTCCTACATCGAAAACATGCATGAGAAACCCAGCAGATGGTACACCGTATGATCGGGAAAGGTTTCTAAAACGCACCTCATTTCTCATCTCCTTGTGCTCGGGTTCGCCATTCCAGCCACTTTACTAGCAATCTCCCTCCTTGGAGCATCATCACCTTTAACCTCCTGTTCCGTACAGGTTGCAATTTGTCCTGAGGATGAACGGGAAGACGTGGAACCAATGAGAGACTAGCTCTTGGTGTTGGGACAGGCACAGGTCACTCTATTTTCCCATCAGGAAGAAGAATTAACCACAGGCTCAGCCTGCCCCCCGGAACAAGAACAGGGCCTGAAGCCATCCTGCGCTTTTGCGGCCATCTCCCAAAAACGCGAGTTGTAAAATGGAGGTTCAGGGCACTGCAATTCACAAACCTGCAGAGTTATAAATGATAACTCTCGTCCACAAATATATTGAGGGAAGGCAAAGAAGAGGATTTGAAATCAAGGCAAAATTGCAGGAAACAGATTTCAGGAGGTAGATTCGAATCGCCTTTAAAGCACATGAAAAGCGGCAAAACGTTGACAATGATGCCCTTGGCCAAAAAGGGCGTATGCGTTTTTTCCTGAATATATTCAGGAAAAAACGCATACGCCCTTTTTGGCCAACCAAGCAACCTGGAAAGGCAAATCAGCGCTACAAAGATGTCTCGCTTCCCATCGGTTAAAAAGGCCATGCTGAAAAAAGTGTCAAAACCAGAAATGCAGGACAGGCCATGGAGAAATGGGAGCCTTGCTACACTGATGGGCAGGATGTAAATTGCCAACAGCCACTCTGGAGAAGCGTACGGTGAGTCCTGAAACATCTAAAAAACACAGCTTAGAGAGCATAGGGCACTTCCACTCATGGGGGTATAAATTGGGAAAATTAAAAATCAGCAAGACACAAGCACCCCAAAGTTTAGGGCTGCTCTGTTGACAAGGACCTCCACTTCATTCCACCTTCAATATCCCAGGAAAGAGAAAAATGGATAAAGAAGTTGTGGTCCTTATGTACAATGGAATATCACTCAGCCGTGAAATCAATGTCATAAGGCTAGTAGCAGCATGATGAGTGGATTTAGGTACGACGAATCTAAGTGAAATAAGTCACACAGAAAAGGACACTTCTCATAAGGTATCACTGATAGAGGGAATGTAAAAACCGTTACACTTGAACTGAATTACAAAACAGAACAGAGTCACACATGCAGAAAACACACTATGGCTGCTTAACGGGAAAGGTGAGGTGGGGTGATACATAAAACAAGGGTTTCAAATTAGCTCAGATACCGTTCCATAAACCCAATATGTAATAGACAAGACCTACTCCTTGCTCAGAGAACTGGACTCAACACGCCCTATTCACCACACAAGAATATATCTGACTAGTAATAATCTTAAAACCTATGTATTGATATCTCTCTGTTAGTGTGTCAAGTGGGTAAAAAGCGGCATAAACACAGCAGTGAAAAGCAGCTAAACCCCATTATAAAAATAAATTACTTTGAAAAACCCATGAAACAAAGACAGTGAAAGAGAGAGAAATTCTTACACAATGCGTTCAGGGGCTGTGATGCAACCTGGATTGACCATATCTAGACCCACAGCTGGATGAGACCTAAGGGTGGACACTGTTGCGGCTGAGAGGTTTGGTGAGGTTGGGTGAGCAAACGCAGACCCTTTAAAGTAATACTGCGTGGTACCCATCGCATGGGTCCCAAATCTCCAGGTTCAAGGGCATCTTCCTACATCGAAAACATGCATGAGAAACCCAGCAGATGGTACACCGTATGATCGGGAAAGGTTTCTAAAACGCACCTAATTTCTCATCTCCTTGTGCTCGGGTTCGCCATTCCAGCCACTTTACTAGCAATCTCCCTCCTTGGAGCATCATCACCTTTAACCTCCTGTTCCGTACAGGTTGCAATTTGTCCTGAGGATGAACGGGAAGACGTGGAACCAATGAGAGACTAGCTCTTGGTGTTGGGACAGGCACAGGTCACTCTATTTTCCCATCAGGAAGAAGAATTAACCACAGGCTCAGCCTGCCCCCCGGAACAAGAACAGGGCCTGAAGCCATCCTGCGCTTTTGCGGCCATCTCCCAAAAACGCGAGTTGTAAAATGGAGGTTCAGGGCACTGCAATTCACAAACCTGCAGAGTTATAAATGATAACTCTCGTCCACAAATATATTGAGGGAAGGCAAAGAAGAGGATTTGAAATCAAGGCAGAATTGCAGGAAACAGATTTCAGGAGGTAGATTCGAATCGCCTTTAAAGCACATGAAAAGCGGCAAAACGTTGACAATGATGCCCTTGGCCAAAAAGGGCGTATGCGTTTTTTCCTGAATATATTCAGGAAAAAACGCATACGCCCTTTTTGGCCAACCAAGCAACCTGGAAAGGCAAATCAGCGCTACAAAGATGTCTCGCTTCCCATCGGTTAAAAAGGCCATGCTGAAAAAAGTGTCAAAACCAGAAATGCAGGACAGGCCATGGAGAAATGGGAGCCTTGCTACACTGATGGGCGGGATGTAAATTGCCAACAGCCACTCTGGAGAAGCGTACGGTGAGTCCTGAAACATCTAAAAAACACAGCTTAGAGAGCATAGGGCACTTCCACTCATGGGGGTATAAATTGGGAAAATTAAAAATCAGCAAGACACAAGCACCCCAAAGTTTAGGGCTGCTCTGTTGACAAGGACCTCCACTTCATTCCACCTTCAATATCCCAGGAAAGAGAAAAATGGATAAAGAAGTTGTGGTCCTTATGTACAATGGAATATCACTCAGCCGTGAAATCAATGTCATAAGGCTAGTAGCAGCATGATGAGTGGATTTAGGTACGACGAATCTAAGTGAAATAAGTCACACAGAAAAGGACACTTCTCATAAGGTATCACTTATAGAGGGAATGTAAAAACCGTTACACTTGAACTGAATTACAAAACAGAACAGAGTCACACATGCAGAAAACACACTATGGCTGCTTAACGGGAAAGGTGAGGTGGGGTGATACATAAAACAAGTGTTTCAAATTAGCTCAGATACCGTTCCATAAACCCAATATGTAATAGACAAGACCTACTCCTTGCTCAGAGAACTGGACTCAACACGCCCTATTCACCACACAAGAATATATCTGACTAGTAATAATCTTAAAACCTATGTATTGATATCTCTCTGTTAGTGTGTCAAGTGGGTGTAAAGCGGCATAAACACAGCAGTGAAAAGCAGCTAAACCCCATTATAAAAATAAATTACTTTGAAAAACCCATGAAACAAAGACAGTGAAAGAGAGAGAAATTCTTACACAATGCGTTCAGGGGCTGTGATGCAACCTGGATTGACCATATCTAGACCCACAGCTGGATGAGACCTAAGGGTGGACACTGTTGTGGCTGAGAGGTTTGGTGAGGTTGGGTGAGCAAACGCACACCCTTTAAAGTAATACTGCGTGGTACCCATCGCATGGGTCCCAAATCTCCAGGTTCAAGGGCATCTTCCTACATCGAAAACATGCATGAGAAACCCAGAAGATGGTACACCGTGTGATGGGGAAAGGTTTCTAAAACGCACCTCATTTCTCATCTCCTTGTGCTCGGGTTCGCCATTCCAGCCACTTTACTAGCAATCTCCCTCCTTGGAGCATCATCACCTTTAACCTCCTGTTCCGTACAGGTTGCAATTTGTCCTGAGGATGAACGGGAAGACGTGGAACCAATGAGAGACTAGCTCTTGGTGTTGGGACAGGCACAGGTCACTCTATTTTCCCATCAGGAAGAAGAATTAACCACAGGCTCAGCCTGCCCCCCGGAACAAGAACAGGGCCTGAAGCCATCCTGCGCTTTTGCGGCCATCTCCCAAAAACGCGAGTTGTAAAATGGAGGTTCAGGGCACTGCAATTCACAAACCTGCAGAGTTATAAATGATAACTCTCGTCCACAAATATATTGAGGGAAGTCAAAGAAGAGGATTTGAAATCAAGGCAGAATTGCAGGAAACAGATTTCAGGAGGTAGATTCGAATCGCCTTTAAAGCACATGAAAAGCGGCAAAACATTGACAATGATGCCCTTGGCCAAAAAGGGCGTATGCGTTTTTTCCTGAATATATTCAGGAAAAAACGCATACGCCCTTTTTGGCCAACCAAGCAACCTGGAAAGGCAAATCAGCGCTACAAAGATGTCTCGCTTCCCATCGGTCAAAAGGGCCATGCTGAAAAAAGTGTCAAAACCAGAAATGCAGGACAGGCCATGGAGAAATGGGAGCCTTGCTACACTGATGGGCGGGATGTAAATTGTCAACAGCCACTCTGGAGAAGTGTACGGTGAGTCCTGAAACGTCTGAAAAGCAAAGTTTAGAGAGCATAGGGCACTTCCACTCATGGGGGTATAAGTTGGGAAAATGAAAAATCAGCAAGACACAAGCACCCCAAAGTTTAGGGCTGCTCTGTTGACAAGGACCTCCACTTCATTCCACCTTCAATATCCCAGGAAAGAGAAAAATGGATAAAGAAGTTGTGGTCCTTATGTACAATGGAATATCACTCAGCCGTGAAATCAATGTCATAAGGCTAGTAGCAGCATGATGAGTGGATTTAGGTACGACGACTCTAAGTGAAATAAGTCACACAGAAAAGGACACTTCTCATAAGGTATCACTGATAGAGGGAATGTAAAAACCGTTACACTTGAACTGAATTACAAAACAGAACAGAGTCACACATGCAGAAAACACACTATGGCTGCTTAACGGGAAAGGTGAGGTGGGGTGATACATAAAACAAGGGTTTCAAATTAGCTCAGATACCGTTCCACAAACCCAATATGTAATAGACAAGACCTACTCCTTGCTCAGAGAACTGGACTCAACACGCCCTATTCACCGCACAAGAATATATCTGACTAGTAATAATCTTAAAACCTATGTATTGATATCTCTCTGTTAGTGTGTCAAGTGGGTAAAAAGCGGCATAAACACAGCAGTGAAAAGCAGCTAAACCCCATTATAAAAATAAATTACTTTGAAAAACCCATGAAACAAAGACAGTGAAAGAGAGCGAAATTCTTACACAATGCGTTCAGGGGCTGTGATGCAACCTGGATTGACCATATCTAGACCCACAGCTGGATGAGACATAAGGGTGGACACTGTTGCGGCTGAGAGGTTTGGTGAGGTTGGGTGAGCAAACGCAGCCCCTTTAAAGTAATACTGCGTGGTACCCATCGCATGGGTCCCAAATCTCCAGGTTCAAGGGCATCTTCCTACATCGAAAACATGCATGAGAAACCCAGAAGATGGTACACCGTGTGATGGGGAAAGGTTTCTAAAACGCACCTCATTTCTCATCTCCTTGTGCTCGGGTTCGCCATTCCAGCCACTTTACTAGCAATCTCCCTCCTTGGAGCATCATCACCTTTAACCTCCTGTTCCGTACAGGTTGCAATTTGTCCTGAGGATGAACGGGAAGACGTGGAACCAATGAGAGACTAGCTCTTGGTGTTGGGACAGGCACAGGTCACTCTATTTTCCCATCAGGAAGAAGAATTAACCACAGGCTCAGCCTGCCCCCCGGAACAAGAACAGGGCCTGAAGCCATCCTGCGCTTTTGCGGCCATCTCCCAAAAACGCGAGTTGTAAAATGGAGGTTCAGGGCACTGCAATTCACAAACCTGCAGAGTTATAAATGATAACTCTCGTCCACAAATATATTGAGGGAAGGCAAAGAAGAGGATTTGAAATCAAGGCAGAATTGCAGGAAACAGATTTCAGGAGGTAGATTCGAATCGCCTTTAAAGCACATGAAAAGCGGCAAAACGTTGACAATGATGCCCTTGGCCAAAAAGGGCGTATGCGTTTTTTCCTGAATATATTCAGGAAAAAACGCATACGCCCTTTTTGGCCAACCAAGCAACCTGGAAAGGCAAATCAGCGCTACAAAGATGTCTCGCTTCCCATCGGTTAAAAAGGCCATGCTGAAAAAAGTGTCAAAACCAGAAATGCAGGACAGGCCATGGAGAAATGGGAGCCTTGCTACACTGATGGGCGGGATGTAAATTGCCAACAGCCACTCTGGAGAAGCGTACGGTGAGTCCTGAAACATCTAAAAAACAAAGCTTAGAGAGCATAGGGCACTTCCACTCATGGGGTTATAAATTGGGAAAATTAAAAATCAGCAAGACACAAGCACCCCAAAGTTTAGGGCTGCTCTGTTGACAAGGACCTCCACTTCATTCCACCTTCAATATCACAGGAAAGAGAAAAATGGATAAAGAAGTTGTGGTCCTTATGTACAATGGAATATCACTCAGCCGTGAAATCAATGTCATAAGGCTAGTAGCAGCATGGTGAGTGGATTTAGGTACGACGAATCTAAGTGAAATAAGTCACACAGAAAAGGACACTTCTCATAAGGTATCACTTATAGAGGGAATGTAAAAACCGTTACACTTGAACTGAATTACAAAACAGAACAGAGTCACACATGCAGAAAACACACTATGGCTGCTTAACGGGAAAGGTGAGGTGGGGTGATACATAAAACAAGGGTTTCAAATTAGCTCAGATACCGTTCCATAAACCCAATATGTAATAGACAAGACCTACTCCTTGCTCAGAGAACTGGACTCAACACGCCCTATTCACCACACAAGAATATATCTGACTAGTAATAATCTTAAAACCTATGTATTGATATCTCTCTGTTAGTGTGTCAAGTGGGTAAAAAGCGGCATAAACACAGCAGTGAAAAGCAGCTAAACCCCATTATAAAAATAAATTACTTTGAAAAACCCATGAAACAAAGACAGTGAAAGAGAGAGAAATTCTTACACAATGCGTTCAGGGGCTGTGATGCAACCTGGATTGACCATATCTAGACCCACAGCTGGATGAGACCTAAGGGTGGACACTGTTGCGGCTGAGAGGTTTGGTGAGGTTGGGTGAGCAAACGCAGACCCTTTAAAGTAATACTGCGTGGTACCCATCGCATGGGTCCCAAATCTCCAGGTTCAAGGGCATCTTCCTACATCGAAAACATGCATGAGAAACCCAGCAGATGGTACACCGTATGATCGGGAAAGGTTTCTAAAACGCACCTAATTTCTCATCTCCTTGTGCTCGGGTTCGCCATTCCAGCCACTTTACTAGCAATCTCCCTCCTTGGAGCATCATCACCTTTAACCTCCTGTTCCGTACAGGTTGCAATTTGTCCTGAGGATGAACGGGAAGACGTGGAACCAATGAGAGACTAGCTCTTGGTGTTGGGACAGGCACAGGTCACTCTATTTTCCCATCAGGAAGAAGAATTAACCACAGGCTCAGCCTGCCCCCCGGAACAAGAACAGGGCCTGAAGCCATCCTGCGCTTTTGCGGCCATCTCCCAAAAACGCGAGTTGTAAAATGGAGGTTCAGGGCACTGCAATTCACAAACCTGCAGAGTTATAAATGATAACTCTCGTCCACAAATATATTGAGGGAAGGCAAAGAAGAGGATTTGAAATCAAGGCAGAATTGCAGGAAACAGATTTCAGGAGGTAGATTCGAATCGCCTTTAAAGCACATGAAAAGCGGCAAAACGTTGACAATGATGCCCTTGGCCAAAAAGGGCGTATGCGTTTTTTCCTGAATATATTCAGGAAAAAACGCATACGCCCTTTTTGGCCAACCAAGCAACCTGGAAAGGCAAATCAGCGCTACAAAGAAGTCTTGCTTCCCATCGGTTAAAAGGGCCATGCTGAAAAAAGTGTCAAAACCAGAAATGCAGGACAGGCCATGGAGAAATGGGAGCCTTGGTACACTGATGGGCGGGATGTAAATTGCCAACAGCCACTCTGGAGAAGAGTACGGTGTGTCCTGAAACATCTAAAAAACACAGCTTAGAGAGCATAGGGCACTTCCACTCATGGGGGTATAAATTGGGAAAATTAAAAATCAGCAAGACACAAGCACCCCAAAGTTTAGGACTGCTCTGTTGACAAGGACCTCCACTTCATTCCACCTTCAATATCCCAGGAAAAAGAAAAATGGATAAAGAAGTTGTGGTCCTTATGTACAATGGAATATCACTCAGCCATGAAATCAATGTCATAAGGCTAGTAGCAGCATGATGAGTGGATTTAGGTACGACGAATCTAAGTGAAATAAGTCACACAGAAAAGGACACTTCTCATAAGGTATCACTGATAGAGGGAATGTAAAAACCGTTACACTTGAACTGAATTACAAAACAGAACAGAGTCACACATGCAGAAAACACACTATGGCTGCTTAACGGGAAAGGTGAGGTGGGGTGATACATAAAACAAGGGTTTCAAATTAGCTCAGATACCGTTCCATAAACCCAATATGTAATAGACAAGACCTACTCCTTGCTCAGAGAACTGGACTCAACACGCCCTATTCACCGCACAAGAATATATCTGACTAGTAATAATCTTAAAACCTATGTATTGATATCTCTCTGTTAGTGTGTCAAGTGGGTGTAAAGCGGCATAAACACAGCAGTGAAAAGCAGCTAAACCCCATTATAAAAATAAATTACTTTGAAAAACCCATGAAACAAAACAGTGAAAGAGAGCGAAATTCTTACACAATGCGTTCAGGGGCTGTGATGCAACCTGGATTGACCATATCTAGACCCACAGCTGGATGAGACATAAGGGTGGACACTGTTGCGGCTGAGAGGTTTGGTGAGGTTGGGTGAGCAAACGCAGCCCCTTTAAAGTAATACTGCGTGGTACCCATCGCATGGGTCCCAAATCTCCAGGTTCAAGGGCATCTTCCTACATCGAAAACATGCATGAGAAACCCAGAAGATGGTACACCGTGTGATGGGGAAAGGTTTCTAAAACGCACCTCATTTCTCATCTCCTTGTGCTCGGGTTCGCCATTCCAGCCACTTTACTAGCAATCTCCCTCCTTGGAGCATCATCACCTTTAACCTCCTGTTCCGTACAGGTTGCAATTTGTCCTGAGGATGAACGGGAAGACGTGGAACCAATGAGAGACTAGCTCTTGGTGTTGGGACAGGCACAGGTCACTCTATTTTCCCATCAGGAAGAAGAATTAACCACAGGCTCAGCCTGCCCCCCGGAACAAGAACAGGGCCTGAAGCCATCCTGCGCTTTTGCGGCCATCTCCCAAAAACGCGAGTTGTAAAATGGAGGTTCAGGGCACTGCAATTCACAAACCTGCAGAGTTATAAATGATAACTCTCGTCCACAAATATATTGAGGGAAGGCAAAGAAGAGGATTTGAAATCAAGGCAGAATTGCACGAAACAGATTTCAGGAGGTAGATTCGAATCGCCTTTAAAGCACATGAAAAGCGGCAAAACGTTGACAATGATGCCCTTGGCCAAAAAGGGCGTATGCGTTTTTTCTGAATATATTCAGGAAAAAACGCATACGCCCTTTTTGGCCAACCAAGCAACCTGGAAAGGCAAATCAGCGCTACAAAGATGTCTCGCTTCCCATCGGTTAAAAAGGCCATGCTGAAAAAAGTGTCAAAACCAGAAATGCAGGACAGGCCATGGAGAAATGGGAGCCTTGCTACACTGATGGGCGGGATGTAAATTGCCAACAGCCACTCTGGAGAAGCGTACGGTGAGTCCTGAAACATCTAAAAAACAAAGCTTAGAGAGCATAGGGCACTTCCACTCATGGGGTTATAAATTGGGAAAATTAAAAATCAGCAAGACACAAGCACCCCAAAGTTTAGGGCTGCTCTGTTGACAAGGACCTCCACTTCATTCCACCTTCAATATCACAGGAAAGAGAAAAATGGATAAAGAAGTTGTGGTCCTTATGTACAATGGAATATCACTCAGCCGTGAAATCAATGTCATAAGGCTAGTAGCAGCATGGTGAGTGGATTTAGGTACGACGAATCTAAGTGAAATAAGTCACACAGAAAAGGACACTTCTCATAAGGTATCACTTATAGAGGGAATGTAAAAACCGTTACACTTGAACTGAATTACAAAACAGAACAGAGTCACACATGCAGAAAACACACTATGGCTGCTTAACGGGAAAGGTGAGGTGGGGTGATACATAAAACAAGGGTTTCAAATTAGCTCAGATACCGTTCCATAAACCCAATATGTAATAGACAAGACCTACTCCTTGCTCAGAGAACTGGACTCAACACGCCCTATTCACCACACAAGAATATATCTGACTAGTAATAATCTTAAAACCTATGTATTGATATCTCTCTGTTAGTGTGTCAAGTGGGTAAAAAGCGGCATAAACACAGCAGTGAAAAGCAGCTAAACCCCATTATAAAAATAAATTACTTTGAAAAACCCATGAAACAAAGACAGTGAAAGAGAGAGAAATTCTTACACAATGCGTTCAGGGGCTGTGATGCAACCTGGATTGACCATATCTAGACCCACAGCTGGATGAGACCTAAGGGTGGACACTGTTGCGGCTGAGAGGTTTGGTGAGGTTGGGTGAGCAAACGCAGACCCTTTAAAGTAATACTGCGTGGTACCCATCGCATGGGTCCCAAATCTCCAGGTTCAAGGGCATCTTCCTACATCGAAAACATGCATGAGAAACCCAGCAGATGGTACACCGTATGATCGGGAAAGGTTTCTAAAACGCACCTAATTTCTCATCTCCTTGTGCTCGGGTTCGCCATTCCAGCCACTTTACTAGCAATCTCCCTCCTTGGAGCATCATCACCTTTAACCTCCTGTTCCGTACAGGTTGCAATTTGTCCTGAGGATGAACGGGAAGACGTGGAACCAATGAGAGACTAGCTCTTGGTGTTGGGACAGGCACAGGTCACTCTATTTTCCCATCAGGAAGAAGAATTAACCACAGGCTCAGCCTGCCCCCCGGAACAAGAACAGGGCCTGAAGCCATCCTGCGCTTTTGCGGCCATCTCCCAAAAACGCGAGTTGTAAAATGGAGGTTCAGGGCACTGCAATTCACAAACCTGCAGAGTTATAAATGATAACTCTCGTCCACAAATATATTGAGGGAAGGCAAAGAAGAGGATTTGAAATCAAGGCAGAATTGCAGGAAACAGATTTCAGGAGGTAGATTCGAATCGCCTTTAAAGCACATGAAAAGCGGCAAAACGTTGACAATGATGCCCTTGGCCAAAAAGGGCGTATGCGTTTTTTCCTGAATATATTCAGGAAAAAACGCATACGCCCTTTTTGGCCAACCAAGCAACCTGGAAAGGCAAATCAGCGCTACAAAGAAGTCTTGCTTCCCATCGGTTAAAAGGGCCATGCTGAAAAAAGTGTCAAAACCAGAAATGCAGGACAGGCCATGGAGAAATGGGAGCCTTGGTACACTGATGGGCGGGATGTAAATTGCCAACAGCCACTCTGGAGAAGAGTACGGTGTGTCCTGAAACATCTAAAAAACACAGCTTAGAGAGCATAGGGCACTTCCACTCATGGGGGTATAAATTGGGAAAATTAAAAATCAGCAAGACACAAGCACCCCAAAGTTTAGGACTGCTCTGTTGACAAGGACCTCCACTTCATTCCACCTTCAATATCCCAGGAAAAAGAAAAATGGATAAAGAAGTTGTGGTCCTTATGTACAATGGAATATCACTCAGCCATGAAATCAATGTCATAAGGCTAGTAGCAGCATGATGAGTGGATTTAGGTACGACGAATCTAAGTGAAATAAGTCACACAGAAAAGGACACTTCTCATAAGGTATCACTGATAGAGGGAATGTAAAAACCGTTACACTTGAACTGAATTACAAAACAGAACAGAGTCACACATGCAGAAAACACACTATGGCTGCTTAACGGGAAAGGTGAGGTGGGGTGATACATAAAACAAGGGTTTCAAATTAGCTCAGATACCGTTCCATAAACCCAATATGTAATAGACAAGACCTACTCCTTGCTCAGAGAACTGGACTCAACACGCCCTATTCACCGCACAAGAATATATCTGACTAGTAATAATCTTAAAACCTATGTATTGATATCTCTCTGTTAGTGTGTCAAGTGGGTGTAAAGCGGCATAAACACAGCAGTGAAAAGCAGCTAAACCCCATTATAAAAATAAATTACTTTGAAAAACCCATGAAACAAAACAGTGAAAGAGAGCGAAATTCTTACACAATGCGTTCAGGGGCTGTGATGCAACCTGGATTGACCATATCTAGACCCACAGCTGGATGAGACATAAGGGTGGACACTGTTGCGGCTGAGAGGTTTGGTGAGGTTGGGTGAGCAAACGCAGCCCCTTTAAAGTAATACTGCGTGGTACCCATCGCATGGGTCCCAAATCTCCAGGTTCAAGGGCATCTTCCTACATCGAAAACATGCATGAGAAACCCAGAAGATGGTACACCGTGTGATGGGGAAAGGTTTCTAAAACGCACCTCATTTCTCATCTCCTTGTGCTCGGGTTCGCCATTCCAGCCACTTTACTAGCAATCTCCCTCCTTGGAGCATCATCACCTTTAACCTCCTGTTCCGTACAGGTTGCAATTTGTCCTGAGGATGAACGGGAAGACGTGGAACCAATGAGAGACTAGCTCTTGGTGTTGGGACAGGCACAGGTCACTCTATTTTCCCATCAGGAAGAAGAATTAACCACAGGCTCAGCCTGCCCCCCGGAACAAGAACAGGGCCTGAAGCCATCCTGCGCTTTTGCGGCCATCTCCCAAAAACGCGAGTTGTAAAATGGAGGTTCAGGGCACTGCAATTCACAAACCTGCAGAGTTATAAATGATAACTCTCGTCCACAAATATATTGAGGGAAGGCAAAGAAGAGGATTTGAAATCAAGGCAGAATTGCACGAAACAGATTTCAGGAGGTAGATTCGAATCGCCTTTAAAGCACATGAAAAGCGGCAAAACGTTGACAATGATGCCCTTGGCCAAAAAGGGCGTATGCGTTTTTTCTGAATATATTCAGGAAAAAACGCATACGCCCTTTTTGGCCAACCAAGCAACCTGGAAAGGCAAATCAGCGCTACAAAGATGTCTCGCTTCCCATCGGTTAAAAAGGCCATGCTGAAAAAAGTGTCAAAACCAGAAATGCAGGACAGGCCATGGAGAAATGGGAGCCTTGCTACACTGATGGGCGGGATGTAAATTGCCAACAGCCACTCTGGAGAAGCGTACGGTGAGTCCTGAAACATCTAAAAAACAAAGCTTAGAGAGCATAGGGCACTTCCACTCATGGGGTTATAAATTGGGAAAATTAAAAATCAGCAAGACACAAGCACCCCAAAGTTTAGGGCTGCTCTGTTGACAAGGACCTCCACTTCATTCCACCTTCAATATCACAGGAAAGAGAAAAATGGATAAAGAAGTTGTGGTCCTTATGTACAATGGAATATCACTCAGCCGTGAAATCAATGTCATAAGGCTAGTAGCAGCATGGTGAGTGGATTTAGGTACGACGAATCTAAGTGAAATAAGTCACACAGAAAAGGACACTTCTCATAAGGTATCACTTATAGAGGGAATGTAAAAACCGTTACACTTGAACTGAATTACAAAACAGAACAGAGTCACACATGCAGAAAACACACTATGGCTGTGTGGTGGCCCCCAAGCTGTAAGCTTATTCAGCTTTCTGCTTTGCGGAGAACTGCTTGTCTCTTTCTTGGTATGCACTCCTGACGCTGCGGTATTGAGCGTAAAAAAGGAAAATGGCTTGCGGCCAGTTTCGTTCCAGGTGCCTGCTCTGGATCTAAGAGCCCCTGGTTGTTCCCCAGAAGAAGGACGTGCTGCCCTGAGGGGGAAGTCTGTATCTCCAAAGAATGGCCCATAAGGCATGCTGACGCATAGATAGTGATGCATAGATAGTGATGCATAGATAATGGCGCATAGATAATGGCGCATAGATAGTGGCGACAGAATTATGTGGAAATACAAGGTTTGCTGATTTGTTGTCTGGTGTTCGTTCCGTACTAAACCTATATATACATTCATGCTCTTTGAATAAACTAGCCTTGCAACCATCAGTTGTCTTGGCCCTTCTGACCCCATACTGGTGCTTTTCAGTTCCTTACCCCTCACCGCCAGGAACTTCTAGCTTTCTGCAGCCGGTCTGCGGCAAGTGGCGCCCGCACAGGGACCTGAGTGCGTGAGGCATTTCGGAAGATTTCAGGTAAGTAGAACTCTCGAGTGAGATAGTGTGGCCACAAGAAATAATTTCGTTTTTAGGATGGTAACTCGAGAAAGAGTCAGAAGTAAAATAATATGGGACAAAAGGGCTCTAAGGAGCGTGATTTATTTGCTCAGGTTTTGCTTTCAATGTTAAAAGCCCGTGGAACTAAGGTAACTACCTCACAACTTCTGGAATTTTTGCAATTAGTATATGATGCTTGTCCTTGGTTCCCTGAAGGAGGATCAGTGGACTTAGCAATTTGGACTCGTGTAGGAGATGAATTATCTAAATATCATGAAGCTCATGGACCATCTTCTGTTTCAGTTTCCATTTTTAGCTTGTGGAATTTAATAAGAGATTGTTTTAATCCAATTTATGATTCAGTTCCAAAATTAACAGCTAAATCTGTAGAACATGTTGCTGCAGTAGCTACTGCTCCTCCGTTGCCACCGAGGATAAAAAGTGTTAATTCACTTGATGATGATGACTTTTCTTTTGATTTAGCGGGTGAAGAAGCCAAATATGAGGCTGAAAAATATCCTGATGAAAATATTCTTCCGCGGTTACAGCAATTACATGTCTCTGTCCCTATCCCTCCTAAGCTTAGTCCTTTACAACAAGCAGTACGGGGAGCTCTTAATAGAGGGGAGGATCCTTTATTCTGCTGCCCGGTGGTGGAACGACCCAATCCTCAAAATCCACAACAAAATAATCGGGAATATCAGCCTCTCTCCTTTAAGGTTTTGAAAGATTTAAAAGCAGCCTGTGCACAATATGGGCCTACAGCCCCTTTCACTATTACTATGTTGGATACTATTGCAACAGAAGCATTGCCTCCAGCAGACTGGAAATCTATTGCTCGTGCTTGTCTCACTGGTGGCGACTATTTACTTTGGAAATCAGAATATTATGAAAAGGCTGCTGAACAAGCTGAAAGAAATACTGCACATAATGTGCTAGTAAATTATGAGATGTTGATTGGGGAAGGACAACATCAGTTATTACAGGATCAATTAGCTTTCCCTTTTGTGGCTTATGCTCAGATCAGTCATATAGCTCTACATGCATGGAAACATTTACCTGCCTCCACTAGGACTGAAGACCTTGCTAAAATAAGGCAAGGGGCAGATGAACCTTATGCTGATTTTGTGGATAGATTATTACAGGCTGTTAATAGAATTATTTCTGATGGTCCTTCTGGAGCAATTATCGTCAAACAATTGGCTTTCGAAAATGCTAATAATATTTGTCAAGCAGCTATACATCCATGGAAAAGGAAAGGAAATTTAGAGGATTATATTCGAGTTTGTTCTGATATTGGATCATCTTACTTACAGGGAGCAACTATAGCTGCAGCCCTAACTAAGGCAGGATTTGGCCCAAATGCTAAAAGTAAAAACTGTTTTAAATGTGGGAAGCCAGGTCATTTTGCAAAAAATTGTACTGTTGATACTCCTAATATGCCTATCGTAAGTTCTGTGCCTCAAGGTAAATCTCCTCCTCCCACAATTTGTCCCCGATGCAAAAGAGGACGGCATTGGGCTAAAGAATGTCGATCAGTGACTCATAAAGATGGAACTCCCTTGTCGGGAAACTTCCGGAGGGGCCTGCTCCGGCCCCATCAAACAATTGGAGCAATGTCAATAATCCCCTCACAACCTGCTCCACCGCCTCCAGCTCAGACCTTTGTTCCTCAGGGAATGGAATCTCCTCCCTTCAAAGGGCCACGCCAAATAGTGCAGGACTGGACCTCTGTGCCTCCACCCAATTCTTATTAACCTCGGATATGGGACCCCAAGCCCTTCCTACGGGAACTTTTGGGCCTTTACCCCAGGGAACAGTTGGTATAATCCTTGGAAGAAGTAGTATGTCTATGAAAGGCTTAACTATTATTCCTGGGGTGATTGATGCTGATTATGAAGGGGAATTAAAGGTTATGGTTCAAACATCAAAAGGATCTTTTCTTATCACACCCGGTATGCGAATAGCTCAGCTTCTATTAATTCCATTCATACCAGAAGGAAAAATTTTACAACATAACAAAAGAGGAACTGGGGCTTTCGGTTCCTCTGATGCAGTTTACTGGATTCAACAAATTGGTAGGGAAAGACCACAATTGGTATTAAAAATAAATGGAAGGCCTTTTTCTGGGTTATTAGATACTGGTGCTGATGTTTCTGTTATTTCGTTTATACATTGGCCAAAAAATTGGCCCGTGCACCAAACCATTACACAGTTGCAAGGTATTGGCCAATCTAATTCTCCACAACAAAGTTCGCAATACCTACATTGGCAGGATGCTGAAGGTAATCAAGGAATATTCAAACCCTACGTATTGCCCGGACTGCCAGTTAACCTTTGGGGAAGAGATATATTACAACAAATGGGAATCCTATTGCTTAGTCCCAACCCTACTGTAACTAATATATTGTTAAATCAAGGTTATGATCCTAGGAATGGTTTGGGAAAAAATCAACAGGGAAATAAATTACCCTTACAGACTGATAATAAACGGGATAAAACAGGCTTGGGTTTTTTCTAGGGGCCTTGGATTCTCCTCCACCACATGCTGACCCTATAACTTGGATTTCTGATAATCCTGTCTGGGTGGACCAATGGCCCCTTTCTAAGGAGAAATTAATGGCGGCTCATAATATAATTAATGAACAGCTTGCTTTGGGCAGACTAGAAAAGTCTAATAGCCCTTGGAATACTCCTATATTTGTTATAAAGAAAAAATCGGGAAAATATCGTTTATTGCAAGATTTACGTGCTGTTAACCAAACTATGGTAATTATGGGAGCTCTGCAACCAGGTTTGCCTTCTCCTGCAGCCATACCTAAAAATTATATGATTATTATTATTGATCTTAAGGATTGCTTTTTTACTATTCCTCTATTTCCGGCTGATAAGTTGCGATTTGCTTTTAGCTTACCCTCTTTAAATTTTATAGAACCTATGCAACGTTATCAATGGAAAATGCTGCCTCAGGGTATGGCTAATAGTCCTACTTTATGTCAACAGTTTGTAGCTCAAGTTATTGCCCCTGTTCGTAAACAGTTTCCTCAGATATATTTTATTCATTATATGGATGACTTATTACTTGCTTATTCTGATAAACATATTTTACTTAAGGCTTATAATTCCCTTCAAAGTCATTTGTCACGATCAGGACTAGTCATTGCTGCTGACAAAGTACAGATGAACCCACCTTTCTCATATCTTGGTAAGTATATCACAAATTATAATATTACACCTCAGAAGATAGAGATACGGACTGACGTTCTTAAAACTTTAAATGATTTTCAAAAGTTATTAGGAGATATTAATTGGCTGCGACCTTCTTTAAAATTAACTACGGGTCAGTTACAGCCTCTTTTTAATATCCTAAAGGGAAGTCCTGATCCTTCTTCCCCTCGTATTTTAACTTCTGAAGCTCAACAAGCACTCAAGCTTGTAAACAAAGCAATACAATCTGCTCAGCTAACTAGAATTGAGCCTTCTTTACCTATACTATTAATAATCTGTGCTACGTCACATACCCCTACCGCCTTATTATGGCAAGAAACAGGAATTCTTGAATGGATTCATATGAAAAATACGCCTAATAAAGTCGTTACACCTTATTATGAGTTAATAGCAACACTTGTTCAATTGGGTCGTAGAAGAAATATTCAGTTGGTAGGATATGAACCAAATTCTATTATTATACCTTATACTACTTATCAATATTCTTGGCTATTATTTGTCTCTGATTTTTGGGCTCTTGCTTTTGCTGGATATTCAGGAATTATTGATAATCATTATCCTTCTAATAAGCTCCTTCATTTTGCTACTCAACATCTATTTATTTTTCCAAAAACTATCTGTTCAACTCCTATTCTCAATGCCCCAAATGTTTTTACTGATGGTTCTGCCAATGGCATCGCTGTGGTTATTTCTGATGACTTACTTCATAAAGAACAAACAGATCATACCTCTGCCCAACGAGTTGAATTACATGCGATTTCCTTGGCTTTTCAAATCTTTTCACATTGTTCTTTTAATCTCTATACAGATAGCCATTATTTGGTTACTATTTTGCGTAACATAGAAACTGCTATAATTGGCAATACTGTTGATTCTCAATTGTTTCAGACTTTCTTTCAACTACAAAAGATTATTCGTCAGCATGAGTTTCCTGTAGCCATATTACATATTCGAGCCCATTCAGGTCTCCCTGGCCCATTGTCTTTGGGAAATCAATTGGCTGACGAAAATACAAAGATTATAGGCTTAAGTTTATCTCAACCTCAGGATCTTGCTACTCAATCACATAATTTACATCATCAATCTGCTGCTATGCTTCAAAAACAATTCTCTATTTCTAGAGAAACAGCCCGATACATTGTTAAGTCCTGCTCTAAATGTTTACCCCACCTTCCTGTTCCACAATTTGGAGTCAATCCTCGGGGTTTACTCCCTCATCATCTTTGGCAAATGGATGTTACTCATATTCCCTCTTTTGGTAAATTACAATTTGTTCATGTAACTGTTGATACTTACTCTAATTTTATATGTGCTACGCCTTTGGCTGGGGAATCTACTAAATATGTAATTACTCATTTATTTCATTGTTTTGCATCTATGGGAATTCCTAAAGCTTTAAAAACAGATAATGCTCCAGGATATACGAGTAAAGCTTTTGCCAATTTTTGTGCAACTTTCCATATTTCACATAAAACAGGCATTCCCTACAATCCTCAGGGTCAAGGTATTGTAGAACGTGCCAACCGACAATTAAAAATTACATTACAAAAAATAAAAAAGGGGGAATATGATAGATCTCCTCAGATTATGCTTAATCATGCTTTATTTATTTTAAATTTTTTAACTTTAGATGCATTTAGTCACACGCCTTATGAACGATTGTTTACAGGTCTTTCTGGAACCCCTCCTGAAAAAGCGCTTGTTAAATGGAAAGATCCCATGACTAACCTTTGGCATGGACCAGACCCTGTTTTAGTATGGGGCCGAGGCCATGTTTGTGTTTTCCCTAGGGAGGCAGACTCTCCGCGGTGGCTCCCGGAGCGCTTGGTTCGACATTATCATGCCATCACCAATAAACACCCTGACTCGAAGAATGCGTCGCCTGAGGCTCTCGCAATCGACCACAGCACACCCCAACCGGTTCCCCCGGCGGACGAGAAGAATGCGGCGATGGAGTAGGAGACAACTTGTCAGGGAGGCGAGGGGAGATCGAAATCAAATTACTTGGTATCAATTGCAATGTTTAGTATTTCAAGCACGTAGGATTATGGAGGAGAGTGCTCATCCTCGCTCTCCTCTTACCTTTTTTTTAGCCATGATAGCTGTATTGGCAGCCCCACCTATAGAGGCTAAATCTTATTGGGCTTATGTACCCGATCCTCCTTTATTACAACCTGTTACATGGTCTGAAGCTGACCTTCCAATTTTCTATAATGATTCTACTTTTGGAAGAGTGCTAGGAAATTTGCCTATTACTAATACTTCTGTTAATTACTCTAATTGGCTTAATACTCCCCCTGTTTGTTTAAGTCCTATGAGTACCAATTCTGGTTGTGTTAAGGCTGTTGCTTTAGAACATGCTATTTCTTACCAAACCACTGTAAATTCTCAATTTTTTACTCATTTACGTAAAAATTATAAAGCTGTGGGATCTAATATTTGTCTTCCTTGCAAACAGACTGTTCCTAGACGAGAAGATTTATCCACCTTTGTATTTTGGTATAAGGATAACGTTCCCATTCACATGAATGCTAGAGTAACTAAGCTTGCTTCTAATACTTCGTTGGATCATTCTCTATGCATATATCGCTTGAGAATTGAAGATACTGGACATTATTTGTGTATTGAAACTACCATAGGTAATCAAGGGACGTTATTAGCTGGACATCAAATTACGGTCGTAAAGACTGTCACAGGACTACAATTTCCTGCTTTTATGGCTTCTGAATTCCCGCAGTTTGATTTTCCTGTTTGTAATGATACATGGACTAAAGCCTCTGTCTGGTGTACTTTAGATTATGATAATGGCACCATACTAGTTTCTTCTGTCCCCGTTAATAATAACAGCCTTGTTTTTTACAAGCAATGGGAATTCTGGAAACTTGCCTTATCCTTTTCTTATAGACCGGTGATTACTTGCGTCGCTCCTCCTTATGCTTTATTGATTGGAGATTTAATTGTAGAAAACACTATGAATCCTATAGGTTATAATATTACTTGTGTTAATTGTATCTTTAGTAGTTGTGTTTTGCCCGTTAAAGGATCTGCATCTGTTATGATTATGAAGCAACCTTCTTATATAATGTTACCTGTTAATTTGTCTGAACCATGGTATCATAACACTGGCATGCAAGCCTGGCTGGAATTGACTGAAGCATTAAAACGACCAAAGAGATTTATAGGTGTTCTAATATGTGCAATCCTAGCCTTAGCAGCTTTAACTGCTACTGCGGCCACTGCTGGGATTGCTCTTTCACAAACTATTCACCAGGCTCATTATGTTAATCAGTTATCTAAAAATACTAGTGTAGCATTAGCCCTACAAAGTCATATTGATACCCAACTAAAAACGGAAGTAGATGAATTAAAAAATGTTCTAATAGGAATAGGGGATCAAGTTATGGCTTTAAAATTAAAAATGCGTTTGATTTGTCATGCCAAATATACCTGGATTTGTGTAACTCAACATTTATATAATGATTCACAATGGGATTGGGAAAAAGTAAAAATGCATATATTAAGTGTATGGACTGATGGACACATTAGCCTTGATATTCAAAAGTTAAATGCCGAAATACAAGCTATTCAAGAGGCCCACCTGGACGAAGATGGACCCCAGAATTTGATTCAAGGATTATTAGATCAACTACAAGGGCTAAATCCGATACAATGGATTCATGGAGGGCTCTCAGGCCTGATATCAATTGGTGTACTACTTTTATTGGTGATCGGTTTATTACCTTGTATTGTTAGATTTGTAATGGGGCGCTTTGCTGTCTTGCGTCAGGATGTTCATGGCTTAAAACTACATTATCAAGCTTTAAAAAATAATAAAAAAGGGGGAAATGTGGTGGCCCCCAAGCTGTAAGCTTATTCAGCTTTCTGCTTTGCGGAGAACTGCTTGTCTCTTTCTTGGTATGCACTCCTGACGCTGCGGTATTGAGCGTAAAAAAGGAAAATGGCTTGCGGCCAGTTTCGTTCCAGGTGCCTGCTCTGGATCTAAGAGCCCCTGGTTGTTCCCCAGAAGAAGGACGTGCTGCCCTGAGGGGGAAGTCTGTATCTCCAAAGAATGGCCCATAAGGCATGCTGACGCATAGATAGTGATGCATAGATAGTGATGCATAGATAATGGCGCATAGATAATGGCGCATAGATAGTGGCGACAGAATTATGTGGAAATACAAGGTTTGCTGATTTGTTGTCTGGTGTTCGTTCCGTACTAAACCTATATATACATTCATGCTCTTTGAATAAACTAGCCTTGAAACCATCAGTTGTCTTGGCCCTTCTGACCCCATACTGGTGCTTTTCAGTTCCTTACCCCTCACCGCCAGGAACTTCTAGCTTTCTGCAGCCGGTCTGCGGCATGGCTGCTTAACGGGAAAGGTGAGGTGGGGTGATACATAAAACAAGGGTTTCAAATTAGCTCAGATACCATTCCATAAACCCAATATGTAATAGACAAGACCTACTCCTTGCTCAGAGAACTGGACTCAACACGCCCTATTCACCGCACAAGAATATATCTGACTAGTAATAATCTTAAAACCTATGTATTGATATCTCTCTGTTAGTGTGTCAAGTGGGTAAAAAGCGGCATAAACACAGCAGTGAAAAGCAGCTAAACCCCATTATAAAAATAAATTACTTTGAAAAACCCATGAAACAAAGACAGTGAAAGAGAGAGAAATTCTTACACAATGCGTTCAGGGGCTGTGATGCAACCTGGATTGACCATATCTAGACCCACAGCTTGATGAGACCTAAGGGTGGACACTGTTGCGGCTGAGAGGTTTGGTGAGGTTGGGTGAGCAAACGCAGACCCTTTAAAGTAATACTGCGTGGTACCCATCGCATGGGTCCCAAATCTCCAGGTTCAAGGGCATCTTCCTACATCGAAAACATGCATGAGAAACCCAGCAGATGGTACACCGTATGATCGGGAAATGTTTCTAAAACGCACCTAATTTCTCATCTCCTTGTGCTCGGGTTCGCCATTCCAGCCACTTTACTAGCAATCTCCCTCCTTGGAGCATCATCACCTTTAACCTCCTGTTCCGTACAGGTTGCAATTTGTCCTGAGGATGAACGGGAAGACGTGGAACCAATGAGAGACTAGCTCTTGGTGTTGGGACAGGCACAGGTCACTCTATTTTCCCATCAGGAAGAAGAATTAACCACAGGCTCAGCCTGCCCCCCGGAACAAGAACAGGGCCTGAAGCCATCCTGCGCTTTTGCGGCCATCTCCCAAAAACGCGAGTTGTAAAATGGAGGTTCAGGGCACTGCAATTCACAAAACTGCAGAGTTATAAATGATAACTCTCGTCCACAAATATATTGAGGGAAGGCAAAGAAGAGGATTTGAAATCAAGGCAGAATTGCAGGAAACAGATTTCAGGAGGTAGATTCGAATCGCCTTTAAAGCACATGAAAAGCGGCAAAACGTTGACAATGATGCCCTTGGCCAAAAAGGGCGTATGCGTTTTTTCCTGAATATATTCAGGAAAAAACGCATACGCCCTTTTTGGCCAACCAAGCAACCTGGAAAGGCAAATCAGCGCTACAAAGAAGTCTTGCTTCCCATCGGTTAAAAGGGCCATGCTGAAAAAAGTGTCAAAACCAGAAATGCAGGACAGGCCATGGAGAAATGGGAGCCTTGGTACACTGATGGGCGGGATGTAAATTGCCAACAGCCACTCTGGAGAAGAGTACGGTGTGTCCTGAAACATCTAAAAAACACAGCTTAGAGAGCATAGGGCACTTCCACTCATGGGGGTATAAATTGGGAAAATTAAAAATCAGCAAGACACAAGCACCCCAAAGTTTAGGACTGCTCTGTTGACAAGGACCTCCACTTCATTCCACCTTCAATATCCCAGGAAAAAGAAAAATGGATAAAGAAGTTGTGGTCCTTATGTACAATGGAATATCACTCAGCCATGAAATCAATGTCATAAGGCTAGTAGCAGCATGATGAGTGGATTTAGGTACGACGATTCTAAGTGAAATAAGTCACACAGAAAAGGACACTTCTCATAAGGTATCACTTATAGAGGGAATGTAAAAACCGTTACACTTGAACTGAATTACAAAACAGAACAGAGTCACACATGCAGAAAACACACTATGGCTGCTTAATGGGAAAGGTGAGGTGGGGTGATACATAAAACAAGGGTTTCAAATTAGCTCAGATACCGTTCCATAAACCCAATATGTAATAGACAAGACCTACTCCTTGCTCAGAGAACTGGACTCAACACGCCCTAGTCACCGCACAAGAATATATCTGACTAGTAATAATCTTAAAACCTATGTATTGATATCTCTCTGTTAGTGTGTCAAGTGGGTAAAAAGCGGCATAAACACAGCAGTGAAAAGCAGCTAAACCCCATTATAAAAATAAATTACTTTGAAAAAACCATGAAACAAAACAGTGAAAGAGAGCGAAATTCTTACACAATGCGTTCAGGGGCTGTGATGCAACCTGGATTGACCATATCTAGACCCACAGCTGGATGAGACATAAGGGTGGACACTCTTGGGGCTGAGAGGTTTGGTGAGGTTGGGTGAGCAAACGCAAACCCTTTAAAGTAATACTGCGTGGTACCCATCGCATGGGTCCCAAATCTCCAGGTTCAAGGGCATCTTCCTACATCGAAAACATGCATGAGAATCCCAGAAGATGGTACACCGTGTGATGGGGAAAGGTTTCTAAAACGCACCTCATTTCTCATCTCCTTGTGCCCGGGTTCGCCATTCCAGCCGCTTTACTAGCAATCTCCCTCCTTGGAGCATCAGCACCTTTAACCTCCTGTTCCGTACAGGTTGCAATTTGTCCTGAGGATGAACGGGAAGACGTGGAACCAATGAGAGACTAGCTCTTGGTGTTGGGACAGGCACAGGTCACTCTATTTTCCCATCAGGAAGAAGAATTAACCACAGGCTCAGCCTGCCCCCCGGAACAAGAACAGGGCCTGAAGCCATCCTGCGCTTTTGCGGCCATCTCCCAAAAACGCGAGTTGTAAAATGGAGGTTCAGGGCACTGCAATTCACAAAACTGCAGAGTTATAAATGATAACTCTCGTCCACAAATATATTGAGGGAAGGCAAAGAAGAGGATTTGAAATCAAGGCAGAATTGCAGGAAACAGATTTCAGGAGGTAGATTCGAATCGCCTTTAAAGCACATGAAAAGCGGCAAAACGTTGACAATGATGCCCTTGGCCAAAAAGGGCGTATGCGTTTTTTCCTGAATATATTCAGGAAAAAACGCATACGCCCTTTTTGGCCAACCAAGCAACCTGGAAAGGCAAATCAGCGCTACAAAGAAGTCTCGCTTCCCATCGGTTAAAAGGGCCATGCTGAAAAAAGTGTCAAGACCAGAAATGCAGGACAGGCCATGGAGAAATGGGAGCCTTGGTACACTGATGGGCGGGATGTAAATTGCCAACAGCCACTCTGGAGAAGAGTACGGTGTGTCCTGAAACATCTAAAAAACACAGCTTAGAGAGCATAGGGCACTTCCACTCATGGGGGTATAAATTGGGAAAATTAAAAATCAGCAAGACACAAGCACCCCAAAGTTTAGGACTGCTCTGTTGACAAGGACCTCCACTTCATTCCACCTTCAATATCCCAGGAAAAAGAAAAATGGATAAAGAAGTTGTGGTCCTTATGTACAATGGAATATCACTCAGCCGTGAAATCAATGTCATAAGGCTAGTAGCAGCATGATGAGTGGATTTAGGTACGACGATTCTAAGTGAAATAAGTCACACAGAAAAGGACACTTCTCATAAGGTATCACTGATAGAGGGAATGTAAAAACCGTTACACTTGAACTGAATTACAAAACAGAACAGAGTCACACATGCAGAAAACACACTATGGCTGCTTAATGGGAAAGGTGAGGTGGGGTGATACATAAAACAAGGGTTTCAAATTAGCTCAGATACCGTTCCATAAACCCAATATGTAATAGACAAGACCTACTCCTTGCTCAGAGAACTGGACTCAACACGCCCTAGTCACCGCACAAGAATATATCTGACTAGTAATAATGTTAAAACCTATGTATTGATATCTCTCTGTTAGTGTGTCAAGTGGGTGTAAAGCGGCATAAACACAGCAGTGAAAAGCAGCTAAACCCCATTATAAAAATAAATTACTTTGAAAAACCCATGAAACAAAACAGTGAAAGAGAGCGAAATTCTTACACAATGCGTTCAGGGGCTGTGATGCAACCTGGATTGACCATATCTAGACCCACAGCTGGATGAGACATAAGGGTGGACACTCTTGGGGCTGAGAGGTTTGGTGAGGTTGGGTGAGCAAACGCAAACCCTTTAAAGTAATACTGCGTGGTACCCATCACCTGGGTCCCAAATCTCCAGGTTCAAGGGCATCTTCCTACATCGAAACCATGCATGAGAAACCCAGAAGATGGTACACCGTGTGATGGGGAAAGGTTTCTAAAACGCACCTCATTTCTCATCTGCTTGTGCCCGGGTTCGCCATTCCAGCCACTTTACTAGCAATCTCCCTCCTTGGAGCATCAGCACCTTTAACCTCCTGTTCCGTACAGGTTGCAATTTTTACTGAGGATGAACGGGAAGACGTGGAACCAATGAAAGACTAGCTCTTGGTGTTGGGACAGGCACAGGTCACTCTATTTTCCCATCAGGAAGAAGAATTAACCACAGGCTCAGCCTGCCCCCCGGAACCAGAACAGGGCCTGAAGCCATCCTGCGCTTTTGCGGCCATCTCCCAAAAACGCAAGTTGTAAAATGGAGGTTCAGGGCACTGCAATTCACAAAACTGCAGAGTTATAAATGATAAGTCTCGTGCACAAATATATTGAGGGAAGGCAAGGAGAGGATTTGAAATCAAGGCAGAATTGCAGGAAAAAGATTTCAGGAGGTAGATTCGAATCGCCTTTAAAGCACATGAAAAGCGGCAAAACGTTGACAATGATGCCCTTGGCCAAAAAGGGCGTATGCGTTTTTTCCTGAATATATTCAGGAAAAAACGCATACGCCCTTTTTGGCCAACCAAGCAACCTGGAAAGGCAAATCAGCGCTACAAAGAAGTCTCGCTTCCCATCGGTTAAAAGGGCCATGCTGAAAAAAGTGTCAAAACCAGAAATGCAGGACAGGCCATGGAGAAATGGGAGCCTTGGTACACTGATGGGCGGGATGTAAATTGCCAACAGCCACTCTGGAGAAGAGTACGGTGTGTCCTGAAACATCTAAAAAACACAGCTTAGAGAGCATAGGGCACTTCCACTCATGGGGGTATAAATTGGGAAAATTAAAAATCAGCAAGACACAAGCACCCCAAAGTTTAGGACTGCTCTGTTGACAAGGACCTCCACTTCATTCCACCTTCAATATCCCAGGAAAAAGAAAAATGGATAAAGAAGTTGTGGTCCTTATGTACAATGGAATATCACTCAGCCATGAAATCAATGTCATAAGGCTAGTAGCAGCATGATGAGTGGATTTAGGTACGACGATTCTAAGTGAAATAAGTCACACAGAAAAGGACACTTCTCATAAGGTATCACTTATAGAGGGAATGTAAAAACCGTTACACTTGAACTGAATTACAAAACAGAACAGAGTCACACATGCAGAAAACACACTATGGCTGCTTAATGGGAAAGGTGAGGTGGGGTGATACATAAAACAAGGGTTTCAAATTAGCTCAGATACCGTTCCATAAACCCAATATGTAATAGACAAGACCTACTCCTTGCTCAGAGAACTGGACTCAACACGCCCTATTCACCGCACAAGAATATATCTGACTAGTAATAATCTTAAAACCTATGTATTGATATCTCTCTGTTAGTGTGTCAAGTGGGTGTAAAGCGGCATAAACACAGCAGTGAAAAGCAGCTAAACCCCATTATAAAAATAAATTACTTTGAAAAACCCATGAAACAAAACAGTGAAAGAGAGCGAAATTCTTACACAATGCGTTCAGGGGCTGTGATGCAACCTGGATTGACCATATCTAGACCCACAGCTGGATGAGACATAAGGGTGGACACTCTTGGGGCTGAGAGGTTTGGTGAGGTTGGGTGAGCAAAAGCAAACCCTTTAAAGTAATACTGCGTGGTACCCATCGCATGGGTCCCAAATCTCCAGGTTCAAGGGCATCTTCCTACATCGAAACCATGCATGAGAAACCCAGAAGATGGTACACCGTGTGATGGGGAAAGGTTTCTAAAACGCACCTCATTTCTCATCTGCTTGTGCCCGGGTTCGCCATTCCAGCCACTTTACTAGCAATCTCCCTCCTTGGAGCATCAGCACCTTTAACCTCCTGTTCCGTACAGGTTGCAATTTTTACTGAGGATGAACGGGAAGACGTGGAACCAATGAAAGACTAGCTCTTGGTGTTGGGACAGGCACAGGTCACTCTATTTTCCCATCAGGAAGAAGAATTAACCACAGGCTCAGCCTGCCCCCCGGAACCAGAACAGGGCCTGAAGCCATCCTGCGCTTTTGCGGCCATCTCCCAAAAACGCGAGTTGTAAAATGGAGGTTCAGGGCACTGCAATTCACAAAACTGCAGAGTTATAAATGATAACTCTCGTCCACAAATATATTGAGGGAAGGCAAAGAAGAGGATTTGAAATCAAGGCAGAATTGCAGGAAACAGATTTCAGGAGGTAGATTCGAATCGCCTTTAAAGCACATGAAAAGCGGCAAAACGTTGACAATGATGCCCTTGGCCAAAAAGGGCGTATGCGTTTTTTCCTGAATATATTCAGGAAAAAACGCATACGCCCTTTTTGGCCAACCAAGCAACCTGGAAAGGCAAATCAGCGCTACAAAGAAGTCTCGCTTCCCATCGGTTAAAAGGGCCATGCTGAAAAAAGTGTCAAAACCAGAAATGCAGGACAGGCCATGGAGAAATGGGAGCCTTGGTACACTGATGGGCGGGATGTAAATTGCCAACAGCCACTCTGGAGAAGTGTACGGTGAGTCCTGAAACGTCTAAAAAGCAAAGCTTAGAGAGCATAGGGCACTTCCACTCATGGGGGTATAAATTGGGAAAATTAAAAATCAGCAAGACACAAGCACCCCAAAGTTTAGGACTGCTCTGTTGACAAGGACCTCCACTTCATTCCACCTTCAATATCCCAGGAAAAAGAAAAATGGATAAAGAAGTTGTGGTCCTTATGTACAATGGAATATCACTCAGCCATGAAATCAATGTCATAAGGCTAGTAGCAGCATGATGAGTGGATTTAGGTACGACGATTCTAAGTGAAATAAGTCACACAGAAAAGGACACTTCTCATAAGGTATCACTTATAGAGGGAATGTAAAAACCGTTACACTTGAACTGAATTACAAAACAGAACAGAGTCACACATGCAGAAAACACACTATGGCTGCTTAACGGGAAAGGTGAAGTGGGGTGATACATAAAATAAGGGTTTCAAATTAGCTCAGATACCGTTCCACAAACCCAATATGTAATAGACAAGACCTACTCCTTGCTCAGAGAACTGGACTCAACACGCCCTGTTCACCGCACAAGAATATATCTGACTAGTAATAATCTTAAAACCTATGTATTGATATCTCTCTGTTAGTGTGTCAAGTGGGTGTAAAGCGGCATAAACACAGCAGTGAAAAGCAGCTAAACCCCATTATAAAAATAAATTACTTTGAAAAACCCATGAAACAAAGACAGTGAAAGAGAGCGAAATTCTTACACAATGCGTTCAGGGGCTGTGATGCAACCTGGATTGACCATATCTAGACCCACAGCTGGATGAGACATAAGGGTGGACACTGTTGCGGCTGAGAGGTTTGTTGAGGTTGGGTGAGCAAACGCAGCCCCTTTAAAGTAATACTGCGTGGTACCCATCGCATGGGTCCCAAATCTCCAGGTTCAAGGGCATCTTCCTACATCGAAAACATGCATGAGAATCCCAGAAGATGGTACACCGTGTGATGGGGAAAGGTTTCTAAAACGCACCTCATTTCTCATCTGCTTGTGCCCGGGTTCGCCATTCCAGCCACTTTACTAGCAATCTCCCTCCTTGGAGCATCAGCACCTTTAACCTCCTGTTCCGTACAGGTTGCAATTTTTACTGAGGATGAACGGGAAGACGTGGAACCAATGAAAGACTAGCTCTTGGTGTTGGGACAGGCACAGGTCACTCTATTTTCCCATCAGGAAGAAGAATTAACCACAGGCTCAGCCTGCCCCCCGGAACCAGAAGAGGGCCTGAAGCCATCCTGCGCTTTTGCGGCCATCTCCCAAAAACGCGAGTTGTAAAATGGAGGTTCAGGGCACTGCAATTCACAAAACTGCAGAGTTATAAATGATAACTCTCGTGCACAAATATATTGAGGGAAGGCAAAGAAGAGGATTTGAAATCAAGGCAGAATTGCAGGAAAAAGATTTCAGGAGGTAGATTCGAATCGCCTTTAAAGCACATGAAAAGCGGCAAAACGTTGACAATGATGCCCTTGGCCAAAAAGGGCGTATGCGTTTTTTCCTGAATATATTCAGGAAAAAACGCATACGCCCTTTTTGGCCAACCAAGCAACCTGGAAAGGCAAATCAGCGCTACAAAGAAGTCTCGCTTCCCATCGGTTAAAAGGGCCATGCTGAAAAAAGTGTCAAAACCAGAAATGCAGGACAGGCCATGGAGAAATGGGAGCCTTGCTACACTGATGGGCGGGATGTAAATTGCCAACAGCCACTCTGGAGAAGAGTACGGTGTGTCCTGAAACATCTAAAAAACACAGCTTAGAGAGCATAGGGCACTTCCACTCATGGGGGTATAAATTGGGAAAATTAAAAATCAGCAAGACACAAGCACCCCAAAGTTTAGGACTGCTCTGTTGACAAGGACCTCCACTTCATTCCACCTTCAATATCCCAGGAAAAAGAAAAATGGATAAAGAAGTTGTGGTCCTTATGTACAATGGAATATCACTCAGCCATGAAATCAACGTCATAAGGCTAGTAGCAGCATGATGAGTGGATTTAGGTACGACGATTCTAAGTGAAATAAGTCACACAGAAAAGGACACTTCTCATAAGGTATCACTGATAGAGGGAATGTAAAAACCGTTACACTTGAACTGAATTACAAAACAGAACAGAGTCACACATGCAGAAAACACACTATGGCTGCTTAATGGGAAAGGTGAGGTGGGGTGATACATAAAACAAGGGTTTCAAATTAGCTCAGATACCGTTCCATAAACCCAATATGTAATAGACAAGACCTACTCCTTGCTCAGAGAACTGGACTCAACACGCCCTATTCACCGCACAAGAATATATCTGACTAGTAATAATCTTAAAACCTATGTATTGATATCTCTCTGTTAGTGTGTCAAGTGGGTGTAAAGCGGCATAAACACAGCAGTGAAAAGCAGCTAAACCCCATTATAAAAATAAATTACTTTGAAAAACCCATGAAACAAAACAGTGAAGGAGAGCGAAATTCTTACACAATGCGTTCAGGGGCTGTGATGCAACCTGGATTGACCATATCTAGACCCACAGCTGGATGAGACATAAGGGTGGACACTCTTGGGGCTGAGAGGTTTGGTGAGGTTGGGTGAGCAAACGCAAACCCTTTAAAGTAATACTGCGTGGTACCCATCGCATGGGTCCCAAATCTCCAGGTTCAAGGGCATCTTCCTACATCGAAACCATGCATGAGAAACCCAGAAGATGGTACACCGTGTGATGGGGAAAGGTTTCTAAAACGCACCTCATTTCTCATCTGCTTGTGCCCGGGTTCGCCATTCCAGCCACTTTACTAGCAATCTCCCTCCTTGGAGCATCAGCACCTTTAACCTCCTGTTCCGTACAGGTTGCAATTTTTACTGAGGATGAACGGGAAGACGTGGAACCAATGAAAGACTAGCTCTTGGTGTTGGGACAGGCACAGGTCACTCTATTTTCCCATCAGGAAGAAGAATTAACCACAGGCTCAGCCTGCCCCCCGGAACCAGAACAGGGCCTGAAGCCATCCTGCGCTTTTGCGGCCATCTCCCAAAAACGCGAGTTGTAAAATGGAGGTTCAGGGCACTGCAATTCACAAAACTGCAGAGTTATAAATGATAACTCTCGTGCACAAATATATTGAGGGAAGGCAAAGAAGAGGATTTGAAATCAAGGCAGAATTGCAGGAAAAAGATTTCAGGAGGTAGATTCGAATCGCCTTTAAAGCACATGAAAAGCGGCAAAACGTTGACAATGATGCCCTTGGCCAAAAAGGGCGTATGCGTTTTTTCCTGAATATATTCAGGAAAAAACGCATACGCCCTTTTTGGCCAACCAAGCAACCTGGAAAGGCAAATCAGCGCTACAAAGAAGTCTCGCTTCCCATCGGTTAAAAGGGCCATGCTGAAAAAAGTGTCAAAACCAGAAATGCAGGACAGGCCATGGAGAAATGGGATCCTTGGTACACTGATGGGCGGGATGTAAATTGCCAACAGCCACTCTGGAGAAGAGTACGGTGTGTCCTGAAACATCTAAAAAACACAGCTTAGAGAGCATAGGGCACTTCCACTCATGGGGGTATAAATTGGGAAAATTAAAAATCAGCAAGACACAAGCACCCCAAAGTTTAGGACTGCTCTGTTGACAAGGACCTCCACTTCATTCCACCTTCAATATCCCAGGAAAAAGAAAAATGGATAAAGAAGTTGTGGTCCTTATGTACAATGGAATATCACTCAGCCATGAAATCAATGTCATAAGGCTAGTAGCAGCATGATGAGTGGATTTAGGTACGACGATTCTAAGTGAAATAAGTCACACAGAAAAGGACACTTCTCATAAGGTATCACTTATAGAGGGAATGTAAAAACCGTTACACTTGAACTGAATTACAAAACAGAACAGAGTCACACATGCAGAAAACACACTATGGCTGCTTAACGGGAAAGGTGAAGTGGGGTGATACATAAAATAAGGGTTTCAAATTAGCTCAGATACCGTTCCACAAACCCAATATGTAATAGACAAGACCTACTCCTTGCTCAGAGAACTGGACTCAACACGCCCTGTTCACCGCACAAGAATATATCTGACTAGTAATAATCTTAAAACCTATGTATTGATATCTCTCTGTTAGTGTGTCAAGTGGGTGTAAAGCGGCATAAACACAGCAGTGAAAAGCAGCTAAACCCCATTATAAAAATAAATTACTTTGAAAAACCCATGAAACAAAGACAGTGAAAGAGAGCGAAATTCTTACACAATGCGTTCAGGGGCTGTGATGCAACCTGGATTGACCATATCTAGACCCACAGCTGGATGAGACCTAAGGGTGGACACTGTTGCGGCTGAGAGGTTTGGTGAGGTTGGGTGAGCAAACGCAGACCCTTTAAAGTAATACTGCGTGGTACCCATCGCATGGGTCCCAAATCTCCAGGTTCAAGGGCATCTTCCTACATCGAAAACATGCATGAGAATCCCAGAAGATGGTACACCGTGTGATGGGGAAAGGTTTCTAAAACGCACCTCATTTCTCATCTGCTTGTGCCCGGGTTCGCCATTCCAGCCACTTTACTAGCAATCTCCCTCCTTGGAGCATCAGCACCTTTAACCTCCTGTTCCGTACAGGTTGCAATTTTTACTGAGGATGAACGGGAAGACGTGGAACCAATGAAAGACTAGCTCTTGGTGTTGGGACAGGCACAGGTCACTCTATTTTCCCATCAGGAAGAAGAATTAACCACAGGCTCAGCCTGCCCCCCGGAACCAGAAGAGGGCCTGAAGCCATCCTGCGCTTTTGCGGCCATCTCCCAAAAACGCGAGTTGTAAAATGGAGGTTCAGGGCACTGCAATTCACAAAACTGCAGAGTTATAAATGATAACTCTCGTGCACAAATATATTGAGGGAAGGCAAAGAAGAGGATTTGAAATCAAGGCAGAATTGCAGGAAAAAGATTTCAGGAGGTAGATTCGAATCGCCTTTAAAGCACATGAAAAGCGGCAAAACGTTGACAATGATGCCCTTGGCCAAAAAGGGCGTATGCGTTTTTTCCTGAATATATTCAGGAAAAAACGCATACGCCCTTTTTGGCCAACCAAGCAACCTGGAAAGGCAAATCAGCGCTACAAAGAAGTCTCGCTTCCCATCGGTTAAAAGGGCCATGCTGAAAAAAGTGTCAAAACCAGAAATGCAGGACAGGCCATGGAGAAATGGGAGCCTTGCTACACTGATGGGCGGGATGTAAATTGCCAACAGCCACTCTGGAGAAGTGTACGGTGAGTCCTGAAACGTCTAAAAAGCAAAGCTTAGAGAGCATAGGGCACTTCCACTCATGGGGGTATAAATTGGGAAAATTAAAAATCAGCAAGACACAAGCACCCCAAAGTTTAGGACTGCTCTGTTGACAAGGACCTCCACTTCATTCCACCTTCAATATCCCAGGAAAAAGAAAAATGGATAAAGAAGTTGTGGTCCTTATGTACAATGGAATATCACTCAGCCATGAAATCAATGTCATAAGGCTAGTAGCAGCATGATGAGTGGATTTAGGTACGACGATTCTAAGTGAAATAAGTCACACAGAAAAGGACACTTCTCATAAGGTATCACTTATAGAGGGAATGTAAAAACCGTTACACTTGAACTGAATTACAAAACAGAACAGAGTCACACATGCAGAAAACACACTATGGCTGCTTAACGGGAAAGGTGAAGTGGGGTGATACATAAAATAAGGGTTTCAAATTAGCTCAGATACCGTTCCACAAACCCAATATGTAATAGACAAGACCTACTCCTTGCTCAGAGAACTGGACTCAACACGCCCTGTTCACCGCACAAGAATATATCTGACTAGTAATAATCTTAAAACCTATGTATTGATATCTCTCTGTTAGTGTGTCAAGTGGGTGTAAAGCGGCATAAACACAGCAGTGAAAAGCAGCTAAACCCCATTATAAAAATAAATTACTTTGAAAAACCCATGAAACAAAACAGTGAAAGAGAGCGAAATTCTTACACAATGCGTTCAGGGGCTGTGATGCAACCTGGATTGACCATATCTAGACCCACAGCTGGATGAGACCTAAGGGTGGACACTCTTGGGGCTGAGAGGTTTGGTGAGGTTGGGTGAGCAAACGCAGCCCCTTTAAAGTAATACTGCGTGGTACCCATCGCATGGGTCCCAAATCTCCAGGTTCAAGGGCATCTTCCTACATCGAAACCATGCATGAGAAACCCAGAAGATGGTACACCGTGTGATGGGGAAAGGTTTCTAAAACGCACCTCATTTCTCATCTGCTTGTGCCCGGGTTCGCCATTCCAGCCACTTTACTAGCAATCTCCCTCCTTGGAGCATCAGCACCTTTAACCTCCTGTTCCGTACAGGTTGCAATTTGTCCTGAGGATGAACGGGAAGACGTGGAACCAATGAGAGACTAGCTCTTGGTGTTGGGACAGGCACAGGTCACTCTATTTTCCCATCAGGAAGAAGAATTAACCACAGGCTCAGCCTGCCCCCCGGAACCAGAAGAGGGCCTGAAGCCATCCTGCGCTTTTGCGGCCATCTCCCAAAAACGCGAGTTGTAAAATGGAGGTTCAGGGCACTGCAATTCACAAAACTGCAGAGTTATAAATGATAACTCTCGTGCACAAATATATTGAGGGAAGGCAAAGAAGAGGATTTGAAATCAAGGCAGAATTGCAGGAAAAAGATTTCAGGAGGTAGATTCGAATCGCCTTTAAAGCACATGAAAAGCGGCAAAACGTTGACAATGATGCCCTTGGCCAAAAAGGGCGTATGCGTTTTTTCCTGAATATATTCAGGAAAAAACGCATACGCCCTTTTTGGCCAACCAAGCAACCTGGAAAGACAAATCAGCGCTACAAAGAAGTCTCGCTTCCCATCGGTTAAAAGGGCCATGCTGAAAAAAGTGTCAAAACCAGAAATGCAGGACAGGCCATGGAGAAATGGGATCCTTGGTACACTGATGGGCGGGATGTAAATTGCCAACAGCCACTCTGGAGAAGAGTACGGTGTGTCCTGAAACATCTAAAAAACACAGCTTAGAGAGCATAGGGCACTTCCACTCATGGGGGTATAAATTGGGAAAATTAAAAATCAGCAAGACACAAGCACCCCAAAGTTTAGGACTGCTCTGTTGACAAGGACCTCCACTTCATTCCACCTTCAATATCCCAGGAAAAAGAAAAATGGATAAAGAAGTTGTGGTCCTTATGTACAATGGAATATCACTCAGCCATGAAATCAATGTCATAAGGCTAGTAGCAGCATGATGAGTGGATTTAGGTACGACGATTCTAAGTGAAATATGTCACACAGAAAAGGACACTTCTCATAAGGTATCACTTATAGAGGGAATGTAAAAACCGTTACACTTGAACTGAATTACAAAACAGAACAGAGTCACACATGCAGAAAACACACTATGGCTGCTTAATGGGAAAGGTGAGGTGGGGTGATACATAAAACAAGGGTTTCAAATTAGCTCAGATACCGTTCCATAAACCCAATATGTAATAGACAAGACCTACTCCTTGCTCAGAGAACTGGACTCAACACGCCCTATTCACCGCACAAGAATATATCTGACTAGTAATAATCTTAAAACCTATGTATTGATATCTCTCTGTTAGTGTGTCAAGTGGGTGTAAAGCGGCATAAACACAGCAGTGAAAAGCAGCTAAACCCCATTATAAAAATAAATTACTTTGAAAAACCCATGAAACAAAACAGTGAAAGAGAGCGAAATTCTTACACAATGCGTTCAGGGGCTGTGATGCAACCTGGATTGACCATATCTAGACCCACAGCTGGATGAGACATAAGGGTGGACACTCTTGGGGCTGAGAGGTTTGGTGAGGTTGGGTGAGCAAACGCAGCCCCTTTAAAGTAATACTGCGTGGTACCCATCGCATGGGTCCCAAATCTCCAGGTTCAAGGGCATCTTCCTACATCGAAACCATGCATGAGAAACCCAGAAGATGGTACACCGTGTGATGGGGAAAGGTTTCTAAAACGCACCTCATTTCTCATCTGCTTGTGCCCGGGTTCGCCATTCCAGCCACTTTACTAGCAATCTCCCTCCTTGGAGCATCAGCACCTTTAACCTCCTGTTCCGTACAGGTTGCAATTTGTCCTGAGGATGAACGGGAAGACGTGGAACCAATGAGAGACTAGCTCTTGGTGTTGGGACAGGCACAGGTCACTCTATTTTCCCATCAGGAAGAAGAATTAACCACAGGCTCAGCCTGCCCCCCGGAACCAGAAGAGGGCCTGAAGCCATCCTGCGCTTTTGCGGCCATCTCCCAAAAACGCGAGTTGTAAAATGGAGGTTCAGGGCACTGCAATTCACAAAACTGCAGAGTTATAAATGATAACTCTCGTGCACAAATATATTGAGGGAAGGCAAAGAAGAGGATTTGAAATCAAGGCAGAATTGCAGGAAAAAGATTTCAGGAGGTAGATTCGAATCGCCTTTAAAGCACATGAAAAGCGGCAAAACGTTGACAATGATGCCCTTGGCCAAAAAGGGCGTATGCGTTTTTTCCTGAATATATTCAGGAAAAAACGCATACGCCCTTTTTGGCCAACCAAGCAACCTGGAAAGGCAAATCAGCGCTACAAAGAAGTCTCGCTTCCCATCGGTTAAAAGGGCCATGCTGAAAAAAGTGTCAAAACCAGAAATGCAGGACAGGCCATGGAGAAATGGGATCCTTGGTACACTGATGGGCGGGATGTAAATTGCCAACAGCCACTCTGGAGAAGAGTACGGTGTGTCCTGAAACATCTAAAAAACACAGCTTAGAGAGCATAGGGCACTTCCACTCATGGGGGTATAAATTGGGAAAATTAAAAATCAGCAAGACACAAGCACCCCAAAGTTTAGGACTGCTCTGTTGACAAGGACCTCCACTTCATTCCACCTTCAATATCCCAGGAAAAAGAAAAATGGATAAAGAAGTTGTGGTCCTTATGTACAATGGAATATCACTCAGCCATGAAATCAATGTCATAAGGCTAGTAGCAGCATGATGAGTGGATTTAGGTACGACGATTCTAAGTGAAATAAGTCACACAGAAAAGGACACTTCTCATAAGGTATCACTTATAGAGGGAATGTAAAAACCGTTACACTTGAACTGAATTACAAAACAGAACAGAGTCACACATGCAGAAAACACACTATGGCTGCTTAACGGGAAAGGTGAAGTGGGGTGATACATAAAATAAGGGTTTCAAATTAGCTCAGATACCGTTCCACAAACCCAATATGTAATAGACAAGACCTACTCCTTGCTCAGAGAACTGGACTCAACACGCCCTGTTCACTGCACAAGAATATATCTGACTAGTAATAATCTTAAAACCTATGTATTGATATCTCTCTGTTAGTGTGTCAAGTGGGTGTAAAGCGGCATAAACACAGCAGTGAAAAGCAGCTAAACCCCATTATAAAAATAAATTACTTTGAAAAACCCATGAAACAAAGACAGTGAAAGAGAGCGAAATTCTTACACAATGCGTTCAGGGGCTGTGATGCAACCTGGATTGACCATATCTAGACCCACAGCTGGATGAGACCTAAGGGTGGACACTGTTGCGGCTGAGAGGTTTGGTGAGGTTGGGTGAGCAAACGCAGACCCTTTAAAGTAATACTGCGTGGTACCCATCGCATGGGTCCCAAATCTCCAGGTTCAAGGGCATCTTCCTACATCGAAAACATGCATGAGAATCCCAGAAGATGGTACACCGTGTGATGGGGAAAGGTTTCTAAAACGCACCTCATTTCTCATCTGCTTGTGCCCGGGTTCGCCATTCCAGCCACTTTACTAGCAATCTCCCTCCTTGGAGCATCAGCACCTTTAACCTCCTGTTCCGTACAGGTTGCAATTTTTACTGAGGATGAACGGGAAGACGTGGAACCAATGAAAGACTAGCTCTTGGTGTTGGGACAGGCACAGGTCACTCTATTTTCCCATCAGGAAGAAGAATTAACCACAGGCTCAGCCTGCCCCCCGGAACCAGAAGAGGGCCTGAAGCCATCCTGCGCTTTTGCGGCCATCTCCCAAAAACGCGAGTTGTAAAATGGAGGTTCAGGGCACTGCAATTCACAAAACTGCAGAGTTATAAATGATAACTCTCGTGCACAAATATATTGAGGGAAGGCAAAGAAGAGGATTTGAAATCAAGGCAGAATTGCAGGAAAAAGATTTCAGGAGGTAGATTCGAATCGCCTTTAAAGCACATGAAAAGCGGCAAAACGTTGACAATGATGCCCTTGGCCAAAAAGGGCGTATGCGTTTTTTCCTGAATATATTCAGGAAAAAACGCATACGCCCTTTTTGGCCAACCAAGCAACCTGGAAAGGCAAATCAGCGCTACAAAGAAGTCTCGCTTCCCATCGGTTAAAAGGGCCATGCTGAAAAAAGTGTCAAAACCAGAAATGCAGGACAGGCCATGGAGAAATGGGAGCCTTGGTACACTGATGGGCGGGATGTAAATTGCCAACAGCCACTCTGGAGAAGAGTACGGTGTGTCCTGAAACATCTAAAAAACACAGCTTAGAGAGCATAGGGCACTTCCACTCATGGGGGTATAAATTGGGAAAATTAAAAATCAGCAAGACACAAGCACCCCAAAGTTTAGGACTGCTCTGTTGACAAGGACCTCCACTTCATTCCACCTTCAATATCCCAGGAAAAAGAAAAATGGATAAAGAAGTTGTGGTCCTTATGTACAATGGAATATCACTCAGCCATGAAATCAATGTCATAAGGCTAGTAGCAGCATGATGAGTGGATTTAGGTACGACGATTCTAAGTGAAATATGTCACACAGAAAAGGACACTTCTCATAAGGTATCACTTATAGAGGGAATGTAAAAACCGTTACACTTGAACTGAATTACAAAACAGAACAGAGTCACACATGCAGAAAACACACTATGGCTGCTTAATGGGAAAGGTGAGGTGGGGTGATACATAAAACAAGGGTTTCAAATTAGCTCAGATACCGTTCCATAAACCCAATATGTAATAGACAAGACCTACTCCTTGCTCAGAGAACTGGACTCAACACGCCCTATTCACCGCACAAGAATATATCTGACTAGTAATAATCTTAAAACCTATGTATTGATATCTCTCTGTTAGTGTGTCAAGTGGGTGTAAAGCGGCATAAACACAGCAGTGAAAAGCAGCTAAACCCCATTATAAAAATAAATTACTTTGAAAAACCCATGAAACAAAACAGTGAAAGAGAGCGAAATTCTTACACAATGCGTTCAGGGGCTGTGATGCAACCTGGATTGACCATATCTAGACCCACAGCTGGATGAGACATAAGGGTGGACACTCTTGGGGCTGAGAGGTTTGGTGAGGTTGGGTGAGCAAACGCAGCCCCTTTAAAGTAATACTGCGTGGTACCCATCGCATGGGTCCCAAATCTCCAGTTTCAAGGGCATCTTCCTACATCGAAACCATGCATGAGAAACCCAGAAGATGGTACACCGTGTGATGGGGAAAGGTTTCTAAAACGCACCTCATTTCTCATCTGCTTGTGCCCGGGTTCGCCATTCCAGCCACTTTACTAGCAATCTCCCTCCTTGGAGCATCAGCACCTTTAACCTCCTGTTCCGTACAGGTTGCAATTTGTCCTGAGGATGAACGGGAAGACGTGGAACCAATGAGAGACTAGCTCTTGGTGTTGGGACAGGCACAGGTCACTCTATTTTCCCATCAGGAAGAAGAATTAACCACAGGCTCAGCCTGCCCCCCGGAACCAGAAGAGGGCCTGAAGCCATCCTGCGCTTTTGCGGCCATCTCCCAAAAACGCGAGTTGTAAAATAGAGGTTCAGGGCACTGCAATTCACAAAACTGCAGAGTTATAAATGATAACTCTCGTGCACAAATATATTGAGGGAAGGCAAAGAAGAGGATTTGAAATCAAGGCAGAATTGCAGGAAACAGATTTCAGGAGGTAGATTCGAATCGCCTTTAAAGCACATGAAAAGCGGCAAAACGTTGACAATGATGCCCTTGGCCAAAAAGGGCGTATGCGTTTTTTCCTGAATATATTCAGGAAAAAACGCATACGCCCTTTTTGGCCAACCAAGCAACCTGGAAAGGCAAATCAGCGCTACAAAGAAGTCTCGCTTCCCATCGGTTAAAAGGGCCATGCTGAAAAAAGTGTCAAAACCAGAAATGCAGGACAGGCCATGGAGAAATGGGAGCCTTGGTACACTGATGGGCGGGATGTAAATTGCCAACAGCCACTGTGGAGAAGAGTACGGTGTGTCCTGAAACATCTAAAAAACACAGCTTAGAGAGCATAGGGCACTTCCACTCATGGGGGTATAAATTGGGAAAATTAAAAATCAGCAAGACACAAGCACCCCAAAGTTTAGGACTGCTCTGTTGACAAGGACCTCTACTTCATTCCACCTTCAATATCCCAGGAAAAAGAAAAATGGATAAAGAAGTTGTGGTCCTTATGTACAATGGAATATCACTCAGCCATGAAATCAATGTCATAAGGCTAGTAGCAGCATGATGAGTGGATTTAGGTACGACGATTCTAAGTGAAATATGTCACACAGAAAAGGACACTTCTCATAAGGTATCACTTATAGAGGGAATGTAAAAACCGTTACACTTGAACTGAATTACAAAACAGAACAGAGTCACACATGCAGAAAACACACTATGGCTGCTTAATGGGAAAGGTGAGGTGGGGTGATACATAAAACAAGGGTTTCAAATTAGCTCAGATACCGTTCCATAAACCCAATATGTAATAGACAAGACCTACTCCTTGCTCAGAGAACTGGACTCAACACGCCCTATTCACCGCACAAGAATATATCTGACTAGTAATAATCTTAAAACCTATGTATTGATATCTCTCTGTTAGTGTGTCAAGTGGGTGTAAAGCGGCATAAACACAGCAGTGAAAAGCAGCTAAACCCCATTATAAAAATAAATTACTTTGAAAAACCCATGAAACAAAACAGTGAAAGAGAGCGAAATTCTTACACAATGCGTTCAGGGGCTGTGATGCAACCTGGATTGACCATATCTAGACCCACAGCTGGATGAGACATAAGGGTGGACACTCTTGGGGCTGAGAGGTTTGGTGAGGTTGGGTGAGCAAACGCAGCCCCTTTAAAGTAATACTGCGTGGTACCCATCGCATGGGTCCCAAATCTCCAGGTTCAAGGGCATCTTCCTACATCGAAACCATGCATGAGAAACCCAGAAGATGGTACACCGTGTGATGGGGAAAGGTTTCTAAAACGCACCTCATTTCTCATCTGCTTGTGCCCGGGTTCGCCATTCCAGCCACTTTACTAGCAATCTCCCTCCTTGGAGCATCAGCACCTTTAACCTCCTGTTCCGTACAGGTTGCAATTTGTCCTGAGGATGAACGGGAAGACGTGGAACCAATGAGAGACTAGCTCTTGGTGTTGGGACAGGCACAGGTCACTCTATTTTCCCATCAGGAAGAAGAATTAACCACAGGCTCAGCCTGCCCCCCGGAACCAGAAGAGGGCCTGAAGCCATCCTGCGCTTTTGCGGCCATCTCCCAAAAACGCGAGTTGTAAAATGGAGGTTCAGGGCACTGCAATTCACAAAACTGCAGAGTTATAAATGATAACTCTCGTGCACAAATATATTGAGGGAAGGCAAAGAAGAGGATTTGAAATCAAGGCAGAATTGCAGGAAAAAGATTTCAGGAGGTAGATTCGAATCGCCTTTAAAGCACATGAAAAGCGGCAAAACGTTGACAATGATGCCCTTGGCCAAAAAGGGCGTATGCGTTTTTTCCTGAATATATTCAGGAAAAAACGCATACGCCCTTTTTGGCCAACCAAGCAACCTGGAAAGGCAAATCAGCGCTACAAAGAAGTCTCGCTTCCCATCGGTTAAAAGGGCCATGCTGAAAAAAGTGTCAAAACCAGAAATGCAGGACAGGCCATGGAGAAATGGGATCCTTGGTACACTGATGGGCGGGATGTAAATTGCCAACAGCCACTCTGGAGAAGAGTACGGTGTGTCCTGAAACATCTAAAAAACACAGCTTAGAGAGCATAGGGCACTTCCACTCATGGGGGTATAAATTGGGAAAATTAAAAATCAGCAAGACACAAGCACCCCAAAGTTTAGGACTGCTCTGTTGACAAGGACCTCCACTTCATTCCACCTTCAATATCCCAGGAAAAAGAAAAATGGATAAAGAAGTTGTGGTCCTTATGTACAATGGAATATCACTCAGCCATGAAATCAATGTCATAAGGCTAGTAGCAGCATGATGAGTGGATTTAGGTACGACGATTCTAAGTGAAATAAGTCACACAGAAAAGGACACTTCTCATAAGGTATCACTTATAGAGGGAATGTAAAAACCGTTACACTTGAACTGAATTACAAAACAGAACAGAGTCACACATGCAGAAAACACACTATGGCTGCTTAATGGGAAAGGTGAGGTGGGGTGATACATAAAACAAGGGTTTCAAATTAGCTCAGATACCGTTCCATAAACCCAATATGTAATAGACAAGACCTACTCCTTGCTCAGAGAACTGGACTCAACACGCCCTATTCACCGCACAAGAATATATCTGACTAGTAATAATCTTAAAACCTATGTATTGATATCTCTCTGTTAGTGTGTCAAGTGGGTGTAAAGCGGCATAAACACAGCAGTGAAAAGCAGCTAAACCCCATTATAAAAATAAATTACTTTGAAAAACCCATGAAACAAAACAGTGAAAGAGAGCGAAATTCTTACACAATGCGTTCAGGGGCTGTGATGCAACCTGGATTGACCATATCTAGACCCACAGCTGGATGAGACATAAGGGTGGACACTCTTGGGGCTGAGAGGTTTGGTGAGGTTGGGTGAGCAAACGCAGCCCCTTTAAAGTAATACTGCGTGGTACCCATCGCATGGGTCCCAAATCTCCAGGTTCAAGGGCATCTTCCTACATCGAAACCATGCATGAGAAACCCAGAAGATGGTACACCGTGTGATGGGGAAAGGTTTCTAAAACGCACCTCATTTCTCATCTGCTTGTGCCCGGGTTCGCCATTCCAGCCACTTTACTAGCAATCTCCCTCCTTGGAGCATCAGCACCTTTAACCTCCTGTTCCGTACAGGTTGCAATTTGTCCTGAGGATGAACGGGAAGACGTGGAACCAATGAGAGACTAGCTCTTGGTGTTGGGACAGGCACAGGTCACTCTATTTTCCCATCAGGAAGAAGAATTAACCACAGGCTCAGCCTGCCCCCCGGAACCAGAAGAGGGCCTGAAGCCATCCTGCGCTTTTGCGGCCATCTCCCAAAAACGCGAGTTGTAAAATGGAGGTTCAGGGCACTGCAATTCACAAAACTGCAGAGTTATAAATGATAACTCTCGTGCACAAATATATTGAGGGAAGGCAAAGAAGAGGATTTGAAATCAAGGCAGAATTGCAGGAAAAAGATTTCAGGAGGTAGATTCGAATCGCCTTTAAAGCACATGAAAAGCGGCAAAACGTTGACAATGATGCCCTTGGCCAAAAAGGGCGTATGCGTTTTTTCCTGAATATATTCAGGAAAAAACGCATACGCCCTTTTTGGCCAACCAAGCAACCTGGAAAGGCAAATCAGCGCTACAAAGAAGTCTCGCTTCCCATCGGTTAAAAGGGCCATGCTGAAAAAAGTGTCAAAACCAGAAATGCAGGACAGGCCATGGAGAAATGGGAGCCTTGGTACACTGATGGGCGGGATGTAAATTGCCAACAGCCACTCTGGAGAAGAGTACGGTGTGTCCTGAAACATCTAAAAAACACAGCTTAGAGAGCATAGGGCACTTCCACTCATGGGGGTATAAATTGGGAAAATTAAAAATCAGCAAGACACAAGCACCCCAAAGTTTAGGACTGCTCTGTTGACAAGGACCTCCACTTCATTCCACCTTCAATATCCCAGGAAAAAGAAAAATGGATAAAGAAGTTGTGGTCCTTATGTACAATGGAATATCACTCAGCCATGAAATCAATGTCATAAGGCTAGTAGCAGCATGATGAGTGGATTTAGGTACGACGATTCTAAGTGAAATAAGTCACACAGAAAAGGACACTTCTCATAAGGTATCACTTATAGAGGGAATGTAAAAACCGTTACACTTGAACTGAATTACAAAACAGAACAGAGTCACACATGCAGAAAACACACTATGGCTGCTTAATGGGAAAGGTGAGGTGGGGTGATACATAAAACAAGGGTTTCAAATTAGCTCAGATACCGTTCCATAAACCCAATATGTAATAGACAAGACCTACTCCTTGCTCAGAGAACTGGACTCAACACGCCCTATTCACCGCACAAGAATATATCTGACTAGTAATAATCTTAAAACCTATGTATTGATATCTCTCTGTTAGTGTGTCAAGTGGGTGTAAAGCGGCATAAACACAGCAGTGAAAAGCAGCTAAACCCCATTATAAAAATAAATTACTTTGAAAAACCCATGAAACAAAACAGTGAAAGAGAGCGAAATTCTTACACAATGCGTTCAGGGGCTGTGATGCAACCTGGATTGACCATATCTAGACCCACAGCTGGATGAGACATAAGGGTGGACACTCTTGGGGCTGAGAGGTTTGGTGAGGTTGGGTGAGCAAACGCAGCCCCTTTAAAGTAATACTGCGTGGTACCCATCGCATGGGTCCCAAATCTCCAGGTTCAAGGGCATCTTCCTACATCGAAACCATGCATGAGAAACCCAGAAGATGGTACACCGTGTGATGGGGAAAGGTTTCTAAAACGCACCTCATTTCTCATCTCCTTGTGCCCGGGTTCGCCATTCCAGCCACTTTACTAGCAATCTCCCTCCTTGGAGCATCAGCACCTTTAACCTCCTGTTCCGTACAGGTTGCAATTTGTCCTGAGGATGAACGGGAAGACGTGGAACCAATGAGAGACTAGCTCTTGGTGTTGGGACAGGCACAGGTCACTCTATTTTCCCATCAGGAAGAAGAATTAACCACAGGCTCAGCCTGCCCCCCGGAACCAGAACAGGGCCTGAAGCCATCCTGCGCTTTTGCGGCCAGCTCCCAAAAACGCGAGTTGTAAAATGGAGGTTCAGGGCACTGCAATTCACAAAACTGCAGAGTTATAAATGATAACTCTCGTGCACAAATATATTGAGGGAAGGCAAAGAAGAGGATTTGAAATCAAGGCAGAATTGCAGGAAAAAGATTTCAGGAGGTAGATTCGAATCGCCTTTAAAGCACATGAAAAGCGGCAAAACGTTGACAATGATGCCCTTGGCCAAAAAGGGCGTATGCGTTTTTTCCTGAATATATTCAGGAAAAAACGCATACGCCCTTTTTGGCCAACCAAGCAACCTGGAAAGGCAAATCAGCGCTACAAAGAAGTCTCGCTTCCCATCGGTTAAAAGGGCCATGCTGAAAAAAGTGTCAAAACCAGAAATGCAGGACAGGCCATGGAGAAATGGGATCCTTGGTACACTGATGGGCGGGATGTAAATTGCCAACAGCCACTCTGGAGAAGAGTACGGTGTGTCCTGAAACATCTAAAAAACACAGCTTAGAGAGCATAGGGCACTTCCACTCATGGGGGTATAAATTGGGAAAATTAAAAATCAGCAAGACACAAGCACCCCAAAGTTTAGGACTGCTCTGTTGACAAGGACCTCCACTTCATTCCACCTTCAATATCCCAGGAAAAAGAAAAATGGATAAAGAAGTTGTGGTCCTTATGTACAATGGAATATCACTCAGCCATGAAATCAATGTCATAAGGCTAGTAGCAGCATGATGAGTGGATTTAGGTACGACGATTCTAAGTGAAATAAGTCACACAGAAAAGGACACTTCTCATAAGGTATCACTTATAGAGGGAATGTAAAAACCGTTACACTTGAACTGAATTACAAAACAGAACAGAGTCACACATGCAGAAAACACACTATGGCTGCTTAACGGGAAAGGTGAAGTGGGGTGATACATAAAATAAGGGTTTCAAATTAGCTCAGATACCGTTCCACAAACCCAATATGTAATAGACAAGACCTACTCCTTGCTCAGAGAACTGGACTCAACACGCCCTGTTCACCGCACAAGAATATATCTGACTAGTAATAATCTTAAAACCTATGTATTGATATCTCTCTGTTAGTGTGTCAAGTGGGTGTAAAGCGGCATAAACACAGCAGTGAAAAGCAGCTAAACCCCATTATAAAAATAAATTACTTTGAAAAACCCATGAAACAAAACAGTGAAAGAGAGCGAAATTCTTACACAATGCGTTCAGGGGCTGTGATGCAACCTGGATTGACCATATCTAGACCCACAGCTGGATGAGACATAAGGGTGGACACTCTTGGGGCTGAGAGGTTTGGTGAGGTTGGGTGAGCAAACGCAGCCCCTTTAAAGTAATACTGCGTGGTACCCATCGCATGGGTCCCAAATCTCCAGGTTCAAGGGCATCTTCCTACATCGAAACCATGCATGAGAAACCCAGAAGATGGTACACCGTGTGATGGGGAAAGGTTTCTAAAACGCACCTCATTTCTCATCTGCTTGTGCCCGGGTTCGCCATTCCAGCCACTTTACTAGCAATCTCCCTCCTTGGAGCATCAGCACCTTTAACCTCCTGTTCCGTACAGGTTGCAATTTGTCCTGAGGATGAACGGGAAGACGTGGAACCAATGAGAGACTAGCTCTTGGTGTTGGGACAGGCACAGGTCACTCTATTTTCCCATCAGGAAGAAGAATTAACCACAGGCTCAGCCTGCCCCCCGGAACCAGAAGAGGGCCTGAAGCCATCCTGCGCTTTTGCGGCCATCTCCCAAAAACGCGAGTTGTAAAATGGAGGTTCAGGGCACTGCAATTCACAAAACTGCAGAGTTATAAATGATAACTCTCGTGCACAAATATATTGAGGGAAGGCAAAGAAGAGGATTTGAAATCAAGGCAGAATTGCAGGAAAAAGATTTCAGGAGGTAGATTCGAATCGCCTTTAAAGCACATGAAAAGCGGCAAAACGTTGACAATGATGCCCTTGGCCAAAAAGGGCGTATGCGTTTTTTCCTGAATATATTCAGGAAAAAACGCATACGCCCTTTTTGGCCAACCAAGCAACCTGGAAAGGCAAATCAGCGCTACAAAGAAGTCTCGCTTCCCATCGGTTAAAAGGGCCATGCTGAAAAAAGTGTCAAAACCAGAAATGCAGGACAGGCCATGGAGAAATGGGATCCTTGGTACACTGATGGGCGGGATGTAAATTGCCAACAGCCACTCTGGAGAAGAGTACGGTGTGTCCTGAAACATCTAAAAAACACAGCTTAGAGAGCATAGGGCACTTCCACTCATGGGGGTATAAATTGGGAAAATTAAAAATCAGCAAGACACAAGCACCCCAAAGTTTAGGACTGCTCTGTTGACAAGGACCTCCACTTCATTCCACCTTCAATATCCCAGGAAAAAGAAAAATGGATAAAGAAGTTGTGGTCCTTATGTACAATGGAATATCACTCAGCCATGAAATCAATGTCATAAGGCTAGTAGCAGCATGATGAGTGGATTTAGGTACGACGATTCTAAGTGAAATAAGTCACACAGAAAAGGACACTTCTCATAAGGTATCACTTATAGAGGGAATGTAAAAACCGTTACACTTGAACTGAATTACAAAACAGAACAGAGTCACACATGCAGAAAACACACTATGGCTGCTTAATGGGAAAGGTGAGGTGGGGTGATACATAAAACAAGGGTTTCAAATTAGCTCAGATACCGTTCCATAAACCCAATATGTAATAGACAAGACCTACTCCTTGCTCAGAGAACTGGACTCAACACGCCCTATTCACCGCACAAGAATATATCTGACTAGTAATAATCTTAAAACCTATGTATTGATATCTCTCTGTTAGTGTGTCAAGTGGGTGTAAAGTGGCATAAACACAGCAGTGAAAAGCAGCTAAACCCCATTATAAAAATAAATTACTTTGAAAAACCCATGAAACAAAACAGTGAAAGAGAGCGAAATTCTTACACAATGCGTTCAGGGGCTGTGATGCAACCTGGATTGACCATATCTAGACCCACAGCTGGATGAGACATAAGGGTGGACACTCTTGGGGCTGAGAGGTTTGGTGAGGTTGGGTGAGCAAACGCAAACCCTTTAAAGTAATACTGCGTGGTACCCATCGCATGGGTCCCAAATCTCCAGGTTCAAGGGCATCTTCCTACATCGAAACCATGCATGAGAAACCCAGAAGATGGTACACCGTGTGATGGGGAAAGGTTTCTAAAACGCACCTCATTTCTCATCTGCTTGTGCCCGGGTTCGCCATTCCAGCCACTTTACTAGCAATCTCCCTCCTTGGAGCATCAGCACCTTTAACCTCCTGTTCCGTACAGGTTGCAATTTGTCCTGAGGATGAACGGGAAGACGTGGAACCAATGAGAGACTAGCTCTTGGTGTTGGGACAGGCACAGGTCACTCTATTTTCCCATCAGGAAGAAGAATTAACCACAGGCTCAGCCTGCCCCCCGGAACCAGAACAGGGCCTGAAGCCATCCTGCGCTTTTGCGGCCAGCTCCCAAAAAAGCGAGTTGTAAAATGGAGGTTCAGGGCACTGCAATTCACAAACCTGCAGAGTTATAAATGATAACTCTCGTCCACAAATATATTGAGGGAAGGCAAAGAAGAGGATTTGAAATCAAGGCAGAATTGCAGGAAAAAGATTTCAGGAGGTAGATTCGAATCGCCTTTAAAGCACATGAAAAGCGGCAAAACGTTGACAATGATGCCCTTGGCCAAAAAGGGCGTATGCGTTTTTTCCTGAATATATTCAGGAAAAAACGCATACGCCCTTTTTGGCCAACCAAGCAACCTGGAAAGGCAAATCAGCGCTACAAAGAAGTCTCGCTTCCCATCGGTTAAAAGGGCCATGCTGAAAAAAGTGCCAAAACCAGAAATGCAGGACAGGCCATGGAGAAATGGGAGCCTTGGTACACTGATGGGCGGGATGTAAATTGTCAACAGCCACTCTGGAGAAGAGTACGGTGTGTCCTGAAACATCTAAAAAACACAGCTTAGAGAGCATAGGGCACTTCCACTCATGGGGGTATAAATTGGGAAAATTAAAAATCAGCAAGACACAAGCACCCCAAAGTTTAGGACTGCTCTGTTGACAAGGACCTCCACTTCATTCCACCTTCAATATCCCAGGAAAAAGAAAAATGGATAAAGAAGTTGTGGTCCTTATGTACAATGGAATATCACTCAGCCATGAAATCAATGTCATAAGGCTAGTAGCAGCAGGATGAGTGGATTTAGGTACGACGATTCTAAGTGAAATAAGTCACACAGAAAAGGACACTTCTCATAAGGTATCACTTATAGAGGGAATGTAAAAACCGTTACACTTGAACTGAATTACAAAACAGAACAGAGTCACACATGCAGAAAACACACTATGGCTGCTTAACGGGAAAGGTGAAGTGGGGTGATACATAAAATAAGGGTTTCAAATTAGCTCAGATACCGTTCCACAAACCCAATATGTAATAGACAAGACCTACTCCTTGCTCAGAGAACTGGACTCAACACGCCCTGTTCACCGCACAAGAATATATCTGACTAGTAATAATCTTAAAACCTATGTATTGATATCTCTCTGTTAGTGTGTCAAGTGGGTGTAAAGCGGCATAAACACAGCAGTGAAAAGCAGCTAAACCCCATTATAAAAATAAATTACTTTGAAAAACCCATGAAACAAAGACAGTGAAAGAGAGCGAAATTCTTACACAATGCGTTCAGGGGCTGTGATGCAACCTGGATTGACCATATCTAGACCCACAGCTGGATGAGACCTAAGGGTGGACACTGTTGCGGCTGAGAGGTTTGGTGAGGTTGGGTGAGCAAACGCAGACCCTTTAAAGTAATACTGCGTGGTACCCATCGCATGGGTCCCAAATCTCCAGGTTCAAGGGCATCTTCCTACATCGGAAACATGCATGAGAATCCCAGAAGATGGTACACCGTGTGATGGGGAAAGGTTTCTAAAACGCACCTCATTTCTCATCTGCTTGTGCCCGGGTTCGCCATTCCAGCCACTTTACTAGCAATCTCCCTCCTTGGAGCATCAGCACCTTTAACCTCCTGTTCCGTACAGGTTGCAATTTTTACTGAGGATGAACGGGAAGACGTGGAACCAATGAAAGACTAGCTCTTGGTGTTGGGACAGGCACAGGTCACTCTATTTTCCCATCAGGAAGAAGAATTAACCACAGGCTCAGCCTGCCCCCCGGAACCAGAACAGGGCCTGAAGCCATCCTGCGCTTTTGCGGCCATCTCCCAAAAACGCGAGTTGTAAAATGGAGGTTCAGGGCACTGCAATTCACAAAACTGCAGAGTTATAAATGATAACTCTCGTGCACAAATATATTGAGGGAAGGCAAAGAAGAGGATTTGAAATCAAGGCAGAATTGCAGGAAAAAGATTTCAGGAGGTAGATTCGAATCGCCTTTAAAGCACATGAAAAGCGGCAAAACGTTGACAATGATGCCCTTGGCCAAAAAGGGCGTATGCGTTTTTTCCTGAATATATTCAGGAAAAAACGCATACGCCCTTTTTGGCCAACCAAGCAACCTGGAAAGGCAAATCAGCGCTACAAAGAAGTCTCGCTTCCCATCGGTTAAAAGGGCCATGCTGAAAAAAGTGTCAAAACCAGAAATGCAGGACAGGCCATGGAGAAATGGGAGCCTTGGTACACTGATGGGCGGGATGTAAATTGCCAACAGCCACTCTGGAGAAGAGTACGGTGTGTCCTGAAACATCTAAAAAACACAGCTTAGAGAGCATAGGGCACTTCCACTCATGGGGGTATAAATTGGGAAAATTAAAAATCAGCAAGACACAAGCACCCCAAAGTTTAGGACTGCTCTGTTGACAAGGACCTCCACTTCATTCCACCTTCAATATCCCAGGAAAAAGAAAAATGGATAAAGAAGTTGTGGTCCTTATGTACAATGGAATATCACTCAGCCATGAAATCAATGTCATAAGGCTAGTAGCAGCAGGATGAGTGGATTTAGGTACGACGATTCTAAGTGAAATAAGTCACACAGAAAAGGACACTTCTCATAAGGTATCACTTATAGAGGGAATGTAAAAACCGTTACACTTGAACTGAATTACAAAACAGAACAGAGTCACACATGCAGAAAACACACTATGGCTGCTTAATGGGAAAGGTGAGGTGGGGTGATACATAAAACAAGGGTTTCAAATTAGCTCAGATACCGTTCCATAAACCCAATATGTAATAGACAAGACCTACTCCTTGCTCAGAGAACTGGACTCAACACGCCCTATTCACCGCACAAGAATATATCTGACTAGTAATAATCTTAAAACCTATGTATTGATATCTCTCTGTTAGTGTGTCAAGTGGGTGTAAAGCGGCATAAACACAGCAGTGAAAAGCAGCTAAACCCCATTATAAAAATAAATTACTTTGAAAAACCCATGAAACAAAACAGTGAAAGAGAGCGAAATTCTTACACAATGCGTTCAGGGGCTGTGATGCAACCTGGATTGACCATATCTAGACCCACAGCTGGATGAGACATAAGGGTGGACACTCTTGGGGCTGAGAGGTTTGGTGAGGTTGGGTGAGCAAACGCAAACCCTTTAAAGTAATACTGCGTGGTACCCATCGCATGGGTCCCAAATCTCCAGGTTCAAGGGCATCTTCCTACATCGAAACCATGCATGAGAAACCCAGAAGATGGTACACCGTGTGATGGGGAAAGGTTTCTAAAACGCACCTCATTTCTCATCTGCTTGTGCCCGGGTTCGCCATTCCAGCCACTTTACTAGCAATCTCCCTCCTTGGAGCATCAGCACCTTTAACCTCCTGTTCCGTACAGGTTGCAATTTGTCCTGAGGATGAACGGGAAGACGTGGAACCAATGAGAGACTAGCTCTTGGTGTTGGGACAGGCACAGGTCACTCTATTTTCCCATCAGGAAGAAGAATTAACCACAGGCTCAGCCTGCCCCCCGGAACCAGAACAGGGCCTGAAGCCATCCTGCGCTTTTGCGGCCAGCTCCCAAAAAAGCGAGTTGTAAAATGGAGGTTCAGGGCACTGCAATTCACAAACCTGCAGAGTTATAAATGATAACTCTCGTCCACAAATATATTGAGGGAAGGCAAAGAAGAGGATTTGAAATCAAGGCAGAATTGCAGGAAAAAGATTTCAGGAGGTAGATTCGAATCGCCTTTAAAGCACATGAAAAGCGGCAAAACGTTGACAATGATGCCCTTGGCCAAAAAGGGCGTATGCGTTTTTTCCTGAATATATTCAGGAAAAAACGCATACGCCCTTTTTGGCCAACCAAGCAACCTGGAAAGGCAAATCAGCGCTACAAAGAAGTCTCGCTTCCCATCGGTTAAAAGGGCCATGCTGAAAAAAGAGTCAAAACCAGAAATGCAGGACAGGCCATGGAGAAATGGGAGCCTTGGTACACTGATGGGCGGGATGTAAATTGTCAACAGCCACTCTGGAGAAGAGTACGGTGTGTCCTGAAACATCTAAAAAACACAGCTTAGAGAGCATAGGGCACTTCCACTCATGGGGGTATAAATTGGGAAAATTAAAAATCAGCAAGACACAAGCACCCCAAAGTTTAGGACTGCTCTGTTGACAAGGACCTCCACTTCATTCCACCTTCAATATCCCAGGAAAAAGAAAAATGGATAAAGAAGTTGTGGTCCTTATGTACAATGGAATATCACTCAGCCATGAAATCAATGTCATAAGGCTAGTAGCAGCATGATGAGTGGATTTAGGTACGACGATTCTAAGTGAAATAAGTCACACAGAAAAGGACACTTCTCATAAGGTATCACTTATAGAGGGAATGTAAAAACCGTTACACTTGAACTGAATTACAAAACAGAACAGAGTCACACATGCAGAAAACACACTATGGCTGCTTAATGGGAAAGGTGAGGTGGGGTGATACATAAAACAAGGGTTTCAAATTAGCTCAGATACCGTTCCATAAACCCAATATGTAATAGACAAGACCTACTCCTTGCTCAGAGAACTGGACTCAACACGCCCTATTCACCGCACAAGAATATATCTGACTAGTAATAATCTTAAAACCTATGTATTGATATCTCTCTGTTAGTGTGTCAAGTGGGTGTAAAGCGGCATAAACACAGCAGTGAAAAGCAGCTAAACCCCATTATAAAAATAAATTACTTTGAAAAACCCATGAAACAAAACAGTGAAAGAGAGCGAAATTCTTACACAATGCGTTCAGGGGCTGTGATGCAACCTGGATTGACCATATCTAGACCCACAGCTGGATGAGACATAAGGGTGGACACTCTTGGGGCTGAGAGGTTTGGTGAGGTTGGGTGAGCAAACGCAAACCCTTTAAAGTAATACTGCGTGGTACCCATCGCATGGGTCCCAAATCTCCAGGTTCAAGGGCATCTTCCTACATCGAAACCATGCATGAGAAACCCAGAAGATGGTACACCGTGTGATGGGGAAAGGTTTCTAAAACGCACCTCATTTCTCATCTGCTTGTGCCCGGGTTCGCCATTCCAGCCACTTTACTAGCAATCTCCCTCCTTGGAGCATCAGCACCTTTAACCTCCTGTTCCGTACAGGTTGCAATTTGTCCTGAGGATGAACGGGAAGACGTGGAACCAATGAGAGACTAGCTCTTGGTGTTGGGACAGGCACAGGTCACTCTATTTTCCCATCAGGAAGAAGAATTAACCACAGGCTCAGCCTGCCCCCCGGAACCAGAACAGGGCCTGAAGCCATCCTGCGCTTTTGCGGCCATCTCCCAAAAACGCGAGTTGTAAAATGGAGGTTCAGGGCACTGCAATTCACAAAACTGCAGAGTTATAAATGATAACTCTCGTCCACAAATATATTGAGGGAAGGCAAAGAAGAGGATTTGAAATCAAGGCAGAATTGCAGGAAACAGATTTCAGGAGGTAGATTCGAATCGCCTTTAAAGCACATGAAAAGCGGCAAAACGTTGACAATGATGCCCTTGGCCAAAAAGGGCGTATGCGTTTTTTCCTGAATATATTCAGGAAAAAACGCATACGCCCTTTTTGGCCAACCAAGCAACCTGGAAAGGCAAATCAGCGCTACAAAGAAGTCTCGCTTCCCATCGGTTAAAAGGGCCATGCTGAAAAAAGTGTCAAAACCAGAAATGCAGGACAGGCCATGGAGAAATGGGAGCCTTGGTACACTGATGGGCGGGATGTAAATTGCCAACAGCCACTCTGGAGAAGAGTACGGTGTGTCCTGAAACATCTAAAAAACACAGCTTAGAGAGCATAGGGCACTTCCACTCATGGGGGTATAAATTGGGAAAATTAAAAATCAGCAAGACACAAGCACCCCAAAGTTTAGGACTGCTCTGTTGACAAGGACCTCCACTTCATTCCACCTTCAATATCCCAGGAAAAAGAAAAATGGATAAAGAAGTTGTGGTCCTTATGTACAATGGAATATCACTCAGCCATGAAATCAATGTCATAAGGCTAGTAGCAGCATGATGAGTGGATTTAGGTACGACGATTCTAAGTGAAATAAGTCACACAGAAAAGGACACTTCTCATAAGGTATCACTTATAGAGGGAATGTAAAAACCGTTACACTTGAACTGAATTACAAAACAGAACAGAGTCACACATGCAGAAAACACACTATGGCTGCTTAATGGGAAAGGTGAGGTGGGGTGATACATAAAACAAGGGTTTCAAATTAGCTCAGATACCGTTCCATAAACCCAATATGTAATAGACAAGACCTACTCCTTGCTCAGAGAACTGGACTCAACACGCCCTATTCACCGCACAAGAATATATCTGACTAGTAATAATCTTAAAACCTATGTATTGATATCTCTCTGTTAGTGTGTCAAGTGGGTGTAAAGCGGCCTAAACACAGCAGTGAAAAGCAGCTAAACCCCATTATAAAAATAAATTACTTTGAAAAACCCATGAAACAAAACAGTGAAAGAGAGCGAAATTCTTACACAATGCGTTCAGGGGCTGTGATGCAACCTGGATTGACCATATCTAGACCCACAGCTGGATGAGACATAAGGGTGGACACTCTTGGGGCTGAGAGGTTTGGTGAGGTTGGGTGAGCAAACGCAAACCCTTTAAAGTAATACTGCGTGGTACCCATCGCATGGGTCCCAAATCTCCAGGTTCAAGGGCATCTTCCTACATCGAAACCATGCATGAGAAACCCAGAAGATGGTACACCGTGTGATGGGGAAAGGTTTCTAAAACGCACCTCATTTCTCATCTGCTTGTGCCCGGGTTCGCCATTCCAGCCACTTTACTAGCAATCTCCCTCCTTGGAGCATCAGCACCTTTAACCTCCTGTTCCGTACAGGTTGCAATTTGTCCTGAGGATGAACGGGAAGACGTGGAACCAATGAGAGACTAGCTCTTGGTGTTGGGACAGGCACAGGTCACTCTATTTTCCCATCAGGAAGAAGAATTAACCACAGGCTCAGCCTGCCCCCCGGAACCAGAACAGGGCCTGAAGCCATCCTGCGCTTTTGCGGCCAGCTCCCAAAAAAGCGAGTTGTAAAATGGAGGTTCAGGGCACTGCAATTCACAAACCTGCAGAGTTATAAATGATAACTCTCGTCCACAAATATATTGAGGGAAGGCAAAGAAGAGGATTTGAAATCAAGGCAGAATTGCAGGAAAAAGATTTCAGGAGGTAGATTCGAATCGCCTTTAAAGCACATGAAAAGCGGCAAAACGTTGACAATGATGCCCTTGGCCAAAAAGGGCGTATGCGTTTTTTCCTGAATATATTCAGGAAAAAACGCATACGCCCTTTTTGGCCAACCAAGCAACCTGGAAAGGCAAATCAGCGCTACAAAGAAGTCTCGCTTCCCATCGGTTAAAAGGGCCATGCTGAAAAAAGAGTCAAAACCAGAAATGCAGGACAGGCCATGGAGAAATGGGAGCCTTGGTACACTGATGGGCGGGATGTAAATTGTCAACAGCCACTCTGGAGAAGAGTACGGTGTGTCCTGAAACATCTAAAAAACACAGCTTAGAGAGCATAGGGCACTTCCACTCATGGGGGTATAAATTGGGAAAATTAAAAATCAGCAAGACACAAGCACCCCAAAGTTTAGGACTGCTCTGTTGACAAGGACCTCCACTTCATTCCACCTTCAATATCCCAGGAAAAAGAAAAATGGATAAAGAAGTTGTGGTCCTTATGTACAATGGAATATCACTCAGCCATGAAATCAATGTCATAAGGCTAGTAGCAGCATGATGAGTGGATTTAGGTACGACGATTCTAAGTGAAATAAGTCACACAGAAAAGGACACTTCTCATAAGGTATCACTTATAGAGGGAATGTAAAAACCGTTACACTTGAACTGAATTACAAAACAGAACAGAGTCACACATGCAGAAAACACACTATGGCTGCTTAATGGGAAAGGTGAGGTGGGGTGATACATAAAACAAGGGTTTCAAATTAGCTCAGATACCGTTCCATAAACCCAATATGTAATAGACAAGACCTACTCCTTGCTCAGAGAACTGGACTCAACACGCCCTATTCACCGCACAAGAATATATCTGACTAGTAATAATCTTAAAACCTATGTATTGATATCTCTCTGTTAGTGTGTCAAGTGGGTGTAAAGCGGCATAAACACAGCAGTGAAAAGCAGCTAAACCCCATTATAAAAATAAATTACTTTGAAAAACCCATGAAACAAAACAGTGAAAGAGAGCGAAATTCTTACACAATGCGTTCAGGGGCTGTGATGCAACCTGGATTGACCATATCTAGACCCACAGCTGGATGAGACATAAGGGTGGACACTCTTGGGGCTGAGAGGTTTGGTGAGGTTGGGTGAGCAAACGCAAACCCTTTAAAGTAATACTGCGTGGTACCCATCGCATGGGTCCCAAATCTCCAGGTTCAAGGGCATCTTCCTACATCGAAACCATGCATGAGAAACCCAGAAGATGGTACACCGTGTGATGGGGAAAGGTTTCTAAAACGCACCTCATTTCTCATCTCCTTGTGCTCGGGTTCGCCATTCCAGCCACTTTACTAGCAATCTCCCTCCTTGGAGCATCATCACCTTTAACCTCCTGTTCCGTACAGGTTGCAATTTGTCCTGAGGATGAACGGGAAGACGTGGAACCAATGAGAGACTAGCTCTTGGTGTTGGGACAGGCACAGGTCACTCTATTTTCCCATCAGGAAGAAGAATTAACCACAGGCTCAGCCTGCCCCCCGGAACCAGAACAGGGCCTGAAGCCATCCTGCGCTTTTGCGGCCATCTCCCAAAAACGCGAGTTGTAAAATGGAGGTTCAGGGCACTGCAATTCACAAAACTGCAGAGTTATAAATGATAACTCTCGTCCACAAATATATTGAGGGAAGGCAAAGAAGAGGATTTGAAATCAAGGCAGAATTGCAGGAAACAGATTTCAGGAGGTAGATTCGAATCGCCTTTAAAGCACATGAAAAGCGGCAAAACGTTGACAATGATGCCCTTGGCCAAAAAGGGCGTATGCGTTTTTTCCTGAATATATTCAGGAAAAAACGCATACGCCCTTTTTGGCCAACCAAGCAACCTGGAAAGGCAAATCAGCGCTACAAAGAAGTCTCGCTTCCCATCGGTTAAAAGGGCCATGCTGAAAAAAGTGTCAAAACCAGAAATGCAGGACAGGCCATGGAGAAATGGGAGCCTTGGTACACTGATGGGCGGGATGTAAATTGCCAACAGCCACTCTGGAGAAGAGTACGGTGTGTCCTGAAACATCTAAAAAACACAGCTTAGAGAGCATAGGGCACTTCCACTCATGGGGGTATAAATTGGGAAAATTAAAAATCAGCAAGACACAAGCACCCCAAAGTTTAGGACTGCTCTGTTGACAAGGACCTCCACTTCATTCCACCTTCAATATCCCAGGAAAAAGAAAAATGGATAAAGAAGTTGTGGTCCTTATGTACAATGGAATATCACTCAGCCATGAAATCAATGTCATAAGGCTAGTAGCAGCATGATGAGTGGATTTAGGTACGACGATTCTAAGTGAAATAAGTCACACAGAAAAGGACACTTCTCATAAGGTATCACTTATAGAGGGAATGTAAAAACCGTTACACTTGAACTGAATTACAAAACAGAACAGAGTCACACATGCAGAAAACACACTATGGCTGCTTAATGGGAAAGGTGAGGTGGGGTGATACATAAAACAAGGGTTTCAAATTAGCTCAGATACCGTTCCATAAACCCAATATGTAATAGACAAGACCTACTCCTTGCTCAGAGAACTGGACTCAACACGCCCTATTCACCGCACAAGAATATATCTGACTAGTAATAATCTTAAAACCTATGTATTGATATCTCTCTGTTAGTGTGTCAAGTGGGTGTAAAGCGGCATAAACACAGCAGTGAAAAGCAGCTAAACCCCATTATAAAAATAAATTACTTTGAAAAACCCATGAAACAAAACAGTGAAAGAGAGCGAAATTCTTACACAATGCGTTCAGGGGCTGTGATGCAACCTGGATTGACCATATCTAGACCCACAGCTGGATGAGACATAAGGGTGGACACTCTTGGGGCTGAGAGGTTTGGTGAGGTTGGGTGAGCAAACGCAAACCCTTTAAAGTAATACTGCGTGGTACCCATCGCATGGGTCCCAAATCTCCAGGTTCAAGGGCATCTTCCTACATCGAAACCATGCATGAGAAACCCAGAAGATGGTACACCGTGTGATGGGGAAAGGTTTCTAAAACGCACCTCATTTCTCATCTGCTTGTGCCCGGGTTCGCCATTCCAGCCACTTTACTAGCAATCTCCCTCCTTGGAGCATCAGCACCTTTAACCTCCTGTTCCGTACAGGTTGCAATTTGTCCTGAGGATGAACGGGAAGACGTGGAACCAATGAGAGACTAGCTCTTGGTGTTGGGACAGGCACAGGTCACTCTATTTTCCCATCAGGAAGAAGAATTAACCACAGGCTCAGCCTGCCCCCCGGAACCAGAACAGGGCCTGAAGCCATCCTGCGCTTTTGCGGCCAGCTCCCAAAAAAGCGAGTTGTAAAATGGAGGTTCAGGGCACTGCAATTCACAAACCTGCAGAGTTATAAATGATAACTCTCGTCCACAAATATATTGAGGGAAGGCAAAGAAGAGGATTTGAAATCAAGGCAGAATTGCAGGAAAAAGATTTCAGGAGGTAGATTCGAATCGCCTTTAAAGCACATGAAAAGCGGCAAAACGTTGACAATGATGCCCTTGGCCAAAAAGGGCGTATGCGTTTTTTCCTGAATATATTCAGGAAAAAACGCATACGCCCTTTTTGGCCAACCAAGCAACCTGGAAAGGCAAATCAGCGCTACAAAGAAGTCTCGCTTCCCATCGGTTAAAAGGGCCATGCTGAAAAAAGAGTCAAAACCAGAAATGCAGGACAGGCCATGGAGAAATGGGAGCCTTGGTACACTGATGGGCGGGATGTAAATTGTCAACAGCCACTCTGGAGAAGAGTACGGTGTGTCCTGAAACATCTAAAAAACACAGCTTAGAGAGCATAGGGCACTTCCACTCATGGGGGTATAAATTGGGAAAATTAAAAATCAGCAAGACACAAGCACCCCAAAGTTTAGGACTGCTCTGTTGACAAGGACCTCCACTTCATTCCACCTTCAATATCCCAGGAAAAAGAAAAATGGATAAAGAAGTTGTGGTCCTTATGTACAATGGAATATCACTCAGCCATGAAATCAATGTCATAAGGCTAGTAGCAGCATGATGAGTGGATTTAGGTACGACGATTCTAAGTGAAATAAGTCACACAGAAAAGGACACTTCTCATAAGGTATCACTTATAGAGGGAATGTAAAAACCGTTACACTTGAACTGAATTACAAAACAGAACAGAGTCACACATGCAGAAAACACACTATGGCTGCTTAATGGGAAAGGTGAGGTGGGGTGATACATAAAACAAGGGTTTCAAATTAGCTCAGATACCGTTCCATAAACCCAATATGTAATAGACAAGACCTACTCCTTGCTCAGAGAACTGGACTCAACACGCCCTATTCACCGCACAAGAATATATCTGACTAGTAATAATCTTAAAACCTATGTATTGATATCTCTCTGTTAGTGTGTCAAGTGGGTGTAAAGCGGCATAAACACAGCAGTGAAAAGCAGCTAAACCCCATTATAAAAATAAATTACTTTGAAAAACCCATGAAACAAAACAGTGAAAGAGAGCGAAATTCTTACACAATGCGTTCAGGGGCTGTGATGCAACCTGGATTGACCATATCTAGACCCACAGCTGGATGAGACATAAGGGTGGACACTCTTGGGGCTGAGAGGTTTGGTGAGGTTGGGTGAGCAAACGCAAACCCTTTAAAGTAATACTGCGTGGTACCCATCGCATGGGTCCCAAATCTCCAGGTTCAAGGGCATCTTCCTACATCGAAACCATGCATGAGAAACCCAGAAGATGGTACACCGTGTGATGGGGAAAGGTTTCTAAAACGCACCTCATTTCTCATCTCCTTGTGCTCGGGTTCGCCATTCCAGCCACTTTACTAGCAATCTCCCTCCTTGGAGCATCATCACCTTTAACCTCCTGTTCCGTACAGGTTGCAATTTGTCCTGAGGATGAACGGGAAGACGTGGAACCAATGAGAGACTAGCTCTTGGTGTTGGGACAGGCACAGGTCACTCTATTTTCCCATCAGGAAGAAGAATTAACCACAGGCTCAGCCTGCCCCCCGGAACCAGAACAGGGCCTGAAGCCATCCTGCGCTTTTGCGGCCATCTCCCAAAAACGCGAGTTGTAAAATGGAGGTTCAGGGCACTGCAATTCACAAAACTGCAGAGTTATAAATGATAACTCTCGTCCACAAATATATTGAGGGAAGGCAAAGAAGAGGATTTGAAATCAAGGCAGAATTGCAGGAAACAGATTTCAGGAGGTAGATTCGAATCGCCTTTAAAGCACATGAAAAGCGGCAAAACGTTGACAATGATGCCCTTGGCCAAAAAGGGCGTATGCGTTTTTTCCTGAATATATTCAGGAAAAAACGCATACGCCCTTTTTGGCCAACCAAGCAACCTGGAAAGGCAAATCAGCGCTACAAAGAAGTCTCGCTTCCCATCGGTTAAAAGGGCCATGCTGAAAAAAGTGTCAAAACCAGAAATGCAGGACAGGCCATGGAGAAATGGGAGCCTTGGTACACTGATGGGCGGGATGTAAATTGCCAACAGCCACTCTGGAGAAGAGTACGGTGTGTCCTGAAACATCTAAAAAACACAGCTTAGAGAGCATAGGGCACTTCCACTCATGGGGGTATAAATTGGGAAAATTAAAAATCAGCAAGACACAAGCACCCCAAAGTTTAGGACTGCTCTGTTGACAAGGACCTCCACTTCATTCCACCTTCAATATCCCAGGAAAAAGAAAAATGGATAAAGAAGTTGTGGTCCTTATGTACAATGGAATATCACTCAGCCATGAAATCAATGTCATAAGGCTAGTAGCAGCATGATGAGTGGATTTAGGTACGACGATTCTAAGTGAAATAAGTCACACAGAAAAGGACACTTCTCATAAGGTATCACTTATAGAGGGAATGTAAAAACCGTTACACTTGAACTGAATTACAAAACAGAACAGAGTCACACATGCAGAAAACACACTATGGCTGCTTAATGGGAAAGGTGAGGTGGGGTGATACATAAAACAAGGGTTTCAAATTAGCTCAGATACCGTTCCATAAACCCAATATGTAATAGACAAGACCTACTCCTTGCTCAGAGAACTGGACTCAACACGCCCTATTCACCGCACAAGAATATATCTGACTAGTAATAATCTTAAAACCTATGTATTGATATCTCTCTGTTAGTGTGTCAAGTGGGTGTAAAGCGGCATAAACACAGCAGTGAAAAGCAGCTAAACCCCATTATAAAAATAAATTACTTTGAAAAACCCATGAAACAAAACAGTGAAAGAGAGCGAAATTCTTACACAATGCGTTCAGGGGCTGTGATGCAACCTGGATTGACCATATCTAGACCCACAGCTGGATGAGACATAAGGGTGGACACTCTTGGGGCTGAGAGGTTTGGTGAGGTTGGGTGAGCAAACGCAAACCCTTTAAAGTAATACTGCGTGGTACCCATCGCATGGGTCCCAAATCTCCAGGTTCAAGGGCATCTTCCTACATCGAAACCATGCATGAGAAACCCAGAAGATGGTACACCGTGTGATGGGGAAAGGTTTCTAAAACGCACCTCATTTCTCATCTGCTTGTGCCCGGGTTCGCCATTACCACCACTTTACTAGCAATCTCCCTCCTTGGAGCATCATCACCTTTAACCTCCTGTTCCGTACAGGTTGCAATTTGTCCTGAGGATGAACGGGAAGACGTGGAACCAATGAGAGACTAGCTCTTGGTGTTGGGACAGGCACAGGTCACTCTATTTTCCCATCAGGAAGAAGAATTAACCACAGGCTCAGCCTGCCCCCCGGAACCAGAACAGGGCCTGAAGCCATCCTGCGCTTTTGCGGCCATCTCCCAAAAACGCGAGTTGTAAAATGGAGGTTCAGGGCACTGCAATTCACAAACCTGCAGAGTTATAAATGATAACTCTCGTCCACAAATATATTGAGGGAAGGCAAAGAAGAGGATTTGAAATCAAGGCAGAATTGCAGGAAACAGATTTCAGGAGGTAGATTCGAATCGCCTTTAAAGCACATGAAAAGCGGCAAAACGTTGACAATGATGCCCTTGGCCAAAAAGGGCGTATGCGTTTTTTCCTGAATATATTCAGGAAAAAACGCATACGCCCTTTTTGGCCAACCAAGCAACCTGGAAAGGCAAATCAGCGCTACAAAGAAGTCTCGCTTCCCATCGGTTAAAAGGGCCATGCTGAAAAAAGTGTCAAAACCAGAAATGCAGGACAGGCCATGGAGAAATGGGAGCCTTGGTACACTGATGGGCGGGATGTAAATTGCCAACAGCCACTCTGGAGAAGAGTACGGTGTGTCCTGAAACATCTAAAAAACACAGCTTAGAGAGCATAGGGCACTTCCACTCATGGGGGTATAAATTGGGAAAATTAAAAATCAGCAAGACACAAGCACCCCAAAGTTTAGGACTGCTCTGTTGACAAGGACCTCCACTTCATTCCACCTTCAATATCCCAGGAAAAAGAAAAATGGATAAAGAAGTTGTGGTCCTTATGTACAAGGGAATATCACTCAGCCATGAAATCAATGTCATAAGGCTAGTAGCAGCATGATGAGTGGATTTAGGTACGACGATTCTAAGTGAAATAAGTCACACAGAAAAGGACACTTCTCATAAGGTATCACTTATAGAGGGAATGTAAAAACCGTTACACTTGAACTGAATTACAAAACAGAACAGAGTCACACATGCAGAAAACACACTATGGCTGCTTAATGGGAAAGGTGAGGTGGGGTGATACATAAAACAAGGGTTTCAAATTAGCTCAGATACCGTTCCATAAACCCAATATGTAATAGACAAGACCTACTCCTTGCTCAGAGAACTGGACTCAACACGCCCTATTCACCGCACAAGAATATATCTGACTAGTAATAATCTTAAAACCTATGTATTGATATCTCTCTGTTAGTGTGTCAAGTGGGTAAAAAGCGGCATAAACACAGCAGTGAAAAGCAGCTAAACCCCATTATAAAAATAAATTACTTTGAAAAACCCATGAAACAAAACAGTGAAAGAGAGCGAAATTCTTACACAATGCGTTCAGGGGCTGTGATGCAACCTGGATTGACCATATCTAGACCCACAGCTGGATGAGACATAAGGGTGGACACTCTTGGGGCTGAGAGGTTTGGTGAGGTTGGGTGAGCAAACGCAAACCCTTTAAAGTAATACTGCGTGGTACCCATCGCATGGGTCCCAAATCTCCAGGTTCAAGGGCATCTTCCTACATCGAAACCATGCATGAGAAACCCAGAAGATGGTACACCGTGTGATGGGGAAAGGTTTCTAAAACGCACCTCATTTCTCATCTGCTTGTGCCCGGGTTCGCCATTACCACCACTTTACTAGCAATCTCCCTCCTTGGAGCATCATCACCTTTAACCTCCTGTTCCGTACAGGTTGCAATTTGTCCTGAGGATGAACGGGAAGACGTGGAACCAATGAGAGACTAGCTCTTGGTGTTGGGACAGGCACAGGTCACTCTATTTTCCCATCAGGAAGAAGAATTAACCACAGGCTCAGCCTGCCCCCCGGAACCAGAACAGGGCCTGAAGCCATCCTGCGCTTTTGCGGCCATCTCCCAAAAACGCGAGTTGTAAAATGGAGGTTCAGGGCACTGCAATTCACAAACCTGCAGAGTTATAAATGATAACTCTCGTCCACAAATATATTGAGGGAAGGCAAAGAAGAGGATTTGAAATCAAGGCAGAATTGCAGGAAACAGATTTCAGGAGGTAGATTCGAATCGCCTTTAAAGCACATGAAAAGCGGCAAAACGTTGACAATGATGCCCTTGGCCAAAAAGGGCGTATGCGTTTTTTCCTGAATATATTCAGGAAAAAACGCATACGCCCTTTTTGGCCAACCAAGCAACCTGGAAAGGCAAATCAGCGCTACAAAGAAGTCTCGCTTCCCATCGGTTAAAAGGGCCATGCTGAAAAAAGTGTCAAAACCAGAAATGCAGGACAGGCCATGGAGAAATGGGAGCCTTGGTACACTGATGGGCGGGATGTAAATTGCCAACAGCCACTCTGGAGAAGAGTACGGTGTGTCCTGAAACATCTAAAAAACACAGCTTAGAGAGCATAGGGCACTTCCACTCATGGGGGTATAAATTGGGAAAATTAAAAATCAGCAAGACACAAGCACCCCAAAGTTTAGGACTGCTCTGTTGACAAGGACCTCCACTTCATTCCACCTTCAATATCCCAGGAAAAAGAAAAATGGATAAAGAAGTTGTGGTCCTTATGTACAAGGGAATATCACTCAGCCATGAAATCAATGTCATAAGGCTAGTAGCAGCATGATGAGTGGATTTAGGTACGACGATTCTAAGTGAAATAAGTCACACAGAAAAGGACACTTCTCATAAGGTATCACTTATAGAGGGAATGTAAAAACCGTTACACTTGAACTGAATTACAAAACAGAACAGAGTCACACATGCAGAAAACACACTATGGCTGCTTAATGGGAAAGGTGAGGTGGGGTGATACATAAAACAAGGGTTTCAAATTAGCTCAGATACCGTTCCATAAACCCAATATGTAATAGACAAGACCTACTCCTTGCTCAGAGAACTGGACTCAACACGCCCTATTCACCGCACAAGAATATATCTGACTAGTAATAATCTTAAAACCTATGTATTGATATCTCTCTGTTAGTGTGTCAAGTGGGTAAAAAGCGGCATAAACACAGCAGTGAAAAGCAGCTAAACCCCATTATAAAAATAAATTACTTTGAAAAACCCATGAAACAAAACAGTGAAAGAGAGCGAAATTCTTACACAATGCGTTCAGGGGCTGTGATGCAACCTGGATTGACCATATCTAGACCCACAGCTGGATGAGACATAAGGGTGGACACTCTTGGGGCTGAGAGGTTTGGTGAGGTTGGGTGAGCAAACGCAAACCCTTTAAAGTAATACTGCGTGGTACCCATCGCATGGGTCCCAAATCTCCAGGTTCAAGGGCATCTTCCTACATCGAAACCATGCATGAGAAACCCAGAAGATGGTACACCGTGTGATGGGGAAAGGTTTCTAAAACGCACCTCATTTCTCATCTGCTTGTGCCCGGGTTCGCCATTACCACCACTTTACTAGCAATCTCCCTCCTTGGAGCATCATCACCTTTAACCTCCTGTTCCGTACAGGTTGCAATTTGTCCTGAGGATGAACGGGAAGACGTGGAACCAATGAGAGACTAGCTCTTGGTGTTGGGACAGGCACAGGTCACTCTATTTTCCCATCAGGAAGAAGAATTAACCACAGGCTCAGCCTGCCCCCCGGAACCAGAACAGGGCCTGAAGCCATCCTGCGCTTTTGCGGCCATCTCCCAAAAACGCGAGTTGTAAAATGGAGGTTCAGGGCACTGCAATTCACAAACCTGCAGAGTTATAAATGATAACTCTCGTCCACAAATATATTGAGGGAAGGCAAAGAAGAGGATTTGAAATCAAGGCAGAATTGCAGGAAACAGATTTCAGGAGGTAGATTCGAATCGCCTTTAAAGCACATGAAAAGCGGCAAAACGTTGACAATGATGCCCTTGGCCAAAAAGGGCGTATGCGTTTTTTCCTGAATATATTCAGGAAAAAACGCATACGCCCTTTTTGGCCAACCAAGCAACCTGGAAAGGCAAATCAGCGCTACAAAGAAGTCTCGCTTCCCATCGGTTAAAAGGGCCATGCTGAAAAAAGTGTCAAAACCAGAAATGCAGGACAGGCCATGGAGAAATGGGAGCCTTGGTACACTGATGGGCGGGATGTAAATTGCCAACAGCCACTCTGGAGAAGAGTACGGTGTGTCCTGAAACATCTAAAAAACACAGCTTAGAGAGCATAGGGCACTTCCACTCATGGGGGTATAAATTGGGAAAATTAAAAATCAGCAAGACACAAGCACCCCAAAGTTTAGGACTGCTCTGTTGACAAGGACCTCCACTTCATTCCACCTTCAATATCCCAGGAAAAAGAAAAATGGATAAAGAAGTTGTGGTCCTTATGTACAATGGAATATCACTCAGCCATGAAATCAATGTCATAAGGCTAGTAGCAGCATGATGAGTGGATTTAGGTACGACGATTCTAAGTGAAATAAGTCACACAGAAAAGGACACTTCTCATAAGGTATCACTTATAGAGGGAATGTAAAAACCGTTACACTTGAACTGAATTACAAAACAGAACAGAGTCACACATGCAGAAAACACACTATGGCTGCTTAATGGGAAAGGTGAGGTGGGGTGATACATAAAACAAGGGTTTCAAATTAGCTCAGATACCGTTCCATAAACCCAATATGTAATAGACAAGACCTACTCCTTGCTCAGAGAACTGGACTCAACACACCCTATTCACCGCACAAGAATATATCTGACTAGTAATAATCTTAAAACCTATGTATTGATATCTCTCTGTTAGTGTGTCAAGTGGGTGTAAAGCGGCATAAACACAGCAGTGAAAAGCAGCTAAACCCCATTATAAAAATAAATTACTTTGAAAAACCCATGAAACAAAACAGTGAAAGAGAGCGAAATTCTTACACAATGCGTTCAGGGGTTGTGATGCAACCTGGATTGACCATATCTAGACCCACAGCTGGATGAGACATAAGGGTGGACACTCTTGGGGCTGAGAGGTTTGGTGAGGTTGGGTGAGCAAACGCAAACCCTTTAAAGTAATACTGCGTGGTACCCATCGCATGGGTCCCAAATCTCCAGGTTCAAGGGCATCTTCCTACATCGAAACCATGCATGAGAAACCCAGAAGATGGTACACCGTGTGATGGGGAAAGGTTTCTAAAACGCACCTCATTTCTCATCTGCTTGTGCCCGGGTTCGCCATTCCAGCCACTTTACTAGCAATCTCCCTCCTTGGAGCATCAGCACCTTTAACCTCCTGTTCCGTACAGGTTGCAGTTTGTACTGAGGATGAACGGGAAGACGTGGAACCAATGAAAGACTAGCTCTTGGTGTTGGGACAGGCACAGGTCACTCTATTTTCCCATCAGGAAGAAGAATTAACCACAGGCTCAGCCTGCCCCCCGGAACCAGAACAGGGCCTGAAGCCATCCTGCGCTTTTGCGGCCATCTCCCAAAAACGCGAGTTGTAAAATGGAGGTTCAGGGCACTGCAATTCACAAAACTGCAGACTTATAAATGATAACTCTCGTCCACAAATATATTGAGGGAAGGCAAAGAAGAGGATTTGAAATCAAGGTAGAATTGCAGGAAACAGATTTCAGGAGGTAGATTCGAATCGCCTTTAAAGCACATGAAAAGCGGCAAAACGTTGACAATGATGCCCTTGGCCAAAAAGGGCGTATGCGTTTTTTCCTGAATATATTCAGGAAAAAACGCATACGCCCTTTTTGGCCAACCAAGCAACCTGGAAAGGCAAATCAGCGCTACAAAGAAGTCTCGCTTCCCATCGGTTAAAAGGGCCATGCTGAAAAAAGTGTCAAAACCAGAAATGCAGGACAGGCCATGGAGAAATGGGAGCCTTGCTACACTGATGGGCGGGATGTAAATTGCCAACAGCCACTCTGGAGAAGAGTACGGTGTGTCCTGAAACATCTAAAAAACACAGCTTAGAGAGCATAGGGCACTTCCACTCATGGGGGTATAAATTGGGAAAATTAAAAATCAGCAAGACACAAGCACCCCAAAGTTTAGGACTGCTCTGTTGACAAGGACCTCCACTTCATTCCACCTTCAATATCCCAGGAAAAAGAAAAATGGATAAAGAAGTTGTGGTCCTTATGTACAAGGGAATATCACTCAGCCATGAAATCAATGTCATAAGGCTAGTAGCAGCATGATGAGTGGATTTAGGTACGACGATTCTAAGTGAAATAAGTCACACAGAAAAGGACACTTCTCATAAGGTATCACTTATAGAGGGAATGTAAAAACCGTTACACTTGAACTGAATTACAAAACAGAACAGAGTCACACATGCAGAAAACACACTATGGCTGCTTAATGGGAAAGGTGAGGTGGGGTGATACATAAAACAAGGGTTTCAAATTAGCTCAGATACCGTTCCATAAACCCAATATGTAATAGACAAGACCTACTCCTTGCTCAGAGAACTGGACTCAACACGCCCTATTCACCGCACAAGAATATATCTGACTAGTAATAATCTTAAAACCTATGTATTGATATCTCTCTGTTAGTGTGTCAAGTGGGTAAAAAGCGGCATAAACACAGCAGTGAAAAGCAGCTAAAGCCCATTATAAAAATAAATTACTTTGAAAAACCCATGAAACAAAACAGTGAAAGAGAGCGAAATTCTTACACAATGCGTTCAGGGGCTGTGATGCAACCTGGATTGACCATATCTAGACCCACAGCTGGATGAGACATAAGGGTGGACACTCTTGGGGCTGAGAGGTTTGGTGAGGTTGGGTGAGCAAACGCAAACCCTTTAAAGTAATACTGCGTGGTACCCATCGCATGGGTCCCAAATCTCCAGGTTCAAGGGCATCTTCCTACATCGAAACCATGCATGAGAAACCCAGAAGATGGTACACCGTGTGATGGGGAAAGGTTTCTAAAACGCACCTCATTTCTCATCTCCTTGTGCTCGGGTTCGCCATTCCAGCCACTTTACTAGCAATCTCCCTCCTTGGAGCATCATCACCTTTAACCTCCTGTTCCGTACAGGTTGCAATTTGTCCTGAGGATGAACGGGAAGACGTGGAACCAATGAGAGACTAGCTCTTGGTGTTGGGACAGGCACAGGTCACTCTATTTTCCCATCAGGAAGAAGAATTAACCACAGGCTCAGCCTGCCCCCCGGAACCAGAAGAGGGCCTGAAGCCATCCTGCGCTTTTGCGGCCATCTCCCAAAAACGCGAGTTGTAAAATGGAGGTTCAGGGCACTGCAATTCACAAAACTGCAGAGTTATAAATGATAACTCTCGTCCACAAATATATTGAGGGAAGGCAAAGAAGAGGATTTGAAATCAAGGCAGAATTGCAGGAAACAGATTTCAGGAGGTAGATTCGAATCGCCTTTAAAGCACATGAAAAGCGGCAAAACGTTGACAATGATGCCCTTGGCCAAAAAGGGCGTATGCGTTTTTTCCTGAATATATTCAGGAAAAAACGCATACGCCCTTTTTGGCCAACCAAGCAACCTGGAAAGGCAAATCAGCGCTACAAAGAAGTCTCGCTTCCCATCGGTTAAAAGGGCCATGCTGAAAAAAGTGTCAAAACCAGAAATGCAGGACAGGCCATGGAGAAATGGGAGCCTTGGTACACTGATGGGCGGGATGTAAATTGCCAACAGCCACTCTGGAGAAGAGTACGGTGTGTCCTGAAACATCTAAAAAACACAGCTTAGAGAGCATAGGGCACTTCCACTCATGGGGGTATAAATTGGGAAAATTAAAAATCAGCAAGACACAAGCACCCCAAAGTTTAGGACTGCTCTGTTGACAAGGACCTCCACTTCATTCCACCTTCAATATCCCAGGAAAAAGAAAAATGGATAAAGAAGTTGTGGTCCTTATGTACAAGGGAATATCACTCAGCCATGAAATCAATGTCATAAGGCTAGTAGCAGCATGATGAGTGGATTTAGGTACGACGATTCTAAGTGAAATAAGTCACACAGAAAAGGACACTTCTCATAAGGTATCACTTATAGAGGGAATGTAAAAACCGTTACACTTGAACTGAATTACAAAACAGAACAGAGTCACACATGCAGAAAACACACTATGGCTGCTTAATGGGAAAGGTGAGGTGGGGTGATACATAAAACAAGGGTTTCAAATTAGCTCAGATACCATTCCATAAACCCAATATGTAATAGACAAGACCTACTCCTTGCTCAGAGAACTGGACTCAACACACCCTATTCACCGCACAAGAATATATCTGACTAGTAATAATCTTAAAACCTATGTATTGATATCTCTCTGTTAGTGTGTCAAGTGGGTGTAAAGCGGCATAAACACAGCAGTGAAAAGCAGCTAAACCCCATTATAAAAATAAATTACTTTGAAAAACCCATGAAACAAAACAGTGAAAGAGAGCGAAATTCTTACACAATGCGTTCAGGGGCTGTGATGCAACCTGGATTGACCATATCTAGACCCACAGCTGGATGAGACATAAGGGTGGACACTCTTGGGGCTGAGAGGTTTGGTGAGGTTGGGTGAGCAAACGCAAACCCTTTAAAGTAATACTGCGTGGTACCCATCGCATGGGTCCCAAATCTCCAGGTTCAAGGGCATCTTCCTACATCGAAACCATGCATGAGAAACCCAGAAGATGGTACACCGTGTGATGGGGAAAGGTTTCTAAAACGCACCTCATTTCTCATCTGCTTGTGCCCGGGTTCGCCATTCCAGCCACTTTACTAGCAATCTCCCTCCTTGGAGCATCAGCACCTTTAACCTCCTGTTCCGTACAGGTTGCAATTTGTCCTGAGGATGAACGGGAAGACGTGGAACCAATGAGAGACTAGCTCTTGGTGTTGGGACAGGCACAGGTCACTCTATTTTCCCATCAGGAAGAAGAATTAACCACAGGCTCAGCCTGCCCCCCGGAACCAGAACAGGGCCTGAAGCCATCCTGCGCTTTTGCGGCCATCTCCCAAAAACGCGAGTTGTAAAATGGAGGTTCAGGGCACTGCAATTCACAAACCTGCAGAGTTATAAATGATAACTCTCGTCCACAAATATATTGAGGGAAGGCAAAGAAGAGGATTTGAAATCAAGGCAGAATTGCAGGAAAAAGATTTCAGGAGGTAGATTCGAATCGCCTTTAAAGCACATGAAAAGCGGCAAAACGTTGACAATGATGCCCTTGGCCAAAAAGGGCGTATGCGTTTTTTCCTGAATATATTCAGGAAAAAACGCATACGCCCTTTTTGGCCAACCAAGCAACCTGGAAAGGCAAATCAGCGCTACAAAGAAGTCTCGCTTCCCATCGGTTAAAAGGGCCATGCTGAAAAAAGAGTCAAAACCAGAAATGCAGGACAGGCCATGGAGAAATGGGAGCCTTGGTACACTGATGGGCGGGATGTAAATTGTCAACAGCCACTCTGGAGAAGAGTACGGTGTGTCCTGAAACATCTAAAAAACACAGCTTAGAGAGCATAGGGCACTTCCACTCATGGGGGTATAAATTGGGAAAATTAAAAATCAGCAAGACACAAGCACCCCAAAGTTTAGGACTGCTCTGTTGACAAGGACCTCCACTTCATTCCACCTTCAATATCCCAGGAAAAAGAAAAATGGATAAAGAAGTTGTGGTCCTTATGTACAATGGAATATCACTCAGCCATGAAATCAATGTCATAAGGCTAGTAGCAGCATGATGAGTGGATTTAGGTACGACGATTCTAAGTGAAATAAGTCACACAGAAAAGGACACTTCTCATAAGGTATCACTTATAGAGGGAATGTAAAAACCGTTACACTTGAACTGAATTACAAAACAGAACAGAGTCACACATGCAGAAAACACACTATGGCTGCTTAATGGGAAAGGTGAGGTGGGGTGATACATAAAACAAGGGTTTCAAATTAGCTCAGATACCGTTCCATAAACCCAATATGTAATAGACAAGACCTACTCCTTGCTCAGAGAACTGGACTCAACACGCCCTATTCACCGCACAAGAATATATCTGACTAGTAATAATCTTAAAACCTATGTATTGATATCTCTCTGTTAGTGTGTCAAGTGGGTGTAAAGCGGCATAAACACAGCAGTGAAAAGCAGCTAAACCCCATTATAAAAATAAATTACTTTGAAAAACCCATGAAACAAAACAGTGAAAGAGAGCGAAATTCTTACACAATGCGTTCAGGGGCTGTGATGCAACCTGGATTGACCATATCTAGACCCACAGCTGGATGAGACATAAGGGTGGACACTCTTGGGGCTGAGAGGTTTGGTGAGGTTGGGTGAGCAAACGCAAACCCTTTAAAGTAATACTGCGTGGTACCCATCGCATGGGTCCCAAATCTCCAGGTTCAAGGGCATCTTCCTACATCGAAACCATGCATGAGAAACCCAGAAGATGGTACACCGTGTGATGGGGAAAGGTTTCTAAAACGCACCTCATTTCTCATCTCCTTGTGCTCGGGTTCGCCATTCCAGCCACTTTACTAGCAATCTCCCTCCTTGGAGCATCATCACCTTTAACCTCCTGTTCCGTACAGGTTGCAATTTGTCCTGAGGATGAACGGGAAGACGTGGAACCAATGAGAGACTAGCTCTTGGTGTTGGGACAGGCACAGGTCACTCTATTTTCCCATCAGGAAGAAGAATTAACCACAGGCTCAGCCTGCCCCCCGGAACCAGAACAGGGCCTGAAGCCATCCTGCGCTTTTGCGGCCATCTCCCAAAAACGCGAGTTGTAAAATGGAGGTTCAGGGCACTGCAATTCACAAAACTGCAGAGTTATAAATGATAACTCTCGTCCACAAATATATTGAGGGAAGGCAAAGAAGAGGATTTGAAATCAAGGCAGAATTGCAGGAAACAGATTTCAGGAGGTAGATTCGAATCGCCTTTAAAGCACATGAAAAGCGGCAAAACGTTGACAATGATGCCCTTGGCCAAAAAGGGCGTATGCGTTTTTTCCTGAATATATTCAGGAAAAAACGCATACGCCCTTTTTGGCCAACCAAGCAACCTGGAAAGGCAAATCAGCGCTACAAAGAAGTCTCGCTTCCCATCGGTTAAAAGGGCCATGCTGAAAAAAGTGTCAAAACCAGAAATGCAGGACAGGCCATGGAGAAATGGGAGCCTTGGTACACTGATGGGCGGGATGTAAATTGCCAACAGCCACTCTGGAGAAGAGTACGGTGTGTCCTGAAACATCTAAAAAACACAGCTTAGAGAGCATAGGGCACTTCCACTCATGGGGGTATAAATTGGGAAAATTAAAAATCAGCAAGACACAAGCACCCCAAAGTTTAGGACTGCTCTGTTGACAAGGACCTCCACTTCATTCCACCTTCAATATCCCAGGAAAAAGAAAAATGGATAAAGAAGTTGTGGTCCTTATGTACAATGGAATATCACTCAGCCATGAAATCAATGTCATAAGGCTAGTAGCAGCATGATGAGTGGATTTAGGTACGACGATTCTAAGTGAAATAAGTCACACAGAAAAGGACACTTCTCATAAGGTATCACTTATAGAGGGAATGTAAAAACCGTTACACTTGAACTGAATTACAAAACAGAACAGAGTCACACATGCAGAAAACACACTATGGCTGCTTAATGGGAAAGGTGAGGTGGGGTGATACATAAAACAAGGGTTTCAAATTAGCTCAGATACCGTTCCATAAACCCAATATGTAATAGACAAGACCTACTCCTTGCTCAGAGAACTGGACTCAACACGCCCTATTCACCGCACAAGAATATATCTGACTAGTAATAATCTTAAAACCTATGTATTGATATCTCTCTGTTAGTGTGTCAAGTGGGTGTAAAGCGGCATAAACACAGCAGTGAAAAGCAGCTAAACCCCATTATAAAAATAAATTACTTTGAAAAACCCATGAAACAAAACAGTGAAAGAGAGCGAAATTCTTACACAATGCGTTCAGGGGCTGTGATGCAACCTGGATTGACCATATCTAGACCCACAGATGGATGAGACATAAGGGTGGACACTCTTGGGGCTGAGAGGTTTGGTGAGGTTGGGTGAGCAAACGCAAACCCTTTAAAGTAATACTGCGTGGTACCCATCGCATGGGTCCCAAATCTCCAGGTTCAAGGGCATCTTCCTACATCGAAACCATGCATGAGAAACCCAGAAGATGGTACACCGTGTGATGGGGAAAGGTTTCTAAAACGCACCTCATTTCTCATCTGCTTGTGCCCGGGTTCGCCATTACCACCACTTTACTAGCAATCTCCCTCCTTGGAGCATCATCACCTTTAACCTCCTGTTCCGTACAGGTTGCAATTTGTCCTGAGGATGAACGGGAAGACGTGGAACCAATGAGAGACTAGCTCTTGGTGTTGGGACAGGCACAGGTCACTCTATTTTCCCATCAGGAAGAAGAATTAACCACAGGCTCAGCCTGCCCCCCGGAACCAGAACAGGGCCTGAAGCCATCCTGCGCTTTTGCGGCCATCTCCCAAAAACGCGAGTTGTAAAATGGAGGTTCAGGGCACTGCAATTCACAAACCTGCAGAGTTATAAATGATAACTCTCGTCCACAAATATATTGAGGGAAGGCAAAGAAGAGGATTTGAAATCAAGGCAGAATTGCAGGAAACAGATTTCAGGAGGTAGATTCGAATCGCCTTTAAAGCACATGAAAAGCGGCAAAACGTTGACAATGATGCCCTTGGCCAAAAAGGGCGTATGCGTTTTTTCCTGAATATATTCAGGAAAAAACGCATACGCCCTTTTTGGCCAACCAAGCAACCTGGAAAGGCAAATCAGCGCTACAAAGAAGTCTCGCTTCCCATCGGTTAAAAGGGCCATGCTGAAAAAAGTGTCAAAACCAGAAATGCAGGACAGGCCATGGAGAAATGGGAGCCTTGGTACACTGATGGGCGGGATGTAAATTGCCAACAGCCACTCTGGAGAAGAGTACGGTGTGTCCTGAAACATCTAAAAAACACAGCTTAGAGAGCATAGGGCACTTCCACTCATGGGGGTATAAATTGGGAAAATTAAAAATCAGCAAGACACAAGCACCCCAAAGTTTAGGACTGCTCTGTTGACAAGGACCTCCACTTCATTCCACCTTCAATATCCCAGGAAAAAGAAAAATGGATAAAGAAGTTGTGGTCCTTATGTACAAGGGAATATCACTCAGCCATGAAATCAATGTCATAAGGCTAGTAGCAGCATGATGAGTGGATTTAGGTACGACGATTCTAAGTGAAATAAGTCACACAGAAAAGGACACTTCTCATAAGGTATCACTTATAGAGGGAATGTAAAAACCGTTACACTTGAACTGAATTACAAAACAGAACAGAGTCACACATGCAGAAAACACACTATGGCTGCTTAATGGGAAAGGTGAGGTGGGGTGATACATAAAACAAGGGTTTCAAATTAGCTCAGATACCGTTCCATAAACCCAATATGTAATAGACAAGACCTACTCCTTGCTCAGAGAACTGGACTCAACACGCCCTATTCACCGCACAAGAATATATCTGACTAGTAATAATCTTAAAACCTATGTATTGATATCTCTCTGTTAGTGTGTCAAGTGGGTAAAAAGCGGCATAAACACAGCAGTGAAAAGCAGCTAAAGCCCATTATAAAAATAAATTACTTTGAAAAACCCATGAAACAAAACAGTGAAAGAGAGCGAAATTCTTACACAATGCGTTCAGGGGCTGTGATGCAACCTGGATTGACCATATCTAGACCCACAGCTGGATGAGACATAAGGGTGGACACTCTTGGGGCTGAGAGGTTTGGTGAGGTTGGGTGAGCAAACGCAAACCCTTTAAAGTAATACTGCGTGGTACCCATCGCATGGGTCCCAAATCTCCAGGTTCAAGGGCATCTTCCTACATCGAAACCATGCATGAGAAACCCAGAAGATGGTACACCGTGTGATGGGGAAAGGTTTCTAAAACGCACCTCATTTCTCATCTCCTTGTGCTCGGGTTCGCCATTCCAGCCACTTTACTAGCAATCTCCCTCCTTGGAGCATCATCACCTTTAACCTCCTGTTCCGTACAGGTTGCAATTTGTCCTGAGGATGAACGGGAAGACGTGGAACCAATGAGAGACTAGCTCTTGGTGTTGGGACAGGCACAGGTCACTCTATTTTCCCATCAGGAAGAAGAATTAACCACAGGCTCAGCCTGCCCCCCGGAACCAGAACAGGGCCTGAAGCCATCCTGCGCTTTTGCGGCCATCTCCCAAAAACGCGAGTTGTAAAATGGAGGTTCAGGGCACTGCAATTCACAAAACTGCAGAGTTATAAATGATAACTCTCGTCCACAAATATATTGAGGGAAGGCAAAGAAGAGGATTTGAAATCAAGGCAGAATTGCAGGAAACAGATTTCAGGAGGTAGATTCGAATCGCCTTTAAAGCACATGAAAAGCGGCAAAACGTTGACAATGATGCCCTTGGCCAAAAAGGGCGTATGCGTTTTTTCCTGAATATATTCAGGAAAAAACGCATACGCCCTTTTTGGCCAACCAAGCAACCTGGAAAGGCAAATCAGCGCTACAAAGAAGTCTCGCTTCCCATCGGTTAAAAGGGCCATGCTGAAAAAAGTGTCAAAACCAGAAATGCAGGACAGGCCATGGAGAAATGGGAGCCTTGGTACACTGATGGGCGGGATGTAAATTGCCAACAGCCACTCTGGAGAAGAGTACGGTGTGTCCTGAAACATCTAAAAAACACAGCTTAGAGAGCATAGGGCACTTCCACTCATGGGGGTATAAATTGGGAAAATTAAAAATCAGCAAGACACAAGCACCCCAAAGTTTAGGACTGCTCTGTTGACAAGGACCTCCACTTCATTCCACCTTCAATATCCCAGGAAAAAGAAAAATGGATAAAGAAGTTGTGGTCCTTATGTACAATGGAATATCACTCAGCCATGAAATCAATGTCATAAGGCTAGTAGCAGCATGATGAGTGGATTTAGGTACGACGATTCTAAGTGAAATAAGTCACACAGAAAAGGACACTTCTCATAAGGTATCACTTATAGAGGGAATGTAAAAACCGTTACACTTGAACTGAATTACAAAACAGAACAGAGTCACACATGCAGAAAACACACTATGGCTGCTTAATGGGAAAGGTGAGGTGGGGTGATACATAAAACAAGGGTTTCAAATTAGCTCAGATACCGTTCCATAAACCCAATATGTAATAGACAAGACCTACTCCTTGCTCAGAGAACTGGACTCAACACGCCCTATTCACCGCACAAGAATATATCTGACTAGTAATAATCTTAAAACCTATGTATTGATATCTCTCTGTTAGTGTGTCAAGTGGGTGTAAAGCGGCATAAACACAGCAGTGAAAAGCAGCTAAACCCCATTATAAAAATAAATTACTTTGAAAAACCCATGAAACAAAACAGTGAAAGAGAGTGAAATTCTTACACAATGCGTTCAGGGGCTGTGATGCAACCTGGATTGACCATATCTAGACCCACAGCTGGATGAGACATAAGGGTGGACACTCTTGGGGCTGAGAGGTTTGGTGAGGTTGGGTGAGCAAACGCAAACCCTTTAAAGTAATACTGCGTGGTACCCATCGCATGGGTCCCAAATCTCCAGGTTCAAGGGCATCTTCCTACATCGAAACCATGCATGAGAAACCCAGAAGATGGTACACCGTGTGATGGGGAAAGGTTTCTAAAACGCACCTCATTTCTCATCTGCTTGTGCCCGGGTTCGCCATTACCACCACTTTACTAGCAATCTCCCTCCTTGGAGCATCATCACCTTTAACCTCCTGTTCCGTACAGGTTGCAATTTGTCCTGAGGATGAACGGGAAGACGTGGAACCAATGAGAGACTAGCTCTTGGTGTTGGGACAGGCACAGGTCACTCTATTTTCCCATCAGGAAGAAGAATTAACCACAGGCTCAGCCTGCCCCCCGGAACCAGAACAGGGCCTGAAGCCATCCTGCGCTTTTGCGGCCATCTCCCAAAAACGCGAGTTGTAAAATGGAGGTTCAGGGCACTGCAATTCACAAACCTGCAGAGTTATAAATGATAACTCTCGTCCACAAATATATTGAGGGAAGGCAAAGAAGAGGATTTGAAATCAAGGCAGAATTGCAGGAAACAGATTTCAGGAGGTAGATTCGAATCGCCTTTAAAGCACATGAAAAGCGGCAAAACGTTGACAATGATGCCCTTGGCCAAAAAGGGCGTATGCGTTTTTTCCTGAATATATTCAGGAAAAAACGCATACGCCCTTTTTGGCCAACCAAGCAACCTGGAAAGGCAAATCAGCGCTACAAAGAAGTCTCGCTTCCCATCGGTTAAAAGGGCCATGCTGAAAAAAGTGTCAAAACCAGAAATGCAGGACAGGCCATGGAGAAATGGGAGCCTTGGTACACTGATGGGCGGGATGTAAATTGCCAACAGCCACTCTGGAGAAGAGTACGGTGTGTCCTGAAACATCTAAAAAACACAGCTTAGAGAGCATAGGGCACTTCCACTCATGGGGGTATAAATTGGGAAAATTAAAAATCAGCAAGACACAAGCACCCCAAAGTTTAGGACTGCTCTGTTGACAAGGACCTCCACTTCATTCCACCTTCAATATCCCAGGAAAAAGAAAAATGGATAAAGAAGTTGTGGTCCTTATGTACAATGGAATATCACTCAGCCATGAAATCAATGTCATAAGGCTAGTAGCAGCATGATGAGTGGATTTAGGTACGACGATTCTAAGTGAAATAAGTCACACAGAAAAGGACACTTCTCATAAGGTATCACTTATAGAGGGAATGTAAAAACCGTTACACTTGAACTGAATTACAAAACAGAACAGAGTCACACATGCAGAAAACACACTATGGCTGCTTAATGGGAAAGGTGAGGTGGGGTGATACATAAAACAAGGGTTTCAAATTAGCTCAGATACCGTTCCATAAACCCAATATGTAATAGACAAGACCTACTCCTTGCTCAGAGAACTGGACTCAACACACCCTATTCACCGCACAAGAATATATCTGACTAGTAATAATCTTAAAACCTATGTATTGATATCTCTCTGTTAGTGTGTCAAGTGGGTGTAAAGCGGCATAAACACAGCAGTGAAAAGCAGCTAAACCCCATTATAAAAATAAATTACTTTGAAAAACCCATGAAACAAAACAGTGAAAAAGAGCGAAATTCTTACACAATGCGTTCAGGGGTTGTGATGCAACCTGGATTGACCATATCTAGACCCACAGCTGGATGAGACATAAGGGTGGACACTCTTGGGGCTGAGAGGTTTGGTGAGGTTGGGTGAGCAAACGCAAACCCTTTAAAGTAATACTGCGTGGTACCCATCGCATGGGTCCCAAATCTCCAGGTTCAAGGGCATCTTCCTACATCGAAACCATGCATGAGAAACCCAGAAGATGGTACACCGTGTGATGGGGAAAGGTTTCTAAAACGCACCTCATTTCTCATCTGCTTGTGCCCGGGTTCGCCATTCCAGCCACTTTACTAGCAATCTCCCTCCTTGGAGCATCAGCACCTTTAACCTCCTGTTCCGTACAGGTTGCAGTTTGTACTGAGGATGAACGGGAAGACGTGGAACCAATGAAAGACTAGCTCTTGGTGTTGGGACAGGCACAGGTCACTCTATTTTCCCATCAGGAAGAAGAATTAACCACAGGCTCAGCCTGCCCCCCGGAACCAGAACAGGGCCTGAAGCCATCCTGCGCTTTTGCGGCCATCTCCCAAAAACGCGAGTTGTAAAATGGAGGTTCAGGGCACTGCAATTCACAAAACTGCAGACTTATAAATGATAACTCTCGTCCACAAATATATTGAGGGAAGGCAAAGAAGAGGATTTGAAATCAAGGTAGAATTGCAGGAAACAGATTTCAGGAGGTAGATTCGAATCGCCTTTAAAGCACATGAAAAGCGGCAAAACGTTGACAATGATGCCCTTGGCCAAAAAGGGCGTATGCGTTTTTTCCTGAATATATTCAGGAAAAAACGCATACGCCCTTTTTGGCCAACCAAGCAACCTGGAAAGGCAAATCAGCGCTACAAAGAAGTCTCGCTTCCCATCGGTTAAAAGGGCCATGCTGAAAAAAGTGTCAAAACCAGAAATGCAGGACAGGCCATGGAGAAATGGGAGCCTTGCTACACTGATGGGCGGGATGTAAATTGCCAACAGCCACTCTGGAGAAGAGTACGGTGTGTCCTGAAACATCTAAAAAACACAGCTTAGAGAGCATAGGGCACTTCCACTCATGGGGGTATAAATTGGGAAAATTAAAAATCAGCAAGACACAAGCACCCCAAAGTTTAGGGCTGCTCTGTTGACAAGGACCTCCACTTCATTCCACCTTCAATATCCCAGGAAAAAGAAAAATGGATAAAGAAGTTGTGGTCCTTATGTACAAGGGAATATCACTCAGCCATGAAATCAATGTCATAAGGCTAGTAGCAGCATGATGAGTGGATTTAGGTACGACGATTCTAAGTGAAATAAGTCACACAGAAAAGGACACTTCTCATAAGGTATCACTTATAGAGGGAATGTAAAAACCGTTACACTTGAACTGAATTACAAAACAGAACAGAGTCACACATGCAGAAAACACACTATGGCTGCTTAATGGGAAAGGTGAGGTGGGGTGATACATAAAACAAGGGTTTCAAATTAGCTCAGATACCGTTCCATAAACCCAATATGTAATAGACAAGACCTACTCCTTGCTCAGAGAACTGGACTCAACACGCCCTATTCACCGCACAAGAATATATCTGACTAGTAATAATCTTAAAACCTATGTATTGATATCTCTCTGTTAGTGTGTCAAGTGGGTAAAAAGCGGCATAAACACAGCAGTGAAAAGCAGCTAAAGCCCATTATAAAAATAAATTACTTTGAAAAACCCATGAAACAAAACAGTGAAAGAGAGCGAAATTCTTACACAATGCGTTCAGGGGCTGTGATGCAACCTGGATTGACCATATCTAGACCCACAGCTGGATGAGACATAAGGGTGGACACTCTTGGGGCTGAGAGGTTTGGTGAGGTTGGGTGAGCAAACGCAAACCCTTTAAAGTAATACTGCGTGGTACCCATCGCATGGGTCCCAAATCTCCAGGTTCAAGGGCATCTTCCTACATCGAAACCATGCATGAGAAACCCAGAAGATGGTACACCGTGTGATGGGGAAAGGTTTCTAAAACGCACCTCATTTCTCATCTCCTTGTGCTCGGGTTCGCCATTCCAGCCACTTTACTAGCAATCTCCCTCCTTGGAGCATCATCACCTTTAACCTCCTGTTCCGTACAGGTTGCAATTTGTCCTGAGGATGAACGGGAAGACGTGGAACCAATGAGAGACTAGCTCTTGGTGTTGGGACAGGCACAGGTCACTCTATTTTCCCATCAGGAAGAAGAATTAACCACAGGCTCAGCCTGCCCCCCGGAACCAGAAGAGGGCCTGAAGCCATCCTGCGCTTTTGCGGCCATCTCCCAAAAACGCGAGTTGTAAAATGGAGGTTCAGGGCACTGCAATTCACAAAACTGCAGAGTTATAAATGATAACTCTCGTCCACAAATATATTGAGGGAAGGCAAAGAAGAGGATTTGAAATCAAGGCAGAATTGCAGGAAACAGATTTCAGGAGGTAGATTCGAATCGCCTTTAAAGCACATGAAAAGCGGCAAAACGTTGACAATGATGCCCTTGGCCAAAAAGGGCGTATGCGTTTTTTCCTGAATATATTCAGGAAAAAACGCATACGCCCTTTTTGGCCAACCAAGCAACCTGGAAAGGCAAATCAGCGCTACAAAGAAGTCTCGCTTCCCATCGGTTAAAAGGGCCATGCTGAAAAAAGTGTCAAAACCAGAAATGCAGGACAGGCCATGGAGAAATGGGAGCCTTGGTACACTGATGGGCGGGATGTAAATTGCCAACAGCCACTCTGGAGAAGAGTACGGTGTGTCCTGAAACATCTAAAAAACACAGCTTAGAGAGCATAGGGCACTTCCACTCATGGGGGTATAAATTGGGAAAATTAAAAATCAGCAAGACACAAGCACCCCAAAGTTTAGGACTGCTCTGTTGACAAGGACCTCCACTTCATTCCACCTTCAATATCCCAGGAAAAAGAAAAATGGATAAAGAAGTTGTGGTCCTTATGTACAATGGAATATCACTCAGCCATGAAATCAATGTCATAAGGCTAGTAGCAGCATGATGAGTGGATTTAGGTACGACGATTCTAAGTGAAATAAGTCACACAGAAAAGGACACTTCTCATAAGGTATCACTTATAGAGGGAATGTAAAAACCGTTACACTTGAACTGAATTACAAAACAGAACAGAGTCACACATGCAGAAAACACACTATGGCTGCTTAATGGGAAAGGTGAGGTGGGGTGATACATAAAACAAGGGTTTCAAATTAGCTCAGATACCGTTCCATAAACCCAATATGTAATAGACAAGACCTACTCCTTGCTCAGAGAACTGGACTCAACACGCCCTATTCACCGCACAAGAATATATCTGACTAGTAATAATCTTAAAACCTATGTATTGATATCTCTCTGTTAGTGTGTCAAGTGGGTGTAAAGCGGCATAAACACAGCAGTGAAAAGCAGCTAAACCCCATTATAAAAATAAATTACTTTGAAAAACCCATGAAACAAAACAGTGAAAGAGAGCGAAATTCTTACACAATGCGTTCAGGGGCTGTGATGCAACCTGGATTGACCATATCTAGACCCACAGCTGGATGAGACATAAGGGTGGACACTCTTGGGGCTGAGAGGTTTGGTGAGGTTGGGTGAGCAAACGCAAACCCTTTAAAGTAATACTGCGTGGTACCCATCGCATGGGTCCCAAATCTCCAGGTTCAAGGGCATCTTCCTACATCGAAACCATGCATGAGAAACCCAGAAGATGGTACACCGTGTGATGGGGAAAGGTTTCTAAAACGCACCTCATTTCTCATCTGCTTGTGCCCGGGTTCGCCATTCCAGCCACTTTACTAGCAATCTCCCTCCTTGGAGCATCAGCACCTTTAACCTCCTGTTCCGTACAGGTTGCAATTTGTCCTGAGGATGAACGGGAAGACGTGGAACCAATGAGAGACTAGCTCTTGGTGTTGGGACAGGCACAGGTCACTCTATTTTCCCATCAGGAAGAAGAATTAACCACAGGCTCAGCCTGCCCCCCGGAACCAGAACAGGGCCTGAAGCCATCCTGCGCTTTTGCGGCCATCTCCCAAAAACGCGAGTTGTAAAATGGAGGTTCAGGGCACTGCAATTCACAAACCTGCAGAGTTATAAATGATAACTCTCGTCCACAAATATATTGAGGGAAGGCAAAGAAGAGGATTTGAAATCAAGGCAGAATTGCAGGAAACAGATTTCAGGAGGTAGATTCGAATCGCCCTTAAAGCACATGAAAAGCGGCAAAATGTTGACAATGATGCCCTTGGCCAAAAAGGGCGTATGCGTTTTTTCCTGAATATATTCAGGAAAAAACGCATACGCCCTTTTTGGCCAACCAAGCAACCTGGAAAGGCAAATCAGCGCTACAAAGATGTCTCGCTTCCCATCGGTTAAAAAGGCCATGCTGAAAAAAGTGTCAAAACCAGAAATGCAGGACAGGCCATGGAGAAATGGGAGCCTTGCTACACTGATGGGCGGGATGTAAATTGCCAACAGCCACTCTGGAGAAGCGTACGGTGAGTCCTGAAACAACTAAAAAACAAAGCTTAGAGAGCATAGGGCACTTCCACTAATGGGGGTATAAATTGGGAAAATTAAAAATCAGCAAAACACAAGCACCCCAAAGTTTAGGACTGCTCTGTTGACAAGGACCTCCACTTCATTCCACCTTCAATATCCCAGGAAAGAGAAAAATGGATAAAGAAGTTGTGGTCCTTATGTACAATGGAATATCACTCAGCCGTGAAATCAATGTCATAAGGCTAGTAGCAGCATGATGAGTGGATTTAGGTACGACGACTCTAAGTGAAATAAGACACACAGAAAAGGACACTTCTCATAAGGTATCACTTATAGAGGGAATGTAAAAACCGTTACACTTGAACTGAATTACAAAACAGAACAGAGTCACACATGCAGAAAACACACTATGGCTGCTTAACGGGAAAGGTGAGGTGGGGTGATACATAAAACAAGGGTTTCAAATTAGCTCAGATACCGTTCCATAAACCCAATATGTAATAGACAAGACCTACTCCTTGCTCAGAGAACTGGACTCAACACGCCCTATTCACCGCACAAGAATATATCTGACTAGTAATAATCTTAAAACCTATGTATTGATATCTCTCTGTTAGTGTGTCAAGTGGGTAAAAAGCGGCATAAACACAGCAGTGAAAAGCAGCTAAACCCCATTATAAAAATAAATTACTTTGAAAAACCCATGAAACAAAGACAGTGAAAGAGAGAGAAATTCTTACACAATGCGTTCAGGGGCTGTGATGCAACCTGGATTGACCATATCTAGACCCACAGCTGGATGAGACATAAGGGTGGACACTGTTGCGGCTGAGAGGTTTGGTGAGGTTGGGTGAGCAAACGCAGACCCTTTAAAGTAATACTGCGTGGTACCCATCGCATGGGTCCCAAATCTCCAGGTTCAAGGGCATCTTCCTACATCGAAAACATGCATGAGATACCCAGAAGATGGTACACCGTGTGATGGGGAAAGGTTTCTAAAACGCACCTCATTTCTCATCTGCTTGTGCCCGGGTTCGCCATTCCAGCCACTTTACTAGCAATCTCCCTCCTTGGAGCATCAGCACCTTTAACCTCCTGTTCCGTACAGGTTGCAATTTGTACTGAGGATGAACGGGAAGACGTGGAACCAATGAAAGACTAGCTCTTGGTGTTGGGACAGGCACAGGTCACTCTATTTTCCCATCAGGAAGAAGAATTAACCACAGGCTCAGCCTGCCCCCCGGAACCAGAACAGGGCCTGAAGCCATCCTGCGCTTTTGCGGCCAGCTCCCTAAAAAGCGAGTTGTAAAATGGAGCTTCAGGGCACTGCAATTCACAAACCTGCAGAGTTATAAATGATAACTCTCATCCACAAATATATTGAGGGAAGGCAAAGAAGAGGATTTGAAATCAAGGCAGAATTGCAGGAAACAGATTTCAGGAGGTAGATTCGAATCGCCTTTAAAGCACATGAAAAGCGGCAAAACGTTGACAATGATGCCCTTGGCCAAAAAGGGCGTATGCGTTTTTTCCTGAATATATTCAGGAAAAAACGCATACGCCCTTTTTGGCCAACCAAGCAACCGGGAAAGGCAAATCAGCGCTACAAAGATGTCTCGCTTCCCATCGGTCAAAAGGGCCATGCTGAAAAAAGTGTCAAAACCAGAAATGCAGGACAGGCCATGGAGAAATGGGAGCCTTGCTACACTGATGGGCGGGATGTAAATTGCCAACAGCCACTCTGGAGAAGAGTACGGTGTGTCCTGAAACATCTAAAAAACACAGCTTAGAGAGCATAGGGCACTTCCACTCATGGGGGTATAAATTGGGAAAATGAAAAATCAGCAAGACACAAGCACCCCAAAGTTTAGGACTGCTCTGTTGACAAGGACCTCCACTTCATTCCACCTTCAATATCCCAGGAAAGAGAAAAATGGATAAAGAAGTTGTGGTCCTTAAGTACAATGGAATATCACTCAGCCGTGAAATCAATGTCATAAGGCTAGTAGCAGCATGATGAGTGGATTTAGGTACGACGACTCTAAGTGAAATAAGTCACACAGAAAAGGACACTTCTCATAAGGTATCACTTATAGAGGGAATGTAAAAACCGTTACACTTGAACTGAATTACAAAACAGAACAGAGTCACACATGCAGAAAACACACTATGGCTGCTTAACGGGAAAGGTGAGGTGGGGTGATACATAAAACAAAGGTTTCAAATTAGCTCAGATACCGTTCCATAAACCCAATATGTAATAGACAAGACCTACTCCTTGCTCAGAGAACTGGACTCAACACGCCCTATTCACCGCACAAGAATATATCTGACTAGTAATAATCTTAAAACCTGTGTATCGATATCTCTTTGTTAGTGTGTCAAGTGGGTAAAAAGCGGCATAAACACAGCAGTGAAAAGCAGCTAAACCCCATTATAAAAATAAATTACTTTGAAAAACCCATGAAACAAAGACAGTGAAAGAGAGAGAAATTCTTACACAATGCGTTCAGGGGCTGTGATGCAACCTGGATTGACCATATCTAGACCCACAGCTGGATGAGACATAAGGGTGGACACTGTTGCGGCTGAGAGGTTTGGTGAGGTTGGGTGAGCAAACGCAGACCCTTTAAAGTAATACTGCGTGGTACCCACCGCATGGGTCCCAAATCTCCAGGTTCAAGGGCATCTTCCTACATCGAAAACATGCATGAGATACCCAGAAGATGGTACACCGTGTGATGGGGAAAGGTTTCTAAAACGCACCTCATTTCTCATCTCCTTGTGCCCGGGTTCGCCATTCCAGCCGCTTTACTAGCAATCTCCCTACTTGGAGCATCAGCACCTTTAACCTCCTGTTCCGTACAGGTTGCAATTTGTCCTGAGGATGAACGGGAAGACGTGGAACCAATGAGAGACTAGCTCTTGGTGTTGGGACAGGCACAGGTCACTCTATTTTCCCATCAGGAAGAAGAATTAACCACAGGCTCAGCCTGCCCCCCGGAACCAGAACAGGGCCTGAAGCCATCCTGCGCTATTGCGGCCAGGTACCTAAAAAGCGAGTTGTAAAATGGAGGTTCAGGGCACTGCAATTCACAAACCTGCAGACTTATAAATGATAACTCTCGTCCACAAATATATTGAGGGAAGGCAAAGAAGAGGATTTGAAATCAAGGCAGAATTGCAGAAAACAGATTTCAGGAGGTAGATTCGAATCGCCTTTAAAGCACATGAAAAGCGGCAAAACGTTGACAATGATGCCCTTGGCCAAAAAGGGCGTATGCGTTTTTTCCTGAATATATTCAGGAAAAAACGCATACGCACTTTTTGGCCAACCAAGCAACCTGGAAAGGCAAATCAGCGCTACAAAGATGTCTCGCTTCCCATCGGTTAAAAAGGCCATGCTGAAAAAAGTGTCAAAACCAGAAATGCAGGACAGGCCATGGAGAAATGGGAGCCTTGCTACACTGATGGGCGGGATGTAAATTGCCAACAGCCACTCTGGAGAAGCGTACGGTGAGTCCTGAAACATCTAAAAAACAAAGCTTAGAGAGCATACGGCACTTCCACTCATGGGGTTATAAATTGGGAAAATTAAAAATCAGCAAGACACAAGCACCCCAAAGTTTAGGGCTGCTCTGTTGACAAGGACCTCCACTTCATTCCACCTTCAATATCCCAGGAAAGAGAAAAATGGATAAAGATGTTGTGGTCCATATGTACAATGGAATATCACTCAGCCATGAAATCAATGTCATAAGGCTAGTAGCAGCATGATGAGTGGATTTAGGTACGACGATTCTAAGTGAAATAAGTCACACAGAAAAGGACACTTCTCATAAGGTATCACTTATAGAGGGAATGTAAAAACCGTTACACTTGAACTGAATTACAAAACAGAACAGAGTCACACATGCAGAAAACACACTATGGCTGCTTAAAGGGAAAGGTGAGGTGGGGTGATACATAAAACAAGGGTTTCAAATTAGCTCAGATACCGTTCCATAAAACCAATATGTAATAGACAAGACCTACTCCTTGCTCAGAGAACTGGACTCAACACGCCCTATTCACCGCACAAGAATATATCTGACTAGTAATAATCTTAAAACCTATGTATTGATATCTCTCTGTTAGTGTGTCAAGTGGGTGTAAAGCGGCCTAAACACAGCAGTGAAAAGCAGCTAAACCCCATTATAAAAATAAATTATTTTGAAAAACCCATGAAACAAAGACAGTGAAAGAGAGCGAAATTCTTACACAATTCGTTCAGGGGCTGTGATGCAACCTGCATTGACCATATCTAGACCCACAGCTGGATGAGACATAAGGGTGGACACTCTTGGGGCTGAGAGGTTTGGTGAGGTTGGGTGAGCAAACGCAGACCCTTTAAAGTAATACTGCGTGGTACCCATCGCATGGGTCCCAAATCTCCAGGTTCAAGGGCATCTTCCTACATCGAAAACATGCATGAGAAACCCAGAAGATGGTACACCGTGTGATGGGGAAAGGTTTCTAAAACGCACCTCATTTCTCATCTCCTTGTGCTCGGGTTCGCCATTCCAGCCACTTTACTAGCAATCTCCCTCCTTGGAGCATCATCACGTTTAACCTCCTTTTCCGTACAGGTTTATATTTGTCCTGAGGATGAACGGGAAGACGTGGAACCAATGAGAGACTAGCTCTTGGTGTTGGGACAGGCACAGGTCACTCTATTTTCCCATCAGGAAGAAGAATTAACCACAGGCTCAGCCTGCCCCCCGGAACAAGAACAGGGCCTGAAGCCATCCTGCGCTTTTGCGGCCATCTCCCAAAAACGCGAGTTGTAAAATGGAGGTTCAGGGCACTGCAATTCACAAACGTGCACAGTTATAAATGATAACTCTCGTCCACAAATATATTGAGGGAAGGCAAAGAAGAGGATTTGAAATCAAGGCAGAATTGCAGGAAACAGATTTCAGGAGGTAGATTCGAATCGCCTTTAAAGCACATGAAAAGCGGCAAAACGTTGACAATGAGGCCCTTGGCCAAAAAGGGCGTATGCGTTTTTTCCTGAATATATTCAGGAAAAAACGCATACGCCCTTTTTGGCCAACCAAGCAACCTGGAAAGGCAAATCAGCGCTACAAAGATGTCTCGCTTCAAATCGGTTAAAAGTGCCATGCTGAAAAAAGTGTCAAAACCAGAAATGCAGGACAGGCCATGGAGAAATGGGAGCCTTGCTACACTGATGGGCGGGATGTAAATTGCCAACAGCCACTCTGGAGAAGCGTACGGTGAGTCCTGAAACATCTAAAAAACACAGCTTAGAGAGCATAGGGCACTTCCACTCATGGGGTTATAAATTGGGAAAATTAAAAATCAGCAAGACACAAGCACCCCAAAGTTTAGGGCTGCTCTGTTGACAAGGACCTCCACTTCATTCCACCTTCAATATCCCAGGAAAGAGAAAAATGGATAAAGAAGTTGTGGTCCTTATGTACAATGCAATATCACTCAGCCGTGAAATCAATGTCATAAGGCTAGTAGCAGCATGATGAGTGGATTTAGGTACGACGAATCTAAGTGAAATAAGTCACACAGAAAAGGACACTTCTCATAAGGTATCACTTATAGAGGGAATGTAAAAACCGTTACACTTGAACTGAATTACAAAACAGAACAGAGTCACACATGCAGAAAACACACTATGGCTGCTTAACGGGAAAGGTGAGGTGGGGTGATACATAAAACAAGGGTTTCAAATTAGCTCAGATACCGTTCCATAAACCCAATATGTAATAGACAAGACCTACTCCTTGCTCAGAGAACTGGACTCAACACGCCCTATTCACCGCACAAGAATATATCTGACTAGTAATAATCTTAAAACCTATGTATTGATATCTCTCTGTTAGTGTGTCAAGTGGGTGTAAAGCGGCCTAAACACAGCAGTGAAAAGCAGCTAAACCCCATTATAAAAATAAATTACTTTGAAAAACCCATGAAACAAAGACAGTGAAAGAGAGCGAAATTCTTACACAATTCTTTCAGGGGCTGTGATGCAACCTGGATTGACCATATCTAGACCCACAGCTGGATGAGACATAAGGGTGGACACTCTTGGGGCTGAGAGGTTTGGTGAGGTTGGGTGAGCAAACGCAGACCCTTTAAAGTAATACTGCGTGGTACCCATCGCATGGGTCCCAAATCTCCAGGTTCAAGGGCATCTTCCTACATCGAAAACATGCATGAGAAACCCAGAAGATGGTACACCGTGTGATGGGGAAAGGTTTCTAAAACGCACCTCATTTCTCATCTCCTTGTGCTCGGGTTCGCCATTCCAGCCACTTTACTAGCAATCTCCCTCCTTGGAGCATCATCACGTTTAACCTCCTTTTCCGTACAGGTTTATATTTGTCCTGAGGATGAACGGGAAGACGTGGAACCAATGAGAGACTAGCTCTTGGTGTTGGGACAGGCACAGGTCACTCTATTTTCCCATCAGGAAGAAGAATTAACCACAGGCTCAGCCTGCCCCCCGGAACAAGAACAGGGCCTGAAGCCATCCTGCGCTTTTGCGGCCATCTCCCAAAAACGCGAGTTGTAAAATGGAGGTTCAGGGCACTGCAATTCACAAACGTGCAGAGTTATAAATGATAACTCTCGTCCACAAATATATTGAGGGAAGGCAAAGAAGAGGATTTGAAATCAAGGCAGAATTGCAGGAAACAGATTTCAGGAGGTAGATTCGAATCGCCTTTAAAGCACATGAAAAGCGGCAAAACGTTGACAATGATGCCCTTGGCCAAAAAGGGCGTATGCGTTTTTTCCTGAATATATTCAGGAAAAAACGCATACGCCCTTTTTGGCCAACCAAGCAACCTGGAAAGGCAAATCAGCGCTACAAAGATGTCTCGCTTCCCATCGGTTAAAAGGGCCATGCTGAAAAAAGTGTCAAAACCAGAAATGCAGGACAGGCCATGGAGAAATGGGAGCCTTGCTACACTGATGGGCGGGATGTAAATTGCCAACAGCCACTCTGGAGAAGCGTACGGTGAGTCCTGAAACATCTAAAAAACACAGCTTAGAGAGCATAGGGCACTTCCACTCATGGGGTTATAAATTGGGAAAATTAAAAATCAGCAAGACACAAGCACCCCAAAGTTTAGGGCTGCTCTGTTGACAAGGACCTCCACTTCATTCCACCTTCAATATCCCAGGAAAGAGAAAAATGGATAAAGAAGTTGTGGTCCTTATGTACAATGGAATATCACTCAGCCGTGAAATCAATGTCATAAGGCTAGTAGCAGCATGATGAGTGGATATAGGTACGACGATTCTAAGTGAAATAAGTCACACAGAAAAGGACACTTCTCATAAGGTATCACTTATACAGGGAATGTAAAAACCGTTACACTTGAACTGAATCAGAAAACAGAACAGAGTCACACATGCAGAAAACACACTATGGCTGCTTAACGGGAAAGGTGAGGTGGGGTGATACATAAAACAAGGGTTTCAAATTAGCTCAGATACCGTTCCATAAACCCAATATGTAATAGACAAGACCTACTCCTTGCTCAGAGAACTGGACTCAACACGCCCTATTCACCGCACAAGAATATATCTGACTAGTAATAATCTTAAAACCTATGTATTGATATCTCTCTGTTAGTGTGTCAAGTGGGTAAAAAGCGGCATAAACACAGCAGTGAAAAGCAGCTAAAGCCCATTATAAAAATAAATTACTTTGAAAAACCCATGAAACAAAGACAGTGAAAGAGATCGAAATTCTTACACAATGCGTTCAGGGGCTGTGATGCAACCTGGATTGACCATATCTAGACCCACAGCTGGATGAGACCTAAGGGTGGACACTGTTGCGGCTGAGAGGTTTGGTGAGGTTGGGTGAGCAAACGCAGACCCTTTAAATAATACTGCGTGGTACCCATCGCATGGGTCCCAAATCTCCAGGTTCAAGGGCATCTTCCTACATCGAAAACATGCATGAGATACCCAGAAGATGGTACACCGTGTGATGGGGAAAGGTTTCTAAAACGCACCTCATTTCTCATCTGCTTGTGCCCGGGTTCGCCATTCCAGCCACTTTACTAGCAATCTCCCTCCTTGGAGCATCAGCACCTTTAACCTCCTGTTCCGTACAGGTTGCAATTTGTCCTGAGGATGAACGGGAAGACGTGGAACCAATGAAAGACTAGCTCTTGGTGTTGGGACAGGCACAGGTCACTCTATTTTCCCATCAGGAAGAAGAATTAACCACAGGCTCAGCCTGCCCCCCGGAACCAGAACAGGGCCTGAAGCCATCCTGCGCTTTTGCGGCCAGCTCCCTAAAAAGCGAGTTGTAAAATGGAGGTTCAGGGCACTGCAATTCACAAACCTGCAGAGTTATAAATGATAACTCTCATCCACAAATATATTGAGGGAAGGCAAAGAAGAGGATTTGAAATCAAGGCAGAATTGCAGGAAACAGATTTCAGGAGGTAGATTCGAATCGCCTTTAAAGCACATGAAAAGCGGCAAAACGTTGACAATGATGCCCTTGGCCAAAAAGGGCGTATGCGTTTTTTCCTGAATATATTCAGGAAAAAACGCATACGCCCTTTTTGGCCAACCAAGCAACCGGGAAAGGCAAATCAGCGCTACAAAGATGTCTCGCTTCCCATCGGTCAAAAGGGCCATGCTGAAAAAAGTGTCAAAACCAGAAATGCAGGACAGGCCATGGAGAAATGGGAGCCTTGCTACACTGATGGGCGGGATGTAAATTGCCAACAGCCACTCTGGAGAAGCGTACGGTGAGTCCTGAAACATCTAAAAAACACAGCTTAGAGAGCATAGGGCACTTCCACTCATGGGGTTATAAATTGGGAAAATTAAAAATCAGCAAGACACAAGCACCCCAAAGTTTAGGGCTGCTCTGTTGACAAGGACCTCCACTTCATTCCACCTTCAATATCCCAGGAAAGAGAAAAATGGATAAAGAAGTTGTGGTCCTTATGTACAATGGAATATCACTCAGCCGTGAAATCAATGTCATAAGGCTAGTAGCAGCATGATGAGTGGATTTAGGTACGACGATTCTAAGTGAAATAAGTCACACAGAAAAGGACACTTCTCATAAGGTATCACTTATACAGGGAATGTAAAAACCGTTACACTTGAACTGAATCAGAAAACAGAACAGAGTCACACATGCAGAAAACACACTATGGCTGCTTAACGGGAAAGGTGAGGTGGGGTGATACATAAAACAAGGGTTTCAAATTAGCTCAGATACCGTTCCATAAACCCAATATGTAATAGACAAGACCTACTCCTTGCTCAGAGAACTGGACTCAACACGCCCTATTCACCGCACAAGAATATATCTGACTAGTAATAATCTTAAAACCTATGTATTGATATCTCTCTGTTAGTGTGTCAAGTGGGTAAAAAGCGGCATAAACACAGCAGTGAAAAGCAGCTAAAGCCCATTATAAAAATAAATTACTTTGAAAAACCCATGAAACAAAGACAGTGAAAGAGATCGAAATTCTTACACAATGCGTTCAGGGGCTGTGATGCAACCTGGATTGACCATATCTAGACCCACAGCTGGATGAGACCTAAGGGTGGACACTGTTGCGGCTGAGAGGTTTGGTGAGGTTGGGTGAGCAAACGCAGACCCTTTAAATAATACTGCGTGGTACCCATCGCATGGGTCCCAAATCTCCAGGTTCAAGGGCATCTTCCTACATCGAAAACATGCATGAGATACCCAGAAGATGGTACACCGTGTGATGGGGAAAGGTTTCTAAAACGCACCTCATTTCTCATCTGCTTGTGCCCGGGTTCGCCATTCCAGCCACTTTACTAGCAATCTCCCTCCTTGGAGCATCAGCACCTTTAACCTCCTGTTCCGTACAGGTTGCAATTTGTACTGAGGATGAACGGGAAGACGTGGAACCAATGAAAGACTAGCTCTTGGTGTTGGGACAGGCACAGGTCACTCTATTTTCCCATCAGGAAGAAGAATTAACCACAGGCTCAGCCTGCCCCCCGGAACCAGAACAGGGCCTGAAGCCATCCTGCGCTTTTGCGGCCAGCTCCCTAAAAAGCGAGTTGTAAAATGGAGGTTCAGGGCACTGCAATTCACAAACCTGCAGAGTTATAAATGATAACTCTCATCCACAAATATATTGAGGGAAGGCAAAGAAGAGGATTTGAAATCAAGGCAGAATTGCAGGAAACAGATTTCAGGAGGTAGATTCGAATCGCCTTTAAAGCACATGAAAAGCGGCAAAACGTTGACAATGATGCCCTTGGCCAAAAAGGGCGTATGCGTTTTTTCCTGAATATATTCAGGAAAAAACGCATACGCCCTTTTTGGCCAACCAAGCAACCGGGAAAGGCAAATCAGCGCTACAAAGATGTCTCGCTTCCCATCGGTCAAAAGGGCCATGCTGAAAAAAGTGTCAAAACCAGAAATGCCGGACAGGTCATGGAGAAATGGGAGCCTTGCTACACTGATGGGCGGGATGTAAATTGCCAACAGCCACTCTGGAGAAGCGTACGGTGAGTCCTGAAACATCTAAAAAACAAAGCTTAGAGAGCATAGGGCACTTCCACTCATGGGGTTATAAATTGGGAAAATTATAAATCAGCAAGACACAAGCACCCCAAAGTTTAGGGCTGCTCTGTTGACAAGGACCTCCACTTCATTCTACCTTCAATATCCCAGGAAAGAGAAAAATGGATAAAGAAGTTGTGGTCCTTATGTACAATGGAATATCACTCAGCCGTGAAATCAATGTCATAAGGCTAGTAGCAGCATGATGAGTGGATTTAGGTACGACGACTCTAAGTGAAATAAGTCACACAGAAAAGGACACTTCTCATAAGGTATCACTTATAGAGGGAATGTAAAAACCGTTACACTTGAACTGAATTACAAAACAGAACAGAGTCACACATGCAGAAAACACACTATGGCTGCTTAACGGGAAAGGTGAGGTGGGGTGATACATAAAACAAGGGTTTCAAATTAGCTCAGATACCGTTCCATAAACCCAATATGTAATAGACAAGACCTACTCCTTGCTCAGAGAACTGGACTCAACACGCCCTATTCACCGCACAAGAATATATCTGACTAGTAATAATCTTAAAACCTATGTATTGATATCTCTCTGTTAGTGTGTCAAGTGGGTGTAAAGCGGCATAAACACAGCAGTGAAAAGCAGCTAAACCCCATTATAAAAATAAATTACTTTGAAAAACCCATGAAACAAAGACAGTGAAAGAGAGGGAAATTCTTACACAATTCGTTCAGGGGCTGTGATGCAACCTGGATTGACCATATCTAGAACCACAGCTGGATGAGACATAAGGGTGGACACTCTTGGGGCTGAGAGGTTTGGTGAGGTTGGGTGAGCAAACGCAGACCCTTTAAAGTAATACTGCGTGGTACCCATCGCATGGGTCCCAAATCTCCAGGTTCAAGGTCATCTTCCTACATCGAAAACATGCATGAGATACCCAGAAGATGGTACACCGTGTGATGGGGAAAGGTTTCTAAAACGCACCTCATTTCTCATCTGCTTGTGCCCGGGTTCGCCATTCCAGCCACTTTACTAGCAATCTCCCTCCTTGGAGCATCAGCACCTTTAATCTCCTGTTCCGTATAGGTTGCAATTTGTCCTGAGGATAAACGGGAAGACGTGGAACCAATGAAAGACTAGCTCTTGGTGTTGGGACAGGCACAGGTCACTCTATTTTCCCATCAGGAAGAAGAATTAACCACAGGCTCAGCCTGCCCCACGGAACCAGAACAGGGCCTGAAGCCATCCTGCGCTTTTGCGGCCAGCTCCCTAAAAAGCGAGTTGTAAAATGGAGGTTCAGGGCACTGCAATTCACAAACCTGCAGAGTTATAAATGATAACTCTCATCCACAAATATATTGAGGGAAGGCAAAGAAGAGGATTTGAAATCAAGGCAGAATTGCAGGAAACAGATTTCAGGAGGTAGATTCGAATCGCCTTTAAAGCACATGAAAAGCGGCAAAACGTTGACAATGATGCCCTTGGCCAAAAAGGGCGTATGCGTTTTTTCCTGAATATATTCAGGAAAAAACGCATACGCCCTTTTTGGCCAACCAAGCAACCTGGAAAGGCAAATCAGCGCTACAAAGATGTCTCGCTTCCCATCGGTCAAAAGGGCCATGCTGAAAAAAGTGTCAAAACCAGAAATGCAGGACAGGCCATGGAGAAATGGGAGCCTTGCTACACTGATGGGCGGGATGTAAATTGCCAACAGCCACTCTGGAGAAGCGTACGGTGAGTCCTGAAACATCTAAAAAACACAGCTTAGAGAGCATAGGGCACTTCCACTCATGGGGTTATAAATTGGGAAAATGAAAAATCAGCAAGACACAAGCACCCCAAAGTTTAGGGCTGCTCTGTTGACAAGGACCTCCACTTCATTCCACCTTCAATATCCCAGGAAAGAGAAAAATGGATAAAGAAGTTGTGGTCCTTATGTACAATGGAATATCACTCAGCCGTGAAATCAATGTCATAAGGCTAGTAGCAGCATGATGAGTGGATTTAGGTACGACGAATCTAAGTGAAATAAGTCACACAGAAAAGGACACTTCTCATAAGGTATCACTTATAGAGGGAATGTAAAAACCGTTACACTTGAACTGAATTACAAAACAGAACAGAGTCACACATGCAGAAAACACACTATGGCTGCTTAACGGGAAAGGTGAGGTGGGGTGATACATAAAACAAGGGTTTCAAATTAGCTCAGATACCGTTCCATAAACCCAATATGTAATAGACAAGACCTACTCCTTGCTCAGAGAACTGGACTCAACACGCCCTATTCACCGCACAAGAATATATCTGACTAGTAATAATCTTAAAACCTATGTATTGATATCTCTCTGTTAGTGTGTCAAGTGGGTGTAAAGCGGCCTAAACACAGCAGTGAAAAGCAGCTAAACCCCATTATAAAAATAAATTACTTTGAAAAACCCATGAAACAAAGACAGTGAAAGAGAGAGAAATTCTTACACAATGCGTTCAGGGGCTGTGATGGAACCTGGATTGACCATATCTAGACCCACAGCTGGATGAGACATAAGGGTGGACACTGTTGCGGCTGAGAGGTTTGGTGAGGTTGGGTGAGCAAACGCAGACCCTTTAAAGTAATACTGCGTGGTACCCACCGCATGGGTCCCAAATCTCCAGGTTCAAGGGCATCTTCCTACATCGAAAACATGCATGAGATACCCAGAAGATGGTACACCGTGTGATGGGGAAAGGTTTCTAAAACGCACCTCATTTCTCATCTCCTTGTGCCCGGGTTCGCCATTCCAGCCGCTTTACTAGCAATCTCCCTACTTGGAGCATCAGCACCTTTAACCTCCTGTTCCGTACAGGTTGCAATTTGTCCTGAGGATGAACGGGAAGACGTGGAACCAATGAGAGACTAGCTCTTGGTGTTGGGACAGGCACAGGTCACTCTATTTTCCCATCAGGAAGAAGAATTAACCACAGGCTCAGCCTGCCCCCCGGAACCAGAACAGGGCCTGAAGCCATCCTGCGCTATTGCGGCCAGGTACCTAAAAAGCGAGTTGTAAAATGGAGGTTCAGGGCACTGCAATTCACAAACCTGCAGACTTATAAATGATAACTCTCGTCCACAAATATATTGAGGGAAGGCAAAGAAGAGGATTTGAAATCAAGGCAGAATTGCAGGAAACAGATTTCAGGAGGTAGATTCGAATCGCCTTTAAAGCACATGAAAAGCGGCAAAACGTTGACAATGATGCCCTTGGCCAAAAAGGGCGTATGCGTTTTTTCCTGAATATATTCAGGAAAAAACGCATACGCCCTTTTTGGCCAACCAAGCAACCTGGAAAGGCAAATCAGCGCTACAAAGATGTCTCGCTTCCCATCGGTTAAAAAGGCCATGCTGAAAAAAGTGTCAAAACCAGAAATGCAGGACAGGCCATGGAGAAATGGGAGCCTTGCTACACTGATGGGCGGGATGTAAATTGCCAACAGCCACTCTGGAGAAGCGTACGGTGAGTCCTGAAACATCTAAAAAACAAAGCTTAGAGAGCATACGGCACTTCCACTCATGGGGTTATAAATTGGGAAAATTAAAAATCAGCAAGACACAAGCACCCCAAAGTTTAGGGCTGCTCTGTTGACAAGGACCTCCACTTCATTCCACCTTCAATATCCCAGGAAAGAGAAAAATGGATAAAGATGTTGTGGTCCATATGTACAATGGAATATCACTCAGCCATGAAATCAATGTCATAAGGCTAGTAGCAGCATGATGAGTGGATTTAGGTACGACGATTCTAAGTGAAATAAGTCACACAGAAAAGGACACTTCTCATAAGGTATCACTTATAGAGGGAATGTAAAAACCGTTACACTTGAACTGAATTACAAAACAGAACAGAGTCACACATGCAGAAAACACACTATGGCTGCTTAAAGGGAAAGGTGAGGTGGGGTGATACATAAAACAAGGGTTTCAAATTAGCTCAGATACCGTTCCATAAAACCAATATGTAATAGACAAGACCTACTCCTTGCTCAGAGAACTGGACTCAACACGCCCTATTCACCGCACAAGAATATATCTGACTAGTAATAATCTTAAAACCTATGTATTGATATCTCTCTGTTAGTGTGTCAAGTGGGTGTAAAGCGGCCTAAACACAGCAGTGAAAAGCAGCTAAACCCCATTATAAAAATAAATTATTTTGAAAAACCCATGAAACAAAGACAGTGAAAGAGAGCGAAATTCTTACACAATTCGTTCAGGGGCTGTGATGCAACCTGCATTGACCATATCTAGACCCACAGCTGGATGAGACATAAGGGTGGACACTCTTGGGGCTGAGAGGTTTGGTGAGGTTGGGTGAGCAAACGCAGACCCTTTAAAGTAATACTGCGTGGTACCCATCGCATGGGTCCCAAATCTCCAGGTTCAAGGGCATCTTCCTACATCGAAAACATGCATGAGAAACCCAGAAGATGGTACACCGTGTGATGGGGAAAGGTTTCTAAAACGCACCTCATTTCTCATCTCCTTGTGCTCGGGTTCGCCATTCCAGCCACTTTACTAGCAATCTCCCTCCTTGGAGCATCATCACGTTTAACCTCCTTTTCCGTACAGGTTTATATTTGTCCTGAGGATGAACGGGAAGACGTGGAACCAATGAGAGACTAGCTCTTGGTGTTGGGACAGGCACAGGTCACTCTATTTTCCCATCAGGAAGAAGAATTAACCACAGGCTCAGCCTGCCCCCCGGAACAAGAACAGGGCCTGAAGCCATCCTGCGCTTTTGCGGCCATCTCCCAAAAACGCGAGTTGTAAAATGGAGGTTCAGGGCACTGCAATTCACAAACGTGCAGAGTTATAAATGATAACTCTCGTCCACAAATATATTGAGGGAAGGCAAAGAAGAGGATTTGAAATCAAGGCAGAATTGCAGGAAACAGATTTCAGGAGGTAGATTCGAATCGCCTTTAAAGCACATGAAAAGCGGCAAAACGTTGACAATGAGGCCCTTGGCCAAAAAGGGCGTATGCGTTTTTTCCTGAATATATTCAGGAAAAAACGCATACGCCCTTTTTGGCCAACCAAGCAACCTGGAAAGGCAAATCAGCGCTACAAAGATGTCTCGCTTCAAATCGGTTAAAAGTGCCATGCTGAAAAAAGTGTCAAAACCAGAAATGCAGGACAGGCCATGGAGAAATGGGAGCCTTGCTACACTGATGGGCGGGATGTAAATTGCCAACAGCCACTCTGGAGAAGCGTACGGTGAGTCCTGAAACATCTAAAAAACACAGCTTAGAGAGCATAGGGCACTTCCACTCATGGGGTTATAAATTGGGAAAATTAAAAATCAGCAAGACACAAGCACCCCAAAGTTTAGGGCTGCTCTGTTGACAAGGACCTCCACTTCATTCCACCTTCAATATCCCAGGAAAGAGAAAAATGGATAAAGAAGTTGTGGTCCTTATGTACAATGCAATATCACTCAGCCGTGAAATCAATGTCATAAGGCTAGTAGCAGCATGATGAGTGGATTTAGGTACGACGAATCTAAGTGAAATAAGTCACACAGAAAAGGACACTTCTCATAAGGTATCACTTATAGAGGGAATGTAAAAACCGTTACACTTGAACTGAATTACAAAACAGAACAGAGTCACACATGCAGAAAACACACTATGGCTGCTTAACGGGAAAGGTGAGGTGGGGTGATACATAAAACAAGGGTTTCAAATTAGCTCAGATACCGTTCCATAAACCCAATATGTAATAGACAAGACCTACTCCTTGCTCAGAGAACTGGACTCAACACGCCCTATTCACCGCACAAGAATATATCTGACTAGTAATAATCTTAAAACCTATGTATTGATATCTCTCTGTTAGTGTGTCAAGTGGGTGTAAAGCGGCCTAAACACAGCAGTGAAAAGCAGCTAAACCCCATTATAAAAATAAATTACTTTGAAAAACCCATGAAACAAAGACAGTGAAAGAGAGCGAAATTCTTACACAATTCTTTCAGGGGCTGTGATGCAACCTGGATTGACCATATCTAGACCCACAGCTGGATGAGACATAAGGGTGGACACTCTTGGGGCTGAGAGGTTTGGTGAGGTTGGGTGAGCAAACGCAGACCCTTTAAAGTAATACTGCGTGGTACCCATCGCATGGGTCCCAAATCTCCAGGTTCAAGGGCATCTTCCTACATCGAAAACATGCATGAGAAACCCAGAAGATGGTACACCGTGTGATGGGGAAAGGTTTCTAAAACGCACCTCATTTCTCATCTCCTTGTGCTCGGGTTCGCCATTCCAGCCACTTTACTAGCAATCTCCCTCCTTGGAGCATCATCACGTTTAACCTCCTTTTCCGTACAGGTTTATATTTGTCCTGAGGATGAACGGGAAGACGTGGAACCAATGAGAGACTAGCTCTTGGTGTTGGGACAGGCACAGGTCACTCTATTTTCCCATCAGGAAGAAGAATTAACCACAGGCTCAGCCTGCCCCCCGGAACAAGAACAGGGCCTGAAGCCATCCTGCGCTTTTGCGGCCATCTCCCAAAAACGCGAGTTGTAAAATGGAGGTTCAGGGCACTGCAATTCACAAACGTGCAGAGTTATAAATGATAACTCTCGTCCACAAATATATTGAGGGAAGGCAAAGAAGAGGATTTGAAATCAAGGCAGAATTGCAGGAAACAGATTTCAGGAGGTAGATTCGAATCGCCTTTAAAGCACATGAAAAGCGGCAAAACGTTGACAATGATGCCCTTGGCCAAAAAGGGCGTATGCGTTTTTTCCTGAATATATTCAGGAAAAAACGCATACGCCCTTTTTGGCCAACCAAGCAACCTGGAAAGGCAAATCAGCGCTACAAAGATGTCTCGCTTCCCATCGGTTAAAAGGGCCATGCTGAAAAAAGTGTCAAAACCAGAAATGCAGGACAGGCCATGGAGAAATGGGAGCCTTGCTACACTGATGGGCGGGATGTAAATTGCCAACAGCCACTCTGGAGAAGCGTACGGTGAGTCCTGAAACATCTAAAAAACACAGCTTAGAGAGCATAGGGCACTTCCACTCATGGGGTTATAAATTGGGAAAATTAAAAATCAGCAAGACACAAGCACCCCAAAGTTTAGGGCTGCTCTGTTGACAAGGACCTCCACTTCATTCCACCTTCAATATCCCAGGAAAGAGAAAAATGGATAAAGAAGTTGTGGTCCTTATGTACAATGGAATATCACTCAGCCGTGAAATCAATGTCATAAGGCTAGTAGCAGCATGATGAGTGGATATAGGTACGACGATTCTAAGTGAAATAAGTCACACAGAAAAGGACACTTCTCATAAGGTATCACTTATACAGGGAATGTAAAAACCGTTACACTTGAACTGAATCAGAAAACAGAACAGAGTCACACATGCAGAAAACACACTATGGCTGCTTAACGGGAAAGGTGAGGTGGGGTGATACATAAAACAAGGGTTTCAAATTAGCTCAGATACCGTTCCATAAACCCAATATGTAATAGACAAGACCTACTCCTTGCTCAGAGAACTGGACTCAACACGCCCTATTCACCGCACAAGAATATATCTGACTAGTAATAATCTTAAAACCTATGTATTGATATCTCTCTGTTAGTGTGTCAAGTGGGTAAAAAGCGGCATAAACACAGCAGTGAAAAGCAGCTAAAGCCCATTATAAAAATAAATTACTTTGAAAAACCCATGAAACAAAGACAGTGAAAGAGATCGAAATTCTTACACAATGCGTTCAGGGGCTGTGATGCAACCTGGATTGACCATATCTAGACCCACAGCTGGATGAGACCTAAGGGTGGACACTGTTGCGGCTGAGAGGTTTGGTGAGGTTGGGTGAGCAAACGCAGACCCTTTAAATAATACTGCGTGGTACCCATCGCATGGGTCCCAAATCTCCAGGTTCAAGGGCATCTTCCTACATCGAAAACATGCATGAGATACCCAGAAGATGGTACACCGTGTGATGGGGAAAGGTTTCTAAAACGCACCTCATTTCTCATCTGCTTGTGCCCGGGTTCGCCATTCCAGCCACTTTACTAGCAATCTCCCTCCTTGGAGCATCAGCACCTTTAACCTCCTGTTCCGTACAGGTTGCAATTTGTACTGAGGATGAACGGGAAGACGTGGAACCAATGAAAGACTAGCTCTTGGTGTTGGGACAGGCACAGGTCACTCTATTTTCCCATCAGGAAGAAGAATTAACCACAGGCTCAGCCTGCCCCCCGGAACCAGAACAGGGCCTGAAGCCATCCTGCGCTTTTGCGGCCAGCTCCCTAAAAAGCGAGTTGTAAAATGGAGGTTCAGGGCACTGCAATTCACAAACCTGCAGAGTTATAAATGATAACTCTCATCCACAAATATATTGAGGGAAGGCAAAGAAGAGGATTTGAAATCAAGGCAGAATTGCAGGAAACAGATTTCAGGAGGTAGATTCGAATCGCCTTTAAAGCACATGAAAAGCGGCAAAACGTTGACAATGATGCCCTTGGCCAAAAAGGGCGTATGCGTTTTTTCCTGAATATATTCAGGAAAAAACGCATACGCCCTTTTTGGCCAACCAAGCAACCGGGAAAGGCAAATCAGCGCTACAAAGATGTCTCGCTTCCCATCGGTCAAAAGGGCCATGCTGAAAAAAGTGTCAAAACCAGAAATGCCGGACAGGTCATGGAGAAATGGGAGCCTTGCTACACTGATGGGCGGGATGTAAATTGCCAACAGCCACTCTGGAGAAGCGTACGGTGAGTCCTGAAACATCTAAAAAACAAAGCTTAGAGAGCATAGGGCACTTCCACTCATGGGGTTATAAATTGGGAAAATTATAAATCAGCAAGACACAAGCACCCCAAAGTTTAGGGCTGCTCTGTTGACAAGGACCTCCACTTCATTCTACCTTCAATATCCCAGGAAAGAGAAAAATGGATAAAGAAGTTGTGGTCCTTATGTACAATGGAATATCACTCAGCCGTGAAATCAATGTCATAAGGCTAGTAGCAGCATGATGAGTGGATTTAGGTACGACGACTCTAAGTGAAATAAGTCACACAGAAAAGGACACTTCTCATAAGGTATCACTTATAGAGGGAATGTAAAAACCGTTACACTTGAACTGAATTACAAAACAGAACAGAGTCACACATGCAGAAAACACACTATGGCTGCTTAACGGGAAAGGTGAGGTGGGGTGATACATAAAACAAGGGTTTCAAATTAGCTCAGATACCGTTCCATAAACCCAATATGTAATAGACAAGACCTACTCCTTGCTCAGAGAACTGGACTCAACACGCCCTATTCACCGCACAAGAATATATCTGACTAGTAATAATCTTAAAACCTATGTATTGATATCTCTCTGTTAGTGTGTCAAGTGGGTGTAAAGCGGCATAAACACAGCAGTGAAAAGCAGCTAAACCCCATTATAAAAATAAATTACTTTGAAAAACCCATGAAACAAAGACAGTGAAAGAGAGGGAAATTCTTACACAATTCGTTCAGGGGCTGTGATGCAACCTGGATTGACCATATCTAGAACCACAGCTGGATGAGACATAAGGGTGGACACTCTTGGGGCTGAGAGGTTTGGTGAGGTTGGGTGAGCAAACGCAGACCCTTTAAAGTAATACTGCGTGGTACCCATCGCATGGGTCCCAAATCTCCAGGTTCAAGGTCATCTTCCTACATCGAAAACATGCATGAGATACCCAGAAGATGGTACACCGTGTGATGGGGAAAGGTTTCTAAAACGCACCTCATTTCTCATCTGCTTGTGCCCGGGTTCGCCATTCCAGCCACTTTACTAGCAATCTCCCTCCTTGGAGCATCAGCACCTTTAATCTCCTGTTCCGTATAGGTTGCAATTTGTCCTGAGGATAAACGGGAAGACGTGGAACCAATGAAAGACTAGCTCTTGGTGTTGGGACAGGCACAGGTCACTCTATTTTCCCATCAGGAAGAAGAATTAACCACAGGCTCAGCCTGCCCCCCGGAACCAGAACAGGGCCTGAAGCCATCCTGCGCTTTTGCGGCCAGCTCCCTAAAAAGCGAGTTGTAAAATGGAGGTTCAGGGCACTGCAATTCACAAACCTGCAGAGTTATAAATGATAACTCTCATCCACAAATATATTGAGGGAAGGCAAAGAAGAGGATTTGAAATCAAGGCAGAATTGCAGGAAACAGATTTCAGGAGGTAGATTCGAATCGCCTTTAAAGCACATGAAAAGCGGCAAAACGTTGACAATGATGCCCTTGGCCAAAAAGGGCGTATGCGTTTTTTCCTGAATATATTCAGGAAAAAACGCATACGCCCTTTTTGGCCAACCAAGCAACCTGGAAAGGCAAATCAGCGCTACAAAGATGTCTCGCTTCCCATCGGTCAAAAGGGCCATGCTGAAAAAAGTGTCAAAACCAGAAATGCAGGACAGGCCATGGAGAAATGGGAGCCTTGCTACACTGATGGGCGGGATGTAAATTGCCAACAGCCACTCTGGAGAAGCGTACGGTGAGTCCTGAAACATCTAAAAAACACAGCTTAGAGAGCATAGGGCACTTCCACTCATGGGGTTATAAATTGGGAAAATGAAAAATCAGCAAGACACAAGCACCCCAAAGTTTAGGGCTGCTCTGTTGACAAGGACCTCCACTTCATTCCACCTTCAATATCCCAGGAAAGAGAAAAATGGATAAAGAAGTTGTGGTCCTTATGTACAATGGAATATCACTCAGCCGTGAAATCAATGTCATAAGGCTAGTAGCAGCATGATGAGTGGATTTAGGTACGACGAATCTAAGTGAAATAAGTCACACAGAAAAGGACACTTCTCATAAGGTATCACTTATAGAGGGAATGTAAAAACCGTTACACTTGAACTGAATTACAAAACAGAACAGAGTCACACATGCAGAAAACACACTATGGCTGCTTAACGGGAAAGGTGAGGTGGGGTGATACATAAAACAAGGGTTTCAAATTAGCTCAGATACCGTTCCATAAACCCAATATGTAATAGACAAGACCTACTCCTTGCTCAGAGAACTGGACTCAACACGCCCTATTCACCGCACAAGAATATATCTGACTAGTAATAATCTTAAAACCTATGTATTGATATCTCTCTGTTAGTGTGTCAAGTGGGTGTAAAGCGGCCTAAACACAGCAGTGAAAAGCAGCTAAACCCCATTATAAAAATAAATTACTTTGAAAAACCCATGAAACAAAGACAGTGAAAGAGAGAGAAATTCTTACACAATGCGTTCAGGGGCTGTGATGGAACCTGGATTGACCATATCTAGACCCACAGCTGGATGAGACATAAGGGTGGACACTGTTGCGGCTGAGAGGTTTGGTGAGGTTGGGTGAGCAAACGCAGACCCTTTAAAGTAATACTGCGTGGTACCCACCGCATGGGTCCCAAATCTCCAGGTTCAAGGGCATCTTCCTACATCGAAAACATGCATGAGATACCCAGAAGATGGTACACCGTGTGATGGGGAAAGGTTTCTAAAACGCACCTCATTTCTCATCTCCTTGTGCCCGGGTTCGCCATTCCAGCCGCTTTACTAGCAATCTCCCTACTTGGAGCATCAGCACCTTTAACCTCCTGTTCCGTACAGGTTGCAATTTGTCCTGAGGATGAACGGGAAGACGTGGAACCAATGAGAGACTAGCTCTTGGTGTTGGGACAGGCACAGGTCACTCTATTTTCCCATCAGGAAGAAGAATTAACCACAGGCTCAGCCTGCCCCCCGGAACCAGAACAGGGCCTGAAGCCATCCTGCGCTATTGCGGCCAGGTACCTAAAAAGCGAGTTGTAAAATGGAGGTTCAGGGCACTGCAATTCACAAACCTGCAGACTTATAAATGATAACTCTCGTCCACAAATATATTGAGGGAAGGCAAAGAAGAGGATTTGAAATCAAGGCAGAATTGCAGGAAACAGATTTCAGGAGGTAGATTCGAATCGCCTTTAAAGCACATGAAAAGCGGCAAAACGTTGACAATGATGCCCTTGGCCAAAAAGGGCGTATGCGTTTTTTCCTGAATATATTCAGGAAAAAACGCATACGCCCTTTTTGGCCAACCAAGCAACCTGGAAAGGCAAATCAGCGCTACAAAGATGTCTCGCTTCCCATCGGTTAAAAAGGCCATGCTGAAAAAAGTGTCAAAACCAGAAATGCAGGACAGGCCATGGAGAAATGGGAGCCTTGCTACACTGATGGGCGGGATGTAAATTGCCAACAGCCACTCTGGAGAAGCGTACGGTGAGTCCTGAAACATCTAAAAAACAAAGCTTAGAGAGCATACGGCACTTCCACTCATGGGGTTATAAATTGGGAAAATTAAAAATCAGCAAGACACAAGCACCCCAAAGTTTAGGGCTGCTCTGTTGACAAGGACCTCCACTTCATTCCACCTTCAATATCCCAGGAAAGAGAAAAATGGATAAAGATGTTGTGGTCCATATGTACAATGGAATATCACTCAGCCATGAAATCAATGTCATAAGGCTAGTAGCAGCATGATGAGTGGATTTAGGTACGACGATTCTAAGTGAAATAAGTCACACAGAAAAGGACACTTCTCATAAGGTATCACTTATAGAGGGAATGTAAAAACCGTTACACTTGAACTGAATTACAAAACAGAACAGAGTCACACATGCAGAAAACACACTATGGCTGCTTAAAGGGAAAGGTGAGGTGGGGTGATACATAAAACAAGGGTTTCAAATTAGCTCAGATACCGTTCCATAAAACCAATATGTAATAGACAAGACCTACTCCTTGCTCAGAGAACTGGACTCAACACGCCCTATTCACCGCACAAGAATATATCTGACTAGTAATAATCTTAAAACCTATGTATTGATATCTCTCTGTTAGTGTGTCAAGTGGGTGTAAAGCGGCCTAAACACAGCAGTGAAAAGCAGCTAAACCCCATTATAAAAATAAATTATTTTGAAAAACCCATGAAACAAAGACAGTGAAAGAGAGCGAAATTCTTACACAATTCGTTCAGGGGCTGTGATGCAACCTGCATTGACCATATCTAGACCCACAGCTGGATGAGACATAAGGGTGGACACTCTTGGGGCTGAGAGGTTTGGTGAGGTTGGGTGAGCAAACGCAGACCCTTTAAAGTAATACTGCGTGGTACCCATCGCATGGGTCCCAAATCTCCAGGTTCAAGGGCATCTTCCTACATCGAAAACATGCATGAGAAACCCAGAAGATGGTACACCGTGTGATGGGGAAAGGTTTCTAAAACGCACCTCATTTCTCATCTCCTTGTGCTCGGGTTCGCCATTCCAGCCACTTTACTAGCAATCTCCCTCCTTGGAGCATCATCACGTTTAACCTCCTTTTCCGTACAGGTTTATATTTGTCCTGAGGATGAACGGGAAGACGTGGAACCAATGAGAGACTAGCTCTTGGTGTTGGGACAGGCACAGGTCACTCTATTTTCCCATCAGGAAGAAGAATTAACCACAGGCTCAGCCTGCCCCCCGGAACAAGAACAGGGCCTGAAGCCATCCTGCGCTTTTGCGGCCATCTCCCAAAAACGCGAGTTGTAAAATGGAGGTTCAGGGCACTGCAATTCACAAACGTGCAGAGTTATAAATGATAACTCTCGTCCACAAATATATTGAGGGAAGGCAAAGAAGAGGATTTGAAATCAAGGCAGAATTGCAGGAAACAGATTTCAGGAGGTAGATTCGAATCGCCTTTAAAGCACATGAAAAGCGGCAAAACGTTGACAATGAGGCCCTTGGCCAAAAAGGGCGTATGCGTTTTTTCCTGAATATATTCAGGAAAAAACGCATACGCCCTTTTTGGCCAACCAAGCAACCTGGAAAGGCAAATCAGCGCTACAAAGATGTCTCGCTTCAAATCGGTTAAAAGTGCCATGCTGAAAAAAGTGTCAAAACCAGAAATGCAGGACAGGCCATGGAGAAATGGGAGCCTTGCTACACTGATGGGCGGGATGTAAATTGCCAACAGCCACTCTGGAGAAGCGTACGGTGAGTCCTGAAACATCTAAAAAACACAGCTTAGAGAGCATAGGGCACTTCCACTCATGGGGTTATAAATTGGGAAAATTAAAAATCAGCAAGACACAAGCACCCCAAAGTTTAGGGCTGCTCTGTTGACAAGGACCTCCACTTCATTCCACCTTCAATATCCCAGGAAAGAGAAAAATGGATAAAGAAGTTGTGGTCCTTATGTACAATGCAATATCACTCAGCCGTGAAATCAATGTCATAAGGCTAGTAGCAGCATGATGAGTGGATTTAGGTACGACGACTCTAAGTGAAATAAGTCACACAGAAAAGGACACTTCTCATAAGGTATCACTTATAGAGGGAATGTAAAAACCGTTACACTTGAACTGAATTACAAAACAGAACAGAGTCACACATGCAGAAAACACACTATGGCTGCTTAACGGGAAAGGTGAGGTGGGGTGATACATAAAACAAGGGTTTCAAATTAGCTCAGATACCGTTCCATAAACCCAATATGTAATAGACAAGACCTACTCCTTGCTCAGAGAACTGGACTCAACACGCCCTATTCACCGCACAAGAATATATCTGACTAGTAATAATCTTAAAACCTATGTATTGATATCTCTCTGTTAGTGTGTCAAGTGGGTGTAAAGCGGCATAAACACAGCAGTGAAAAGCAGCTAAACCCCATTATAAAAATAAATTACTTTGAAAAACCCATGAAACAAAGACAGTGAAAGAGAGGGAAATTCTTACACAATTCGTTCAGGGGCTGTGATGCAACCTGGATTGACCATATCTAGAACCACAGCTGGATGAGACATAAGGGTGGACACTCTTGGGGCTGAGAGGTTTGGTGAGGTTGGGTGAGCAAACGCAGACCCTTTAAAGTAATACTGCGTGGTACCCATCGCATGGGTCCCAAATCTCCAGGTTCAAGGTCATCTTCCTACATCGAAAACATGCATGAGATACCCAGAAGATGGTACACCGTGTGATGGGGAAAGGTTTCTAAAACGCACCTCATTTCTCATCTGCTTGTGCCCGGGTTCGCCATTCCAGCCACTTTACTAGCAATCTCCCTCCTTGGAGCATCAGCACCTTTAATCTCCTGTTCCGTATAGGTTGCAATTTGTCCTGAGGATAAACGGGAAGACGTGGAACCAATGAAAGACTAGCTCTTGGTGTTGGGACAGGCACAGGTCACTCTATTTTCCCATCAGGAAGAAGAATTAACCACAGGCTCAGCCTGCCCCCCGGAACCAGAACAGGGCCTGAAGCCATCCTGCGCTTTTGCGGCCAGCTCCCTAAAAAGCGAGTTGTAAAATGGAGGTTCAGGGCACTGCAATTCACAAACCTGCAGAGTTATAAATGATAACTCTCATCCACAAATATATTGAGGGAAGGCAAAGAAGAGGATTTGAAATCAAGGCAGAATTGCAGGAAACAGATTTCAGGAGGTAGATTCGAATCGCCTTTAAAGCACATGAAAAGCGGCAAAACGTTGACAATGATGCCCTTGGCCAAAAAGGGCGTATGCGTTTTTTCCTGAATATATTCAGGAAAAAACGCATACGCCCTTTTTGGCCAACCAAGCAACCTGGAAAGGCAAATCAGCGCTACAAAGATGTCTCGCTTCCCATCGGTCAAAAGGGCCATGCTGAAAAAAGTGTCAAAACCAGAAATGCAGGACAGGCCATGGAGAAATGGGAGCCTTGCTACACTGATGGGCGGGATGTAAATTGCCAACAGCCACTCTGGAGAAGCGTACGGTGAGTCCTGAAACATCTAAAAAACACAGCTTAGAGAGCATAGGGCACTTCCACTCATGGGGTTATAAATTGGGAAAATTAAAAATCAGCAAGACACAAGCACCCCAAAGTTTAGGGCTGCTCTGTTGACAAGGACCTCCACTTCATTCCACCTTCAATATCCCAGGAAAGAGAAAAATGGATAAAGAAGTTGTGGTCCTTATGTACAATGGAATATCACTCAGCCGTGAAATCAATGTCATAAGGCTAGTAGCAGCATGATGAGTGGATTTAGGTACGACGAATCTAAGTGAAATAAGTCACACAGAAAAGGACACTTCTCATAAGGTATCACTTATAGAGGGAATGTAAAAACCGTTACACTTGAACTGAATTACAAAACAGAACAGAGTCACACATGCAGAAAACACACTATGGCTGCTTAACGGGAAAGGTGAGGTGGGGTGATACATAAAACAAGGGTTTCAAATTAGCTCAGATACCGTTCCATAAACCCAATATGTAATAGACAAGACCTACTCCTTGCTCAGAGAACTGGACTCAACACGCCCTATTCACCGCACAAGAATATATCTGACTAGTAATAATCTTAAAACCTATGTATTGATATCTCTCTGTTAGTGTGTCAAGTGGGTGTAAAGCGGCCTAAACACAGCAGTGAAAAGCAGCTAAACCCCATTATAAAAATAAATTACTTTGAAAAACCCATGAAACAAAGACAGTGAAAGAGAGAGAAATTCTTACACAATGCGTTCAGGGGCTGTGATGGAACCTGGATTGACCATATCTAGACCCACAGCTGGATGAGACATAAGGGTGGACACTGTTGCGGCTGAGAGGTTTGGTGAGGTTGGGTGAGCAAACGCAGACCCTTTAAAGTAATACTGCGTGGTACCCACCGCATGGGTCCCAAATCTCCAGGTTCAAGGGCATCTTCCTACATCGAAAACATGCATGAGATACCCAGAAGATGGTACACCGTGTGATGGGGAAAGGTTTCTAAAACGCACCTCATTTCTCATCTCCTTGTGCCCGGGTTCGCCATTCCAGCCGCTTTACTAGCAATCTCCCTACTTGGAGCATCAGCACCTTTAACCTCCTGTTCCGTACAGGTTGCAATTTGTCCTGAGGATGAACGGGAAGACGTGGAACCAATGAGAGACTAGCTCTTGGTGTTGGGACAGGCACAGGTCACTCTATTTTCCCATCAGGAAGAAGAATTAACCACAGGCTCAGCCTGCCCCCCGGAACCAGAACAGGGCCTGAAGCCATCCTGCGCTATTGCGGCCAGGTACCTAAAAAGCGAGTTGTAAAATGGAGGTTCAGGGCACTGCAATTCACAAACCTGCAGACTTATAAATGATAACTCTCGTCCACAAATATATTGAGGGAAGGCAAAGAAGAGGATTTGAAATCAAGGCAGAATTGCAGGAAACAGATTTCAGGAGGTAGATTCGAATCGCCTTTAAAGCACATGAAAAGCGGCAAAACGTTGACAATGATGCCCTTGGCCAAAAAGGGCGTATGCGTTTTTTCCTGAATATATTCAGGAAAAAACGCATACGCACTTTTTGGCCAACCAAGCAACCTGGAAAGGCAAATCAGCGCTACAAAGATGTCTCGCTTCCCATCGGTTAAAAAGGCCATGCTGAAAAAAGTGTCAAAACCAGAAATGCAGGACAGGCCATGGAGAAATGGGAGCCTTGCTACACTGATGGGCGGGATGTAAATTGCCAACAGCCACTCTGGAGAAGCGTACGGTGAGTCCTGAAACATCTAAAAAACAAAGCTTAGAGAGCATACGGCACTTCCACTCATGGGGTTATAAATTGGGAAAATTAAAAATCAGCAAGACACAAGCACCCCAAAGTTTAGGGCTGCTCTGTTGACAAGGACCTCCACTTCATTCCACCTTCAATATCCCAGGAAAGAGAAAAATGGATAAAGATGTTGTGGTCCATATGTACAATGGAATATCACTCAGCCATGAAATCAATGTCATAAGGCTAGTAGCAGCATGATGAGTGGATTTAGGTACGACGATTCTAAGTGAAATAAGTCACACAGAAAAGGACACTTCTCATAAGGTATCACTTATAGAGGGAATGTAAAAACCGTTACACTTGAACTGAATTACAAAACAGAACAGAGTCACACATGCAGAAAACACACTATGGCTGCTTAAAGGGAAAGGTGAGGTGGGGTGATACATAAAACAAGGGTTTCAAATTAGCTCAGATACCGTTCCATAAAACCAATATGTAATAGACAAGACCTACTCCTTGCTCAGAGAACTGGACTCAACACGCCCTATTCACCGCACAAGAATATATCTGACTAGTAATAATCTTAAAACCTATGTATTGATATCTCTCTGTTAGTGTGTCAAGTGGGTGTAAAGCGGCCTAAACACAGCAGTGAAAAGCAGCTAAACCCCATTATAAAAATAAATTATTTTGAAAAACCCATGAAACAAAGACAGTGAAAGAGAGCGAAATTCTTACACAATTCGTTCAGGGGCTGTGATGCAACCTGCATTGACCATATCTAGACCCACAGCTGGATGAGACATAAGGGTGGACACTCTTGGGGCTGAGAGGTTTGGTGAGGTTGGGTGAGCAAACGCAGACCCTTTAAAGTAATACTGCGTGGTACCCATCGCATGGGTCCCAAATCTCCAGGTTCAAGGGCATCTTCCTACATCGAAAACATGCATGAGAAACCCAGAAGATGGTACACCGTGTGATGGGGAAAGGTTTCTAAAACGCACCTCATTTCTCATCTCCTTGTGCTCGGGTTCGCCATTCCAGCCACTTTACTAGCAATCTCCCTCCTTGGAGCATCATCACGTTTAACCTCCTTTTCCGTACAGGTTTATATTTGTCCTGAGGATGAACGGGAAGACGTGGAACCAATGAGAGACTAGCTCTTGGTGTTGGGACAGGCACAGGTCACTCTATTTTCCCATCAGGAAGAAGAATTAACCACAGGCTCAGCCTGCCCCCCGGAACAAGAACAGGGCCTGAAGCCATCCTGCGCTTTTGCGGCCATCTCCCAAAAACGCGAGTTGTAAAATGGAGGTTCAGGGCACTGCAATTCACAAACGTGCAGAGTTATAAATGATAACTCTCGTCCACAAATATATTGAGGGAAGGCAAAGAAGAGGATTTGAAATCAAGGCAGAATTGCAGGAAACAGATTTCAGGAGGTAGATTCGAATCGCCTTTAAAGCACATGAAAAGCGGCAAAACGTTGACAATGAGGCCCTTGGCCAAAAAGGGCGTATGCGTTTTTTCCTGAATATATTCAGGAAAAAACGCATACGCCCTTTTTGGCCAACCAAGCAACCTGGAAAGGCAAATCAGCGCTACAAAGATGTCTCGCTTCAAATCGGTTAAAAGTGCCATGCTGAAAAAAGTGTCAAAACCAGAAATGCAGGACAGGCCATGGAGAAATGGGAGCCTTGCTACACTGATGGGCAGGATGTAAATTGCCAACAGCCACTCTGGAGAAGCGTACGGTGAGTCCTGAAACATCTAAAAAACACAGCTTAGAGAGCATAGGGCACTTCCACTCATGGGGTTATAAATTGGGAAAATTAAAAATCAGCAAGACACAAGCACCCCAAAGTTTAGGGCTGCTCTGTTGACAAGGACCTCCACTTCATTCCACCTTCAATATCCCAGGAAAGAGAAAAATGGATAAAGAAGTTGTGGTCCTTATGTACAATGCAATATCACTCAGCCGTGAAATCAATGTCATAAGGCTAGTAGCAGCATGATGAGTGGATTTAGGTACGACGAATCTAAGTGAAATAAGTCACACAGAAAAGGACACTTCTCATAAGGTATCACTTATAGAGGGAATGTAAAAACCGTTACACTTGAACTGAATTACAAAACAGAACAGAGTCACACATGCAGAAAACACACTATGGCTGCTTAACGGGAAAGGTGAGGTGGGGTGATACATAAAACAAGGGTTTCAAATTAGCTCAGATACCGTTCCATAAACCCAATATGTAATAGACAAGACCTACTCCTTGCTCAGAGAACTGGACTCAACACGCCCTATTCACCGCACAAGAATATATCTGACTAGTAATAATCTTAAAACCTATGTATTGATATCTCTCTGTTAGTGTGTCAAGTGGGTGTAAAGCGGCCTAAACACAGCAGTGAAAAGCAGCTAAACCCCATTATAAAAATAAATTACTTTGAAAAACCCATGAAACAAAGACAGTGAAAGAGAGCGAAATTCTTACACAATTCTTTCAGGGGCTGTGATGCAACCTGGATTGACCATATCTAGACCCACAGCTGGATGAGACATAAGGGTGGACACTCTTGGGGCTGAGAGGTTTGGTGAGGTTGGGTGAGCAAACGCAGACCCTTTAAAGTAATACTGCGTGGTACCCATCGCATGGGTCCCAAATCTCCAGGTTCAAGGGCATCTTCCTACATCGAAAACATGCATGAGAAACCCAGAAGATGGTACACCGTGTGATGGGGAAAGGTTTCTAAAACGCACCTCATTTCTCATCTCCTTGTGCTCGGGTTCGCCATTCCAGCCACTTTACTAGCAATCTCCCTCCTTGGAGCATCATCACGTTTAACCTCCTTTTCCGTACAGGTTTATATTTGTCCTGAGGATGAACGGGAAGACGTGGAACCAATGAGAGACTAGCTCTTGGTGTTGGGACAGGCACAGGTCACTCTATTTTCCCATCAGGAAGAAGAATTAACCACAGGCTCAGCCTGCCCCCCGGAACAAGAACAGGGCCTGAAGCCATCCTGCGCTTTTGCGGCCATCTCCCAAAAACGCGAGTTGTAAAATGGAGGTTCAGGGCACTGCAATTCACAAACGTGCAGAGTTATAAATGATAACTCTCGTCCACAAATATATTGAGGGAAGGCAAAGAAGAGGATTTGAAATCAAGGCAGAATTGCAGGAAACAGATTTCAGGAGGTAGATTCGAATCGCCTTTAAAGCACATGAAAAGCGGCAAAACGTTGACAATGATGCCCTTGGCCAAAAAGGGCGTATGCGTTTTTTCCTGAATATATTCAGGAAAAAACGCATACGCCCTTTTTGGCCAACCAAGCAACCGGGAAAGGCAAATCAGCGCTACAAAGATGTCTCGCTTCCCATCGGTCAAAAGGGCCATGCTGAAAAAAGTGTCAAAACCAGAAATGCCGGACAGGTCATGGAGAAATGGGAGCCTTGCTACACTGATGGGCGGGATGTAAATTGCCAACAGCCACTCTGGAGAAGCGTACGGTGAGTCCTGAAACATCTAAAAAACAAAGCTTAGAGAGCATAGGGCACTTCCACTCATGGGGTTATAAATTGGGAAAATTATAAATCAGCAAGACACAAGCACCCCAAAGTTTAGGGCTGCTCTGTTGACAAGGACCTCCACTTCATTCTACCTTCAATATCCCAGGAAAGAGAAAAATGGATAAAGAAGTTGTGGTCCTTATGTACAATGGAATATCACTCAGCCGTGAAATCAATGTCATAAGGCTAGTAGCAGCATGATGAGTGGATTTAGGTACGACGACTCTAAGTGAAATAAGTCACACAGAAAAGGACACTTCTCATAAGGTATCACTTATAGAGGGAATGTAAAAACCGTTACACTTGAACTGAATTACAAAACAGAACAGAGTCACACATGCAGAAAACACACTATGGCTGCTTAACGGGAAAGGTGAGGTGGGGTGATACATAAAACAAGGGTTTCAAATTAGCTCAGATACCGTTCCATAAACCCAATATGTAATAGACAAGACCTACTCCTTGCTCAGAGAACTGGACTCAACACGCCCTATTCACCGCACAAGAATATATCTGACTAGTAATAATCTTAAAACCTATGTATTGATATCTCTCTGTTAGTGTGTCAAGTGGGTGTAAAGCGGCATAAACACAGCAGTGAAAAGCAGCTAAACCCCATTATAAAAATAAGTTACTTTGAAAAACCCATGAAACAAAGACAGTGAAAGAGAGGGAAATTCTTACACAATTCGTTCAGGGGCTGTGATGCAACCTGGATTGACCATATCTAGAACCACAGCTGGATGAGACATAAGGGTGGACACTCTTGGGGCTGAGAGGTTTGGTGAGGTTGGGTGAGCAAACGCAGACCCTTTAAAGTAATACTGCGTGGTACCCATCGCATGGGTCCCAAATCTCCAGGTTCAAGGTCATCTTCCTACATCGAAAACATGCATGAGATACCCAGAAGATGGTACACCGTGTGATGGGGAAAGGTTTCTAAAACGCACCTCATTTCTCATCTGCTTGTGCCCGGGTTCGCCATTCCAGCCACTTTACTAGCAATCTCCCTCCTTGGAGCATCAGCACCTTTAATCTCCTGTTCCGTATAGGTTGCAATTTGTCCTGAGGATAAACGGGAAGACGTGGAACCAATGAAAGACTAGCTCTTGGTGTTGGGACAGGCACAGGTCACTCTATTTTCCCATCAGGAAGAAGAATTAACCACAGGCTCAGCCTGCCCCCCGGAACCAGAACAGGGCCTGAAGCCATCCTGCGCTTTTGCGGCCAGCTCCCTAAAAAGCGAGTTGTAAAATGGAGGTTCAGGGCACTGCAATTCACAAACCTGCAGAGTTATAAATGATAACTCTCATCCACAAATATATTGAGGGAAGGCAAAGAAGAGGATTTGAAATCAAGGCAGAATTGCAGGAAACAGATTTCAGGAGGTAGATTCGAATCGCCTTTAAAGCACATGAAAAGCGGCAAAACGTTGACAATGATGCCCTTGGCCAAAAAGGGCGTATGCGTTTTTTCCTGAATATATTCAGGAAAAAACGCATACGCCCTTTTTGGCCAACCAAGCAACCTGGAAAGGCAAATCAGCGCTACAAAGATGTCTCGCTTCCCATCGGTCAAAAGGGCCATGCTGAAAAAAGTGTCAAAACCAGAAATGCAGGACAGGCCATGGAGAAATGGGAGCCTTGCTACACTGATGGGCGGGATGTAAATTGCCAACAGCCACTCTGGAGAAGCGTACGGTGAGTCCTGAAACATCTAAAAAACACAGCTTAGAGAGCATAGGGCACTTCCACTCATGGGGTTATAAATTGGGAAAATTAAAAATCAGCAAGACACAAGCACCCCAAAGTTTAGGGCTGCTCTGTTGACAAGGACCTCCACTTCATTCCACCTTCAATATCCCAGGAAAGAGAAAAATGGATAAAGAAGTTGTGGTCCTTATGTACAATGGAATATCACTCAGCCGTGAAATCAATGTCATAAGGCTAGTAGCAGCATGATGAGTGGATTTAGGTACGACGAATCTAAGTGAAATAAGTCACACAGAAAAGGACACTTCTCATAAGGTATCACTTATAGAGGGAATGTAAAAACCGTTACACTTGAACTGAATTACAAAACAGAACAGAGTCACACATGCAGAAAACACACTATGGCTGCTTAACGGGAAAGGTGAGGTGGGGTGATACATAAAACAAGGGTTTCAAATTAGCTCAGATACCGTTCCATAAACCCAATATGTAATAGACAAGACCTACTCCTTGCTCAGAGAACTGGACTCAACACGCCCTATTCACCGCACAAGAATATATCTGACTAGTAATAATCTTAAAACCTATGTATTGATATCTCTCTGTTAGTGTGTCAAGTGGGTGTAAAGCGGCCTAAACACAGCAGTGAAAAGCAGCTAAACCCCATTATAAAAATAAATTACTTTGAAAAACCCATGAAACAAAGACAGTGAAAGAGAGAGAAATTCTTACACAATGCGTTCAGGGGCTGTGATGGAACCTGGATTGACCATATCTAGACCCACAGCTGGATGAGACATAAGGGTGGACACTGTTGCGGCTGAGAGGTTTGGTGAGGTTGGGTGAGCAAACGCAGACCCTTTAAAGTAATACTGCGTGGTACCCACCGCATGGGTCCCAAATCTCCAGGTTCAAGGGCATCTTCCTACATCGAAAACATGCATGAGATACCCAGAAGATGGTACACCGTGTGATGGGGAAAGGTTTCTAAAACGCACCTCATTTCTCATCTCCTTGTGCCCGGGTTCGCCATTCCAGCCGCTTTACTAGCAATCTCCCTACTTGGAGCATCAGCACCTTTAACCTCCTGTTCCGTACAGGTTGCAATTTGTCCTGAGGATGAACGGGAAGACGTGGAACCAATGAGAGACTAGCTCTTGGTGTTGGGACAGGCACAGGTCACTCTATTTTCCCATCAGGAAGAAGAATTAACCACAGGCTCAGCCTGCCCCCCGGAACCAGAACAGGGCCTGAAGCCATCCTGCGCTATTGCGGCCAGCTCCCTAAAAATCGAGTTGTAAAATGGAGGTTCAGGGCACTGCAATTCACAAACCTGCAGAGTTATAAATGATAACTCTCGTCCACAAATATATTGAGGGAAGGCAAAGAAGAGGATTTGAAATCAAGGCAGAATTGCAGGAAACAGATTTCAGGAGGTAGATTCGAATCGCCTTTAAAGCACATGAAAAGCGGCAAAACGTTGACAATGATGCCCTTGGCCAAAAAGGGCGTATGCGTTTTTTCCTGAATATATTCAGGAAAAAACGCATACGCACTTTTTGGCCAACCAAGCAACCTGGAAAGGCAAATCAGCGCTACAAAGATGTCTCGCTTCCCATCGGTTAAAAAGGCCATGCTGAAAAAAGTGTCAAAACCAGAAATGCAGGACAGGCCATGGAGAAATGGGAGCCTTGCTACACTGATGGGCGGGATGTAAATTGCCAACAGCCACTCTGGAGAAGCGTACGGTGAGTCCTGAAACATCTAAAAAACAAAGCTTAGAGAGCATAGGGCACTTCCACTCATGGGGTTATAAATTGGGAAAATTAAAAATCAGCAAGACACAAGCACCCCAAAGTTTAGGGCTGCTCTGTTGACAAGGACCTCCACTTCATTCCACCTTCAATATCCCAGGAAAGAGAAAAATGGATAAAGATGTTGTGGTCCATATGTACAATGGAATATCACTCAGCCATGAAATCAATGTCATAAGGCTAGTAGCAGCATGATGAGTGGATTTAGGTACGACGATTCTAAGTGAAATAAGTCACACAGAAAAGGACACTTCTCATAAGGTATCACTTATAGAGGGAATGTAAAAACCGTTACACTTGAACTGAATTACAAAACAGAACAGAGTCACACATGCAGAAAACACACTATGGCTGCTTAAAGGGAAAGGTGAGGTGGGGTGATACATAAAACAAGGGTTTCAAATTAGCTCAGATACCGTTCCATAAAACCAATATGTAATAGACAAGACCTACTCCTTGCTCAGAGAACTGGACTCAACACGCCCTATTCACCGCACAAGAATATATCTGACTAGTAATAATCTTAAAACCTATGTATTGATATCTCTCTGTTAGTGTGTCAAGTGGGTGTAAAGCGGCCTAAACACAGCAGTGAAAAGCAGCTAAACCCCATTATAAAAATAAATTATTTTGAAAAACCCATGAAACAAAGACAGTGAAAGAGAGCGAAATTCTTACACAATTCGTTCAGGGGCTGTGATGCAACCTGCATTGACCATATCTAGACCCACAGCTGGATGAGACATAAGGGTGGACACTCTTGGGGCTGAGAGGTTTGGTGAGGTTGGGTGAGCAAACGCAGACCCTTTAAAGTAATACTGCGTGGTACCCATCGCATGGGTCCCAAATCTCCAGGTTCAAGGGCATCTTCCTACATCGAAAACATGCATGAGAAACCCAGAAGATGGTACACCGTGTGATGGGGAAAGGTTTCTAAAACGCACCTCATTTCTCATCTCCTTGTGCTCGGGTTCGCCATTCCAGCCACTTTACTAGCAATCTCCCTCCTTGGAGCATCATCACGTTTAACCTCCTTTTCCGTACAGGTTTATATTTGTCCTGAGGATGAACGGGAAGACGTGGAACCAATGAGAGACTAGCTCTTGGTGTTGGGACAGGCACAGGTCACTCTATTTTCCCATCAGGAAGAAGAATTAACCACAGGCTCAGCCTGCCCCCCGGAACAAGAACAGGGCCTGAAGCCATCCTGCGCTTTTGCGGCCATCTCCCAAAAACGCGAGTTGTAAAATGGAGGTTCAGGGCACTGCAATTCACAAACGTGCAGAGTTATAAATGATAACTCTCGTCCACAAATATATTGAGGGAAGGCAAAGAAGAGGATTTGAAATCAAGGCAGAATTGCAGGAAACAGATTTCAGGAGGTAGATTCGAATCGCCTTTAAAGCACATGAAAAGCGGCAAAACGTTGACAATGAGGACCTTGGCCAAAAAGGGCGTATGCGTTTTTTCCTGAATATATTCAGGAAAAAACGCATACGCCCTTTTTGGCCAACCAAGCAACCTGGAAAGGCAAATCAGCGCTACAAAGATGTCTCGCTTCCCATCGGTTAAAAGGGCCATGCTGAAAAAAGTGTCAAAACCAGAAATGCAGGACAGGCCATGGAGAAATGGGAGCCTTGCTACACTGATGGGCGGGATGTAAATTGCCAACAGCCACTCTGGAGAAGCGTACGGTGAGTCCTGAAACATCTAAAAAACACAGCTTAGAGAGCATAGGGCACTTCCACTCATGGGGTTATAAATTGGGAAAATTAAAAATCAGCAAGACACAAGCACCCCAAAGTTTAGGGCTGCTCTGTTGACAAGGACCTCCACTTCATTCCACCTTCAATATCCCAGGAAAGAGAAAAATGGATAAAGAAGTTGTGGTCCTTATGTACAATGCAATATCACTCAGCCGTGAAATCAATGTCATAAGGCTAGTAGCAGCATGATGAGTGGATTTAGGTACGACGAATCTAAGTGAAATAAGTCACACAGAAAAGGACACTTCTCATAAGGTATCACTTATAGAGGGAATGTAAAAACCGTTACACTTGAACTGAATTACAAAACAGAACAGAGTCACACATGCAGAAAACACACTATGGCTGCTTAACGGGAAAGGTGAGGTGGGGTGATACATAAAACAAGGGTTTCAAATTAGCTCAGATACCGTTCCATAAACCCAATATGTAATAGACAAGACCTACTCCTTGCTCAGAGAACTGGACTCAACACGCCCTATTCACCGCACAAGAATATATCTGACTAGTAATAATCTTAAAACCTATGTATTGATATCTCTCTGTTAGTGTGTCAAGTGGGTGTAAAGCGGCCTAAACACAGCAGTGAAAAGCAGCTAAACCCCATTATAAAAATAAATTACTTTGAAAAACCCATGAAACAAAGACAGTGAAAGAGAGCGAAATTCTTACACAATTCTTTCAGGGGCTGTGATGCAACCTGGATTGACCATATCTAGACCCACAGCTGGATGAGACATAAGGGTGGACACTCTTGGGGCTGAGAGGTTTGGTGAGGTTGGGTGAGCAAACGCAGACCCTTTAAAGTAATACTGCGTGGTACCCATCGCATGGGTCCCAAATCTCCAGGTTCAAGGGCATCTTCCTACATCGAAAACATGCATGAGAAACCCAGAAGATGGTACACCGTGTGATGGGGAAAGGTTTCTAAAACGCACCTCATTTCTCATCTCCTTGTGCTCGGGTTCGCCATTCCAGCCACTTTACTAGCAATCTCCCTCCTTGGAGCATCATCACGTTTAACCTCCTTTTCCGTACAGGTTTATATTTGTCCTGAGGATGAACGGGAAGACGTGGAACCAATGAGAGACTAGCTCTTGGTGTTGGGACAGGCACAGGTCACTCTATTTTCCCATCAGGAAGAAGAATTAACCACAGGCTCAGCCTGCCCCCCGGAACAAGAACAGGGCCTGAAGCCATCCTGCGCTTTTGCGGCCATCTCCCAAAAACGCGAGTTGTAAAATGGAGGTTCAGGGCACTGCAATTCACAAACCTGCAGAGTTATAAATGATAACTCTCATCCACAAATATATTGAGGGAAGGCAAAGAAGAGGATTTGAAATCAAGGCAGAATTGCAGGAAACAGATTTCAGGAGGTAGATTCGAATCGCCTTTAAAGCACATGAAAAGCGGCAAAACGTTGACAATGATGCCCTTGGCCAAAAAGGGCGTATGCGTTTTTTCCTGAATATATTCAGGAAAAAACGCATACGCCCTTTTTGGCCAACCAAGCAACCTGGAAAGGCAAATCAGCGCTACAAAGATGTCTCGCTTCCCATCGGTTAAAAGGGCCATGCTGAAAAAAGTGTCAAAACCAGAAATGCAGGACAGGCCATGGAGAAATGGGAGCCTTGCTACACTGATGGGCGGGATGTAAATTGCCAACAGCCACTCTGGAGAAGCGTACGGTGAGTCCTGAAACATCTAAAAAACACAGCTTAGAGAGCATAGGGCACTTCCACTCATGGGGTTATAAATTGGGAAAATTATAAATCAGCAAGACACAAGCACCCCAAAGTTTAGGGCTGCTCTGTTGACAAGGACCTCCACTTCATTCCACCTTCAATATCCCAGGAAAGAGAAAAATGGATAAAGAAGTTGTGGTCCTTATGTACAATGGAATATCACTCAGCCGTGAAATCAATGTCATAAGGCTAGTAGCAGCATGATGAGTGGATATAGGTACGACGATTCTAAGTGAAATAAGTCACACAGAAAAGGACACTTCTCATAAGGTATCACTTATAGAGGGAATGTAAAAACCGTTACACTTGAACTGAATCAGAAAACAGAACAGAGTCACACATGCAGAAAACACACTATGGCTGCTTAACGGGAAAGGTGAGGTGGGGTGATACATAAAACAAGGGTTTCAAATTAGCTCAGATACCGTTCCATAAACCCAATATGTAATAGACAAGACCTACTCCTTGCTCAGAGAACTGGACTCAACATGCCCTATTCACCGCACAAGAATATATCTGACTAGTAATAATCTTAAAACCTATGTATTGATATCTCTCTGTTAGTGTGTCAAGTGGGTGTAAAGCGGCCTAAACACAGCAGTGAAAAGCAGCTAAACCCCATTATAAAAATAAATTACTTTGAAAAACCCATGAAACAAAGACAGTGAAAGAGAGAGAAATTCTTACACAATGCGTTCAGGGGCTGTGATGCAACCTGGATTGACCATATCTAGACCCACAGCTGGATGAGACATAAGGGTGGACACTGTTGCGGCTGAGAGGTTTGGTGAGGTTGGGTGAGCAAACGCAGACCCTTTAAAGTAATACTGCGTGGTACCCACCGCATGGGTCCCAAATCTCCAGGTTCAAGGGCATCTTCCTACATCGAAAACATGCATGAGATACCCAGAAGATGGTACACCGTGTGATGGGGAAAGGTTTCTAAAACGCACCTCATTTCTCATCTCCTTGTGCCCGGGTTCGCCATTCCAGCCGCTTTACTAGCAATCTCCCTACTTGGAGCATCAGCACCTTTAACCTCCTGTTCCGTACAGGTTGCAATTTGTCCTGAGGATGAACGGGAAGACGTGGAACCAATGAGAGACTAGCTCTTGGTGTTGGGACAGGCACAGGTCACTCTATTTTCCCATCAGGAAGAAGAATTAACCACAGGCTCAGCCTGCCCCCCGGAACCAGAACAGGGCCTGAAGCCATCCTGCGCTATTGCGGCCAGGTACCTAAAAAGCGAGTTGTAAAATGGAGGTTCAGGGCACTGCAATTCACAAACCTGCAGACTTATAAATGATAACTCTCGTCCACAAATATATTGAGGGAAGGCAAAGAAGAGGATTTGAAATCAAGGCAGAATTGCAGGAAACAGATTTCAGGAGGTAGATTCGAATCGCCTTTAAAGCACATGAAAAGCGGCAAAACGTTGACAATGATGCCCTTGGCCAAAAAGGGCGTATGCGTTTTTTCCTGAATATATTCAGGAAAAAACGCATACGCACTTTTTGGCCAACCAAGCAACCTGGAAAGGCAAATCAGCGCTACAAAGATGTCTCGCTTCCCATCGGTTAAAAAGGCCATGCTGAAAAAAGTGTCAAAACCAGAAATGCAGGACAGGCCATGGAGAAATGGGAGCCTTGCTACACTGATGGGCGGGATGTAAATTGCCAACAGCCACTCTGGAGAAGCGTACGGTGAGTCCTGAAACATCTAAAAAACAAAGCTTAGAGAGCATACGGCACTTCCACTCATGGGGTTATAAATTGGGAAAATTAAAAATCAGCAAGACACAAGCACCCCAAAGTTTAGGGCTGCTCTGTTGACAAGGACCTCCACTTCATTCCACCTTCAATATCCCAGGAAAGAGAAAAATGGATAAAGATGTTGTGGTCCATATGTACAATGGAATATCACTCAGCCATGAAATCAATGTCATAAGGCTAGTAGCAGCATGATGAGTGGATTTAGGTACGACGATTCTAAGTGAAATAAGTCACACAGAAAAGGACACTTCTCATAAGGTATCACTTATAGAGGGAATGTAAAAACCGTTACACTTGAACTGAATTACAAAACAGAACAGAGTCACACATGCAGAAAACACACTATGGCTGCTTAAAGGGAAAGGTGAGGTGGGGTGATACATAAAACAAGGGTTTCAAATTAGCTCAGATACCGTTCCATAAAACCAATATGTAATAGACAAGACCTACTCCTTGCTCAGAGAACTGGACTCAACACGCCCTATTCACCGCACAAGAATATATCTGACTAGTAATAATCTTAAAACCTATGTATTGATATCTCTCTGTTAGTGTGTCAAGTGGGTGTAAAGCGGCCTAAACACAGCAGTGAAAAGCAGCTAAACCCCATTATAAAAATAAATTATTTTGAAAAACCCATGAAACAAAGACAGTGAAAGAGAGCGAAATTCTTACACAATTCGTTCAGGGGCTGTGATGCAACCTGCATTGACCATATCTAGACCCACAGCTGGATGAGACATAAGGGTGGACACTCTTGGGGCTGAGAGGTTTGGTGAGGTTGGGTGAGCAAACGCAGACCCTTTAAAGTAATACTGCGTGGTACCCATCGCATGGGTCCCAAATCTCCAGGTTCAAGGGCATCTTCCTACATCGAAAACATGCATGAGAAACCCAGAAGATGGTACACCGTGTGATGGGGAAAGGTTTCTAAAACGCACCTCATTTCTCATCTCCTTGTGCTCGGGTTCGCCATTCCAGCCACTTTACTAGCAATCTCCCTCCTTGGAGCATCATCACGTTTAACCTCCTTTTCCGTACAGGTTTATATTTGTCCTGAGGATGAACGGGAAGACGTGGAACCAATGAGAGACTAGCTCTTGGTGTTGGGACAGGCACAGGTCACTCTATTTTCCCATCAGGAAGAAGAATTAACCACAGGCTCAGCCTGCCCCCCGGAACCAGAAGAGGGCCTGAAGCCATCCTGCGCTTTTGCGGCCATCTCCCAAAAACGCGAGTTGTAAAATGGAGGTTCAGGGCACTGCAATTCACAAACGTGCAGAGTTATAAATGATAACTCTCGTCCACAAATATATTGAGGGAAGGCAAAGAAGAGGATTTGAAATCAAGGCAGAATTGCAGGAAACAGATTTCAGGAGGTAGATTCGAATCGCCTTTAAAGCACATGAAAAGCGGCAAAACGTTGACAATGAGGCCCTTGGCCAAAAAGGGCGTATGCGTTTTTTCCTGAATATATTCAGGAAAAAACGCATACGCCCTTTTTGGCCAACCAAGCAACCTGGAAAGGCAAATCAGCGCTACAAAGATGTCTCGCTTCAAATCGGTTAAAAGTGCCATGCTGAAAAAAGTGTCAAAACCAGAAATGCAGGACAGGCCATGGAGAAATGGGAGCCTTGCTACACTGATGGGCGGGATGTAAATTGCCAACAGCCACTCTGGAGAAGCGTACGGTGAGTCCTGAAACATCTAAAAAACACAGCTTAGAGAGCATAGGGCACTTCCACTCATGGGGTTATAAATTGGGAAAATTAAAAATCAGCAAGACACAAGCACCCCAAAGTTTAGGGCTGCTCTGTTGACAAGGACCTCCACTTCATTCCACCTTCAATATCCCAGGAAAGAGAAAAATGGATAAAGAAGTTGTGGTCCTTATGTACAATGCAATATCACTCAGCCGTGAAATCAATGTCATAAGGCTAGTAGCAGCATGATGAGTGGATTTAGGTACGACGAATCTAAGTGAAATAAGTCACACAGAAAAGGACACTTCTCATAAGGTATCACTTATAGAGGGAATGTAAAAACCGTTACACTTGAACTGAATTACAAAACAGAACAGAGTCACACATGCAGAAAACACACTATGGCTGCTTAACGGGAAAGGTGAGGTGGGGTGATACATAAAACAAGGGTTTCAAATTAGCTCAGATACCGTTCCATAAACCCAATATGTAATAGACAAGACCTACTCCTTGCTCAGAGAACTGGACTCAACACGCCCTATTCACCGCACAAGAATATATCTGACTAGTAATAATCTTAAAACCTATGTATTGATATCTCTCTGTTAGTGTGTCAAGTGGGTGTAAAGCGGCCTAAACACAGCAGTGAAAAGCAGCTAAACCCCATTATAAAAATAAATTACTTTGAAAAACCCATGAAACAAAGACAGTGAAAGAGAGCGAAATTCTTACACAATTCTTTCAGGGGCTGTGATGCAACCTGGATTGACCATATCTAGACCCACAGCTGGATGAGACATAAGGGTGGACACTCTTGGGGCTGAGAGGTTTGGTGAGGTTGGGTGAGCAAACGCAGACCCTTTAAAGTAATACTGCGTGGTACCCATCGCATGGGTCCCAAATCTCCAGGTTCAAGGGCATCTTCCTACATCGAAAACATGCATGAGAAACCCAGAAGATGGTACACCGTGTGATGGGGAAAGGTTTCTAAAACGCACCTCATTTCTCATCTCCTTGTGCTCGGGTTCGCCATTCCAGCCACTTTACTAGCAATCTCCCTCCTTGGAGCATCATCACGTTTAACCTCCTTTTCCGTACAGGTTTATATTTGTCCTGAGGATGAACGGGAAGACGTGGAACCAATGAGAGACTAGCTCTTGGTGTTGGGACAGGCACAGGTCACTCTATTTTCCCATCAGGAAGAAGAATTAACCACAGGCTCAGCCTGCCCCCCGGAACAAGAACAGGGCCTGAAGCCATCCTGCGCTTTTGCGGCCATCTCCCAAAAACGCGAGTTGTAAAATGGAGGTTCAGGGCACTGCAATTCACAAACCTGCAGAGTTATAAATGATAACTCTCGTCCACAAATATATTGAGGGAAGGCAAAGAAGAGGATTTGAAATCAAGGCAGAATTGCAGGAAACAGATTTCAGGAGGTAGATTCGAATCGCCTTTAAAGCACATGAAAAGCGGCAAAACGTTGACAATGATGCCCTTGGCCAAAAAGGGCGTATGCGTTTTTTCCTGAATATATTCAGGAAAAAACGCATACGCCCTTTTTGGCCAACCAAGCAACCTGGAAAGGCAAATCAGCGCTACAAAGATGTCTCGCTTCCCATCGGTTAAAAGGGCCATGCTGAAAAAAGTGTCAAAACCAGAAATGCAGGACAGGCCATGGAGAAATGGGAGCCTTGCTACACTGATGGGCGGGATGTAAATTGCCAACAGCCACTCTGGAGAAGCGTACGGTGAGTCCTGAAACATCTAAAAAACACAGCTTAGAGAGCATAGGGCACTTCCACTCATGGGGTTATAAATTGGGAAAATTATAAATCAGCAAGACACAAGCACCCTAAAGTTTAGGGCTGCTCTGTTGACAAGGACCTCCACTTCATTCCACCTTCAATATCCCAGGAAAGAGAAAAATGGATAAAGAAGTTGTGGTCCTTATGTACAATGGAATATCACTCAGCCGTGAAATCAATGTCATAAGGCTAGTAGCAGCATGATGAGTGGATATAGGTACGACGATTCTAAGTGAAATAAGTCACACAGAAAAGGACACTTCTCATAAGGTATCACTTATACAGGGAATGTAAAAACCGTTACACTTGAACTGAATTACAAAACAGAACAGAGTCACACATGCAGAAAACACACTATGGCTGCTTAACGGGAAAGGTGAGGTGGGGTGATACATAAAACAAGGGTTTCAAATTAGCTCAGATACCGTTCCATAAACCCAATATGTAATAGACAAGACCTACTCCTTGCTCAGAGAACTGGACTCAACACGCCCTATTCACCGCACAAGAATATATCTGACTAGTAATAATCTTAAAACCTATGTATTGATATCTCTCTGTTAGTGTGTCAAGTGGGTAAAAAGCGGCATAAACACAGCAGTGAAAAGCAGCTAAAGCCCATTATAAAAATAAATTACTTTGAAAAACCCATGAAACAAAGACAGTGAAAGAGATCGAAATTCTTACACAATGCGTTCAGGGGCTGTGATGCAACCTGGATTGACCATATCTAGACCCACAGCTGGATGAGACCTAAGGGTGGACACTGTTGCGGCTGAGAGGTTTGGTGAGGTTGGGTGAGCAAACGCAGACCCTTTAAATAATACTGCGTGGTACCCATCGCATGGGTCCCAAATCTCCAGGTTCAAGGGCATCTTCCTACATCGAAAACATGCATGAGATACCCAGAAGATGGTACACCGTGTGATGGGGAAAGGTTTCTAAAACGCACCTCATTTCTCATCTGCTTGTGCCCGGGTTCGCCATTCCAGCCACTTTACTAGCAATCTCCCTCCTTGGAGCATCAGCACCTTTAACCTCCTGTTCCGTACAGGTTGCAATTTGTACTGAGGATGAACGGGAAGACGTGGAACCAATGAAAGACTAGCTCTTGGTGTTGGGACAGGCACAGGTCACTCTATTTTCCCATCAGGAAGAAGAATTAACCACAGGCTCAGCCTGCCCCCCGGAACCAGAACAGGGCCTGAAGCCATCCTGCGCTTTTGCGGCCAGCTCCCTAAAAAGCGAGTTGTAAAATGGAGGTTCAGGGCACTGCAATTCACAAACCTGCAGAGTTATAAATGATAACTCTCATCCACAAATATATTGAGGGAAGGCAAAGAAGAGGATTTGAAATCAAGGCAGAATTGCAGGAAACAGATTTCAGGAGGTAGATTCGAATCGCCTTTAAAGCACATGAAAAGCGGCAAAACGTTGACAATGATGCCCTTGGCCAAAAAGGGCGTATGCGTTTTTTCCTGAATATATTCAGGAAAAAACGCATACGCCCTTTTTGGCCAACCAAGCAACCGGGAAAGGCAAATCAGCGCTACAAAGATGTCTCGCTTCCCATCGGTCAAAAGGGCCATGCTGAAAAAAGTGTCAAAACCAGAAATGCCGGACAGGTCATGGAGAAATGGGAGCCTTGCTACACTGATGGGCGGGATGTAAATTGCCAACAGCCACTCTGGAGAAGCGTACGGTGAGTCCTGAAACATCTAAAAAACAAAGCTTAGAGAGCATAGGGCACTTCCACTCATGGGGTTATAAATTGGGAAAATTATAAATCAGCAAGACACAAGCACCCCAAAGTTTAGGGCTGCTCTGTTGACAAGGACCTCCACTTCATTCTACCTTCAATATCCCAGGAAAGAGAAAAATGGATAAAGAAGTTGTGGTCCTTATGTACAATGGAATATCACTCAGCCGTGAAATCAATGTCATAAGGCTAGTAGCAGCATGATGAGTGGATTTAGGTACGACGAATCTAAGTGAAATAAGTCACACAGAAAAGGACACTTCTCATAAGGTATCACTTATAGAGGGAATGTAAAAACCGTTACACTTGAACTGAATTACAAAACAGAACAGAGTCACACATGCAGAAAACACACTATGGCTGCTTAACGGGAAAGGTGAGGTGGGGTGATACATAAAACAAGGGTTTCAAATTAGCTCAGATACCGTTCCATAAACCCAATATGTAATAGACAAGACCTACTCCTTGCTCAGAGAACTGGACTCAACACGCCCTATTCACCGCACAAGAATATATCTGACTAGTAATAATCTTAAAACCTATGTATTGATATCTCTCTGTTAGTGTGTCAAGTGGGTGTAAAGCGGCATAAACACAGCAGTGAAAAGCAGCTAAACCCCATTATAAAAATAAATTACTTTGAAAAACCCATGAAACAAAGACAGTGAAAGAGAGGGAAATTCTTACACATTTCGTTCAGGGGCTGTGATGCAACCTGGATTGACCATATCTAGAACCACAGCTGGATGAGACATAAGGGTGGACACTCTTGGGGCTGAGAGGTTTGGTGAGGTTGGGTGAGCAAACGCAGACCCTTTAAAGTAATACTGCGTGGTACCCATCGCATGGGTCCCAAATCTCCAGGTTCAAGGGCATCTTCCTACATCGAAAACATGCATGAGAAACCCAGAAGATGGTACACCGTGTGATGGGGAAAGGTTTCTAAAACGCACCTCATTTCTCATCTGCTTGTGCCCGGGTTCGCCATTCCAGCCACTTTACTAGCAATCTCCCTCCTTGGAGCATCATCACGTTTAACCTCCTTTTCCGTACAGGTTGCAATTTGTCCTGAGGATGAACGGGAAGACGTGGAACCAATGAGAGACTAGCTCTTGGTGTTGGGACAGGCACAGGTCACTCTATTTTCCCATCAGGAAGAAGAATTAACCACAGGCTCAGCCTGCCCCCCGGAACAAGAACAGGGCCTGAAGCCATCCTGCGCTTTTGCGGCCATCTCCCAAAAACGCGAGTTGTAAAATGGAGGTTCAGGGCACTGCAATTCACAAACCTGCAGAGTTATAAATGATAACTCTCGTCCACAAATATATTGAGGGAAGGCAAAGAAGAGGATTTGAAATCAAGGCAGAATTGCAGGAAACAGATTTCAGGAGGTAGATTCGAATCGCCTTTAAAGCACATGAAAAGCGGCAAAACGTTGACAATGATGCCCTTGGCCAAAAAGGGCGTATGCGTTTTTTCCTGAATATATTCAGGAAAAAACGCATACGCCCTTTTTGGCCAACCAAGCAACCTGGAAAGGCAAATCAGCGCTACAAAGATGTCTCACTTCACATCGTTCAAAAGGGCCATGCTGAAAAAAGTGTCAAAACCAGAAATGCAGGACAGGCCATGGAGAAATGGGAGCCTTGCTACACTGATGGGCGGGATGTAAATTGCCAACAGCCACTCTGGAGAAGCGTACGGTGAGTCCTGAAACATCTAAAAAACAAAGCTTAGAGAGCATAGGGCACTTCCACTCATGGGGTTATAAATTGGGAAAATTAAAAATCAGCAAGACACAAGCACCCCAAAGTTTAGGGCTGCTCTGTTGACAAGGACCTCCACTTCATTCCACCTTCAATATCCCAGGAAAGAGAAAAATGGATAAAGAAGTTGTGGTCCTTATGTACAATGGAATATCACTCAGCCGTGAAATCAATGTCATAAGGCTAGTAGCAGCATGATGAGTGGATTTAGGTACGACGACTCTAAGTGAAATAAGTCACACAGAAAAGGACACTTCTCATAAGGTATCACTTATAGAGGGAATGTAAAAACCGTTACACTTGAACTGAATTACAAAACAGAACAGAGTCACACATGCAGAAAACACACTATGGCTGCTTAACGGGAAAGGTGAGGTGGGGTGATACATAAAACAAGGGTTTCAAATTAGCTCAGATACCGTTCCATAAACCCAATATGTAATAGACAAGACCTACTCCTTGCTCAGAGAACTGGACTCAACACGCCCTATTCACCGCACAAGAATATATCTGACTAGTAATAATCTTAAAACCTATGTATTGATATCTCTCTGTTAGTGTGTCAAGTGGGTAAAAAGCAGCATAAACACAGCAGTGAAAAGCAGCTAAACCCCATTATAAAAATAAATTACTTTGAAAAACCCATGAAACAAAGACAGTGAAAGAGAGAGAAATTCTTACACAATGCGTTCAGGGGCTGTGATGCAACCTGGATTGACCATATCTAGACCCACAGCTGGATGAGACATAAGGGTGGACACTGTTGCGGCTGAGAGGTTTGGTGAGGTTGGGTGAGCAAACGCAGACCCTTTAAAGTAATACTGCGTGGTACCCATCGCATGGGTCCCAAATCTCCAGGTTCAAGGTCATCTTCCTACATCGAAAACATGCATGAGATACCCAGAAGATGGTACACCGTGTGATGGGGAAAGGTTTCTAAAACGCACCTCATTTCTCATCTGCTTGTGCCCGGGTTCGCCATTCCAGCCACTTTACTAGCAATCTCCCTCCTTGGAGCATCAGCACCTTTAATCTCCTGTTCCGTACAGGTTGCAATTTGTACTGAGGATGAACGGGAAGACGTGGAACCAATGAAAGACTAGCTCTTGGTGTTGGGACAGGCACAGGTCACTCTATTTTCCCATCAGGAAGAAGAATTAACCACAGGCTCAGCCTGCCTCCCGGAACCAGAACAGGGCCTGAAGCCATCCTGCGCTTTTGCGGCCAGCTCCCTAAAAAGCGAGTTGTAAAATGGAGGTTCAGGGCACTGCAATTCACAAACCTGCAGAGTTATAAATGATAACTCTCATCCACAAATATATTGAGGGAAGGCAAAGAAGAGGATTTGAAATCAAGGCAGAATTGCAGGAAACAGATTTCAGGAGGTAGATTCGAATCGCCTTTAAAGCACATGAAAAGCGGCAAAACGTTGACAATGATGCCCTTGGCCAAAAAGGGCGTATGCGTTTTTTCCTGAATATATTCAGGAAAAAACGCATACGCACTTTTTGGCCAACCAAGCAACCTGGAAAGGCAAATCAGCGCTACAAAGATGTCTCGCTTCCCATCGGTCAAAAGGGCCATGCTGAAAAAAGTGTCAAAACCAGAAATGCAGGACAGGCCATGGAGAAATGGGAGCCTTGCTACACTGATGGGCGGGATGTAAATTGCCAACAGCCACTCTGGAGAAGCGTACGGTGAGTCCTGAAACATCTAAAAAACACAGCTTAGAGAGCATAGGGCACTTCCACTCATGGGGTTATAAATTGGGAAAATTAAAAATCAGCAAGACACAAGCACCCCAAAGTTTAGGGCTGCTCTGTTGACAAGGACCTCCACTTCATTCCACCTTCAATATCCCAGGAAAGAGAAAAATGGATAAAGAAGTTGTGGTCCTTATGTACAATGGAATATCACTCAGCCGTGAAATCAATGTCATAAGGCTAGTAGCAGCATGATGAGTGGATTTAGGTACGACGAATCTAAGTGAAATAAGTCACACAGAAAAGGACACTTCTCATAAGGTATCACTTATAGAGGGAATGTAAAAACCGTTACACTTGAACTGAATTACAAAACAGAACAGAGTCACACATGCAGAAAACACACTATGGCTGCTTAACGGGAAAGGTGAGGTGGGGTGATACATAAAACAAGGGTTTCAAATTAGCTCAGATACCGTTCCATAAACCCAATATGTAATAGACAAGACCTACTCCTTGCTCAGAGAACTGGACTCAACACGCCCTATTCACCGCACAAGAATATATCTGACTAGTAATAATCTTAAAACCTATGTATTGATATCTCTCTGTTAGTGTGTCAAGTGGGTGTAAAGCGGCCTAAACACAGCAGTGAAAAGCAGCTAAACCCCATTATAAAAATAAATTACTTTGAAAAACCCATGAAACAAAGACAGTGAAAGAGAGCGAAATTCTTACACAATTCTTTCAGGGGCTGTGATGCAACCTGGATTGACCATATCTAGACCCACAGCTGGATGAGACATAAGGGTGGACACTCTTGGGGCTGAGAGGTTTGGTGAGGTTGGGTGAGCAAACGCAGACCCTTTAAAGTAATACTGCGTGGTACCCATCGCATGGGTCCCAAATCTCCAGGTTCAAGGGCATCTTCCTACATCGAAAACATGCATGAGAAACCCAGAAGGTGGTACACCGTGTGATGGGGAAAGGTTTCTAAAACGCACCTCATTTCTCATCTCCTTGTGCTCGGGTTCGCCATTCCAGCCACTTTACTAGCAATCTCCCTCCTTGGAGCATCATCACGTTTAACCTCCTTTTCCGTACAGGTTGCAATTTGTCCTGAGGATGAACGGGAAGACGTGGAACCAATGAGAGACTAGCTCTTGGTGTTGGGACAGGCACAGGTCACTCTATTTTCCCATCAGGAAGAAGAATTAACCACAGGCTCAGCCTGCCCCCCGGAACAAGAACAGGGCCTGAAGCCATCCTGCGCTTTTGCGGCCATCTCCCAAAAACGCGAGTTGTAAAATGGAGGTTCAGGGCACTGCAATTCACAAACCTGCAGAGTTATAAATGATAACTCTCGTCCACAAATATATTGAGGGAAGGCAAAGAAGAGGATTTGAAATCAAGGCAGAATTGCAGGAAACAGATTTCAGGAGGTAGATTCGAATCGCCTTTAAAGCACATGAAAAGCGGCAAAACGTTGACAATGATGCCCTTGGCCAAAAAGGGCGTATGCGTTTTTTCCTGAATATATTCAGGAAAAAACGCATACGCCCTTTTTGGCCAACCAAGCAACCTGGAAAGGCAAATCAGCGCTACAAAGATGTCTCGCTTCCCATCGGTTAAAAGGGCCATGCTGAAAAAAGTGTCAAAACCAGAAATGCAGGACAGGCCATGGAGAAATGGGAGCCTTGCTACACTGATGGGCGGGATGTAAATTGCCAACAGCCACTCTGGAGAAGCGTACGGTGAGTCCTGAAACATCTAAAAAACACAGCTTAGAGAGCATAGGGCACTTCCACTCATGGGGTTATAAATTGGGAAAATTAAAAATCAGCAAGACACAAGCACCCCAAAGTTTAGGGCTGCTCTGTTGACAAGGACCTCCACTTCATTCCACCTTCAATATCCCAGGAAAGAGAAAAATGGATAAAGAAGTTGTGGTCCTTATGTACAATGGAATATCACTCAGCCGTGAAATCAATGTCATAAGGCTAGTAGCAGCATGATGAGTGGATTTAGGTACGACGACTCTAAGTGAAATAAGTCACACAGAAAAGGACACTTCTCATAAGGTATCACTTATAGAGGGAATGTAAAAACCGTTACACTTGAACTGAATTACAAAACAGAACAGAGTCACACATGCAGAAAACACACTATGGCTGCTTAACGGGAAAGGTGAGGTGGGGTGATACATAAAACAAGGGTTTCAAATTAGCTCAGATACCGTTCCATAAACCCAATATGTAATAGACAAGACCTACTCCTTGCTCAGAGAACTGGACTCAACACGCCCTATTCACCGCACAAGAATATATCTGACTAGTAATAATCTTAAAACCTATGTATTGATATCTCTCTGTTAGTGTGTCAAGTGGGTAAAAAGCAGCATAAACACAGCAGTGAAAAGCAGCTAAACCCCATTATAAAAATAAATTACTTTGAAAAACCCATGAAACAAAGACAGTGAAAGAGAGAGAAATTCTTACACAATGCGTTCAGGGGCTGTGATGCAACCTGGATTGACCATATCTAGACCCACAGCTGGATGAGACATAAGGGTGGACACTGTTGCGGCTGAGAGGTTTGGTGAGGTTGGGTGAGCAAACGCAGACCCTTTAAAGTAATACTGCGTGGTACCCATCGCATGGGTCCCAAATCTCCAGGTTCAAGGTCATCTTCCTACATCGAAAACATGCATGAGATACCCAGAAGATGGTACACCGTGTGATGGGGAAAGGTTTCTAAAACGCACCTCATTTCTCATCTGCTTGTGCCCGGGTTCACCATTCCAGCCACTTTACTAGCAATCTCCCTCCTTGGAGCATCAGCACCTTTAATCTCCTGTTCCGTACAGGTTGCAATTTGTACTGAGGATGAACGGGAAGACGTGGAACCAATGAAAGACTAGCTCTTGGTGTTGGGACAGGCACAGGTCACTCTATTTTCCCATCAGGAAGAAGAATTAACCACAGGCTCAGCCTGCCCCCCGGAACCAGAACAGGGCCTGAAGCCATCCTGCGCTTTTGCGGCCATCTCCCAAAAACGCGAGTTGTAAAATGGAGGTTCAGGGCACTGCAATTCACAAACCTGCAGAGTTATAAATGATAACTCTCGTCCACAAATATATTGAGGGAAGGCAAAGAAGAGGATTTGAAATCAAGGCAGAATTGCAGGAAACAGATTTCAGGAGGTAGATTCGAATCGCCTTTAAAGCACATGAAAAGCGGCAAAACGTTGACAATGATGCCCTTGGCCAAAAAGGGCGTATGCGTTTTTTCCTGAATATATTCAGGAAAAAACGCATACGCCCTTTTTGGCCAACCAAGCAACCTGGAAAGGCAAATCAGCGCTACAAAGATGTCTCGCTTCCCATCGGTTAAAAGGGCCATGCTGAAAAAAGTGTCAAAACCAGAAATGCAGGACAGGCCATGGAGAAATGGGAGCCTTGCTACACTGATGGGCGGGATGTAAATTGCCAACAGCCACTCTGGAGAAGCGTACGGTGAGTCCTGAAACATCTAAAAAACACAGCTTAGAGAGCATAGGGCACTTCCACTCATGGGGTTATAAATTGGGAAAATTAAAAATCAGCAAGACACAAGCACCCCAAAGTTTAGGGCTGCTCTGTTGACAAGGACCTCCACTTCATTCCACCTTCAATATCCCAGGAAAGAGAAAAATGGATAAAGAAGTTGTGGTCCTTATGTACAATGGAATATCACTCAGCCGTGAAATCAATGTCATAAGGCTAGTAGCAGCATGATGAGTGGATATAGGTACGACGATTCTAAGTGAAATAAGTCACACAGAAAAGGACACTTCTCATAAGGTATCACTTATACAGGGAATGTAAAAACCGTTACACTTGAACTGAATCAGAAAACAGAACAGAGTCACACATGCAGAAAACACACTATGGCTGCTTAACGGGAAAGGTGAGGTGGGGTGATACATAAAACAAGGGTTTCAAATTAGCTCAGATACCGTTCCATAAACCCAATATGTAATAGACAAGACCTACTCCTTGCTCAGAGAACTGGACTCAACACGCCCTATTCACCGCACAAGAATATATCTGACTAGTAATAATCTTAAAACCTATGTATTGATATCTCTCTGTTAGTGTGTCAAGTGGGTAAAAAGCGGCATAAACACAGCAGTGAAAAGCAGCTAAAGCCCATTATAAAAATAAATTACTTTGAAAAACCCATGAAACAAAGACAGTGAAAGAGAGCGAAATTCTTACACAATGCGTTCAGGGGCTGTGATGCAACCTGGATTGACCATATCTAGACCCACAGCTGGATGAGACCTAAGGGTGGACACTGTTGCGGCTGAGAGGTTTGGTGAGGTTGGGTGAGCAAACGCAGACCCTTTAAATAATACTGCGTGGTACCCATCGCATGGGTCCCAAATCTCCAGGTTCAAGGGCATCTTCCTACATCGAAAACATGCATGAGATACCCAGAAGATGGTACACCGTGTGATGGGGAAAGGTTTCTAAAACGCACCTCATTTCTCATCTGCTTGTGCCCGGGTTCGCCATTCCAGCCACTTTACTAGCAATCTCCCTCCTTGGAGCATCAGCACCTTTAACCTCCTGTTCCGTACAGGTTGCAATTTGTACTGAGGATGAACGGGAAGACGTGGAACCAATGAAAGACTAGCTCTTGGTGTTGGGACAGGCACAGGTCACTCTATTTTCCCATCAGGAAGAAGAATTAACCACAGGCTCAGCCTGCCCCCCGGAACCAGAACAGGGCCTGAAGCCATCCTGCGCTTTTGCGGCCATCTCCCAAAAACGCGAGTTGTAAAATGGAGGTTCAGGGCACTGCAATTCACAAACCTGCAGAGTTATAAATGATAACTCTCGTCCACAAATATATTGAGGGAAGGCAAAGAAGAGGATTTGAAATCAAGGCAGAATTGCAGGAAACAGATTTCAGGAGGTAGATTCGAATCGCCTTTAAAGCACATGAAAAGCGGCAAAACGTTGACAATGATGCCCTTGGCCAAAAAGGGCGTATGCGTTTTTTCCTGAATATATTCAGGAAAAAACGCATACGCCCTTTTTGGCCAACCAAGCAACCTGGAAAGGCAAATCAGCGCTACAAAGATGTCTCACTTCACATCGTTCAAAAGGGCCATGCTGAAAAAAGTGTCAAAACCAGAAATGCAGGACAGGCCATGGAGAAATGGGAGCCTTGCTACACTGATGGGCGGGATGTAAATTGCCAACAGCCACTCTGGAGAAGCGTACGGTGAGTCCTGAAACATCTAAAAAACAAAGCTTAGAGAGCATAGGGCACTTCCACTCATGGGGTTATAAATTGGGAAAATTAAAAATCAGCAAGACACAAGCACCCCAAAGTTTAGGGCTGCTCTGTTGACAAGGACCTCCACTTCATTCCACCTTCAATATCCCAGGAAAGAGAAAAATGGATAAAGAAGTTGTGGTCCTTATGTACAATGGAATATCACTCAGCCGTGAAATCAATGTCATAAGGCTAGTAGCAGCATGATGAGTGGATTTAGGTACGACGACTCTAAGTGAAATAAGTCACACAGAAAAGGACACTTCTCATAAGGTATCACTTATAGAGGGAATGTAAAAACCGTTACACTTGAACTGAATTACAAAACAGAACAGAGTCACACATGCAGAAAACACACTATGGCTGCTTAACGGGAAAGGTGAGGTGGGGTGATACATAAAACAAGGGTTTCAAATTAGCTCAGATACCGTTCCATAAACCCAATATGTAATAGACAAGACCTACTCCTTGCTCAGAGAACTGGACTCAACACGCCCTATTCACCGCACAAGAATATATCTGACTAGTAATAATCTTAAAACCTATGTATTGATATCTCTCTGTTAGTGTGTCAAGTGGGTAAAAAGCAGCATAAACACAGCAGTGAAAAGCAGCTAAACCCCATTATAAAAATAAATTACTTTGAAAAACCCATGAAACAAAGACAGTGAAAGAGAGAGAAATTCTTACACAATGCGTTCAGGGGCTGTGATGCAACCTGGATTGACCATATCTAGACCCACAGCTGGATGAGACATAAGGGTGGACACTGTTGCGGCTGAGAGGTTTGGTGAGGTTGGGTGAGCAAACGCAGACCCTTTAAAGTAATACTGCGTGGTACCCATCGCATGGGTCCCAAATCTCCAGGTTCAAGGTCATCTTCCTACATCGAAAACATGCATGAGATACCCAGAAGATGGTACACCGTGTGATGGGGAAAGGTTTCTAAAACGCACCTCATTTCTCATCTGCTTGTGCCCGGGTTCGCCATTCCAGCCACTTTACTAGCAATCTCCCTCCTTGGAGCATCAGCACCTTTAATCTCCTGTTCCGTACAGGTTGCAATTTGTACTGAGGATGAACGGGAAGACGTGGAACCAATGAAAGACTAGCTCTTGGTGTTGGGACAGGCACAGGTCACTCTATTTTCCCATCAGGAAGAAGAATTAACCACAGGCTCAGCCTGCCTCCCGGAACCAGAACAGGGCCTGAAGCCATCCTGCGCTTTTGCGGCCAGCTCCCTAAAAAGCGAGTTGTAAAATGGAGGTTCAGGGCACTGCAATTCACAAACCTGCAGAGTTATAAATGATAACTCTCATCCACAAATATATTGAGGGAAGGCAAAGAAGAGGATTTGAAATCAAGGCAGAATTGCAGGAAACAGATTTCAGGAGGTAGATTCGAATCGCCTTTAAAGCACATGAAAAGCGGCAAAACGTTGACAATGATGCCCTTGGCCAAAAAGGGCGTATGCGTTTTTTCCTGAATATATTCAGGAAAAAACGCATACGCACTTTTTGGCCAACCAAGCAACCTGGAAAGGCAAATCAGCGCTACAAAGATGTCTCGCTTCCCATCGGTCAAAAGGGCCATGCTGAAAAAAGTGTCAAAACCAGAAATGCAGGACAGGCCATGGAGAAATGGGAGCCTTGCTACACTGATGGGCGGGATGTAAATTGCCAACAGCCACTCTGGAGAAGCGTACGGTGAGTCCTGAAACATCTAAAAAACACAGCTTAGAGAGCATAGGGCACTTCCACTCATGGGGTTATAAATTGGGAAAATTAAAAATCAGCAAGACACAAGCACCCCAAAGTTTAGGGCTGCTCTGTTGACAAGGACCTCCACTTCATTCCACCTTCAATATCCCAGGAAAGAGAAAAATGGATAAAGAAGTTGTGGTCCTTATGTACAATGGAATATCACTCAGCCGTGAAATCAATGTCATAAGGCTAGTAGCAGCATGATGAGTGGATTTAGGTACGACGAATCTAAGTGAAATAAGTCACACAGAAAAGGACACTTCTCATAAGGTATCACTTATAGAGGGAATGTAAAAACCGTTACACTTGAACTGAATTACAAAACAGAACAGAGTCACACATGCAGAAAACACACTATGGCTGCTTAACGGGAAAGGTGAGGTGGGGTGATACATAAAACAAGGGTTTCAAATTAGCTCAGATACCGTTCCATAAACCCAATATGTAATAGACAAGACCTACTCCTTGCTCAGAGAACTGGACTCAACACGCCCTATTCACCGCACAAGAATATATCTGACTAGTAATAATCTTAAAACCTATGTATTGATATCTCTCTGTTAGTGTGTCAAGTGGGTGTAAAGCGGCCTAAACACAGCAGTGAAAAGCAGCTAAACCCCATTATAAAAATAAATTACTTTGAAAAACCCATGAAACAAAGACAGTGAAAGAGAGCGAAATTCTTACACAATTCTTTCAGGGGCTGTGATGCAACCTGGATTGACCATATCTAGACCCACAGCTGGATGAGACATAAGGGTGGACACTCTTGGGGCTGAGAGGTTTGGTGAGGTTGGGTGAGCAAACGCAGACCCTTTAAAGTAATACTGCGTGGTACCCATCGCATGGGTCCCAAATCTCCAGGTTCAAGGGCATCTTCCTACATCGAAAACATGCATGAGAAACCCAGAAGATGGTACACCGTGTGATGGGGAAAGGTTTCTAAAACGCACCTCATTTCTCATCTCCTTGTGCTCGGGTTCGCCATTCCAGCCACTTTACTAGCAATCTCCCTCCTTGGAGCATCATCACGTTTAACCTCCTTTTCCGTACAGGTTTATATTTGTCCTGAGGATGAACGGGAAGACGTGGAACCAATGAGAGACTAGCTCTTGGTGTTGGGACAGGCACAGGTCACTCTATTTTCCCATCAGGAAGAAGAATTAACCACAGGCTCAGCCTGCCCCCCGGAACAAGAACAGGGCCTGAAGCCATCCTGCGCTTTTGCGGCCATCTCCCAAAAACGCGAGTTGTAAAATGGAGGTTCAGGGCACTGCAATTCACAAACCTGCAGAGTTATAAATGATAACTCTCGTCCACAAATATATTGAGGGAAGGCAAAGAAGAGGATTTGAAATCAAGGCAGAATTGCAGGAAACAGATTTCAGGAGGTAGATTCGAATCGCCTTTAAAGCACATGAAAAGCGGCAAAACGTTGACAATGATGCCCTTGGCCAAAAAGGGCGTATGCGTTTTTTCCTGAATATATTCAGGAAAAAACGCATACGCCCTTTTTGGCCAACCAAGCAACCTGGAAAGGCAAATCAGCGCTACAAAGATGTCTCGCTTCCCATCGGTTAAAAGGGACATGCTGAAAAAAGTGTCAAAACCAGAAATGCAGGACAGGCCATGGAGAAATGGGAGCCTTGCTACACTGATGGGCGGGATGTAAATTGCCAACAGCCACTCTGGAGAAGCGTACGGTGAGTCCTGAAACATCTAAAAAACACAGCTTAGAGAGCATAGGGCACTTCCACTCATGGGGTTATAAATTGGGAAAATTAAAAATCAGCAAGACACAAGCACCCCAAAGTTTAGGGCTGCTCTGTTGACAAGGACCTCCACTTCATTCCACCTTCAATATCCCAGGAAAGAGAAAAATGGATAAAGAAGTTGTGGTCCTTATGTACAATGGAATATCACTCAGCCGTGAAATCAATGTCATAAGGCTAGTAGCAGCATGATGAGTGGATTTAGGTACGACGACTCTAAGTGAAATAAGTCACACAGAAAAGGACACTTCTCATAAGGTATCACTTATAGAGGGAATGTAAAAACCGTTACACTTGAACTGAATTACAAAACAGAACAGAGTCACACATGCAGAAAACACACTATGGCTGCTTAACGGGAAAGGTGAGGTGGGGTGATACATAAAACAAGGGTTTCAAATTAGCTCAGATACCGTTCCATAAACCCAATATGTAATAGACAAGACCTACTCCTTGCTCAGAGAACTGGACTCAACACGCCCTATTCACCGCACAAGAATATATCTGACTAGTAATAATCTTAAAACCTATGTATTGATATCTCTCTGTTAGTGTGTCAAGTGGGTAAAAAGCAGCATAAACACAGCAGTGAAAAGCAGCTAAACCCCATTATAAAAATAAATTACTTTGAAAAACCCATGAAACAAAGACAGTGAAAGAGAGAGAAATTCTTACACAATGCGTTCAGGGGCTGTGATGCAACCTGGATTGACCATATCTAGACCCACAGCTGGATGAGACATAAGGGTGGACACTGTTGCGGCTGAGAGGTTTGGTGAGGTTGGGTGAGCAAACGCAGACCCTTTAAAGTAATACTGCGTGGTACCCATCGCATGGGTCCCAAATCTCCAGGTTCAAGGTCATCTTCCTACATCGAAAACATGCATGAGATACCCAGAAGATGGTACACCGTGTGATGGGGAAAGGTTTCTAAAACGCACCTCATTTCTCATCTGCTTGTGCCCGGGTTCGCCATTCCAGCCACTTTACTAGCAATCTCCCTCCTTGGAGCATCAGCACCTTTAATCTCCTGTTCCGTACAGGTTGCAATTTGTACTGAGGATGAACGGGAAGACGTGGAACCAATGAAAGACTAGCTCTTGGTGTTGGGACAGGCACAGGTCACTCTATTTTCCCATCAGGAAGAAGAATTAACCACAGGCTCAGCCTGCCCCCCGGAACCAGAACAGGGCCTGAAGCCATCCTGCGCTTTTGCGGCCATCTCCCAAAAACGCGAGTTGTAAAATGGAGGTTCAGGGCACTGCAATTCACAAACCTGCAGAGTTATAAATGATAACTCTCGTCCACAAATATATTGAGGGAAGGCAAAGAAGAGGATTTGAAATCAAGGCAGAATTGCAGGAAACAGATTTCAGGAGGTAGATTCGAATCGCCTTTAAAGCACATGAAAAGCGGCAAAACGTTGACAATGATGCCCTTGGCCAAAAAGGGCGTATGCGTTTTTTCCTGAATATATTCAGGAAAAAACGCATACGCCCTTTTTGGCCAACCAAGCAACCTGGAAAGGCAAATCAGCGCTACAAAGATGTCTCGCTTCCCATCGGTTAAAAGGGCCATGCTGAAAAAAGTGTCAAAACCAGAAATGCAGGACAGGCCATGGAGAAATGGGAGCCTTGCTACACTGATGGGCGGGATGTAAATTGCCAACAGCCACTCTGGAGAAGCGTACGGTGAGTCCTGAAACATCTAAAAAACACAGCTTAGAGAGCATAGGGCACTTCCACTCATGGGGTTATAAATTGGGAAAATTAAAAATCAGCAAGACACAAGCACCCCAAAGTTTAGGGCTGCTCTGTTGACAAGGACCTCCACTTCATTCCACCTTCAATATCCCAGGAAAGAGAAAAATGGATAAAGAAGTTGTGGTCCTTATGTACAATGGAATATCACTCAGCCGTGAAATCAATGTCATAAGGCTAGTAGCAGCATGATGAGTGGATATAGGTACGACGATTCTAAGTGAAATAAGTCACACAGAAAAGGACACTTCTCATAAGGTATCACTTATACAGGGAATGTAAAAACCGTTACACTTGAACTGAATCAGAAAACAGAACAGAGTCACACATGCAGAAAACACACTATGGCTGCTTAACGGGAAAGGTGAGGTGGGGTGATACATAAAACAAGGGTTTCAAATTAGCTCAGATACCGTTCCATAAACCCAATATGTAATAGACAAGACCTACTCCTTGCTCAGAGAACTGGACTCAACACGCCCTATTCACCGCACAAGAATATATCTGACTAGTAATAATCTTAAAACCTATGTATTGATATCTCTCTGTTAGTGTGTCAAGTGGGTAAAAAGCGGCATAAACACAGCAGTGAAAAGCAGCTAAAGCCCATTATAAAAATAAATTACTTTGAAAAACCCATGAAACAAAGACAGTGAAAGAGAGCGAAATTCTTACACAATGCGTTCAGGGGCTGTGATGCAACCTGGATTGACCATATCTAGACCCACAGCTGGATGAGACCTAAGGGTGGACACTGTTGCGGCTGAGAGGTTTGGTGAGGTTGGGTGAGCAAACGCAGACCCTTTAAATAATACTGCGTGGTACCCATCGCATGGGTCCCAAATCTCCAGGTTCAAGGGCATCTTCCTACATCGAAAACATGCATGAGATACCCAGAAGATGGTACACCGTGTGATGGGGAAAGGTTTCTAAAACGCACCTCATTTCTCATCTGCTTGTGCCCGGGTTCGCCATTCCAGCCACTTTACTAGCAATCTCCCTCCTTGGAGCATCAGCACCTTTAACCTCCTGTTCCGTACAGGTTGCAATTTGTACTGAGGATGAACGGGAAGACGTGGAACCAATGAAAGACTAGCTCTTGGTGTTGGGACAGGCACAGGTCACTCTATTTTCCCATCAGGAAGAAGAATTAACCACAGGCTCAGCCTGCCCCCCGGAACCAGAACAGGGCCTGAAGCCATCCTGCGCTTTTGCGGCCAGCTCCCTAAAAAGCGAGTTGTAAAATGGAGGTTCAGGGCACTGCAATTCACAAACCTGCAGAGTTATAAATGATAACTCTCATCCACAAATATATTGAGGGAAGGCAAAGAAGAGGATTTGAAATCAAGGCAGAATTGCAGGAAACAGATTTCAGGAGGTAGATTCGAATCGCCTTTAAAGCACATGAAAAGCGGCAAAACGTTGACAATGATGCCCTTGGCCAAAAAGGGCGTATGCGTTTTTTCCTGAATATATTCAGGAAAAAACGCATACGCCCTTTTTGGCCAACCAAGCAACCGGGAAAGGCAAATCAGCGCTACAAAGATGTCTCGCTTCCCATCGGTCAAAAGGGCCATGCTGAAAAAAGTGTCAAAACCAGAAATGCCGGACAGGTCATGGAGAAATGGGAGCCTTGCTACACTGATGGGCGGGATGTAAATTGCCAACAGCCACTCTGGAGAAGCGTACGGTGAGTCCTGAAACATCTAAAAAACACAGCTTAGAGAGCATAGGGCACTTCCACTCATGGGGTTATAAATTGGGAAAATTAAAAATCAGCAAGACACAAGCACCCCAAAGTTTAGGGCTGCTCTGTTGACAAGGACCTCCACTTCATTCCACCTTCAATATCCCAGGAAAGAGAAAAATGGATAAAGAAGTTGTGGTCCTTATGTACAATGGAATATCACTCAGCCGTGAAATCAATGTCATAAGGCTAGTAGCAGCATGATGAGTGGATTTAGGTACGACGAATCTAAGTGAAATAAGTCACACAGAAAAGGACACTTCTCATAAGGTATCACTTATAGAGGGAATGTAAAAACCGTTACACTTGAACTGAATTACAAAACAGAACAGAGTCACACATGCAGAAAACACACTATGGCTGCTTAACGGGAAAGGTGAGGTGGGGTGATACATAAAACAAGGGTTTCAAATTAGCTCAGATACCGTTCCATAAACCCAATATGTAATAGACAAGACCTACTCCTTGCTCAGAGAACTGGACTCAACACGCCCTATTCACCGCACAAGAATATATCTGACTAGTAATAATCTTAAAACCTATGTATTGATATCTCTCTGTTAGTGTGTCAAGTGGGTGTAAAGCGGCCTAAACACAGCAGTGAAAAGCAGCTAAACCCCATTATAAAAATAAATTACTTTGAAAAACCCATGAAACAAAGACAGTGAAAGAGAGCGAAATTCTTACACAATTCTTTCAGGGGCTGTGATGCAACCTGGATTGACCATATCTAGACCCACAGCTGGATGAGACATAAGGGTGGACACTCTTGGGGCTGAGAGGTTTGGTGAGGTTGGGTGAGCAAACGCAGACCCTTTAAAGTAATACTGCGTGGTACCCATCGCATGGGTCCCAAATCTCCAGGTTCAAGGGCATCTTCCTACATCGAAAACATGCATGAGAAACCCAGAAGATGGTACACCGTGTGATGGGGAAAGGTTTCTAAAACGCACCTCATTTCTCATCTCCTTGTGCTCGGGTTCGCCATTCCAGCCACTTTACTAGCAATCTCCCTCCTTGGAGCATCATCACGTTTAACCTCCTTTTCCGTACAGGTTGCAATTTGTCCTGAGGATGAACGGGAAGACGTGGAACCAATGAGAGACTAGCTCTTGGTGTTGGGACAGGCACAGGTCACTCTATTTTCCCATCAGGAAGAAGAATTAACCACAGGCTCAGCCTGCCCCCCGGAACAAGAACAGGGCCTGAAGCCATCCTGCGCTTTTGCGGCCATCTCCCAAAAACGCGAGTTGTAAAATGGAGGTTCAGGGCACTGCAATTCACAAACCTGCAGAGTTATAAATGATAACTCTCGTCCACAAATATATTGAGGGAAGGCAAAGAAGAGGATTTGAAATCAAGGCAGAATTGCAGGAAACAGATTTCAGGAGGTAGATTCGAATCGCCTTTAAAGCACATGAAAAGCGGCAAAACGTTGACAATGATGCCCTTGGCCAAAAAGGGCGTATGCGTTTTTTCCTGAATATATTCAGGAAAAAACACATACGCCCTTTTTGGCCAACCAAGCAACCTGGAAAGGCAAATCAGCGCTACAAAGATGTCTCACTTCACATCGTTCAAAAGGGCCATGCTGAAAAAAGTGTCAAAACCAGAAATGCAGGACAGGCCATGGAGAAATGGGAGCCTTGCTACACTGATGGGCGGGATGTAAATTGCCAACAGCCACTCTGGAGAAGCGTACGGTGAGTCCTGAAACATCTAAAAAACAAAGCTTAGAGAGCATAGGGCACTTCCACTCATGGGGTTATAAATTGGGAAAATTAAAAATCAGCAAGACACAAGCACCCCAAAGTTTAGGGCTGCTCTGTTGACAAGGACCTCCACTTCATTCCACCTTCAATATCCCAGGAAAGAGAAAAATGGATAAAGAAGTTGTGGTCCTTATGTACAATGGAATATCACTCAGCCGTGAAATCAATGTCATAAGGCTAGTAGCAGCATGATGAGTGGATTTAGGTACGACGACTCTAAGTGAAATAAGTCACACAGAAAAGGACACTTCTCATAAGGTATCACTTATAGAGGGAATGTAAAAACCGTTACACTTGAACTGAATTACAAAACAGAACAGAGTCACACATGCAGAAAACACACTATGGCTGCTTAACGGGAAAGGTGAGGTGGGGTGATACATAAAACAAGGGTTTCAAATTAGCTCAGATACCGTTCCATAAACCCAATATGTAATAGACAAGACCTACTCCTTGCTCAGAGAACTGGACTCAACACGCCCTATTCACCGCACAAGAATATATCTGACTAGTAATAATCTTAAAACCTATGTATTGATATCTCTCTGTTAGTGTGTCAAGTGGGTAAAAAGCAGCATAAACACAGCAGTGAAAAGCAGCTAAACCCCATTATAAAAATAAATTACTTTGAAAAACCCATGAAACAAAGACAGTGAAAGAGAGAGAAATTCTTACACAATGCGTTCAGGGGCTGTGATGCAACCTGGATTGACCATATCTAGACCCACAGCTGGATGAGACATAAGGGTGGACACTGTTGCGGCTGAGAGGTTTGGTGAGGTTGGGTGAGCAAACGCAGACCCTTTAAAGTAATACTGCGTGGTACCCATCGCATGGGTCCCAAATCTCCAGGTTCAAGGTCATCTTCCTACATCGAAAACATGCATGAGATACCCAGAAGATGGTACACCGTGTGATGGGGAAAGGTTTCTAAAACGCACCTCATTTCTCATCTGCTTGTGCCCGGGTTCGCCATTCCAGCCACTTTACTAGCAATCTCCCTCCTTGGAGCATCAGCACCTTTAACCTCCTGTTCCGTACAGGTTGCAATTTGTACTGAGGATGAACGGGAAGACGTGGAACCAATGAGAGACTAGCTCTTGGTGTTGGAACAGGCACAGGTCACTCTATTTTCCCATCAGGAAGAAGAATTAACCACAGGCTCAGCCTGCCCCCCGGAACCAGAACAGGGCCTGAAGCCATCCTGCGCTTTTGCGGCCAGCTCCCTAAAAAGCGAGTTGTAAAATGGAGGTTCAGGGCACTGCAATTCACAAACCTGCAGAGTTATAAATGATAACTCTCATCCACAAATATATTGAGGGAAGGCAAAGAAGAGGATTTGAAATCAAGGCAGAATTGCAGGAAACAGATTTCAGGAGGTAGATTCGAATCGCCTTTAAAGCACATGAAAAGCGGCAAAACGTTGACAATGATGCCCTTGGCCAAAAAGGGCGTATGCGTTTTTTCCTGAATATATTCAGGAAAAAACGCATACGCCCTTTTTGGCCAACCAAGCAACCTGGAAAGGCAAATCAGCGCTACAAAGAAGTCTCGCTTCGCATCGGTCAAAAGGGCCATGCTGAAAAAAGTGTCAAAACCAGAAATGCAGGACAGGCCATGGAGAAATGGGAGCCTTGGTACACTGATGGGCGGGATGTAAATTGAGAACAGCCACTCTGGAGAAGAGTACGGTGTGTCCTGAAACATCTAAAAAACACAGCTTAGAGAGCATAGGGCACTTCCACTCATGGGGGTATAAATTGGGAAAATTAAAAATCAGCAAGACACAAGCACCCCAAAGTTTAGGACTGCTCTGTTGACAAGGACCTCCACTTCATTCCACCTTCAATATCCCAGGAAAGAGAAAAATGGATAAAGAAGTTGTGGTCCTTATGTACAATGGAATATCACTCAGCCGTGAAATCAATGTCATAAGGCTAGTAGCAGCATGATGAGTGGATTTAGGTACGACGACTCTAAGTGAAATAAGTCACACAGAAAAGGACACTTCTCATAAGGTATCACTTATAGAGGGAATGTAAAAACCGTTACACTTGAACTGAATTACAAAACAGAACAGAGTCACACATGCAGAAAACACACTATGGCTGCTTAACGGGAAAGGTGAGGTGGGGTGATACATAAAACAAGGGTTTCAAATTAGCTCAGATACCGTTCCATAAACCCAATATGTAATAGACAAGACCTACTCCTTGCTCAGAGAACTGGACTCAAGACGCCCTATTCACCGCACAAGAATATATCTGACTAGTAATAATCTTAAAACCTATGTATTGATATCTCTCTGTTAGTGTGTCAAGTGGGTAAAAAGCGGCATAAACACAGCAGTGAAAAGCAGCTAAACCCCATTATAAAAATAAATTACTTTGAAAAACCCATGAAACAAAGACAGTGAAAGAGAGAGAAATTCTTACACAATGCGTTCAGGGGCTGTGATGCAACCTGGATTGACCATATCTAGACCCACAGCTGGATGAGACATAAGGGTGGACACTGTTGCGGCTGAGAGGTTTGGTGAGGTTGGGTGAGCAAACGCAGACCCTTTAAAGTAATACTGCGTGGTACCCATCGCATGGGTCCCAAATCTCCAGGTTCAAGGGCATCTTCCTACATCGAAAACATGCATGAGATACCCAGAAGATGGTACACCGTGTGATGGGGAAAGGTTTCTAAAACGCACCTCATTTCTCATCTGCTTGTGCCCGGGTTCGCCATTCCAGCCACTTTACTAGCAAGCTCCCTCCTTGGAGCATCAGCACCTTTAACCTCCTGTTCCGTACAGGTTGCAATTTGTCCTGAGGATGAACGGGAAGACGTGGAACCAATGAGAGACTAGCTCTTGGTGTTGGGACAGGCACAGGTCACTCTATTTTCCCATCAGGAAGAAGAATTAACCACAGGCTCAGCCTGCCCCCCGGAACCAGAACAGGGCCTGAAGCCATCCTGCGCTTTTGCGGCCAGCTCCCAAAAACGCGAGTTGTAAAATGGAGGTTCAGGGCACTGCAATTCACAAACCTGCAGAGTTATAAATGATAACTCTCGTCCACAAATATATTGAGGGAAGGCAAAGAAGAGGATTTGAAATCAAGGCAGAATTGCAGGAAACAGATTTCAGGAGGTAGATTCGAATCGCCTTTAAAGCACATGAAAAGCGGCAAAACGTTGACAATGATGCCCTTGGCCAAAAAGGGCGTATGCGTTTTTTCCTGAATATATTCAGGAAAAAACGCATACGCCCTTTTTGGCCAACCAAGCAACCTGGAAAGGCAAATCAGCGCTACAAAGATGTCTCGCTTCCCATCGGTTAAAAGGGCCATGCTGAAAAAAGTGTCAAAACCAGAAATGCAGGACAGGCCATGGAGAAATGGGAGCCTTGGTACACTGATGGGCGGGATGTAAATTGCCAACAGCCACTCTGGAGAAGAGTACGGTGTGTCCTGAAACATCTAAAAAACACAGCTTAGAGAGCATAGGGCACTTCCACTCATGGGGGTATAAATTGGGAAAATTAAAAATCAGCATGACAGAAGCACCCCAAAGTTTAGGACTGCTCTGTTGACAAGGACCTCCACTTCATTCCACCTTCAATATCCCAGGAAAGAGAAAAATGGATAAAGAAGTTGTGGTCCTTATGTACAATGGAATATCACTCAGCCATGAAATCAATGTCATAAGGCTAGTAGCAGCATGATGAGTGGATTTAGGTACGACGATTCTAAGTGAAATAAGTCACACAGAAAAGGACACTTCTCATAAGGTATCACTTATAGAGGGAATGTAAAAACCGTTACACTTGAACTGAATTACAAAACAGAACAGAGTCACACATGCAGAAAACACACTATGGCTGCTTAATGGGAAAGGTGAGGTGGGGTGATACATAAAACAAGGGTTTCAAATTAGCTCAGATACCGTTCCATAAACCCAATATGTAATAGACAAGACCTACTCCTTGCTCAGAGAACTGGACTCAACACGCCCTATTCACCGCACAAGAATATATCTGACTAGTAATAATCTTAAAACCTATGTATTGATATCTCTCTGTTAGTGTGTCAAGTGGGTGAAAAGCGGCATAAACACAGCAGTGAAAAGCAGCTAAACCCCATTATAAAAATAAATTACTTTGAAAAACCCATGAAACAAAACAGTGAAAGAGAGCGAAATTCTTACACAATGCGTTCAGGGGTTGTGATGCAACCTGGATTGACCATATCTAGACCCACAGCTGGATGAGACATAAGGGTGGACACTCTTGGGGCTGAGAGGTTTGGTGAGGTTGGGTGAGCAAACGCAAACCCTTTTAAGTAATACTGCGTGGTACCCATCGCATGGGTCCCAAATCTCCAGGTTCAAGGGCATCTTCCTACATCGAAACCATGCATGAGAAACCCAGAAGATGGTACACCGTGTGATGGGGAAAGGTTTCTAAAACGCACCTCATTTCTCATCTGCTTGTGCCCGGGTTCGCCATTCCAGCCACTTTACTAGCAATCTCCCTCCTTGGAGCATCAGCACCTTTAACCTCCTGTTCCGTACAGGTTGCAGTTTGTACTGAGGATGAACGGGAAGACGTGGAACCAATGAAAGACTAGCTCTTGGTGTTGGGACAGGCACAGGTCACTCTATTTTCCCATCAGGAAGAAGAATTAACCACAGGCTCAGCCTGCCCCCCGGAACCAGAACAGGGCCTGAAGCCATCCTGCGCTTTTGCGGCCATCTCCCAAAAACGCGAGTTGTAAAATGGAGGTTCAGGGCACTGCAATTCACAAAACTGCAGAGTTATAAATGATAACTCTCGTCCACAAATATATTGAGGGAAGGCAAAGAAGAGGATTTGAAATCAAGGCAGAATTGCAGGAAACAGATTTCAGGAGGTAGATTCGAATCGCCTTTAAAGCACATGAAAAGCGGCAAAACGTTGACAATGATGCCCTTGGCCAAAAAGGGCGTATGCGTTTTTTCCTGAATATATTCAGGAAAAAACGCATACGCCCTTTTTGGCCAACCAAGCAACCTGGAAAGGCAAATCAGCGCTACAAAGAAGTCTCGCTTCCCATCGGTTAAAAGGGCCATGCTGAAAAAAGTGTCAAAACCAGAAATGCAGGACAGGCCATGGAGAAATGGGAGCCTTGGTACACTGATGGGCGGGATGTAAATTGCCAACAGCCACTCTGGAGAAGAGTACGGTGTGTCCTGAAACATCTAAAAAACACAGCTTAGAGAGCATAGGGCACTTCCACTCATGGGGGTATAAATTGGGAAAATTAAAAATCAGCAAGACACAAGCACCCCAAAGTTTAGGACTGCTCTGTTGACAAGGACCTCCACTTCATTCCACCTTCAATATCCCAGGAAAAAGAAAAATGGATAAAGAAGTTGTGGTCCTTATGTACAAGGGAATATCACTCAGCCATGAAATCAATGTCATAAGGCTAGTAGCAGCATGATGAGTGGATTTAGGTACGACGATTCTAAGTGAAATAAGTCACACAGAAAAGGACACTTCTCATAAGGTATCACTTATAGAGGGAATGTAAAAACCGTTACACTTGAACTGAATTACAAAACAGAACAGAGTCACACATGCAGAAAACACACTATGGCTGCTTAATGGGAAAGGTGAGGTGGGGTGATACATAAAACAAGGGTTTCAAATTAGCTCAGATACCGTTCCATAAACCCAATATGTAATAGACAAGACCTACTCCTTGCTCAGAGAACTGGACTCAACACGCCCTATTCACCGCACAAGAATATATCTGACTAGTAATAATCTTAAAACCTATGTATTGATATCTCTCTGTTAGTGTGTCAAGTGGGTAAAAAGCGGCATAAACACAGCAGTGAAAAGCAGCTAAAGCCCATTATAAAAATAAATTACTTTGAAAAACCCATGAAACAAAACAGTGAAAGAGAGCGAAATTCTTACACAATGCGTTCAGGGGCTGTGATGCAACCTGGATTGACCATATCTAGACCCACAGCTGGATGAGACATAAGGGTGGACACTCTTGGGGCTGAGAGGTTTGGTGAGGTTGGGTGAGCAAACGCAAACCCTTTAAAGTAATACTGCGTGGTACCCATCGCATGGGTCCCAAATCTCCAGGTTCAAGGGCATCTTCCTACATCGAAACCATGCATGAGAAACCCAGAAGATGGTACACCGTGTGATGGGGAAAGGTTTCTAAAACGCACCTCATTTCTCATCTCCTTGTGCTCGGGTTCGCCATTCCAGCCACTTTACTAGCAATCTCCCTCCTTGGAGCATCATCACCTTTAACCTCCTGTTCCGTACAGGTTGCAATTTGTCCTGAGGATGAACGGGAAGACGTGGAACCAATGAGAGACTAGCTCTTGGTGTTGGGACAGGCACAGGTCACTCTATTTTCCCATCAGGAAGAAGAATTAACCACAGGCTCAGCCTGCCCCCCGGAACCAGAACAGGGCCTGAAGCCATCCTGCGCTTTTGCGGCCATCTCCCAAAAACGCGAGTTGTAAAATGGAGGTTCAGGGCACTGCAATTCACAAAACTGCAGAGTTATAAATGATAACTCTCGTCCACAAATATATTGAGGGAAGGCAAAGAAGAGGATTTGAAATCAAGGCAGAATTGCAGGAAACAGATTTCAGGAGGTAGATTCGAATCGCCTTTAAAGCACATGAAAAGCGGCAAAACGTTGACAATGATGCCCTTGGCCAAAAAGGGCGTATGCGTTTTTTCCTGAATATATTCAGGAAAAAACGCATACGCCCTTTTTGGCCAACCAAGCAACCTGGAAAGGCAAATCAGCGCTACAAAGAAGTCTCGCTTCCCATCGGTTAAAAGGGCCATGCTGAAAAAAGTGTCAAAACCAGAAATGCAGGACAGGCCATGGAGAAATGGGAGCCTTGGTACACTGATGGGCGGGATGTAAATTGCCAACAGCCACTCTGGAGAAGAGTACGGTGTGTCCTGAAACATCTAAAAAACACAGCTTAGAGAGCATAGGGCACTTCCACTCATGGGGGTATAAATTGGGAAAATTAAAAATCAGCAAGACACAAGCACCCCAAAGTTTAGGACTGCTCTGTTGACAAGGACCTCCACTTCATTCCACCTTCAATATCCCAGGAAAAAGAAAAATGGATAAAGAAGTTGTGGTCCTTATGTACAATGGAATATCACTCAGCCATGAAATCAATGTCATAAGGCTAGTAGCAGCATGATGAGTGGATTTAGGTACGACGATTCTAAGTGAAATAAGTCACACAGAAAAGGACACTTCTCATAAGGTATCACTTATAGAGGGAATGTAAAAACCGTTACACTTGAACTGAATTACAAAACAGAACAGAGTCACACATGCAGAAAACACACTATCGCTGCTTAATGGGAAAGGTGAGGTGGGGTGATACATAAAACAAGGGTTTCAAATTAGCTCAGATACCGTTCCATAAACCCAATATGTAATAGACAAGACCTACTCCTTGCTCAGAGAACTGGACTCAACACGCCCTATTCACCGCACAAGAATATATCTGACTAGTAATAATCTTAAAACCTATGTATTGATATCTCTCTGTTAGTGTGTCAAGTGGGTGTAAAGCGGCATAAACACAGCAGTGAAAAGCAGCTAAACCCCATTATAAAAATAAATTACTTTGAAAAACCCATGAAACAAAACAGTGAAAGAGAGCGAAATTCTTACACAATGCGTTCAGGGGCTGTGATGCAACCTGGATTGACCATATCTAGACCCACAGCTGGATGAGACATAAGGGTGGACACTCTTGGGGCTGAGAGGTTTGGTGAGGTTGGGTGAGCAAACGCAAACCCTTTAAAGTAATACTGCGTGGTACCCATCGCATGGGTCCCAAATCTCCAGGTTCAAGGGCATCTTCCTACATCGAAACCATGCATGAGAAACCCAGAAGATGGTACACCGTGTGATGGGGAAAGGTTTCTAAAACGCACCTCATTTCTCATCTGCTTGTGCCCGGGTTCGCCATTACCACCACTTTACTAGCAATCTCCCTCCTTGGAGCATCATCACCTTTAACCTCCTGTTCCGTACAGGTTGCAATTTGTCCTGAGGATGAACGGGAAGACGTGGAACCAATGAGAGACTAGCTCTTGGTGTTGGGACAGGCACAGGTCACTCTATTTTCCCATCAGGAAGAAGAATTAACCACAGGCTCAGCCTGCCCCCCGGAACCAGAACAGGGCCTGAAGCCATCCTGCGCTTTTGCGGCCATCTCCCAAAAACGCGAGTTGTAAAATGGAGGTTCAGGGCACTGCAATTCACAAACCTGCAGAGTTATAAATGATAACTCTCGTCCTCAAATATATTGAGGGAAGGCAAAGAAGAGGATTTGAAATCAAGGCAGAATTGCAGGAAACAGATTTCAGGAGGTATATTCGAATCGCCTTTAAAGCACATGAAAAGCGGCAAAACGTTGACAATGATGCCCTTGGCCAAAAAGGGCGTATGCGTTTTTTCCTGAATATATTCAGGAAAAAACGCATACGCCCTTTTTGGCCAACCAAGCAACCTGGAAAGGCAAATCAGCGCTACAAAGAAGTCTCGCTTCCCATCGGTTAAAAGGGCCATGCTGAAAAAAGTGTCAAAACCAGAAATGCAGGACAGGCCATGGAGAAATGGGAGCCTTGGTACACTGATGGGCGGGATGTAAATTGCCAACAGCCACTCTGGAGAAGAGTACGGTGTGTCCTGAAACATCTAAAAAACACAGCTTAGAGAGCATAGGGCACTTCCACTCATGGGGGTATAAATTGGGAAAATTAAAAATCAGCAAGACACAAGCACCCCAAAGTTTAGGACTGCTCTGTTGACAAGGACCTCCACTTCATTCCACCTTCAATATCCCAGGAAAAAGAAAAATGGATAAAGAAGTTGTGGTCCTTATGTACAATGGAATATCACTCAGCCATGAAATCAATGTCATAAGGCTAGTAGCAGCATGATGAGTGGATTTAGGTACGACGATTCTAAGTGAAATAAGTCACACAGAAAAGGACACTTCTCATAAGGTATCACTTATAGAGGGAATGTAAAAACCGTTACACTTGAACTGAATTACAAAACAGAACAGAGTCACACATGCAGAAAACACACTATGGCTGCTTAATGGGAAAGGTGAGGTGGGGTGATACATAAAACAAGGGTTTCAAATTAGCTCAGATACTGTTCCATAAACCCAATATGTAATAGACAAGACCTACTCCTTGCTCAGAGAACTGGACTCAACACACCCTATTCACCGCACAAGAATATATCTGACTAGTAATAATCTTAAAACCTATGTATTGATATCTCTCTGTTAGTGTGTCAAGTGGGTGTAAAGCGGCATAAACACAGCAGTGAAAAGCAGCTAAACCCCATTATAAAAATAAATTACTTTGAAAAACCCATGAAACAAAACAGTGAAAGAGAGCGAAATTCTTACACAATGCGTTCAGGGGTTGTGATGCAACCTGGATTGACCATATCTAGACCCACAGCTGGATGAGACATAAGGGTGGACACTCTTGGGGCTGAGAGGTTTGGTGAGGTTGGGTGAGCAAACGCAAACCCTTTAAAGTAATACTGCGTGGTACCCATCGCATGGGTCCCAAATCTCCAGGTTCAAGGGCATCTTCCTACATCGAAACCATGCATGAGAAACCCAGAAGATGGTACACCGTGTGATGGGGAAAGGTTTCTAAAACGCACCTCATTTCTCATCTGCTTGTGCCCGGGTTCGCCATTCCAGCCACTTTACTAGCAATCTCCCTCCTTGGAGCATCAGCACCTTTAACCTCCTGTTCCGTACAGGTTGCAGTTTGTACTGAGGATGAACGGGAAGACGTGGAACCAATGAAAGACTAGCTCTTGGTGTTGGGACAGGCACAGGTCACTCTATTTTCCCATCAGGAAGAAGAATTAACCACAGGCTCAGCCTGCCCCCCGGAACCAGAACAGGGCCTGAAGCCATCCTGCGCTTTTGCGGCCATCTCCCAAAAACGCGAGTTGTAAAATGGAGGTTCAGGGCACTGCAATTCACAAAACTGCAGACTTATAAATGATAACTCTCGTCCACAAATATATTGAGGGAAGGCAAAGAAGAGGATTTGAAATCAAGGTAGAATTGCAGGAAACAGATTTCAGGAGGTAGATTCGAATCGCCTTTAAAGCACATGAAAAGCGGCAAAACGTTGACAATGATGCCCTTGGCCAAAAAGGGCGTATGCGTTTTTTCCTGAATATATTCAGGAAAAAACGCATACGCCCTTTTTGGCCAACCAAGCAACCTGGAAAGGCAAATCAGCGCTACAAAGAAGTCTCGCTTCCCATCGGTTAAAAGGGCCATGCTGAAAAAAGTGTCAAAACCAGAAATGCAGGACAGGCCATGGAGAAATGGGAGCCTTGGTACACTGATGGGCGGGATGTAAATTGCCAACAGCCACTCTGGAGAAGAGTACGGTGTGTCCTGAAACATCTAAAAAACACAGCTTAGAGAGCATAGGGCACTTCCACTCATGGGGGTATAAATTGGGAAAATTAAAAATCAGCAAGACACAAGCACCCCAAAGTTTAGGACTGCTCTGTTGACAAGGACCTCCACTTCATTCCACCTTCAATATCCCAGGAAAAAGAAAAATGGATAAAGAAGTTGTGGTCCTTATGTACAAGGGAATATCACTCAGCCATGAAATCAATGTCATAAGGCTAGTAGCAGCATGATGAGTGGATTTAGGTACGACGATTCTAAGTGAAATAAGTCACACAGAAAAGGACACTTCTCATAAGGTATCACTTATAGAGGGAATGTAAAAACCGTTACACTTGAACTGAATTACAAAACAGAACAGAGTCACACATGCAGAAAACACACTATGGCTGCTTAATGGGAAAGGTGAGGTGGGGTGATACATAAAACAAGGGTTTCAAATTAGCTCAGATACCGTTCCATAAACCCAATATGTAATAGACAAGACCTACTCCTTGCTCAGAGAACTGGACTCAACACGCCCTATTCACCGCACAAGAATATATCTGACTAGTAATAATCTTAAAACCTATGTATTGATATCTCTCTGTTAGTGTGTCAAGTGGGTAAAAAGCGGCATAAACACAGCAGTGAAAAGCAGCTAAAGCCCATTATAAAAATAAATTACTTTGAAAAACCCATGAAACAAAACAGTGAAAGAGAGCGAAATTCTTACACAATGCGTTCAGGGGCTGTGATGCAACCTGGATTGACCATATCTAGACCCACAGCTGGATGAGACATAAGGGTGGACACTCTTGGGGCTGAGAGGTTTGGTGAGGTTGGGTGAGCAAACGCAAACCCTTTAAAGTAATACTGCGTGGTACCCATCGCATGGGTCCCAAATCTCCAGGTTCAAGGGCATCTTCCTACATCGAAACCATGCATGAGAAACCCAGAAGATGGTACACCGTGTGATGGGGAAAGGTTTCTAAAACGCACCTCATTTCTCATCTCCTTGTGCTCGGGTTCGCCATTCCAGCCACTTTACTAGCAATCTCCCTCCTTGGAGCATCATCACCTTTAACCTCCTGTTCCGTACAGGTTGCAATTTGTCCTGAGGATGAACGGGAAGACGTGGAACCAATGAGAGACTAGCTCTTGGTGTTGGGACAGGCACAGGTCACTCTATTTTCCCATCAGGAAGAAGAATTAACCACAGGCTCAGCCTGCCCCCCGGAACCAGAAGAGGGCCTGAAGCCATCCTGCGCTTTTGCGGCCATCTCCCAAAAACGCGAGTTGTAAAATGGAGGTTCAGGGCACTGCAATTCACAAAACTGCAGAGTTATAAATGATAACTCTCGTCCACAAATATATTGAGGGAAGGCAAAGAAGAGGATTTGAAATCAAGGCAGAATTGCAGGAAACAGATTTCAGGAGGTAGATTCGAATCGCCTTTAAAGCACATGAAAAGCGGCAAAACGTTGACAATGATGCCCTTGGCCAAAAAGGGCGTATGCGTTTTTTCCTGAATATATTCAGGAAAAAACGCATACGCCCTTTTTGGCCAACCAAGCAACCTGGAAAGGCAAATCAGCGCTACAAAGAAGTCTCGCTTCCCATCGGTTAAAAGGGCCATGCTGAAAAAAGTGTCAAAACCAGAAATGCAGGACAGGCCATGGAGAAATGGGAGCCTTGGTACACTGATGGGCGGGATGTAAATTGCCAACAGCCACTCTGGAGAAGAGTACGGTGTGTCCTGAAACATCTAAAAAACACAGCTTAGAGAGCATAGGGCACTTCCACTCATGGGGGTATAAATTGGGAAAATTAAAAATCAGCAAGACACAAGCACCCCAAAGTTTAGGACTGCTCTGTTGACAAGGACCTCCACTTCATTCCACCTTCAATATCCCAGGAAAAAGAAAAATGGATAAAGAAGTTGTGGTCCTTATGTACAATGGAATATCACTCAGCCATGAAATCAATGTCATAAGGCTAGTAGCAGCATGATGAGTGGATTTAGGTACGACGATTCTAAGTGAAATAAGTCACACAGAAAAGGACACTTCTCATAAGGTATCACTTATAGAGGGAATGTAAAAACCGTTACACTTGAACTGAATTACAAAACAGAACAGAGTCACACATGCAGAAAACACACTATGGCTGCTTAATGGGAAAGGTGAGGTGGGGTGATACATAAAACAAGGGTTTCAAATTAGCTCAGATACCGTTCCATAAACCCAATATGTAATAGACAAGACCTACTCCTTGCTCAGAGAACTGGACTCAACACGCCCTATTCACCGCACAAGAATATATCTGACTAGTAATAATCTTAAAACCTATGTATTGATATCTCTCTGTTAGTGTGTCAAGTGGGTGTAAAGCGGCATAAACACAGCAGTGAAAAGCAGCTAAACCCCATTATAAAAATAAATTACTTTGAAAAACCCATGAAACAAAACAGTGAAAGAGAGCGAAATTCTTACACAATGCGTTCAGGGGCTGTGATGCAACCTGGATTGACCATATCTAGACCCACAGCTGGATGAGACATAAGGGTGGACACTCTTGGGGCTGAGAGGTTTGGTGAGGTTGGGTGAGCAAACGCAAACCCTTTAAAGTAATACTGCGTGGTACCCATCGCATGGGTCCCAAATCTCCAGGTTCAAGGGCATCTTCCTACATCGAAACCATGCATGAGAAACCCAGAAGATGGTACACCGTGTGATGGGGAAAGGTTTCTAAAACGCACCTCATTTCTCATCTGCTTGTGCCCGGGTTCGCCATTCCAGCCACTTTACTAGCAATCTCCCTCCTTGGAGCATCAGCACCTTTAACCTCCTGTTCCGTACAGGTTGCAATTTGTCCTGAGGATGAACGGGAAGACGTGGAACCAATGAGAGACTAGCTCTTGGTGTTGGGACAGGCACAGGTCACTCTATTTTCCCATCAGGAAGAAGAATTAACCACAGGCTCAGCCTGCCCCCCGGAACCAGAACAGGGCCTGAAGCCATCCTGCGCTTTTGCGGCCATCTCCCAAAAACGCGAGTTGTAAAATGGAGGTTCAGGGCACTGCAATTCACAAACCTGCAGAGTTATAAATGATAACTCTCGTCCACAAATATATTGAGGGAAGGCAAAGAAGAGGATTTGAAATCAAGGCAGAATTGCAGGAAACAGATTTCAGGAGGTAGATTCGAATCGCCCTTAAAGCACATGAAAAGCGGCAAAATGTTGACAATGATGCCCTTGGCCAAAAAGGGCGTATGCGTTTTTTCCTGAATATATTCAGGAAAAAACGCATACGCCCTTTTTGGCCAACCAAGCAACCTGGAAAGGCAAATCAGCGCTACAAAGATGTCTCGCTTCCCATCGGTTAAAAAGGCCATGCTGAAAAAAGTGTCAAAACCAGAAATGCAGGACAGGCCATGGAGAAATGGGAGCCTTGCTACACTGATGGGCGGGATGTAAATTGCCAACAGCCACTCTGGAGAAGCGTACGGTGAGTCCTGAAACAACTAAAAAACAAAGCTTAGAGAGCATAGGGCACTTCCACTAATGGGGGTATAAATTGGGAAAATTAAAAATCAGCAAAACACAAGCACCCCAAAGTTTAGGACTGCTCTGTTGACAAGGACCTCCACTTCATTCCACCTTCAATATCCCAGGAAAGAGAAAAATGGATAAAGAAGTTGTGGTCCTTATGTACAATGGAATATCACTCAGCCGTGAAATCAATGTCATAAGGCTAGTAGCAGCATGATGAGTGGATTTAGGTACGACGACTCTAAGTGAAATAAGTCACACAGAAAAGGACACTTCTCATAAGGTATCACTTATAGAGGGAATGTAAAAACCGTTACACTTGAACTGAATTACAAAACAGAACAGAGTCACACATGCAGAAAACACACTATGGCTGCTTAACGGGAAAGGTGAGGTGGGGTGATACATAAAACAAAGGTTTCAAATTAGCTCAGATACCGTTCCATAAACCCAATATGTAATAGACAAGACCTACTCCTTGCTCAGAGAACTGGACTCAACACGCCCTATTCACCGCACAAGAATATATCTGACTAGTAATAATCTTAAAACCTGTGTATCGATATCTCTTTGTTAGTGTGTCAAGTGGGTAAAAAGCGGCATAAACACAGCAGTGAAAAGCAGCTAAACCCCATTATAAAAATAAATTACTTTGAAAAACCCATGAAACAAAGACAGTGAAAGAGAGAGAAATTCTTACACAATGCGTTCAGGGGCTGTGATGCAACCTGGATTGACCATATCTAGACCCACAGCTGGATGAGACATAAGGGTGGACACTGTTGCGGCTGAGAGGTTTGGTGAGGTTGGGTGAGCAAACGCAGACCCTTTAAAGTAATACTGCGTGGTACCCACCGCATGGGTCCCAAATCTCCAGGTTCAAGGGCATCTTCCTACATCGAAAACATGCATGAGATACCCAGAAGATGGTACACCGTGTGATGGGGAAAGGTTTCTAAAACGCACCTCATTTCTCATCTCCTTGTGCCCGGGTTCGCCATTCCAGCCGCTTTACTAGCAATCTCCCTACTTGGAGCATCAGCACCTTTAACCTCCTGTTCCGTACAGGTTGCAATTTGTCCTGAGGATGAACGGGAAGACGTGGAACCAATGAGAGACTAGCTCTTGGTGTTGGGACAGGCACAGGTCACTCTATTTTCCCATCAGGAAGAAGAATTAACCACAGGCTCAGCCTGCCCCCCGGAACCAGAACAGGGCCTGAAGCCATCCTGCGCTTTTGCGGCCATCTCCCAAAAACGCGAGTTGTAAAATGGAGGTTCAGGGCACTGCAATTCACAAAACTGCAGAGTTATAAATGATAACTCTCGTCCACAAATATATTGAGGGAAGGCAAAGAAGAGGATTTGAAATCAAGGTAGAATTGCAGGAAACAGATTTCAGGAGGTAGATTCGAATCGCCTTTAAAGCACATGAAAAGCGGCAAAACGTTGACAATGATGCCCTTGGCCAAAAAGGGCGTATGCGTTTTTTCCTGAATATATTCAGGAAAAAACGCATACGCCCTTTTTGGCCAACCAAGCAACCTGGAAAGGCAAATCAGCGCTACAAAGAAGTCTCGCTTCCCATCGGTTAAAAGGGCCATGCTGAAAAAAGTGTCAAAACCAGAAATGCAGGACAGGCCATGGAGAAATGGGAGCCTTGGTACACTGATGGGCGGGATGTAAATTGCCAACAGCCACTCTGGAGAAGAGTACGGTGTGTCCTGAAACATCTAAAAAACACAGCTTAGAGAGCATAGGGCACTTCCACTCATGGGGGTATAAATTGGGAAAATTAAAAATCAGCAAGACACAAGCACCCCAAAGTTTAGGACTGCTCTGTTGACAAGGACCTCCACTTCATTCCACCTTCAATATCCCAGGAAAAAGAAAAATGGATAAAGAAGTTGTGGTCCTTATGTACAAGGGAATATCACTCAGCCATGAAATCAATGTCATAAGGCTAGTAGCAGCATGATGAGTGGATTTAGGTACGACGATTCTAAGTGAAATAAGTCACACAGAAAAGGACACTTCTCATAAGGTATCACTTATAGAGGGAATGTAAAAACCGTTACACTTGAACTGAATTACAAAACAGAACAGAGTCACACATGCAGAAAACACACTATGGCTGCTTAATGGGAAAGGTGAGGTGGGGTGATACATAAAACAAGGGTTTCAAATTAGCTCAGATACCGTTCCATAAACCCAATATGTAATAGACAAGACCTACTCCTTGCTCAGAGAACTGGACTCAACACGCCCTATTCACCGCACAAGAATATATCTGACTAGTAATAATCTTAAAACCTATGTATTGATATCTCTCTGTTAGTGTGTCAAGTGGGTAAAAAGCGGCATAAACACAGCAGTGAAAAGCAGCTAAAGCCCATTATAAAAATAAATTACTTTGAAAAACCCATGAAACAAAACAGTGAAAGAGAGCGAAATTCTTACACAATGCGTTCAGGGGCTGTGATGCAACCTGGATTGACCATATCTAGACCCACAGCTGGATGAGACATAAGGGTGGACACTCTTGGGGCTGAGAGGTTTGGTGAGGTTGGGTGAGCAAACGCAAACCCTTTAAAGTAATACTGCGTGGTACCCATCGCATGGGTCCCAAATCTCCAGGTTCAAGGGCATCTTCCTACATCGAAACCATGCATGAGAAACCCAGAAGATGGTACACCGTGTGATGGGGAAAGGTTTCTAAAACGCACCTCATTTCTCATCTCCTTGTGCTCGGGTTCGCCATTCCAGCCACTTTACTAGCAATCTCCCTCCTTGGAGCATCATCACCTTTAACCTCCTGTTCCGTACAGGTTGCAATTTGTCCTGAGGATGAACGGGAAGACGTGGAACCAATGAGAGACTAGCTCTTGGTGTTGGGACAGGCACAGGTCACTCTATTTTCCCATCAGGAAGAAGAATTAACCACAGGCTCAGCCTGCCCCCCGGAACCAGAACAGGGCCTGAAGCCATCCTGCACTTTTGCGGCCATCTCCCAAAAACGCGAGTTGTAAAATGGAGGTTCAGGGCACTGCAATTCACAAAACTGCAGAGTTATAAATGATAACTCTCGTCCACAAATATATTGAGGGAAGGCAAAGAAGAGGATTTGAAATCAAGGCAGAATTGCAGGAAACAGATTTCAGGAGGTAGATTCGAATCGCCTTTAAAGCACATGAAAAGCGGCAAAACGTTGACAATGATGCCCTTGGCCAAAAAGGGCGTATGCGTTTTTTCCTGAATATATTCAGGAAAAAACGCATACGCCCTTTTTGGCCAACCAAGCAACCTGGAAAGGCAAATCAGCGCTACAAAGAAGTCTCGCTTCCCATCGGTTAAAAGGGCCATGCTGAAAAAAGTGTCAAAACCAGAAATGCAGGACAGGCCATGGAGAAATGGGAGCCTTGGTACACTGATGGGCGGGATGTAAATTGCCAACAGCCACTCTGGAGAAGAGTACGGTGTGTCCTGAAACATCTAAAAAACACAGCTTAGAGAGCATAGGGCACTTCCACTCATGGGGGTATAAATTGGGAAAATTAAAAATCAGCAAGACACAAGCACCCCAAAGTTTAGGACTGCTCTGTTGACAAGGACCTCCACTTCATTCCACCTTCAATATCCCAGGAAAAAGAAAAATGGATAAAGAAGTTGTGGTCCTTATGTACAATGGAATATCACTCAGCCATGAAATCAATGTCATAAGGCTAGTAGCAGCATGATGAGTGGATTTAGGTACGACGATTCTAAGTGAAATAAGTCACACAGAAAAGGACACTTCTCATAAGGTATCACTTATAGAGGGAATGTAAAAACCGTTACACTTGAACTGAATTACAAAACAGAACAGAGTCACACATGCAGAAAACACACTATGGCTGCTTAATGGGAAAGGTGAGGTGGGGTGATACATAAAACAAGGGTTTCAAATTAGCTCAGATACCGTTCCATAAACCCAATATGTAATAGACAAGACCTACTCCTTGCTCAGAGAACTGGACTCAACACGCCCTATTCACCGCACAAGAATATATCTGACTAGTAATAATCTTAAAACCTATGTATTGATATCTCTCTGTTAGTGTGTCAAGTGGGTGTAAAGCGGCATAAACACAGCAGTGAAAAGCAGCTAAACCCCATTATAAAAATAAATTACTTTGAAAAACCCATGAAACAAAACAGTGAAAGAGAGCGAAATTCTTACACAATGCGTTCAGGGGCTGTGATGCAACCTGGATTGACCATATCTAGACCCACAGCTGGATGAGACATAAGGGTGGACACTCTTGGGGCTGAGAGGTTTGGTGAGGTTGGGTGAGCAAACGCAAACCCTTTAAAGTAATACTGCGTGGTACCCATCGCATGGGTCCCAAATCTCCAGGTTCAAGGGCATCTTCCTACATCGAAACCATGCATGAGAAACCCAGAAGATGGTACACCGTGTGATGGGGAAAGGTTTCTAAAACGCACCTCATTTCTCATCTGCTTGTGCCCGGGTTCGCCATTCCAGCCACTTTACTAGCAATCTCCCTCCTTGGAGCATCAGCACCTTTAACCTCCTGTTCCGTACAGGTTGCAATTTGTCCTGAGGATGAACGGGAAGACGTGGAACCAATGAGAGACTAGCTCTTGGTGTTGGGACAGGCACAGGTCACTCTATTTTCCCATCAGGAAGAAGAATTAACCACAGGCTCAGCCTGCCCCCCGGAACCAGAAGAGGGCCTGAAGCCATCCTGCGCTTTTGCGGCCATCTCCCAAAAACGCGAGTTGTAAAATGGAGGTTCAGGGCACTGCAATTCACAAACCTGCAGAGTTATAAATGATAACTCTCGTCCACAAATATATTGAGGGAAGGCAAAGAAGAGGATTTGAAATCAAGGCAGAATTGCAGGAAACAGATTTCAGGAGGTAGATTCGAATCGCCCTTAAAGCACATGAAAAGCGGCAAAATGTTGACAATGATGCCCTTGGCCAAAAAGGGCGTATGCGTTTTTTCCTGAATATATTCAGGAAAAAACGCATACGCCCTTTTTGGCCAACCAAGCAACCTGGAAAGGCAAATCAGCGCTACAAAGATGTCTCGCTTCCCATCGGTTAAAAAGGCCATGCTGAAAAAAGTGTCAAAACCAGAAATGCAGGACAGGCCATGGAGAAATGGGAGCCTTGCTACACTGATGGGCGGGATGTAAATTGCCAACAGCCACTCTGGAGAAGCGTACGGTGAGTCCTGAAACAACTAAAAAACAAAGCTTAGAGAGCATAGGGCACTTCCACTAATGGGGGTATAAATTGGGAAAATTAAAAATCAGCAAAACACAAGCACCCCAAAGTTTAGGACTGCTCTGTTGACAAGGACCTCCACTTCATTCCACCTTCAATATCCCAGGAAAGAGAAAAATGGATAAAGAAGTTGTGGTCCTTATGTACAATGGAATATCACTCAGCCGTGAAATCAATGTCATAAGGCTAGTAGCAGCATGATGAGTGGATTTAGGTACGACGACTCTAAGTGAAATAAGACACACAGAAAGGGACACTTCTCATAAGGTATCACTTATAGAGGGAATGTAAAAACCGTTACACTTGAACTGAATTACAAAACAGAACAGAGTCACACATGCAGAAAACACACTATGGCTGCTTAACGGGAAAGGTGAGGTGGGGTGATACATAAAACAAGGGTTTCAAATTAGCTCAGATACCGTTCCATAAACCCAATATGTAATAGACAAGACCTACTCCTTGCTCAGAGAACTGGACTCAACACGCCCTATTCACCGCACAAGAATATATCTGACTAGTAATAATCTTAAAACCTATGTATTGATATCTCTCTGTTAGTGTGTCAAGTGGGTAAAAAGCGGCATAAACACAGCAGTGAAAAGCAGCTAAACCCCATTATAAAAATAAATTACTTTGAAAAACCCATGAAACAAAGACAGTGAAAGAGAGAGAAATTCTTACACAATGCGTTCAGGGGCTGTGATGCAACCTGGATTGACCATATCTAGACCCACAGCTGGATGAGACATAAGGGTGGACACTGTTGCGGCTGAGAGGTTTGGTGAGGTTGGGTGAGCAAACGCAGACCCTTTAAAGTAATACTGCGTGGTACCCATCGCATGGGTCCCAAATCTCCAGGTTCAAGGGCATCTTCCTACATCGAAAACATGCATGAGATACCCAGAAGATGGTACACCGTGTGATGGGGAAAGGTTTCTAAAACGCACCTCATTTCTCATCTGCTTGTGCCCGGGTTCGCCATTCCAGCCACTTTACTAGCAATCTCCCTCCTTGGAGCATCAGCACCTTTAACCTCCTGTTCCGTACAGGTTGCAATTTGTCCTGAGGATGAACGGGAAGACGTGGAACCAATGAAAGACTAGCTCTTGGTGTTGGGACAGGCACAGGTCACTCTATTTTCCCATCAGGAAGAAGAATTAACCACAGGCTCAGCCTGCCCCCCGGAACCAGAACAGGGCCTGAAGCCATCCTGCGCTTTTGCGGCCAGCTCCCTAAAAAGCGAGTTGTAAAATGGAGGTTCAGGGCACTGCAATTCACAAACCTGCAGAGTTATAAATGATAACTCTCATCCACAAATATATTGAGGGAAGGCAAAGAAGAGGATTTGAAATCAAGGCAGAATTGCAGGAAACAGATTTCAGGAGGTAGATTCGAATCGCCTTTAAAGCACATGAAAAGCGGCAAAACGTTGACAATGATGCCCTTGGCCAAAAAGGGCGTATGCGTTTTTTCCTGAATATATTCAGGAAAAAACGCATACGCCCTTTTTGGCCAACCAAGCAACCTGGAAAGGCAAATCAGCGCTACAAAGATGTCTCGCTTCCCATCGGTCAAAAGGGCCATGCTGAAAAAAGTGTCAAAACCAGAAATGCAGGACAGGCCATGGAGAAATGGGAGCCTTGGTACACTGATGGGCGGGATGTAAATTGCCAACAGCCACTCTGGAGAAGAGTACGGTGTGTCCTGAAACATCTAAAAAACACAGCTTAGAGAGCATAGGGCACTTCCACTCATGGGGGTATAAATTGGGAAAATGAAAAATCAGCAAGACACAAGCACCCCAAAGTTTAGGACTGCTCTGTTGACAAGGACCTCCACTTCATTCCACCTTCAATATCCCAGGAAAGAGAAAAATGGATAAAGAAGTTGTGGTCCTTAAGTACAATGGAATATCACTCAGCCATGAAATCAATGTCATAAGGCTAGTAGCAGCATGATGAGTGGATTTAGGTACGACGACTCTAAGTGAAATAAGTCACACAGAAAAGGACACTTCTCATAAGGTATCACTTATAGAGGGAATGTAAAAACCGTTACACTTGAACTGAATTACAAAACAGAACAGAGTCACACATGCAGAAAACACACTATGGCTGCTTAACGGGAAAGGTGAGGTGGGGTGATACATAAAACAAAGGTTTCAAATTAGCTCAGATACCGTTCCATAAACCCAATATGTAATAGACAAGACCTACTCCTTGCTCAGAGAACTGGACTCAACACGCCCTATTCACCGCACAAGAATATATCTGACTAGTAATAATCTTAAAACCTGTGTATCGATATCTCTTTGTTAGTGTGTCAAGTGGGTAAAAAGCGGCATAAACACAGCAGTGAAAAGCAGCTAAACCCCATTATAAAAATAAATTACTTTGAAAAACCCATGAAACAAAGACAGTGAAAGAGAGAGAAATTCTTACACAATGCGTTCAGGGGCTGTGATGCAACCTGGATTGACCATATCTAGACCCACAGCTGGATGAGACATAAGGGTGGACACTGTTGCGGCTGAGAGGTTTGGTGAGGTTGGGTGAGCAAACGCAGACCCTTTAAAGTAATACTGCGTGGTACCCACCGCATGGGTCCCAAATCTCCAGGTTCAAGGGCATCTTCCTACATCGAAAACATGCATGAGATACCCAGAAGATGGTACACCGTGTGATGGGGAAAGGTTTCTAAAACGCACCTCATTTCTCATCTCCTTGTGCCCGGGTTCGCCATTCCAGCCGCTTTACTAGCAATCTCCCTACTTGGAGCATCAGCACCTTTAACCTCCTGTTCCGTACAGGTTGCAATTTGTCCTGAGGATGAACGGGAAGACGTGGAACCAATGAGAGACTAGCTCTTGGTGTTGGGACAGGCACAGGGCACTCTATTTTCCCATCAGGAAGAAGAATTAACCACAGGCTCAGCCTGCCCCCCGGAACCAGAACAGGGCCTGAAGCCATCCTGCGCTATTGCGGCCAGGTACCTAAAAAGCGAGTTGTAAAATGGAGGTTCAGGGCACTGCAATTCACAAACCTGCAGACTTATAAATGATAACTCTCGTCCACAAATATATTGAGGGAAGGCAAAGAAGAGGATTTGAAATCAAGGCAGAATTGCAGGAAACAGATTTCAGGAGGTAGATTCGAATCGCCTTTAAAGCACATGAAAAGCGGCAAAACGTTGACAATGATGCCCTTGGCCAAAAAGGGCGTATGCGTTTTTTCCTGAATATATTCAGGAAAAAACGCATACGCACTTTTTGGCCAACCAAGCAACCTGGAAAGGCAAATCAGCGCTACAAAGATGTCTCGCTTCCCATCGGTTAAAAAGGCCATCCTGAAAAAAGTGTCAAAACCAGAAATGCAGGACAGGCCATGGAGAAATGGGAGCCTTGCTACACTGATGGGCGGGATGTAAATTGCCAACAGCCACTCTGGAGAAGCGTACGGTGAGTCCTGAAACATCTAAAAAACAAAGCTTAGAGAGCATATGGCACTTCCACTCATGGGGTTATAAATTGGGAAAATTAAAAATCAGCAAGACACAAGCACCCCAAAGTTTAGGGCTGCTCTGTTGACAAGGACCTCCACTTCATTCCACCTTCAATATCCCAGGAAAGAGAAAAATGGATAAAGATGTTGTGGTCCATATGTACAATGGAATATCACTCAGCCATGAAATCAATGTCATAAGGCTAGTAGCAGCATGATGAGTGGATTTAGGTACGACGATTCTAAGTGAAATAAGTCACACAGAAAAGGACACTTCTCATAAGGTATCACTTATAGAGGGAATGTAAAAACCGTTACACTTGAACTGAATTACAAAACAGAACAGAGTCACACATGCAGAAAACACACTATGGCTGCTTAAAGGGAAAGGTGAGGTGGGGTGATACATAAAACAAGGGTTTCAAATTAGCTCAGATACCGTTCCATAAAACCAATATGTAATAGACAAGACCTACTCCTTGCTCAGAGAACTGGACTCAACACGCCCTATTCACCGCACAAGAATATATCTGACTAGTAATAATCTTAAAACCTATGTATTGATATCTCTCTGTTAGTGTGTCAAGTGGGTGTAAAGCGGCCTAAACACAGCAGTGAAAAGCAGCTAAACCCCATTATAAAAATAAATTATTTTGAAAAACCCATGAAACAAAGACAGTGAAAGAGAGCGAAATTCTTACACAATTCGTTCAGGGGCTGTGATGCAACCTGCATTGACCATATCTAGACCCACAGCTGGATGAGACATAAGGGTGGACACTCTTGGGGCTGAGAGGTTTGGTGAGGTTGGGTGAGCAAACGCAGACCCTTTAAAGTAATACTGCGTGGTACCCATCGCATGGGTCCCAAATCTCCAGGTTCAAGGGCATCTTCCTACATCGAAAACATGCATGAGAAACCCAGAAGATGGTACACCGTGTGATGGGGAAAGGTTTCTAAAACGCACCTCATTTCTCATCTCCTTGTGCTCGGGTTCGCCATTCCAGCCACTTTACTAGCAATCTCCCTCCTTGGAGCATCATCACGTTTAACCTCCTTTTCCGTACAGGTTTATATTTGTCCTGAGGATGAACGGGAAGACGTGGAACCAATGAGAGACTAGCTCTTGGTGTTGGGACAGGCACAGGTCACTCTATTTTCCCATCAGGAAGAAGAATTAACCACAGGCTCAGCCTGCCCCCCGGAACAAGAACAGGGCCTGAAGCCATCCTGCGCTTTTGCGGCCATCTCCCAAAAACGCGAGTTGTAAAATGGAGGTTCAGGGCACTGCAATTCACAAACGTGCAGAGTTATAAATGATAACTCTCGTCCACAAATATATTGAGGGAAGGCAAAGAAGAGGATTTGAAATCAAGGCAGAATTGCAGGAAACAGATTTCAGGAGGTAGATTCGAATCGCCTTTAAAGCACATGAAAAGCGGCAAAACGTTGACAATGAGGCCCTTGGCCAAAAAGGGCGTATGCGTTTTTTCCTGAATATATTCAGGAAAAAACGCATACGCCCTTTTTGGCCAACCAAGCAACCTGGAAAGGCAAATCAGCGCTACAAAGATGTCTCGCTTCAAATCGGTTAAAAGTGCCATGCTGAAAAAAGTGTCAAAACCAGAAATGCAGGACAGGCCATGGAGAAATGGGAGCCTTGCTACACTGATGGGCGGGATGTAAATTGCCAACAGCCACTCTGGAGAAGCGTACGGTGAGTCCTGAAACATCTAAAAAACACAGCTTAGAGAGCATAGGGCACTTCCACTCATGGGGTTATAAATTGGGAAAATTAAAAATCAGCAAGACACAAGCACCCCAAAGTTTAGGGCTGCTCTGTTGACAAGGACCTCCACTTCATTCCACCTTCAATATCCCAGGAAAGAGAAAAATGGATAAAGAAGTTGTGGTCCTTATGTACAATGGAATATCACTCAGCCGTGAAATCAATGTCATAAGGCTAGTAGCAGCATGATGAGTGGATTTAGGTACGACGAATCTAAGTGAAATAAGTCACACAGAAAAGGACACTTCTCATAAGGTATCACTTATAGAGGGAATGTAAAAACCGTTACACTTGAACTGAATTACAAAACAGAACAGAGTCACACATGCAGAAAACACACTATGGCTGCTTAACGGGAAAGGTGAGGTGGGGTGATACATAAAACAAGGGTTTCAAATTAGCTCAGATACCGTTCCATAAACCCAATATGTAATAGACAAGACCTACTCCTTGCTCAGAGAACTGGACTCAACACGCCCTATTCACCGCACAAGAATATATCTGACTAGTAATAATCTTAAAACCTATGTATTGATATCTCTCTGTTAGTGTGTCAAGTGGGTGTAAAGCGGCCTAAACACAGCAGTGAAAAGCAGCTAAACCCCATTATAAAAATAAATTACTTTGAAAAACCCATGAAACAAAGACAGTGAAAGAGAGCGAAATTCTTACACAATTCTTTCAGGGGCTGTGATGCAACCTGGATTGACCATATCTAGACCCACAGCTGGATGAGACATAAGGGTGGACACTCTTGGGGCTGAGAGGTTTGGTGAGGTTGGGTGAGCAAACGCAGACCCTTTAAAGTAATACTGCGTGGTACCCATCGCATGGGTCCCAAATCTCCAGGTTCAAGGGCATCTTCCTACATCGAAAACATGCATGAGAAACCCAGAAGATGGTACACCGTGTGATGGGGAAAGGTTTCTAAAACGCACCTCATTTCTCATCTCCTTGTGCTCGGGTTCGCCATTCCAGCCACTTTACTAGCAATCTCCCTCCTTGGAGCATCATCACGTTTAACCTCCTTTTCCGTACAGGTTTATATTTGTCCTGAGGATGAACGGGAAGACGTGGAACCAATGAGAGACTAGCTCTTGGTGTTGGGACAGGCACAGGTCACTCTATTTTCCCATCAGGAAGAAGAATTAACCACAGGCTCAGCCTGCCCCCCGGAACAAGAACAGGGCCTGAAGCCATCCTGCGCTTTTGCGGCCATCTCCCAAAAACGCGAGTTGTAAAATGGAGGTTCAGGGCACTGCAATTCACAAACGTGCAGAGTTATAAATGATAACTCTCGTCCACAAATATATTGAGGGAAGGCAAAGAAGAGGATTTGAAATCAAGGCAGAATTGCAGGAAACAGATTTCAGGAGGTAGATTCGAATCGCCTTTAAAGCACATGAAAAGCGGCAAAACGTTGACAATGATGCCCTTGGCCAAAAAGGGCGTATGCGTTTTTTCCTGAATATATTCAGGAAAAAACGCATACGCCCTTTTTGGCCAACCAAGCAACCTGGAAAGGCAAATCAGCGCTACAAAGATGTCTCGCTTCCCATCGGTTAAAAGGGCCATGCTGAAAAAAGTGTCAAAACCAGAAATGCAGGACAGGCCATGGAGAAATGGGAGCCTTGCTACACTGATGGGCGGGATGTAAATTGCCAACAGCCACTCTGGAGAAGCGTACGGTGAGTCCTGAAACATCTAAAAAACACAGCTTAGAGAGCATAGGGCACTTCCACTCATGGGGTTATAAATTGGGAAAATTAAAAATCAGCAAGACACAAGCACCCCAAAGTTTAGGGCTGCTCTGTTGACAAGGACCTCCACTTCATTCCACCTTCAATATCCCAGGAAAGAGAAAAATGGATAAAGAAGTTGTGGTCCTTATGTACAATGGAATATCACTCAGCCGTGAAATCAATGTCATAAGGCTAGTAGCAGCATGATGAGTGGATATAGGTACGACGATTCTAAGTGAAATAAGTCACACAGAAAAGGACACTTCTCATAAGGTATCACTTATACAGGGAATGTAAAAACCGTTACACTTGAACTGAATCAGAAAACAGAACAGAGTCACACATGCAGAAAACACACTATGGCTGCTTAACGGGAAAGGTGAGGTGGGGTGATACATAAAACAAGGGTTTCAAATTAGCTCAGATACCGTTCCATAAACCCAATATGTAATAGACAAGACCTACTCCTTGCTCAGAGAACTGGACTCAACACGCCCTATTCACCGCACAAGAATATATCTGACTAGTAATAATCTTAAAACCTATGTATTGATATCTCTCTGTTAGTGTGTCAAGTGGGTAAAAAGCGGCATAAACACAGCAGTGAAAAGCAGCTAAAGCCCATTATAAAAATAAATTACTTTGAAAAACCCATGAAACAAAGACAGTGAAAGAGATCGAAATTCTTACACAATGCGTTCAGGGGCTGTGATGCAACCTGGATTGACCATATCTAGACCCACAGCTGGATGAGACCTAAGGGTGGACACTGTTGCGGCTGAGAGGTTTGGTGAGGTTGGGTGAGCAAACGCAGACCCTTTAAATAATACTGCGTGGTACCCATCGCATGGGTCCCAAATCTCCAGGTTCAAGGGCATCTTCCTACATCGAAAACATGCATGAGATACCCAGAAGATGGTACACCGTGTGATGGGGAAAGGTTTCTAAAACGCACCTCATTTCTCATCTGCTTGTGCCCGGGTTCGCCATTCCAGCCACTTTACTAGCAATCTCCCTCCTTGGAGCATCAGCACCTTTAACCTCCTGTTCCGTACAGGTTGCAATTTGTACTGAGGATGAACGGGAAGACGTGGAACCAATGAAAGACTAGCTCTTGGTGTTGGGACAGGCACAGGTCACTCTATTTTCCCATCAGGAAGAAGAATTAACCACAGGCTCAGCCTGCCCCCCGGAACCAGAACAGGGCCTGAAGCCATCCTGCGCTTTTGCGGCCAGCTCCCTAAAAAGCGAGTTGTAAAATGGAGGTTCAGGGCACTGCAATTCACAAACCTGCAGAGTTATAAATGATAACTCTCATCCACAAATATATTGAGGGAAGGCAAAGAAGAGGATTTGAAATCAAGGCAGAATTGCAGGAAACAGATTTCAGGAGGTAGATTCGAATCGCCTTTAAAGCACATGAAAAGCGGCAAAACGTTGACAATGATGCCCTTGGCCAAAAAGGGCGTATGCGTTTTTTCCTGAATATATTCAGGAAAAAACGCATACGCCCTTTTTGGCCAACCAAGCAACCGGGAAAGGCAAATCAGCGCTACAAAGATGTCTCGCTTCCCATCGGTCAAAAGGGCCATGCTGAAAAAAGTGTCAAAACCAGAAATGCCGGACAGGTCATGGAGAAATGGGAGCCTTGCTACACTGATGGGCGGGATGTAAATTGCCAACAGCCACTCTGGAGAAGCGTACGGTGAGTCCTGAAACATCTAAAAAACAAAGCTTAGAGAGCATAGGGCACTTCCACTCATGGGGTTATAAATTGGGAAAATTATAAATCAGCAAGACACAAGCACCCCAAAGTTTAGGGCTGCTCTGTTGACAAGGACCTCCACTTCATTCTACCTTCAATATCCCAGGAAAGAGAAAAATGGATAAAGAAGTTGTGGTCCTTATGTACAATGGAATATCACTCAGCCGTGAAATCAATGTCATAAGGCTAGTAGCAGCATGATGAGTGGATTTAGGTACGACGACTCTAAGTGAAATAAGTCACACAGAAAAGGACACTTCTCATAAGGTATCACTTATAGAGGGAATGTAAAAACCGTTACACTTGAACTGAATTACAAAACAGAACAGAGTCACACATGCAGAAAACACACTATGGCTGCTTAACGGGAAAGGTGAGGTGGGGTGATACATAAAACAAGGGTTTCAAATTAGCTCAGATACCGTTCCATAAACCCAATATGTAATAGACAAGACCTACTCCTTGCTCAGAGAACTGGACTCAACACGCCCTATTCACCGCACAAGAATATATCTGACTAGTAATAATCTTAAAACCTATGTATTGATATCTCTCTGTTAGTGTGTCAAGTGGGTGTAAAGCGGCATAAACACAGCAGTGAAAAGCAGCTAAACCCCATTATAAAAATAAATTACTTTGAAAAACCCATGAAACAAAGACAGTGAAAGAGAGGGAAATTCTTACACAATTCGTTCAGGGGCTGTGATGCAACCTGGATTGACCATATCTAGAACCACAGCTGGATGAGACATAAGGGTGGACACTCTTGGGGCTGAGAGGTTTGGTGAGGTTGGGTGAGCAAACGCAGACCCTTTAAAGTAATACTGCGTGGTACCCATCGCATGGGTCCCAAATCTCCAGGTTCAAGGTCATCTTCCTACATCGAAAACATGCATGAGATACCCAGAAGATGGTACACCGTGTGATGGGGAAAGGTTTCTAAAACGCACCTCATTTCTCATCTGCTTGTGCCCGGGTTCGCCATTCCAGCCACTTTACTAGCAATCTCCCTCCTTGGAGCATCAGCACCTTTAATCTCCTGTTCCGTATAGGTTGCAATTTGTCCTGAGGATAAACGGGAAGACGTGGAACCAATGAAAGACTAGCTCTTGGTGTTGGGACAGGCACAGGTCACTCTATTTTCCCATCAGGAAGAAGAATTAACCACAGGCTCAGCCTGCCCCCCGGAACCAGAACAGGGCCTGAAGCCATCCTGCGCTTTTGCGGCCAGCTCCCTAAAAAGCGAGTTGTAAAATGGAGGTTCAGGGCACTGCAATTCACAAACCTGCAGAGTTATAAATGATAACTCTCATCCACAAATATATTGAGGGAAGGCAAAGAAGAGGATTTGAAATCAAGGCAGAATTGCAGGAAACAGATTTCAGGAGGTAGATTCGAATCGCCTTTAAAGCACATGAAAAGCGGCAAAACGTTGACAATGATGCCCTTGGCCAAAAAGGGCGTATGCGTTTTTTCCTGAATATATTCAGGAAAAAACGCATACGCCCTTTTTGGCCAACCAAGCAACCTGGAAAGGCAAATCAGCGCTACAAAGATGTCTCGCTTCCCATCGGTCAAAAGGGCCATGCTGAAAAAAGTGTCAAAACCAGAAATGCAGGACAGGCCATGGAGAAATGGGAGCCTTGCTACACTGATGGGCGGGATGTAAATTGCCAACAGCCACTCTGGAGAAGCGTACGGTGAGTCCTGAAACATCTAAAAAACACAGCTTAGAGAGCATAGGGCACTTCCACTCATGGGGTTATAAATTGGGAAAATTAAAAATCAGCAAGACACAAGCACCCCAAAGTTTAGGGCTGCTCTGTTGACAAGGACCTCCACTTCATTCCACCTTCAATATCCCAGGAAAGAGAAAAATGGATAAAGAAGTTGTGGTCCTTATGTACAATGGAATATCACTCAGCCGTGAAATCAATGTCATAAGGCTAGTAGCAGCATGATGAGTGGATTTAGGTACGACGAATCTAAGTGAAATAAGTCACACAGAAAAGGACACTTCTCATAAGGTATCACTTATAGAGGGAATGTAAAAACCGTTACACTTGAACTGAATTACAAAACAGAACAGAGTCACACATGCAGAAAACACACTATGGCTGCTTAACGGGAAAGGTGAGGTGGGGTGATACATAAAACAAGGGTTTCAAATTAGCTCAGATACCGTTCCATAAACCCAATATGTAATAGACAAGACCTACTCCTTGCTCAGAGAACTGGACTCAACACGCCCTATTCACCGCACAAGAATATATCTGACTAGTAATAATCTTAAAACCTATGTATTGATATCTCTCTGTTAGTGTGTCAAGTGGGTGTAAAGCGGCCTAAACACAGCAGTGAAAAGCAGCTAAACCCCATTATAAAAATAAATTACTTTGAAAAACCCATGAAACAAAGACAGTGAAAGAGAGAGAAATTCTTACACAATGCGTTCAGGGGCTGTGATGGAACCTGGATTGACCATATCTAGACCCACAGCTGGATGAGACATAAGGGTGGACACTGTTGCGGCTGAGAGGTTTGGTGAGGTTGGGTGAGCAAACGCAGACCCTTTAAAGTAATACTGCGTGGTACCCACCGCATGGGTCCCAAATCTCCAGGTTCAAGGGCATCTTCCTACATCGAAAACATGCATGAGATACCCAGAAGATGGTACACCGTGTGATGGGGAAAGGTTTCTAAAACGCACCTCATTTCTCATCTCCTTGTGCCCGGGTTCGCCATTCCAGCCGCTTTACTAGCAATCTCCCTACTTGGAGCATCAGCACCTTTAACCTCCTGTTCCGTACAGGTTGCAATTTGTCCTGAGGATGAACGGGAAGACGTGGAACCAATGAGAGACTAGCTCTTGGTGTTGGGACAGGCACAGGTCACTCTATTTTCCCATCAGGAAGAAGAATTAACCACAGGCTCAGCCTGCCCCCCGGAACCAGAACAGGGCCTGAAGCCATCCTGCGCTATTGCGGCCAGGTACCTAAAAAGCGAGTTGTAAAATGGAGGTTCAGGGCACTGCAATTCACAAACCTGCAGACTTATAAATGATAACTCTCGTCCACAAATATATTGAGGGAAGGCAAAGAAGAGGATTTGAAATCAAGGCAGAATTGCAGGAAACAGATTTCAGGAGGTAGATTCGAATCGCCTTTAAAGCACATGAAAAGCGGCAAAACGTTGACAATGATGCCCTTGGCCAAAAAGGGCGTATGCGTTTTTTCCTGAATATATTCAGGAAAAAACGCATACGCACTTTTTGGCCAACCAAGCAACCTGGAAAGGCAAATCAGCGCTACAAAGATGTCTCGCTTCCCATCGGTTAAAAAGGCCATGCTGAAAAAAGTGTCAAAACCAGAAATGCAGGACAGGCCATGGAGAAATGGGAGCCTTGCTACACTGATGGGCGGGATGTAAATTGCCAACAGCCACTCTGGAGAAGCGTACGGTGAGTCCTGAAACATCTAAAAAACAAAGCTTAGAGAGCATACGGCACTTCCACTCATGGGGTTATAAATTGGGAAAATTAAAAATCAGCAAGACACAAGCACCCCAAAGTTTAGGGCTGCTCTGTTGACAAGGACCTCCACTTCATTCCACCTTCAATATCCCAGGAAAGAGAAAAATGGATAAAGATGTTGTGGTCCATATGTACAATGGAATATCACTCAGCCATGAAATCAATGTCATAAGGCTAGTAGCAGCATGATGAGTGGATTTAGGTACGACGATTCTAAGTGAAATAAGTCACACAGAAAAGGACACTTCTCATAAGGTATCACTTATAGAGGGAATGTAAAAACCGTTACACTTGAACTGAATTACAAAACAGAACAGAGTCACACATGCAGAAAACACACTATGGCTGCTTAAAGGGAAAGGTGAGGTGGGGTGATACATAAAACAAGGGTTTCAAATTAGCTCAGATACCGTTCCATAAAACCAATATGTAATAGACAAGACCTACTCCTTGCTCAGAGAACTGGACTCAACACGCCCTATTCACCGCACAAGAATATATCTGACTAGTAATAATCTTAAAACCTATGTATTGATATCTCTCTGTTAGTGTGTCAAGTGGGTGTAAAGCGGCCTAAACACAGCAGTGAAAAGCAGCTAAACCCCATTATAAAAATAAATTATTTTGAAAAACCCATGAAACAAAGACAGTGAAAGAGAGCGAAATTCTTACACAATTCGTTCAGGGGCTGTGATGCAACCTGCATTGACCATATCTAGACCCACAGCTGGATGAGACATAAGGGTGGACACTCTTGGGGCTGAGAGGTTTGGTGAGGTTGGGTGAGCAAACGCAGACCCTTTAAAGTAATACTGCGTGGTACCCATCGCATGGGTCCCAAATCTCCAGGTTCAAGGGCATCTTCCTACATCGAAAACATGCATGAGAAACCCAGAAGATGGTACACCGTGTGATGGGGAAAGGTTTCTAAAACGCACCTCATTTCTCATCTCCTTGTGCTCGGGTTCGCCATTCCAGCCACTTTACTAGCAATCTCCCTCCTTGGAGCATCATCACGTTTAACCTCCTTTTCCGTACAGGTTTATATTTGTCCTGAGGATGAACGGGAAGACGTGGAACCAATGAGAGACTAGCTCTTGGTGTTGGGACAGGCACAGGTCACTCTATTTTCCCATCAGGAAGAAGAATTAACCACAGGCTCAGCCTGCCCCCCGGAACAAGAACAGGGCCTGAAGCCATCCTGCGCTTTTGCGGCCATCTCCCAAAAACGCGAGTTGTAAAATGGAGGTTCAGGGCACTGCAATTCACAAACGTGCAGAGTTATAAATGATAACTCTCGTCCACAAATATATTGAGGGAAGGCAAAGAAGAGGATTTGAAATCAAGGCAGAATTGCAGGAAACAGATTTCAGGAGGTAGATTCGAATCGCCTTTAAAGCACATGAAAAGCGGCAAAACGTTGACAATGAGGCCCTTGGCCAAAAAGGGCGTATGCGTTTTTTCCTGAATATATTCAGGAAAAAACGCATACGCCCTTTTTGGCCAACCAAGCAACCTGGAAAGGCAAATCAGCGCTACAAAGATGTCTCGCTTCAAATCGGTTAAAAGTGCCATGCTGAAAAAAGTGTCAAAACCAGAAATGCAGGACAGGCCATGGAGAAATGGGAGCCTTGCTACACTGATGGGCGGGATGTAAATTGCCAACAGCCACTCTGGAGAAGCGTACGGTGAGTCCTGAAACATCTAAAAAACACAGCTTAGAGAGCATAGGGCACTTCCACTCATGGGGTTATAAATTGGGAAAATTAAAAATCAGCAAGACACAAGCACCCCAAAGTTTAGGGCTGCTCTGTTGACAAGGACCTCCACTTCATTCCACCTTCAATATCCCAGGAAAGAGAAAAATGGATAAAGAAGTTGTGGTCCTTATGTACAATGCAATATCACTCAGCCGTGAAATCAATGTCATAAGGCTAGTAGCAGCATGATGAGTGGATTTAGGTACGACGAATCTAAGTGAAATAAGTCACACAGAAAAGGACACTTCTCATAAGGTATCACTTATAGAGGGAATGTAAAAACCGTTACACTTGAACTGAATTACAAAACAGAACAGAGTCACACATGCAGAAAACACACTATGGCTGCTTAACGGGAAAGGTGAGGTGGGGTGATACATAAAACAAGGGTTTCAAATTAGCTCAGATACCGTTCCATAAACCCAATATGTAATAGACAAGACCTACTCCTTGCTCAGAGAACTGGACTCAACACGCCCTATTCACCGCACAAGAATATATCTGACTAGTAATAATCTTAAAACCTATGTATTGATATCTCTCTGTTAGTGTGTCAAGTGGGTGTAAAGCGGCCTAAACACAGCAGTGAAAAGCAGCTAAACCCCATTATAAAAATAAATTACTTTGAAAAACCCATGAAACAAAGACAGTGAAAGAGAGCGAAATTCTTACACAATTCTTTCAGGGGCTGTGATGCAACCTGGATTGACCATATCTAGACCCACAGCTGGATGAGACATAAGGGTGGACACTCTTGGGGCTGAGAGGTTTGGTGAGGTTGGGTGAGCAAACGCAGACCCTTTAAAGTAATACTGCGTGGTACCCATCGCATGGGTCCCAAATCTCCAGGTTCAAGGGCATCTTCCTACATCGAAAACATGCATGAGAAACCCAGAAGATGGTACACCGTGTGATGGGGAAAGGTTTCTAAAACGCACCTAATTTCTCATCTCCTTGTGCTCGGGTTCGCCATTCCAGCCACTTTACTAGCAATCTCCCTCCTTGGAGCATCATCACGTTTAACCTCCTTTTCCGTACAGGTTTATATTTGTCCTGAGGATGAACGGGAAGACGTGGAACCAATGAGAGACTAGCTCTTGGTGTTGGGACAGGCACAGGTCACTCTATTTTCCCATCAGGAAGAAGAATTAACCACAGGCTCAGCCTGCCCCCCGGAACAAGAACAGGGCCTGAAGCCATCCTGCGCTTTTGCGGCCATCTCCCAAAAACGCGAGTTGTAAAATGGAGGTTCAGGGCACTGCAATTCACAAACGTGCAGAGTTATAAATGATAACTCTCGTCCACAAATATATTGAGGGAAGGCAAAGAAGAGGATTTGAAATCAAGGCAGAATTGCAGGAAACAGATTTCAGGAGGTAGATTCGAATCGCCTTTAAAGCACATGAAAAGCGGCAAAACGTTGACAATGATGCCCTTGGCCAAAAAGGGCGTATGCGTTTTTTCCTGAATATATTCAGGAAAAAACGCATACGCCCTTTTTGGCCAACCAAGCAACCTGGAAAGGCAAATCAGCGCTACAAAGATGTCTCGCTTCCCATCGGTTAAAAGGGCCATGCTGAAAAAAGTGTCAAAACCAGAAATGCAGGACAGGCCATGGAGAAATGGGAGCCTTGCTACACTGATGGGCGGGATGTAAATTGCCAACAGCCACTCTGGAGAAGCGTACGGTGAGTCCTGAAACATCTAAAAAACACAGCTTAGAGAGCATAGGGCACTTCCACTCATGGGGTTATAAATTGGGAAAATTAAAAATCAGCAAGACACAAGCACCCCAAAGTTTAGGGCTGCTCTGTTGACAAGGACCTCCACTTCATTCCACCTTCAATATCCCAGGAAAGAGAAAAATGGATAAAGAAGTTGTGGTCCTTATGTACAATGGAATATCACTCAGCCGTGAAATCAATGTCATAAGGCTAGTAGCAGCATGATGAGTGGATATAGGTACGACGATTCTAAGTGAAATAAGTCACACAGAAAAGGACACTTCTCATAAGGTATCACTTATACAGGGAATGTAAAAACCGTTACACTTGAACTGAATCAGAAAACAGAACAGAGTCACACATGCAGAAAACACACTATGGCTGCTTAACGGGAAAGGTGAGGTGGGGTGATACATAAAACAAGGGTTTCAAATTAGCTCAGATACCGTTCCATAAACCCAATATGTAATAGACAAGACCTACTCCTTGCTCAGAGAACTGGACTCAACACGCCCTATTCACCGCACAAGAATATATCTGACTAGTAATAATCTTAAAACCTATGTATTGATATCTCTCTGTTAGTGTGTCAAGTGGGTAAAAAGCGGCATAAACACAGCAGTGAAAAGCAGCTAAAGCCCATTATAAAAATAAATTACTTTGAAAAACCCATGAAACAAAGACAGTGAAAGAGATCGAAATTCTTACACAATGCGTTCAGGGGCTGTGATGCAACCTGGATTGACCATATCTAGACCCACAGCTGGATGAGACCTAAGGGTGGACACTGTTGCGGCTGAGAGGTTTGGTGAGGTTGGGTGAGCAAACGCAGACCCTTTAAATAATACTGCGTGGTACCCATCGCATGGGTCCCAAATCTCCAGGTTCAAGGGCATCTTCCTACATCGAAAACATGCATGAGATACCCAGAAGATGGTACACCGTGTGATGGGGAAAGGTTTCTAAAACGCACCTCATTTCTCATCTGCTTGTGCCCGGGTTCGCCATTCCAGCCACTTTACTAGCAATCTCCCTCCTTGGAGCATCAGCACCTTTAACCTCCTGTTCCGTACAGGTTGCAATTTGTACTGAGGATGAACGGGAAGACGTGGAACCAATGAAAGACTAGCTCTTGGTGTTGGGACAGGCACAGGTCACTCTATTTTCCCATCAGGAAGAAGAATTAACCACAGGCTCAGCCTGCCCCCCGGAACCAGAACAGGGCCTGAAGCCATCCTGCGCTTTTGCGGCCAGCTCCCTAAAAAGCGAGTTGTAAAATGGAGGTTCAGGGCACTGCAATTCACAAACCTGCAGAGTTATAAATGATAACTCTCATCCACAAATATATTGAGGGAAGGCAAAGAAGAGGATTTGAAATCAAGGCAGAATTGCAGGAAACAGATTTCAGGAGGTAGATTCGAATCGCCTTTAAAGCACATGAAAAGCGGCAAAACGTTGACAATGATGCCCTTGGCCAAAAAGGGCGTATGCGTTTTTTCCTGAATATATTCAGGAAAAAACGCATACGCCCTTTTTGGCCAACCAAGCAACCGGGAAAGGCAAATCAGCGCTACAAAGATGTCTCGCTTCCCATCGGTCAAAAGGGCCATGCTGAAAAAAGTGTCAAAACCAGAAATGCCGGACAGGTCATGGAGAAATGGGAGCCTTGCTACACTGATGGGCGGGATGTAAATTGCCAACAGCCACTCTGGAGAAGCGTACGGTGAGTCCTGAAACATCTAAAAAACAAAGCTTAGAGAGCATAGGGCACTTCCACTCATGGGGTTATAAATTGGGAAAATTATAAATCAGCAAGACACAAGCACCCCAAAGTTTAGGGCTGCTCTGTTGACAAGGACCTCCACTTCATTCTACCTTCAATATCCCAGGAAAGAGAAAAATGGATAAAGAAGTTGTGGTCCTTATGTACAATGGAATATCACTCAGCCGTGAAATCAATGTCATAAGGCTAGTAGCAGCATGATGAGTGGATTTAGGTACGACGACTCTAAGTGAAATAAGTCACACAGAAAAGGACACTTCTCATAAGGTATCACTTATAGAGGGAATGTAAAAACCGTTACACTTGAACTGAATTACAAAACAGAACAGAGTCACACATGCAGAAAACACACTATGGCTGCTTAACGGGAAAGGTGAGGTGGGGTGATACATAAAACAAGGGTTTCAAATTAGCTCAGATACCGTTCCATAAACCCAATATGTAATAGACAAGACCTACTCCTTGCTCAGAGAACTGGACTCAACACGCCCTATTCACCGCACAAGAATATATCTGACTAGTAATAATCTTAAAACCTATGTATTGATATCTCTCTGTTAGTGTGTCAAGTGGGTGTAAAGCGGCATAAACACAGCAGTGAAAAGCAGCTAAACCCCATTATAAAAATAAATTACTTTGAAAAACCCATGAAACAAAGACAGTGAAAGAGAGGGAAATTCTTACACAATTCGTTCAGGGGCTGTGATGCAACCTGGATTGACCATATCTAGAACCACAGCTGGATGAGACATAAGGGTGGACACTCTTGGGGCTGAGAGGTTTGGTGAGGTTGGGTGAGCAAACGCAGACCCTTTAAAGTAATACTGCGTGGTACCCATCGCATGGGTCCCAAATCTCCAGGTTCAAGGTCATCTTCCTACATCGAAAACATGCATGAGATACCCAGAAGATGGTACACCGTGTGATGGGGAAAGGTTTCTAAAACGCACCTCATTTCTCATCTGCTTGTGCCCGGGTTCGCCATTCCAGCCACTTTACTAGCAATCTCCCTCCTTGGAGCATCAGCACCTTTAATCTCCTGTTCCGTATAGGTTGCAATTTGTCCTGAGGATAAACGGGAAGACGTGGAACCAATGAAAGACTAGCTCTTGGTGTTGGGACAGGCACAGGTCACTCTATTTTCCCATCAGGAAGAAGAATTAACCACAGGCTCAGCCTGCCCCCCGGAACCAGAACAGGGCCTGAAGCCATCCTGCGCTTTTGCGGCCAGCTCCCTAAAAAGCGAGTTGTAAAATGGAGGTTCAGGGCACTGCAATTCACAAACCTGCAGAGTTATAAATGATAACTCTCATCCACAAATATATTGAGGGAAGGCAAAGAAGAGGATTTGAAATCAAGGCAGAATTGCAGGAAACAGATTTCAGGAGGTAGATTCGAATCGCCTTTAAAGCACATGAAAAGCGGCAAAACGTTGACAATGATGCCCTTGGCCAAAAAGGGCGTATGCGTTTTTTCCTGAATATATTCAGGAAAAAACGCATACGCCCTTTTTGGCCAACCAAGCAACCTGGAAAGGCAAATCAGCGCTACAAAGATGTCTCGCTTCCCATCGGTCAAAAGGGCCATGCTGAAAAAAGTGTCAAAACCAGAAATGCAGGACAGGCCATGGAGAAATGGGAGCCTTGCTACACTGATGGGCGGGATGTAAATTGCCAACAGCCACTCTGGAGAAGCGTACGGTGAGTCCTGAAACATCTAAAAAACACAGCTTAGAGAGCATAGGGCACTTCCACTCATGGGGTTATAAATTGGGAAAATTAAAAATCAGCAAGACACAAGCACCCCAAAGTTTAGGGCTGCTCTGTTGACAAGGACCTCCACTTCATTCCACCTTCAATATCCCAGGAAAGAGAAAAATGGATAAAGAAGTTGTGGTCCTTATGTACAATGGAATATCACTCAGCCGTGAAATCAATGTCATAAGGCTAGTAGCAGCATGATGAGTGGATTTAGGTACGACGAATCTAAGTGAAATAAGTCACACAGAAAAGGACACTTCTCATAAGGTATCACTTATAGAGGGAATGTAAAAACCGTTACACTTGAACTGAATTACAAAACAGAACAGAGTCACACATGCAGAAAACACACTATGGCTGCTTAACGGGAAAGGTGAGGTGGGGTGATACATAAAACAAGGGTTTCAAATTAGCTCAGATACCGTTCCATAAACCCAATATGTAATAGACAAGACCTACTCCTTGCTCAGAGAACTGGACTCAACACGCCCTATTCACCGCACAAGAATATATCTGACTAGTAATAATCTTAAAACCTATGTATTGATATCTCTCTGTTAGTGTGTCAAGTGGGTGTAAAGCGGCCTAAACACAGCAGTGAAAAGCAGCTAAACCCCATTATAAAAATAAATTACTTTGAAAAACCCATGAAACAAAGACAGTGAAAGAGAGAGAAATTCTTACACAATGCGTTCAGGGGCTGTGATGGAACCTGGATTGACCATATCTAGACCCACAGCTGGATGAGACATAAGGGTGGACACTGTTGCGGCTGAGAGGTTTGGTGAGGTTGGGTGAGCAAACGCAGACCCTTTAAAGTAATACTGCGTGGTACCCACCGCATGGGTCCCAAATCTCCAGGTTCAAGGGCATCTTCCTACATCGAAAACATGCATGAGATACCCAGAAGATGGTACACCGTGTGATGGGGAAAGGTTTCTAAAACGCACCTCATTTCTCATCTCCTTGTGCCCGGGTTCGCCATTCCAGCCGCTTTACTAGCAATCTCCCTACTTGGAGCATCAGCACCTTTAACCTCCTGTTCCGTACAGGTTGCAATTTGTCCTGAGGATGAACGGGAAGACGTGGAACCAATGAGAGACTAGCTCTTGGTGTTGGGACAGGCACAGGTCACTCTATTTTCCCATCAGGAAGAAGAATTAACCACAGGCTCAGCCTGCCCCCCGGAACCAGAACAGGGCCTGAAGCCATCCTGCGCTATTGCGGCCAGGTACCTAAAAAGCGAGTTGTAAAATGGAGGTTCAGGGCACTGCAATTCACAAACCTGCAGACTTATAAATGATAACTCTCGTCCACAAATATATTGAGGGAAGGCAAAGAAGAGGATTTGAAATCAAGGCAGAATTGCAGGAAACAGATTTCAGGAGGTAGATTCGAATCGCCTTTAAAGCACATGAAAAGCGGCAAAACGTTGACAATGATGCCCTTGGCCAAAAAGGGCGTATGCGTTTTTTCCTGAATATATTCAGGAAAAAACGCATACGCACTTTTTGGCCAACCAAGCAACCTGGAAAGGCAAATCAGCGCTACAAAGATGTCTCGCTTCCCATCGGTTAAAAAGGCCATGCTGAAAAAAGTGTCAAAACCAGAAATGCAGGACAGGCCATGGAGAAATGGGAGCCTTGCTACACTGATGGGCGGGATGTAAATTGCCAACAGCCACTCTGGAGAAGCGTACGGTGAGTCCTGAAACATCTAAAAAACAAAGCTTAGAGAGCATACGGCACTTCCACTCATGGGGTTATAAATTGGGAAAATTAAAAATCAGCAAGACACAAGCACCCCAAAGTTTAGGGCTGCTCTGTTGACAAGGACCTCCACTTCATTCCACCTTCAATATCCCAGGAAAGAGAAAAATGGATAAAGATGTTGTGGTCCATATGTACAATGGAATATCACTCAGCCATGAAATCAATGTCATAAGGCTAGTAGCAGCATGATGAGTGGATTTAGGTACGACGATTCTAAGTGAAATAAGTCACACAGAAAAGGACACTTCTCATAAGGTATCACTTATAGAGGGAATGTAAAAACCGTTACACTTGAACTGAATTACAAAACAGAACAGAGTCACACATGCAGAAAACACACTATGGCTGCTTAAAGGGAAAGGTGAGGTGGGGTGATACATAAAACAAGGGTTTCAAATTAGCTCAGATACCGTTCCATAAAACCAATATGTAATAGACAAGACCTACTCCTTGCTCAGAGAACTGGACTCAACACGCCCTATTCACCGCACAAGAATATATCTGACTAGTAATAATCTTAAAACCTATGTATTGATATCTCTCTGTTAGTGTGTCAAGTGGGTGTAAAGCGGCCTAAACACAGCAGTGAAAAGCAGCTAAACCCCATTATAAAAATAAATTACTTTGAAAAACCCATGAAACAAAGACAGTGAAAGAGAGAGAAATTCTTACACAATGCGTTCAGGGGCTGTGATGGAACCTGGATTGACCATATCTAGACCCACAGCTGGATGAGACATAAGGGTGGACACTGTTGCGGCTGAGAGGTTTGGTGAGGTTGGGTGAGCAAACGCAGACCCTTTAAAGTAATACTGCGTGGTACCCACCGCATGGGTCCCAAATCTCCAGGTTCAAGGGCATCTTCCTACATCGAAAACATGCATGAGATACCCAGAAGATGGTACACCGTGTGATGGGGAAAGGTTTCTAAAACGCACCTCATTTCTCATCTCCTTGTGCCCGGGTTCGCCATTCCAGCCGCTTTACTAGCAATCTCCCTACTTGGAGCATCAGCACCTTTAACCTCCTGTTCCGTACAGGTTGCAATTTGTCCTGAGGATGAACGGGAAGACGTGGAACCAATGAGAGACTAGCTCTTGGTGTTGGGACAGGCACAGGTCACTCTATTTTCCCATCAGGAAGAAGAATTAACCACAGGCTCAGCCTGCCCCCCGGAACCAGAACAGGGCCTGAAGCCATCCTGCGCTATTGCGGCCAGGTACCTAAAAAGCGAGTTGTAAAATGGAGGTTCAGGGCACTGCAATTCACAAACCTGCAGACTTATAAATGATAACTCTCGTCCACAAATATATTGAGGGAAGGCAAAGAAGAGGATTTGAAATCAAGGCAGAATTGCAGGAAACAGATTTCAGGAGGTAGATTCGAATCGCCTTTAAAGCACATGAAAAGCGGCAAAACGTTGACAATGATGCCCTTGGCCAAAAAGGGCGTATGCGTTTTTTCCTGAATATATTCAGGAAAAAACGCATACGCACTTTTTGGCCAACCAAGCAACCTGGAAAGGCAAATCAGCGCTACAAAGATGTCTCGCTTCCCATCGGTTAAAAAGGCCATGCTGAAAAAAGTGTCAAAACCAGAAATGCAGGACAGGCCATGGAGAAATGGGAGCCTTGCTACACTGATGGGCGGGATGTAAATTGCCAACAGCCACTCTGGAGAAGCGTACGGTGAGTCCTGAAACATCTAAAAAACAAAGCTTAGAGAGCATACGGCACTTCCACTCATGGGGTTATAAATTGGGAAAATTAAAAATCAGCAAGACACAAGCACCCCAAAGTTTAGGGCTGCTCTGTTGACAAGGACCTCCACTTCATTCCACCTTCAATATCCCAGGAAAGAGAAAAATGGATAAAGATGTTGTGGTCCATATGTACAATGGAATATCACTCAGCCATGAAATCAATGTCATAAGGCTAGTAGCAGCATGATGAGTGGATTTAGGTACGACGATTCTAAGTGAAATAAGTCACACAGAAAAGGACACTTCTCATAAGGTATCACTTATAGAGGGAATGTAAAAACCGTTACACTTGAACTGAATTACAAAACAGAACAGAGTCACACATGCAGAAAACACACTATGGCTGCTTAAAGGGAAAGGTGAGGTGGGGTGATACATAAAACAAGGGTTTCAAATTAGCTCAGATACCGTTCCATAAAACCAATATGTAATAGACAAGACCTACTCCTTGCTCAGAGAACTGGACTCAACACGCCCTATTCACCGCACAAGAATATATCTGACTAGTAATAATCTTAAAACCTATGTATTGATATCTCTCTGTTAGTGTGTCAAGTGGGTGTAAAGCGGCCTAAACACAGCAGTGAAAAGCAGCTAAACCCCATTATAAAAATAAATTATTTTGAAAAACCCATGAAACAAAGACAGTGAAAGAGAGCGAAATTCTTACACAATTCGTTCAGGGGCTGTGATGCAACCTGCATTGACCATATCTAGACCCACAGCTGGATGAGACATAAGGGTGGACACTCTTGGGGCTGAGAGGTTTGGTGAGGTTGGGTGAGCAAACGCAGACCCTTTAAAGTAATACTGCGTGGTACCCATCGCATGGGTCCCAAATCTCCAGGTTCAAGGGCATCTTCCTACATCGAAAACATGCATGAGAAACCCAGAAGATGGTACACCGTGTGATGGGGAAAGGTTTCTAAAACGCACCTCATTTCTCATCTCCTTGTGCTCGGGTTCGCCATTCCAGCCACTTTACTAGCAATCTCCCTCCTTGGAGCATCATCACGTTTAACATCCTTTTCCGTACAGGTTTATATTTGTCCTGAGGATGAACGGGAAGACGTGGAACCAATGAGAGACTAGCTCTTGGTGTTGGGACAGGCACAGGTCACTCTATTTTCCCATCAGGAAGAAGAATTAACCACAGGCTCAGCCTGCCCCCCGGAACAAGAACAGGGCCTGAAGCCATCCTGCGCTTTTGCGGCCATCTCCCAAAAACGCGAGTTGTAAAATGGAGGTTCAGGGCACTGCAATTCACAAACGTGCAGAGTTATAAATGATAACTCTCGTCCACAAATATATTGAGGGAAGGCAAAGAAGAGGATTTGAAATCAAGGCAGAATTGCAGGAAACAGATTTCAGGAGGTAGATTCGAATCGCCTTTAAAGCACATGAAAAGCGGCAAAACGTTGACAATGAGGCCCTTGGCCAAAAAGGGCGTATGCGTTTTTTCCTGAATATATTCAGGAAAAAACGCATACGCCCTTTTTGGCCAACCAAGCAACCTGGAAAGGCAAATCAGCGCTACAAAGATGTCTCGCTTCAAATCGGTTAAAAGTGCCATGCTGAAAAAAGTGTCAAAACCAGAAATGCAGGACAGGCCATGGAGAAATGGGAGCCTTGCTACACTGATGGGCGGGATGTAAATTGCCAACAGCCACTCTGGAGAAGCGTACGGTGAGTCCTGAAACATCTAAAAAACACAGCTTAGAGAGCATAGGGCACTTCCACTCATGGGGTTATAAATTGGGAAAATTAAAAATCAGCAAGACACAAGCACCCCAAAGTTTAGGGCTGCTCTGTTGACAAGGACCTCCACTTCATTCCACCTTCAATATCCCAGGAAAGAGAAAAATGGATAAAGAAGTTGTGGTCCTTATGTACAATGCAATATCACTCAGCCGTGAAATCAATGTCATAAGGCTAGTAGCAGCATGATGAGTGGATTTAGGTACGACGAATCTAAGTGAAATAAGTCACACAGAAAAGGACACTTCTCATAAGGTATCACTTATAGAGGGAATGTAAAAACCGTTACACTTGAACTGAATTACAAAACAGAACAGAGTCACACATGCAGAAAACACACTATGGCTGCTTAACGGGAAAGGTGAGGTGGGGTGATACATAAAACAAGGGTTTCAAATTAGCTCAGATACCGTTCCATAAAACCAATATGTAATAGACAAGACCTACTCCTTGCTCAGAGAACTGGACTCAACACGCCCTATTCACCGCACAAGAATATATCTGACTAGTAATAATCTTAAAACCTATGTATTGATATCTCTCTGTTAGTGTGTCAAGTGGGTGTAAAGCGGCCTAAACACAGCAGTGAAAAGCAGCTAAACCCCATTATAAAAATAAATTACTTTGAAAAACCCATGAAACAAAGACAGTGAAAGAGAGCGAAATTCTTACACAATTCTTTCAGGGGCTGTGATGCAACCTGGATTGACCATATCTAGACCCACAGCTGGATGAGACATAAGGGTGGACACTCTTGGGGCTGAGAGGTTTGGTGAGGTTGGGTGAGCAAACGCAGACCCTTTAAAGTAATACTGCGTGGTACCCATCGCATGGGTCCCAAATCTCCAGGTTCAAGGGCATCTTCCTACATCGAAAACATGCATGAGAAACCCAGAAGATGGTACACCGTGTGATGGGGAAAGGTTTCTAAAACGCACCTCATTTCTCATCTCCTTGTGCTCGGGTTCGCCATTCCAGCCACTTTACTAGCAATCTCCCTCCTTGGAGCATCATCACGTTTAACCTCCTTTTCCGTACAGGTTTATATTTGTCCTGAGGATGAACGGGAAGACGTGGAACCAATGAGAGACTAGCTCTTGGTGTTGGGACAGGCACAGGTCACTCTATTTTCCCATCAGGAAGAAGAATTAACCACAGGCTCAGCCTGCCCCCCGGAACAAGAACAGGGCCTGAAGCCATCCTGCGCTTTTGCGGCCATCTCCCAAAAACGCGAGTTGTAAAATGGAGGTTCAGGGCACTGCAATTCACAAACGTGCAGAGTTATAAATGATAACTCTCGTCCACAAATATATTGAGGGAAGGCAAAGAAGAGGATTTGAAATCAAGGCAGAATTGCAGGAAACAGATTTCAGGAGGTAGATTCGAATCGCCTTTAAAGCACATGAAAAGCGGCAAAACGTTGACAATGATGCCCTTGGCCAAAAAGGGCGTATGCGTTTTTTCCTGAATATATTCAGGAAAAAACGCATACGCCCTTTTTGGCCAACCAAGCAACCTGGAAAGGCAAATCAGCGCTACAAAGATGTCTCGCTTCCCATCGGTTAAAAGGGCCATGCTGAAAAAAGTGTCAAAACCAGAAATGCAGGACAGGCCATGGAGAAATGGGAGCCTTGCTACACTGATGGGCGGGATGTAAATTGCCAACAGCCACTCTGGAGAAGCGTACGGTGAGTCCTGAAACATCTAAAAAACACAGCTTAGAGAGCATAGGGCACTTCCACTCATGGGGTTATAAATTGGGAAAATTAAAAATCAGCAAGACACAAGCACCCCAAAGTTTAGGGCTGCTCTGTTGACAAGGACCTCCACTTCATTCCACCTTCAATATCCCAGGAAAGAGAAAAATGGATAAAGAAGTTGTGGTCCTTATGTACAATGGAATATCACTCAGCCGTGAAATCAATGTCATAAGGCTAGTAGCAGCATGATGAGTGGATATAGGTACGACGATTCTAAGTGAAATAAGTCACACAGAAAAGGACACTTCTCATAAGGTATCACTTATACAGGGAATGTAAAAACCGTTACACTTGAACTGAATCAGAAAACAGAACAGAGTCACACATGCAGAAAACACACTATGGCTGCTTAACGGGAAAGGTGAGGTGGGGTGATACATAAAACAAGGGTTTCAAATTAGCTCAGATACCGTTCCATAAACCCAATATGTAATAGACAAGACCTACTCCTTGCTCAGAGAACTGGACTCAACACGCCCTATTCACCGCACAAGAATATATCTGACTAGTAATAATCTTAAAACCTATGTATTGATATCTCTCTGTTAGTGTGTCAAGTGGGTAAAAAGCGGCATAAACACAGCAGTGAAAAGCAGCTAAAGCCCATTATAAAAATAAATTACTTTGAAAAACCCATGAAACAAAGACAGTGAAAGAGATCGAAATTCTTACACAATGCGTTCAGGGGCTGTGATGCAACCTGGATTGACCATATCTAGACCCACAGCTGGATGAGACCTAAGGGTGGACACTGTTGCGGCTGAGAGGTTTGGTGAGGTTGGGTGAGCAAACGCAGACCCTTTAAATAATACTGCGTGGTACCCATCGCATGGGTCCCAAATCTCCAGGTTCAAGGGCATCTTCCTACATCGAAAACATGCATGAGATACCCAGAAGATGGTACACCGTGTGATGGGGAAAGGTTTCTAAAACGCACCTCATTTCTCATCTGCTTGTGCCCGGGTTCGCCATTCCAGCCACTTTACTAGCAATCTCCCTCCTTGGATCATCAGCACCTTTAACCTCCTGTTCCGTACAGGTTGCAATTTGTACTGAGGATGAACGGGAAGACGTGGAACCAATGAAAGACTAGCTCTTGGTGTTGGGACAGGCACAGGTCACTCTATTTTCCCATCAGGAAGAAGAATTAACCACAGGCTCAGCCTGCCCCCCGGAACCAGAACAGGGCCTGAAGCCATCCTGCGCTTTTGCGGCCAGCTCCCTAAAAAGCGAGTTGTAAAATGGAGGTTCAGGGCACTGCAATTCACAAACCTGCAGAGTTATAAATGATAACTCTCATCCACAAATATATTGAGGGAAGGCAAAGAAGAGGATTTGAAATCAAGGCAGAATTGCAGGAAACAGATTTCAGGAGGTAGATTCGAATCGCCTTTAAAGCACATGAAAAGCGGCAAAACGTTGACAATGATGCCCTTGGCCAAAAAGGGCGTATGCGTTTTTTCCTGAATATATTCAGGAAAAAACGCATACGCCCTTTTTGGCCAACCAAGCAACCGGGAAAGGCAAATCAGCGCTACAAAGATGTCTCGCTTCCCATCGGTCAAAAGGGCCATGCTGAAAAAAGTGTCAAAACCAGAAATGCCGGACAGGTCATGGAGAAATGGGAGCCTTGCTACACTGATGGGCGGGATGTAAATTGCCAACAGCCACTCTGGAGAAGCGTACGGTGAGTCCTGAAACATCTAAAAAACAAAGCTTAGAGAGCATAGGGCACTTCCACTCATGGGGTTATAAATTGGGAAAATTATAAATCAGCAAGACACAAGCACCCCAAAGTTTAGGGCTGCTCTGTTGACAAGGACCTCCACTTCATTCTACCTTCAATATCCCAGGAAAGAGAAAAATGGATAAAGAAGTTGTGGTCCTTATGTACAATGGAATATCACTCAGCCGTGAAATCAATGTCATAAGGCTAGTAGCAGCATGATGAGTGGATTTAGGTACGACGACTCTAAGTGAAATAAGTCACACAGAAAAGGACACTTCTCATAAGGTATCACTTATAGAGGGAATGTAAAAACCGTTACACTTGAACTGAATTACAAAACAGAACAGAGTCACACATGCAGAAAACACACTATGGCTGCTTAACGGGAAAGGTGAGGTGGGGTGATACATAAAACAAGGGTTTCAAATTAGCTCAGATACCGTTCCATAAACCCAATATGTAATAGACAAGACCTACTCCTTGCTCAGAGAACTGGACTCAACACGCCCTATTCACCGCACAAGAATATATCTGACTAGTAATAATCTTAAAACCTATGTATTGATATCTCTCTGTTAGTGTGTCAAGTGGGTGTAAAGCGGCATAAACACAGCAGTGAAAAGCAGCTAAACCCCATTATAAAAATAAATTACTTTGAAAAACCCATGAAACAAAGACAGTGAAAGAGAGGGAAATTCTTACACAATTCGTTCAGGGGCTGTGATGCAACCTGGATTGACCATATCTAGAACCACAGCTGGATGAGACATAAGGGTGGACACTCTTGGGGCTGAGAGGTTTGGTGAGGTTGGGTGAGCAAACGCAGACCCTTTAAAGTAATACTGCGTGGTACCCATCGCATGGGTCCCAAATCTCCAGGTTCAAGGTCATCTTCCTACATCGAAAACATGCATGAGATACCCAGAAGATGGTACACCGTGTGATGGGGAAAGGTTTCTAAAACGCACCTCATTTCTCATCTGCTTGTGCCTGGGTTCGCCATTCCAGCCACTTTACTAGCAATCTCCCTCCTTGGAGCATCAGCACCTTTAATCTCCTGTTCCGTATAGGTTGCAATTTGTCCTGAGGATAAACGGGAAGACGTGGAACCAATGAAAGACTAGCTCTTGGTGTTGGGACAGGCACAGGTCACTCTATTTTCCCATCAGGAAGAAGAATTAACCACAGGCTCAGCCTGCCCCCCGGAACCAGAACAGGGCCTGAAGCCATCCTGCGCTTTTGCGGCCAGCTCCCTAAAAAGCGAGTTGTAAAATGGAGGTTCAGGGCACTGCAATTCACAAACCTGCAGAGTTATAAATGATAACTCTCATCCACAAATATATTGAGGGAAGGCAAAGAAGAGGATTTGAAATCAAGGCAGAATTGCAGGAAACAGATTTCAGGAGGTAGATTCGAATCGCCTTTAAAGCACATGAAAAGCGGCAAAACGTTGACAATGATGCCCTTGGCCAAAAAGGGCGTATGCGTTTTTTCCTGAATATATTCAGGAAAAAACGCATACGCCCTTTTTGGCCAACCAAGCAACCTGGAAAGGCAAATCAGCGCTACAAAGATGTCTCGCTTCCCATCGGTCAAAAGGGCCATGCTGAAAAAAGTGTCAAAACCAGAAATGCAGGACAGGCCATGGAGAAATGGGAGCCTTGCTACACTGATGGGCGGGATGTAAATTGCCAACAGCCACTCTGGAGAAGCGTACGGTGAGTCCTGAAACATCTAAAAAACACAGCTTAGAGAGCATAGGGCACTTCCACTCATGGGGTTATAAATTGGGAAAATTAAAAATCAGCAAGACACAAGCACCCCAAAGTTTAGGGCTGCTCTGTTGACAAGGACCTCCACTTCATTCCACCTTCAATATCCCAGGAAAGAGAAAAATGGATAAAGAAGTTGTGGTCCTTATGTACAATGGAATATCACTCAGCCGTGAAATCAATGTCATAAGGCTAGTAGCAGCATGATGAGTGGATTTAGGTACGACGAATCTAAGTGAAATAAGTCACACAGAAAAGGACACTTCTCATAAGGTATCACTTATAGAGGGAATGTAAAAACCGTTACACTTGAACTGAATTACAAAACAGAACAGAGTCACACATGCAGAAAACACACTATGGCTGCTTAACGGGAAAGGTGAGGTGGGGTGATACATAAAACAAGGGTTTCAAATTAGCTCAGATACCGTTCCATAAACCCAATATGTAATAGACAAGACCTACTCCTTGCTCAGAGAACTGGACTCAACACGCCCTATTCACCGCACAAGAATATATCTGACTAGTAATAATCTTAAAACCTATGTATTGATATCTCTCTGTTAGTGTGTCAAGTGGGTGTAAAGCGGCCTAAACACAGCAGTGAAAAGCAGCTAAACCCCATTATAAAAATAAATTACTTTGAAAAACCCATGAAACAAAGACAGTGAAAGAGAGAGAAATTCTTACACAATGCGTTCAGGGGCTGTGATGGAACCTGGATTGACCATATCTAGACCCACAGCTGGATGAGACATAAGGGTGGACACTGTTGCGGCTGAGAGGTTTGGTGAGGTTGGGTGAGCAAACGCAGACCCTTTAAAGTAATACTGCGTGGTACCCACCGCATGGGTCCCAAATCTCCAGGTTCAAGGGCATCTTCCTACATCGAAAACATGCATGAGATACCCAGAAGATGGTACACCGTGTGATGGGGAAAGGTTTCTAAAACGCACCTCATTTCTCATCTCCTTGTGCCCGGGTTCGCCATTCCAGCCGCTTTACTAGCAATCTCCCTACTTGGAGCATCAGCACCTTTAACCTCCTGTTCCGTACAGGTTGCAATTTGTCCTGAGGATGAACGGGAAGACGTGGAACCAATGAGAGACTAGCTCTTGGTGTTGGGACAGGCACAGGTCACTCTATTTTCCCATCAGGAAGAAGAATTAACCACAGGCTCAGCCTGCCCCCCGGAACCAGAACAGGGCCTGAAGCCATCCTGCGCTATTGCGGCCAGCTCCCTAAAAATCGAGTTGTAAAATGGAGGTTCAGGGCACTGCAATTCACAAACCTGCAGAGTTATAAATGATAACTCTCGTCCACAAATATATTGAGGGAAGGCAAAGAAGAGGATTTGAAATCAAGGCAGAATTGCAGGAAACAGATTTCAGGAGGTAGATTCGAATCGCCTTTAAAGCACATGAAAAGCGGCAAAACGTTGACAATGATGCCCTTGGCCAAAAAGGGCGTATGCGTTTTTTCCTGAATATATTCAGGAAAAAACGCATACGCACTTTTTGGCCAACCAAGCAACCTGGAAAGGCAAATCAGCGCTACAAAGATGTCTCGCTTCCCATCGGTTAAAAAGGCCATGCTGAAAAAAGTGTCAAAACCAGAAATGCAGGACAGGCCATGGAGAAATGGGAGCCTTGCTACACTGATGGGCGGGATGTAAATTGCCAACAGCCACTCTGGAGAAGCGTACGGTGAGTCCTGAAACATCTAAAAAACAAAGCTTAGAGAGCATAGGGCACTTCCACTCATGGGGTTATAAATTGGGAAAATTAAAAATCAGCAAGACACAAGCACCCCAAAGTTTAGGGCTGCTCTGTTGACAAGGACCTCCACTTCATTCCACCTTCAATATCCCAGGAAAGAGAAAAATGGATAAAGATGTTGTGGTCCATATGTACAATGGAATATCACTCAGCCATGAAATCAATGTCATAAGGCTAGTAGCAGCATGATGAGTGGATTTAGGTACGACGATTCTAAGTGAAATAAGTCACACAGAAAAGGACACTTCTCATAAGGTATCACTTATAGAGGGAATGTAAAAACCGTTACACTTGAACTGAATTACAAAACAGAACAGAGTCACACATGCAGAAAACACACTATGGCTGCTTAAAGGGAAAGGTGAGGTGGGGTGATACATAAAACAAGGGTTTCAAATTAGCTCAGATACCGTTCCATAAAACCAATATGTAATAGACAAGACCTACTCCTTGCTCAGAGAACTGGACTCAACACGCCCTATTCACCGCACAAGAATATATCTGACTAGTAATAATCTTAAAACCTATGTATTGATATCTCTCTGTTAGTGTGTCAAGTGGGTGTAAAGCGGCCTAAACACAGCAGTGAAAAGCAGCTAAACCCCATTATAAAAATAAATTATTTTGAAAAACCCATGAAACAAAGACAGTGAAAGAGAGCGAAATTCTTACACAATTCGTTCAGGGGCTGTGATGCAACCTGCATTGACCATATCTAGACCCACAGCTGGATGAGACATAAGGGTGGACACTCTTGGGGCTGAGAGGTTTGGTGAGGTTGGGTGAGCAAACGCAGACCCTTTAAAGTAATACTGCGTGGTACCCATCGCATGGGTCCCAAATCTCCAGGTTCAAGGGCATCTTCCTACATCGAAAACATGCATGAGAAACCCAGAAGATGGTACACCGTGTGATGGGGAAAGGTTTCTAAAACGCACCTCATTTCTCATCTCCTTGTGCTCGGGTTCGCCATTCCAGCCACTTTACTAGCAATCTCCCTCCTTGGAGCATCATCACGTTTAACCTCCTTTTCCGTACAGGTTTATATTTGTCCTGAGGATGAACGGGAAGACGTGGAACCAATGAGAGACTAGCTCTTGGTGTTGGGACAGGCACAGGTCACTCTATTTTCCCATCAGGAAGAAGAATTAACCACAGGCTCAGCCTGCCCCCCGGAACAAGAACAGGGCCTGAAGCCATCCTGCGCTTTTGCGGCCATCTCCCAAAAACGCGAGTTGTAAAATGGAGGTTCAGGGCACTGCAATTCACAAACGTGCAGAGTTATAAATGATAACTCTCGTCCACAAATATATTGAGGGAAGGCAAAGAAGAGGATTTGAAATCAAGGCAGAATTGCAGGAAACAGATTTCAGGAGGTAGATTCGAATCGCCTTTAAAGCACATGAAAAGCGGCAAAACGTTGACAATGAGGCCCTTGGCCAAAAAGGGCGTATGCGTTTTTTCCTGAATATATTCAGGAAAAAACGCATACGCCCTTTTTGGCCAACCAAGCAACCTGGAAAGGCAAATCAGCGCTACAAAGATGTCTCGCTTCCCATCGGTTAAAAGGGCCATGCTGAAAAAAGTGTCAAAACCAGAAATGCAGGACAGGCCATGGAGAAATGGGAGCCTTGCTACACTGATGGGCGGGATGTAAATTGCCAACAGCCACTCTGGAGAAGCGTACGGTGAGTCCTGAAACATCTAAAAAACACAGCTTAGAGAGCATAGGGCACTTCCACTCATGGGGTTATAAATTGGGAAAATTAAAAATCAGCAAGACACAAGCACCCCAAAGTTTAGGGCTGCTCTGTTGACAAGGACCTCCACTTCATTCCACCTTCAATATCCCAGGAAAGAGAAAAATGGATAAAGAAGTTGTGGTCCTTATGTACAATGCAATATCACTCAGCCGTGAAATCAATGTCATAAGGCTAGTAGCAGCATGATGAGTGGATTTAGGTACGACGAATCTAAGTGAAATAAGTCACACAGAAAAGGACACTTCTCATAAGGTATCACTTATAGAGGGAATGTAAAAACCGTTACACTTGAACTGAATTACAAAACAGAACAGAGTCACACATGCAGAAAACACACTATGGCTGCTTAACGGGAAAGGTGAGGTGGGGTGATACATAAAACAAGGGTTTCAAATTAGCTCAGATACCGTTCCATAAACCCAATATGTAATAGACAAGACCTACTCCTTGCTCAGAGAACTGGACTCAACACGCCCTATTCACCGCACAAGAATATATCTGACTAGTAATAATCTTAAAACCTATGTATTGATATCTCTCTGTTAGTGTGTCAAGTGGGTGTAAAGCGGCCTAAACACAGCAGTGAAAAGCAGCTAAACCCCATTATAAAAATAAATTACTTTGAAAAACCCATGAAACAAAGACAGTGAAAGAGAGCGAAATTCTTACACAATTCTTTCAGGGGCTGTGATGCAACCTGGATTGACCATATCTAGACCCACAGCTGGATGAGACATAAGGGTGGACACTCTTGGGGCTGAGAGGTTTGGTGAGGTTGGGTGAGCAAACGCAGACCCTTTAAAGTAATACTGCGTGGTACCCATCGCATGGGTCCCAAATCTCCAGGTTCAAGGGCATCTTCCTACATCGAAAACATGCATGAGAAACCCAGAAGATGGTACACCGTGTGATGGGGAAAGGTTTCTAAAACGCACCTCATTTCTCATCTCCTTGTGCTCGGGTTCGCCATTCCAGCCACTTTACTAGCAATCTCCCTCCTTGGAGCATCATCACGTTTAACCTCCTTTTCCGTACAGGTTTATATTTGTCCTGAGGATGAACGGGAAGACGTGGAACCAATGAGAGACTAGCTCTTGGTGTTGGGACAGGCACAGGTCACTCTATTTTCCCATCAGGAAGAAGAATTAACCACAGGCTCAGCCTGCCCCCCGGAACAAGAACAGGGCCTGAAGCCATCCTGCGCTTTTGCGGCCATCTCCCAAAAACGCGAGTTGTAAAATGGAGGTTCAGGGCACTGCAATTCACAAACCTGCAGAGTTATAAATGATAACTCTCATCCACAAATATATTGAGGGAAGGCAAAGAAGAGGATTTGAAATCAAGGCAGAATTGCAGGAAACAGATTTCAGGAGGTAGATTCGAATCGCCTTTAAAGCACATGAAAAGCGGCAAAACGTTGACAATGATGCCCTTGGCCAAAAAGGGCGTATGCGTTTTTTCCTGAATATATTCAGGAAAAAACGCATACGCCCTTTTTGGCCAACCAAGCAACCTGGAAAGGCAAATCAGCGCTACAAAGATGTCTCGCTTCCCATCGGTTAAAAGGGCCATGCTGAAAAAAGTGTCAAAACCAGAAATGCAGGACAGGCCATGGAGAAATGGGAGCCTTGCTACACTGATGGGCGGGATGTAAATTGCCAACAGCCACTCTGGAGAAGCGTACGGTGAGTCCTGAAACATCTAAAAAACACAGCTTAGAGAGCATAGGGCACTTCCACTCATGGGGTTATAAATTGGGAAAATTATAAATCAGCAAGACACAAGCACCCCAAAGTTTAGGGCTGCTCTGTTGACAAGGACCTCCACTTCATTCCACCTTCAATATCCCAGGAAAGAGAAAAATGGATAAAGAAGTTGTGGTCCTTATGTACAATGGAATATCACTCAGCCGTGAAATCAATGTCATAAGGCTAGTAGCAGCATGATGAGTGGATATAGGTACGACGATTCTAAGTGAAATAAGTCACACAGAAAAGGACACTTCTCATAAGGTATCACTTATAGAGGGAATGTAAAAACCGTTACACTTGAACTGAATCAGAAAACAGAACAGAGTCACACATGCAGAAAACACACTATGGCTGCTTAACGGGAAAGGTGAGGTGGGGTGATACATAAAACAAGGGTTTCAAATTAGCTCAGATACCGTTCCATAAACCCAATATGTAATAGACAAGACCTACTCCTTGCTCAGAGAACTGGACTCAACACGCCCTATTCACCGCACAAGAATATATCTGACTAGTAATAATCTTAAAACCTATGTATTGATATCTCTCTGTTAGTGTGTCAAGTGGGTGTAAAGCGGCCTAAACACAGCAGTGAAAAGCAGCTAAACCCCATTATAAAAATAAATTACTTTGAAAAACCCATGAAACAAAGACAGTGAAAGAGAGAGAAATTCTTACACAATGCGTTCAGGGGCTGTGATGGAACCTGGATTGACCATATCTAGACCCACAGCTGGATGAGACATAAGGGTGGACACTGTTGCGGCTGAGAGGTTTGGTGAGGTTGGGTGAGCAAACGCAGACCCTTTAAAGTAATACTGCGTGGTACCCACCGCATGGGTCCCAAATCTCCAGGTTCAAGGGCATCTTCCTACATCGAAAACATGCATGAGATACCCAGAAGATGGTACACCGTGTGATGGGGAAAGGTTTCTAAAACGCACCTCATTTCTCATCTCCTTGTGCCCGGGTTCGCCATTCCAGCCGCTTTACTAGCAATCTCCCTACTTGGAGCATCAGCACCTTTAACCTCCTGTTCCGTACAGGTTGCAATTTGTCCTGAGGATGAACGGGAAGACGTGGAACCAATGAGAGACTAGCTCTTGGTGTTGGGACAGGCACAGGTCACTCTATTTTCCCATCAGGAAGAAGAATTAACCACAGGCTCAGCCTGCCCCCCGGAACCAGAACAGGGCCTGAAGCCATCCTGCGCTATTGCGGCCAGCTCCCTAAAAATCGAGTTGTAAAATGGAGGTTCAGGGCACTGCAATTCACAAACCTGCAGAGTTATAAATGATAACTCTCGTCCACAAATATATTGAGGGAAGGCAAAGAAGAGGATTTGAAATCAAGGCAGAATTGCAGGAAACAGATTTCAGGAGGTAGATTCGAATCGCCTTTAAAGCACATGAAAAGCGGCAAAACGTTGACAATGATGCCCTTGGCCAAAAAGGGCGTATGCGTTTTTTCCTGAATATATTCAGGAAAAAACGCATACGCACTTTTTGGCCAACCAAGCAACCTGGAAAGGCAAATCAGCGCTACAAAGATGTCTCGCTTCCCATCGGTTAAAAAGGCCATGCTGAAAAAAGTGTCAAAACCAGAAATGCAGGACAGGCCATGGAGAAATGGGAGCCTTGCTACACTGATGGGCGGGATGTAAATTGCCAACAGCCACTCTGGAGAAGCGTACGGTGAGTCCTGAAACATCTAAAAAACAAAGCTTAGAGAGCATAGGGCACTTCCACTCATGGGGTTATAAATTGGGAAAATTAAAAATCAGCAAGACACAAGCACCCCAAAGTTTAGGGCTGCTCTGTTGACAAGGACCTCCACTTCATTCCACCTTCAATATCCCAGGAAAGAGAAAAATGGATAAAGATGTTGTGGTCCATATGTACAATGGAATATCACTCAGCCATGAAATCAATGTCATAAGGCTAGTAGCAGCATGATGAGTGGATTTAGGTACGACGATTCTAAGTGAAATAAGTCACACAGAAAAGGACACTTCTCATAAGGTATCACTTATAGAGGGAATGTAAAAACCGTTACACTTGAACTGAATTACAAAACAGAACAGAGTCACACATGCAGAAAACACACTATGGCTGCTTAAAGGGAAAGGTGAGGTGGGGTGATACATAAAACAAGGGTTTCAAATTAGCTCAGATACCGTTCCATAAAACCAATATGTAATAGACAAGACCTACTCCTTGCTCAGAGAACTGGACTCAACACGCCCTATTCACCGCACAAGAATATATCTGACTAGTAATAATCTTAAAACCTATGTATTGATATCTCTCTGTTAGTGTGTCAAGTGGGTGTAAAGCGGCCTAAACACAGCAGTGAAAAGCAGCTAAACCCCATTATAAAAATAAATTATTTTGAAAAACCCATGAAACAAAGACAGTGAAAGAGAGCGAAATTCTTACACAATTCGTTCAGGGGCTGTGATGCAACCTGCATTGACCATATCTAGACCCACAGCTGGATGAGACATAAGGGTGGACACTCTTGGGGCTGAGAGGTTTGGTGAGGTTGGGTGAGCAAACGCAGACCCTTTAAAGTAATACTGCGTGGTACCCATCGCATGGGTCCCAAATCTCCAGGTTCAAGGGCATCTTCCTACATCGAAAACATGCATGAGAAACCCAGAAGATGGTACACCGTGTGATGGGGAAAGGTTTCTAAAACGCACCTCATTTCTCATCTCCTTGTGCTCGGGTTCGCCATTCCAGCCACTTTACTAGCAATCTCCCTCCTTGGAGCATCATCACGTTTAACCTCCTTTTCCGTACAGGTTTATATTTGTCCTGAGGATGAACGGGAAGACGTGGAACCAATGAGAGACTAGCTCTTGGTGTTGGGACAGGCACAGGTCACTCTATTTTCCCATCAGGAAGAAGAATTAACCACAGGCTCAGCCTGCCCCCCGGAACAAGAACAGGGCCTGAAGCCATCCTGCGCTTTTGCGGCCATCTCCCAAAAACGCGAGTTGTAAAATGGAGGTTCAGGGCACTGCAATTCACAAACGTGCAGAGTTATAAATGATAACTCTCGTCCACAAATATATTGAGGGAAGGCAAAGAAGAGGATTTGAAATCAAGGCAGAATTGCAGGAAACAGATTTCAGGAGGTAGATTCGAATCGCCTTTAAAGCACATGAAAAGCGGCAAAACGTTGACAATGAGGCCCTTGGCCAAAAAGGGCGTATGCGTTTTTTCCTGAATATATTCAGGAAAAAACGCATACGCCCTTTTTGGCCAACCAAGCAACCTGGAAAGGCAAATCAGCGCTACAAAGATGTCTCGCTTCCCATCGGTTAAAAGGGCCATGCTGAAAAAAGTGTCAAAACCAGAAATGCAGGACAGGCCATGGAGAAATGGGAGCCTTGCTACACTGATGGGCGGGATGTAAATTGCCAACAGCCACTCTGGAGAAGCGTACGGTGAGTCCTGAAACATCTAAAAAACACAGCTTAGAGAGCATAGGGCACTTCCACTCATGGGGTTATAAATTGGGAAAATTAAAAATCAGCAAGACACAAGCACCCCAAAGTTTAGGGCTGCTCTGTTGACAAGGACCTCCACTTCATTCCACCTTCAATATCCCAGGAAAGAGAAAAATGGATAAAGAAGTTGTGGTCCTTATGTACAATGCAATATCACTCAGCCGTGAAATCAATGTCATAAGGCTAGTAGCAGCATGATGAGTGGATTTAGGTACGACGAATCTAAGTGAAATAAGTCACACAGAAAAGGACACTTCTCATAAGGTATCACTTATAGAGGGAATGTAAAAACCGTTACACTTGAACTGAATTACAAAACAGAACAGAGTCACACATGCAGAAAACACACTATGGCTGCTTAACGGGAAAGGTGAGGTGGGGTGATACATAAAACAAGGGTTTCAAATTAGCTCAGATACCGTTCCATAAACCCAATATGTAATAGACAAGACCTACTCCTTGCTCAGAGAACTGGACTCAACACGCCCTATTCACCGCACAAGAATATATCTGACTAGTAATAATCTTAAAACCTATGTATTGATATCTCTCTGTTAGTGTGTCAAGTGGGTGTAAAGCGGCCTAAACACAGCAGTGAAAAGCAGCTAAACCCCATTATAAAAATAAATTACTTTGAAAAACCCATGAAACAAAGACAGTGAAAGAGAGCGAAATTCTTACACAATTCTTTCAGGGGCTGTGATGCAACCTGGATTGACCATATCTAGACCCACAGCTGGATGAGACATAAGGGTGGACACTCTTGGGGCTGAGAGGTTTGGTGAGGTTGGGTGAGCAAACGCAGACCCTTTAAAGTAATACTGCGTGGTACCCATCGCATGGGTCCCAAATCTCCAGGTTCAAGGGCATCTTCCTACATCGAAAACATGCATGAGAAACCCAGAAGATGGTACACCGTGTGATGGGGAAAGGTTTCTAAAACGCACCTCATTTCTCATCTCCTTGTGCTCGGGTTCGCCATTCCAGCCACTTTACTAGCAATCTCCCTCCTTGGAGCATCATCACGTTTAACCTCCTTTTCCGTACAGGTTTATATTTGTCCTGAGGATGAACGGGAAGACGTGGAACCAATGAGAGACTAGCTCTTGGTGTTGGGACAGGCACAGGTCACTCTATTTTCCCATCAGGAAGAAGAATTAACCACAGGCTCAGCCTGCCCCCCGGAACAAGAACAGGGCCTGAAGCCATCCTGCGCTTTTGCGGCCATCTCCCAAAAACGCGAGTTGTAAAATGGAGGTTCAGGGCACTGCAATTCACAAACCTGCAGAGTTATAAATGATAACTCTCATCCACAAATATATTGAGGGAAGGCAAAGAAGAGGATTTGAAATCAAGGCAGAATTGCAGGAAACAGATTTCAGGAGGTAGATTCGAATCGCCTTTAAAGCACATGAAAAGCGGCAAAACGTTGACAATGATGCCCTTGGCCAAAAAGGGCGTATGCGTTTTTTCCTGAATATATTCAGGAAAAAACGCATACGCCCTTTTTGGCCAACCAAGCAACCTGGAAAGGCAAATCAGCGCTACAAAGATGTCTCGCTTCCCATCGGTTAAAAGGGCCATGCTGAAAAAAGTGTCAAAACCAGAAATGCAGGACAGGCCATGGAGAAATGGGAGCCTTGCTACACTGATGGGCGGGATGTAAATTGCCAACAGCCACTCTGGAGAAGCGTACGGTGAGTCCTGAAACATCTAAAAAACACAGCTTAGAGAGCATAGGGCACTTCCACTCATGGGGTTATAAATTGGGAAAATTATAAATCAGCAAGACACAAGCACCCCAAAGTTTAGGGCTGCTCTGTTGACAAGGACCTCCACTTCATTCCACCTTCAATATCCCAGGAAAGAGAAAAATGGATAAAGAAGTTGTGGTCCTTATGTACAATGGAATATCACTCAGCCGTGAAATCAATGTCATAAGGCTAGTAGCAGCATGATGAGTGGATATAGGTACGACGATTCTAAGTGAAATAAGTCACACAGAAAAGGACACTTCTCATAAGGTATCACTTATAGAGGGAATGTAAAAACCGTTACACTTGAACTGAATCAGAAAACAGAACAGAGTCACACATGCAGAAAACACACTATGGCTGCTTAACGGGAAAGGTGAGGTGGGGTGATACATAAAACAAGGGTTTCAAATTAGCTCAGATACCGTTCCATAAACCCAATATGTAATAGACAAGACCTACTCCTTGCTCAGAGAACTGGACTCAACACGCCCTATTCACCGCACAAGAATATATCTGACTAGTAATAATCTTAAAACCTATGTATTGATATCTCTCTGTTAGTGTGTCAAGTGGGTGTAAAGCGGCCTAAACACAGCAGTGAAAAGCAGCTAAACCCCATTATAAAAATAAATTACTTTGAAAAACCCATGAAACAAAGACAGTGAAAGAGAGAGAAATTCTTACACAATGCGTTCAGGGGCTGTGATGCAACCTGGATTGACCATATCTAGACCCACAGCTGGATGAGACATAAGGGTGGACACTGTTGCGGCTGAGAGGTTTGGTGAGGTTGGGTGAGCAAACGCAGACCCTTTAAAGTAATACTGCGTGGTACCCACCGCATGGGTCCCAAATCTCCAGGTTCAAGGGCATCTTCCTACATCGAAAACATGCATGAGATACCCAGAAGATGGTACACCGTGTGATGGGGAAAGGTTTCTAAAACGCACCTCATTTCTCATCTCCTTGTGCCCGGGTTCGCCATTCCAGCCGCTTTACTAGCAATCTCCCTACTTGGAGCATCAGCACCTTTAACCTCCTGTTCCGTACAGGTTGCAATTTGTCCTGAGGATGAACGGGAAGACGTGGAACCAATGAGAGACTAGCTCTTGGTGTTGGGACAGGCACAGGTCACTCTATTTTCCCATCAGGAAGAAGAATTAACCACAGGCTCAGCCTGCCCCCCGGAACCAGAACAGGGCCTGAAGCCATCCTGCGCTATTGCGGCCAGGTACCTAAAAAGCGAGTTGTAAAATGGAGGTTCAGGGCACTGCAATTCACAAACCTGCAGACTTATAAATGATAACTCTCGTCCACAAATATATTGAGGGAAGGCAAAGAAGAGGATTTGAAATCAAGGCAGAATTGCAGGAAACAGATTTCAGGAGGTAGATTCGAATCGCCTTTAAAGCACATGAAAAGCGGCAAAACGTTGACAATGATGCCCTTGGCCAAAAAGGGCGTATGCGTTTTTTCCTGAATATATTCAGGAAAAAACGCATACGCCCTTTTTGGCCAACCAAGCAACCTGGAAAGGCAAATCAGCGCTACAAAGATGTCTCGCTTCCCATCGGTTAAAAAGGCCATGCTGAAAAAAGTGTCAAAACCAGAAATGCAGGACAGGCCATGGAGAAATGGGAGCCTTGCTACACTGATGGGCGGGATGTAAATTGCCAACAGCCACTCTGGAGAAGCGTACGGTGAGTCCTGAAACATCTAAAAAACAAAGCTTAGAGAGCATACGGCACTTCCACTCATGGGGTTATAAATTGGGAAAATTAAAAATCAGCAAGACACAAGCACCCCAAAGTTTAGGGCTGCTCTGTTGACAAGGACCTCCACTTCATTCCACCTTCAATATCCCAGGAAAGAGAAAAATGGATAAAGATGTTGTGGTCCATATGTACAATGGAATATCACTCAGCCATGAAATCAATGTCATAAGGCTAGTAGCAGCATGATGAGTGGATTTAGGTACGACGATTCTAAGTGAAATAAGTCACACAGAAAAGGACACTTCTCATAAGGTATCACTTATAGAGGGAATGTAAAAACCGTTACACTTGAACTGAATTACAAAACAGAACAGAGTCACACATGCAGAAAACACACTATGGCTGCTTAAAGGGAAAGGTGAGGTGGGGTGATACATAAAACAAGGGTTTCAAATTAGCTCAGATACCGTTCCATAAAACCAATATGTAATAGACAAGACCTACTCCTTGCTCAGAGAACTGGACTCAACACGCCCTATTCACCGCACAAGAATATATCTGACTAGTAATAATCTTAAAACCTATGTATTGATATCTCTCTGTTAGTGTGTCAAGTGGGTGTAAAGCGGCCTAAACACAGCAGTGAAAAGCAGCTAAACCCCATTATAAAAATAAATTATTTTGAAAAACCCATGAAACAAAGACAGTGAAAGAGAGCGAAATTCTTACACAATTCGTTCAGGGGCTGTGATGCAACCTGCATTGACCATATCTAGACCCACAGCTGGATGAGACATAAGGGTGGACACTCTTGGGGCTGAGAGGTTTGGTGAGGTTGGGTGAGCAAACGCAGACCCTTTAAAGTAATACTGCGTGGTACCCATCGCATGGGTCCCAAATCTCCAGGTTCAAGGGCATCTTCCTACATCGAAAACATGCATGAGAAACCCAGAAGATGGTACACCGTGTGATGGGGAAAGGTTTCTAAAACGCACCTCATTTCTCATCTCCTTGTGCTCGGGTTCGCCATTCCAGCCACTTTACTAGCAATCTCCCTCCTTGGAGCATCATCACGTTTAACCTCCTTTTCCGTACAGGTTTATATTTGTCCTGAGGATGAACGGGAAGACGTGGAACCAATGAGAGACTAGCTCTTGGTGTTGGGACAGGCACAGGTCACTCTATTTTCCCATCAGGAAGAAGAATTAACCACAGGCTCAGCCTGCCCCCCGGAACAAGAACAGGGCCTGAAGCCATCCTGCGCTTTTGCGGCCATCTCCCAAAAACGCGAGTTGTAAAATGGAGGTTCAGGGCACTGCAATTCACAAACCTGCAGAGTTATAAATGATAACTCTCGTCCACAAATATATTGAGGGAAGGCAAAGAAGAGGATTTGAAATCAAGGCAGAATTGCAGGAAACAGATTTCAGGAGGTAGATTCGAATCGCCTTTAAAGCACATGAAAAGCGGCAAAACGTTGACAATGAGGCCCTTGGCCAAAAAGGGCGTATGCGTTTTTTCCTGAATATATTCAGGAAAAAACGCATACGCCCTTTTTGGCCAACCAAGCAACCTGGAAAGGCAAATCAGCGCTACAAAGATGTCTCGCTTCAAATCGGTTAAAAGTGCCATGCTGAAAAAAGTGTCAAAACCAGAAATGCAGGACAGGCCATGGAGAAATGGGAGCCTTGCTACACTGATGGGCGGGATGTAAATTGCCAACAGCCACTCTGGAGAAGCGTACGGTGAGTCCTGAAACATCTAAAAAACACAGCTTAGAGAGCATAGGGCACTTCCACTCATGGGGTTATAAATTGGGAAAATTAAAAATCAGCAAGACACAAGCACCCCAAAGTTTAGGGCTGCTCTGTTGACAAGGACCTCCACTTCATTCCACCTTCAATATCCCAGGAAAGAGAAAAATGGATAAAGAAGTTGTGGTCCTTATGTACAATGCAATATCACTCAGCCGTGAAATCAATGTCATAAGGCTAGTAGCAGCATGATGAGTGGATTTAGGTACGACGAATCTAAGTGAAATAAGTCACACAGAAAAGGACACTTCTCATAAGGTATCACTTATAGAGGGAATGTAAAAACCGTTACACTTGAACTGAATTACAAAACAGAACAGAGTCACACATGCAGAAAACACACTATGGCTGCTTAACGGGAAAGGTGAGGTGGGGTGATACATAAAACAAGGGTTTCAAATTAGCTCAGATACCGTTCCATAAACCCAATATGTAATAGACAAGACCTACTCCTTGCTCAGAGAACTGGACTCAACACGCCCTATTCACCGCACAAGAATATATCTGACTAGTAATAATCTTAAAACCTATGTATTGATATCTCTCTGTTAGTGTGTCAAGTGGGTGTAAAGCGGCCTAAACACAGCAGTGAAAAGCAGCTAAACCCCATTATAAAAATAAATTACTTTGAAAAACCCATGAAACAAAGACAGTGAAAGAGAGCGAAATTCTTACACAATTCTTTCAGGGGCTGTGATGCAACCTGGATTGACCATATCTAGACCCACAGCTGGATGAGACATAAGGGTGGACACTCTTGGGGCTGAGAGGTTTGGTGAGGTTGGGTGAGCAAACGCAGACCCTTTAAAGTAATACTGCGTGGTACCCATCGCATGGGTCCCAAATCTCCAGGTTCAAGGGCATCTTCCTACATCGAAAACATGCATGAGAAACCCAGAAGATGGTACACCGTGTGATGGGGAAAGGTTTCTAAAACGCACCTCATTTCTCATCTCCTTGTGCTCGGGTTCGCCATTCCAGCCACTTTACTAGCAATCTCCCTCCTTGGAGCATCATCACGTTTAACCTCCTTTTCCGTAGAGGTTTATATTTGTCCTGAGGATGAACGGGAAGACGTGGAACCAATGAGAGACTAGCTCTTGGTGTTGGGACAGGCACAGGTCACTCTATTTTCCCATCAGGAAGAAGAATTAACCACAGGCTCAGCCTGCCCCCCGGAACAAGAACAGGGCCTGAAGCCATCCTGCGCTTTTGCGGCCATCTCCCAAAAACGCGAGTTGTAAAATGGAGGTTCAGGGCACTGCAATTCACAAACCTGCAGAGTTATAAATGATAACTCTCGTCCACAAATATATTGAGGGAAGGCAAAGAAGAGGATTTGAAATCAAGGCAGAATTGCAGGAAACAGATTTCAGGAGGTAGATTCGAATCGCCTTTAAAGCACATGAAAAGCGGCAAAACGTTGACAATGATGCCCTTGGCCAAAAAGGGCGTATGCGTTTTTTCCTGAATATATTCAGGAAAAAACGCATACGCCCTTTTTGGCCAACCAAGCAACCTGGAAAGGCAAATCAGCGCTACAAAGATGTCTCGCTTCCCATCGGTTAAAAGGGCCATGCTGAAAAAAGTGTCAAAACCAGAAATGCAGGACAGGCCATGGAGAAATGGGAGCCTTGCTACACTGATGGGCGGGATGTAAATTGCCAACAGCCACTCTGGAGAAGCGTACGGTGAGTCCTGAAACATCTAAAAAACACAGCTTAGAGAGCATAGGGCACTTCCACTCATGGGGTTATAAATTGGGAAAATTATAAATCAGCAAGACACAAGCACCCTAAAGTTTAGGGCTGCTCTGTTGACAAGGACCTCCACTTCATTCCACCTTCAATATCCCAGGAAAGAGAAAAATGGATAAAGAAGTTGTGGTCCTTATGTACAATGGAATATCACTCAGCCGTGAAATCAATGTCATAAGGCTAGTAGCAGCATGATGAGTGGATATAGGTACGACGATTCTAAGTGAAATAAGTCACACAGAAAAGGACACTTCTCATAAGGTATCACTTATACAGGGAATGTAAAAACCGTTACACTTGAACTGAATCAGAAAACAGAACAGAGTCACACATGCAGAAAACACACTATGGCTGCTTAACGGGAAAGGTGAGGTGGGGTGATACATAAAACAAGGGTTTCAAATTAGCTCAGATACCGTTCCATAAACCCAATATGTAATAGACAAGACCTACTCCTTGCTCAGAGAACTGGACTCAACACGCCCTATTCACCGCACAAGAATATATCTGACTAGTAATAATCTTAAAACCTATGTATTGATATCTCTCTGTTAGTGTGTCAAGTGGGTAAAAAGCGGCATAAACACAGCAGTGAAAAGCAGCTAAAGCCCATTATAAAAATAAATTACTTTGAAAAACCCATGAAACAAAGACAGTGAAAGAGATCGAAATTCTTACACAATGCGTTCAGGGGCTGTGATGCAACCTGGATTGACCATATCTAGACCCACAGCTGGATGAGACCTAAGGGTGGACACTGTTGCGGCTGAGAGGTTTGGTGAGGTTGGGTGAGCAAACGCAGACCCTTTAAATAATACTGCGTGGTACCCATCGCATGGGTCCCAAATCTCCAGGTTCAAGGGCATCTTCCTACATCGAAAACATGCATGAGATACCCAGAAGATGGTACACCGTGTGATGGGGAAAGGTTTCTAAAACGCACCTCATTTCTCATCTGCTTGTGCCCGGGTTCGCCATTCCAGCCACTTTACTAGCAATCTCCCTCCTTGGAGCATCAGCACCTTTAACCTCCTGTTCCGTACAGGTTGCAATTTGTACTGAGGATGAACGGGAAGACGTGGAACCAATGAAAGACTAGCTCTTGGTGTTGGGACAGGCACAGGTCACTCTATTTTCCCATCAGGAAGAAGAATTAACCACAGGCTCAGCCTGCCCCCCGGAACCAGAACAGGGCCTGAAGCCATCCTGCGCTTTTGCGGCCAGCTCCCTAAAAAGCGAGTTGTAAAATGGAGGTTCAGGGCACTGCAATTCACAAACCTGCAGAGTTATAAATGATAACTCTCATCCACAAATATATTGAGGGAAGGCAAAGAAGAGGATTTGAAATCAAGGCAGAATTGCAGGAAACAGATTTCAGGAGGTAGATTCGAATCGCCTTTAAAGCACATGAAAAGCGGCAAAACGTTGACAATGATGCCCTTGGCCAAAAAGGGCGTATGCGTTTTTTCCTGAATATATTCAGGAAAAAACGCATACGCCCTTTTTGGCCAACCAAGCAACCGGGAAAGGCAAATCAGCGCTACAAAGATGTCTCGCTTCCCATCGGTCAAAAGGGCCATGCTGAAAAAAGTGTCAAAACCAGAAATGCCGGACAGGTCATGGAGAAATGGGAGCCTTGCTACACTGATGGGCGGGATGTAAATTGCCAACAGCCACTCTGGAGAAGCGTACGGTGAGTCCTGAAACATCTAAAAAACAAAGCTTAGAGAGCATAGGGCACTTCCACTCATGGGGTTATAAATTGGGAAAATTATAAATCAGCAAGACACAAGCACCCCAAAGTTTAGGGCTGCTCTGTTGACAAGGACCTCCACTTCATTCTACCTTCAATATCCCAGGAAAGAGAAAAATGGATAAAGAAGTTGTGGTCCTTATGTACAATGGAATATCACTCAGCCGTGAAATCAATGTCATAAGGCTAGTAGCAGCATGATGAGTGGATTTAGGTACGACGAATCTAAGTGAAATAAGTCACACAGAAAAGGACACTTCTCATAAGGTATCACTTATAGAGGGAATGTAAAAACCGTTACACTTGAACTGAATTACAAAACAGAACAGAGTCACACATGCAGAAAACACACTATGGCTGCTTAACGGGAAAGGTGAGGTGGGGTGATACATAAAACAAGGGTTTCAAATTAGCTCAGATACCGTTCCATAAACCCAATATGTAATAGACAAGACCTACTCCTTGCTCAGAGAACTGGACTCAACACGCCCTATTCACCGCACAAGAATATATCTGACTAGTAATAATCTTAAAACCTATGTATTGATATCTCTCTGTTAGTGTGTCAAGTGGGTAAAAAGCGGCATAAACACAGCAGTGAAAAGCAGCTAAACCCCATTATAAAAATAAATTACTTTGAAAAACCCATGAAACAAAGACAGTGAAAGAGAGGGAAATTCTTACACAATTCGTTCAGGGGCTGTGATGCAACCTGGATTGACCATATCTAGAACCACAGCTGGATGAGACATAAGGGTGGACACTCTTGGGGCTGAGAGGTTTGGTGAGGTTGGGTGAGCAAACGCAGACCCTTTAAAGTAATACTGCGTGGTACCCATCGCATGGGTCCCAAATCTCCAGGTTCAAGGGCATCTTCCTACATCGAAAACATGCATGAGAAACCCAGAAGATGGTACACCGTGTGATGGGGAAAGGTTTCTAAAACGCACCTCATTTCTCATCTGCTTGTGCCCGGGTTCGCCATTCCAGCCACTTTACTAGCAATCTCCCTCCTTGGAGCATCATCACGTTTAACCTCCTTTTCCGTACAGGTTGCAATTTGTCCTGAGGATGAACGGGAAGACGTGGAACCAATGAGAGACTAGCTCTTGGTGTTGGGACAGGCACAGGTCACTCTATTTTCCCATCAGGAAGAAGAATTAACCACAGGCTCAGCCTGCCCCCCGGAACAAGAACAGGGCCTGAAGCCATCCTGCGCTTTTGCGGCCATCTCCCAAAAACGCGAGTTGTAAAATGGAGGTTCAGGGCACTGCAATTCACAAACCTGCAGAGTTATAAATGATAACTCTCGTCCACAAATATATTGAGGGAAGGCAAAGAAGAGGATTTGAAATCAAGGCAGAATTGCAGGAAACAGATTTCAGGAGGTAGATTCGAATCGCCTTTAAAGCACATGAAAAGCGGCAAAACGTTGACAATGATGCCCTTGGCCAAAAAGGGCGTATGCGTTTTTTCCTGAATATATTCAGGAAAAAACGCATACGCCCTTTTTGGCCAACCAAGCAACCTGGAAAGGCAAATCAGCGCTACAAAGATGTCTCACTTCACATCGTTCAAAAGGGCCATGCTGAAAAAAGTGTCAAAACCAGAAATGCAGGACAGGCCATGGAGAAATGGGAGCCTTGCTACACTGATGGGCGGGATGTAAATTGCCAACAGCCACTCTGGAGAAGCGTACGGTGAGTCCTGAAACATCTAAAAAACAAAGCTTAGAGAGCATAGGGCACTTCCACTCATGGGGTTATAAATTGGGAAAATTAAAAATCAGCAAGACACAAGCACCCCAAAGTTTAGGGCTGCTCTGTTGACAAGGACCTCCACTTCATTCCACCTTCAATATCCCAGGAAAGAGAAAAATGGATAAAGAAGTTGTGGTCCTTATGTACAATGGAATATCACTCAGCCGTGAAATCAATGTCATAAGGCTAGTAGCAGCATGATGAGTGGATTTAGGTACGACGACTCTAAGTGAAATAAGTCACACAGAAAAGGACACTTCTCATAAGGTATCACTTATAGAGGGAATGTAAAAACCGTTACACTTGAACTGAATTACAAAACAGAACAGAGTCACACATGCAGAAAACACACTATGGCTGCTTAACGGGAAAGGTGAGGTGGGGTGATACATAAAACAAGGGTTTCAAATTAGCTCAGATACCGTTCCATAAACCCAATATGTAATAGACAAGACCTACTCCTTGCTCAGAGAACTGGACTCAACACGCCCTATTCACCGCACAAGAATATATCTGACTAGTAATAATCTTAAAACCTATGTATTGATATCTCTCTGTTAGTGTGTCAAGTGGGTAAAAAGCGGCATAAACACAGCAGTGAAAAGCAGCTAAACCCCATTATAAAAATAAATTACTTTGAAAAACCCATGAAACAAAGACAGTGAAAGAGAGGGAAATTCTTACACAATTCGTTCAGGGGCTGTGATGCAACCTGGATTGACCATATCTAGAACCACAGCTGGATGAGACATAAGGGTGGACACTCTTGGGGCTGAGAGGTTTGGTGAGGTTGGGTGAGCAAACGCAGACCCTTTAAAGTAATACTGCGTGGTACCCATCGCATGGGTCCCAAATCTCCAGGTTCAAGGGCATCTTCCTACATCGAAAACATGCATGAGAAACCCAGAAGATGGTACACCGTGTGATGGGGAAAGGTTTCTAAAACGCACCTCATTTCTCATCTGCTTGTGCCCGGGTTCGCCATTCCAGCCACTTTACTAGCAATCTCCCTCCTTGGAGCATCATCACGTTTAACCTCCTTTTCCGTACAGGTTGCAATTTGTCCTGAGGATGAACGGGAAGACGTGGAACCAATGAGAGACTAGCTCTTGGTGTTGGGACAGGCACAGGTCACTCTATTTTCCCATCAGGAAGAAGAATTAACCACAGGCTCAGCCTGCCCCCCGGAACAAGAACAGGGCCTGAAGCCATCCTGCGCTTTTGCGGCCATCTCCCAAAAACGCGAGTTGTAAAATGGAGGTTCAGGGCACTGCAATTCACAAACCTGCAGAGTTATAAATGATAACTCTCGTCCACAAATATATTGAGGGAAGGCAAAGAAGAGGATTTGAAATCAAGGCAGAATTGCAGGAAACAGATTTCAGGAGGTAGATTCGAATCGCCTTTAAAGCACATGAAAAGCGGCAAAACGTTGACAATGATGCCCTTGGCCAAAAAGGGCGTATGCGTTTTTTCCTGAATATATTCAGGAAAAAACGCATACGCCCTTTTTGGCCAACCAAGCAACCTGGAAAGGCAAATCAGCGCTACAAAGATGTCTCACTTCACATCGTTCAAAAGGGCCATGCTGAAAAAAGTGTCAAAACCAGAAATGCAGGACAGGCCATGGAGAAATGGGAGCCTTGCTACACTGATGGGCGGGATGTAAATTGCCAACAGCCACTCTGGAGAAGCGTACGGTGAGTCCTGAAACATCTAAAAAACAAAGCTTAGAGAGCATAGGGCACTTCCACTCATGGGGTTATAAATTGGGAAAATTAAAAATCAGCAAGACACAAGCACCCCAAAGTTTAGGGCTGCTCTGTTGACAAGGACCTCCACTTCATTCCACCTTCAATATCCCAGGAAAGAGAAAAATGGATAAAGAAGTTGTGGTCCTTATGTACAATGGAATATCACTCAGCCGTGAAATCAATGTCATAAGGCTAGTAGCAGCATGATGAGTGGATTTAGGTACGACGACTCTAAGTGAAATAAGTCACACAGAAAAGGACACTTCTCATAAGGTATCACTTATAGAGGGAATGTAAAAACCGTTACACTTGAACTGAATTACAAAACAGAACAGAGTCACACATGCAGAAAACACACTATGGCTGCTTAACGGGAAAGGTGAGGTGGGGTGATACATAAAACAAGGGTTTCAAATTAGCTCAGATACCGTTCCATAAACCCAATATGTAATAGACAAGACCTACTCCTTGCTCAGAGAACTGGACTCAACACGCCCTATTCACCGCACAAGAATATATCTGACTAGTAATAATCTTAAAACCTATGTATTGATATCTCTCTGTTAGTGTGTCAAGTGGGTAAAAAGCAGCATAAACACAGCAGTGAAAAGCAGCTAAACCCCATTATAAAAATAAATTACTTTGAAAAACCCATGAAACAAAGACAGTGAAAGAGAGAGAAATTCTTACACAATGCGTTCAGGGGCTGTGATGCAACCTGGATTGACCATATCTAGACCCACAGCTGGATGAGACATAAGGGTGGACACTGTTGCGGCTGAGAGGTTTGGTGAGGTTGGGTGAGCAAACGCAGACCCTTTAAAGTAATACTGCGTGGTACCCATCGCATGGGTCCCAAATCTCCAGGTTCAAGGTCATCTTCCTACATCGAAAACATGCATGAGATACCCAGAAGATGGTACACCGTGTGATGGGGAAAGGTTTCTAAAACGCACCTCATTTCTCATCTGCTTGTGCCCGGGTTCGCCATTCCAGCCACTTTACTAGCAATCTCCCTCCTTGGAGCATCAGCACCTTTAATCTCCTGTTCCGTACAGGTTGCAATTTGTACTGAGGATGAACGGGAAGACGTGGAACCAATGAAAGACTAGCTCTTGGTGTTGGGACAGGCACAGGTCACTCTATTTTCCCATCAGGAAGAAGAATTAACCACAGGCTCAGCCTGCCTCCCGGAACCAGAACAGGGCCTGAAGCCATCCTGCGCTTTTGCGGCCAGCTCCCTAAAAAGCGAGTTGTAAAATGGAGGTTCAGGGCACTGCAATTCACAAACCTGCAGAGTTATAAATGATAACTCTCATCCACAAATATATTGAGGGAAGGCAAAGAAGAGGATTTGAAATCAAGGCAGAATTGCAGGAAACAGATTTCAGGAGGTAGATTCTAATCGCCTTTAAAGCACATGAAAAGCGGCAAAACGTTGACAATGATGCCCTTGGCCAAAAAGGGCGTATGCGTTTTTTCCTGAATATATTCAGGAAAAAACGCATACGCACTTTTTGGCCAACCAAGCAACCTGGAAAGGCAAATCAGCGCTACAAAGATGTCTCGCTTCCCATCGGTCAAAAGGGCCATGCTGAAAAAAGTGTCAAAACCAGAAATGCAGGACAGGCCATGGAGAAATGGGAGCCTTGCTACACTGATGGGCGGGATGTAAATTGCCAACAGCCACTCTGGAGAAGCGTACGGTGAGTCCTGAAACATCTAAAAAACACAGCTTAGAGAGCATAGGGCACTTCCACTCATGGGGTTATAAATTGGGAAAATTAAAAATCAGCAAGACACAAGCACCCCAAAGTTTAGGGCTGCTCTGTTGACAAGGACCTCCACTTCATTCCACCTTCAATATCCCAGGAAAGAGAAAAATGGATAAAGAAGTTGTGGTCCTTATGTACAATGGAATATCACTCAGCCGTGAAATCAATGTCATAAGGCTAGTAGCAGCATGATGAGTGGATTTAGGTACGACGAATCTAAGTGAAATAAGTCACACAGAAAAGGACACTTCTCATAAGGTATCACTTATAGAGGGAATGTAAAAACCGTTACACTTGAACTGAATTACAAAACAGAACAGAGTCACACATGCAGAAAACACACTATGGCTGCTTAACGGGAAAGGTGAGGTGGGGTGATACATAAAACAAGGGTTTCAAATTAGCTCAGATACCGTTCCATAAACCCAATATGTAATAGACAAGACCTACTCCTTGCTCAGAGAACTGGACTCAACACGCCCTATTCACCGCACAAGAATATATCTGACTAGTAATAATCTTAAAACCTATGTATTGATATCTCTCTGTTAGTGTGTCAAGTGGGTGTAAAGCGGCCTAAACACAGCAGTGAAAAGCAGCTAAACCCCATTATAAAAATAAATTACTTTGAAAAACCCATGAAACAAAGACAGTGAAAGAGAGCGAAATTCTTACACAATTCTTTCAGGGGCTGTGATGCAACCTGGATTGACCATATCTAGACCCACAGCTGGATGAGACATAAGGGTGGACACTCTTGGGGCTGAGAGGTTTGGTGAGGTTGGGTGAGCAAACGCAGACCCTTTAAAGTAATACTGCGTGGTACCCATCGCATGGGTCCCAAATCTCCAGGTTCAAGGGCATCTTCCTACATCGAAAACATGCATGAGAAACCCAGAAGATGGTACACCGTGTGATGGGGAAAGGTTTCTAAAACGCACCTCATTTCTCATCTCCTTGTGCTCGGGTTCGCCATTCCAGCCACTTTACTAGCAATCTCCCTCCTTGGAGCATCATCACGTTTAACCTCCTTTTCCGTACAGGTTGCAATTTGTCCTGAGGATGAACGGGAAGACGTGGAACCAATGAGAGACTAGCTCTTGGTGTTGGGACAGGCACAGGTCACTCTATTTTCCCATCAGGAAGAAGAATTAACCACAGGCTCAGCCTGCCCCCCGGAACAAGAACAGGGCCTGAAGCCATCCTGCGCTTTTGCGGCCATCTCCCAAAAACGCGAGTTGTAAAATGGAGGTTCAGGGCACTGCAATTCACAAACCTGCAGAGTTATAAATGATAACTCTCGTCCACAAATATATTGAGGGAAGGCAAAGAAGAGGATTTGAAATCAAGGCAGAATTGCAGGAAACAGATTTCAGGAGGTAGATTCGAATCGCCTTTAAAGCACATGAAAAGCGGCAAAACGTTGACAATGATGCCCTTGGCCAAAAAGGGCGTATGCGTTTTTTCCTGAATATATTCAGGAAAAAACGCATACGCCCTTTTTGGCCAACCAAGCAACCTGGAAAGGCAAATCAGCGCTACAAAGATGTCTCGCTTCCCATCGGTTAAAAGGGCCATGCTGAAAAAAGTGTCAAAACCAGAAATGCAGGACAGGCCATGGAGAAATGGGAGCCTTGCTACACTGATGGGCGGGATGTAAATTGCCAACAGCCACTCTGGAGAAGCGTACGGTGAGTCCTGAAACATCTAAAAAACACAGCTTAGAGAGCATAGGGCACTTCCACTCATGGGGTTATAAATTGGGAAAATTAAAAATCAGCAAGACACAAGCACCCCAAAGTTTAGGGCTGCTCTGTTGACAAGGACCTCCACTTCATTCCACCTTCAATATCCCAGGAAAGAGAAAAATGGATAAAGAAGTTGTGGTCCTTATGTACAATGGAATATCACTCAGCCGTGAAATCAATGTCATAAGGCTAGTAGCAGCATGATGAGTGGATTTAGGTACGACGATTCTAAGTGAAATAAGTCACACAGAAAAGGACACTTCTCATAAGGTATCACTTATACAGGGAATGTAAAAACCGTTACACTTGAACTGAATCAGAAAACAGAACAGAGTCACACATGCAGAAAACACACTATGGCTGCTTAACGGGAAAGGTGAGGTGGGGTGATACATAAAACAAGGGTTTCAAATTAGCTCAGATACCGTTCCATAAACCCAATATGTAATAGACAAGACCTACTCCTTGCTCAGAGAACTGGACTCAACACGCCCTATTCACCGCACAAGAATATATCTGACTAGTAATAATCTTAAAACCTATGTATTGATATCTCTCTGTTAGTGTGTCAAGTGGGTAAAAAGCGGCATAAACACAGCAGTGAAAAGCAGCTAAAGCCCATTATAAAAATAAATTACTTTGAAAAACCCATGAAACAAAGACAGTGAAAGAGAGCGAAATTCTTACACAATGCGTTCAGGGGCTGTGATGCAACCTGGATTGACCATATCTAGACCCACAGCTGGATGAGACCTAAGGGTGGACACTGTTGCGGCTGAGAGGTTTGGTGAGGTTGGGTGAGCAAACGCAGACCCTTTAAATAATACTGCGTGGTACCCATCGCATGGGTCCCAAATCTCCAGGTTCAAGGGCATCTTCCTACATCGAAAACATGCATGAGATACCCAGAAGATGGTACACCGTGTGATGGGGAAAGGTTTCTAAAACGCACCTCATTTCTCATCTGCTTGTGCCCGGGTTCGCCATTCCAGCCACTTTACTAGCAATCTCCCTCCTTGGAGCATCAGCACCTTTAACCTCCTGTTCCGTACAGGTTGCAATTTGTACTGAGGATGAACGGGAAGACGTGGAACCAATGAAAGACTAGCTCTTGGTGTTGGGACAGGCACAGGTCACTCTATTTTCCCATCAGGAAGAAGAATTAACCACAGGCTCAGCCTGCCCCCCGGAACCAGAACAGGGCCTGAAGCCATCCTGCGCTTTTGCGGCCAGCTCCCTAAAAAGCGAGTTGTAAAATGGAGGTTCAGGGCACTGCAATTCACAAACCTGCAGAGTTATAAATGATAACTCTCATCCACAAATATATTGAGGGAAGGCAAAGAAGAGGATTTGAAATCAAGGCAGAATTGCAGGAAACAGATTTCAGGAGGTAGATTCTAATCGCCTTTAAAGCACATGAAAAGCGGCAAAACGTTGACAATGATGCCCTTGGCCAAAAAGGGCGTATGCGTTTTTTCCTGAATATATTCAGGAAAAAACGCATACGCCCTTTTTGGCCAACCAAGCAACCGGGAAAGGCAAATCAGCGCTACAAAGATGTCTCGCTTCCCATCGGTCAAAAGGGCCATGCTGAAAAAAGTGTCAAAACCAGAAATGCCGGACAGGTCATGGAGAAATGGGAGCCTTGCTACACTGATGGGCGGGATGTAAATTGCCAACAGCCACTCTGGAGAAGCGTACGGTGAGTCCTGAAACATCTAAAAAACACAGCTTAGAGAGCATAGGGCACTTCCACTCATGGGGTTATAAATTGGGAAAATTAAAAATCAGCAAGACACAAGCACCCCAAAGTTTAGGGCTGCTCTGTTGACAAGGACCTCCACTTCATTCCACCTTCAATATCCCAGGAAAGAGAAAAATGGATAAAGAAGTTGTGGTCCTTATGTACAATGGAATATCACTCAGCCGTGAAATCAATGTCATAAGGCTAGTAGCAGCATGATGAGTGGATTTAGGTACGACGAATCTAAGTGAAATAAGTCACACAGAAAAGGACACTTCTCATAAGGTATCACTTATAGAGGGAATGTAAAAACCGTTACACTTGAACTGAATTACAAAACAGAACAGAGTCACACATGCAGAAAACACACTATGGCTGCTTAACGGGAAAGGTGAGGTGGGGTGATACATAAAACAAGGGTTTCAAATTAGCTCAGATACCGTTCCATAAACCCAATATGTAATAGACAAGACCTACTCCTTGCTCAGAGAACTGGACTCAACACGCCCTATTCACCGCACAAGAATATATCTGACTAGTAATAATCTTAAAACCTATGTATTGATATCTCTCTGTTAGTGTGTCAAGTGGGTGTAAAGCGGCCTAAACACAGCAGTGAAAAGCAGCTAAACCCCATTATAAAAATAAATTACTTTGAAAAACCCATGAAACAAAGACAGTGAAAGAGAGCGAAATTCTTACACAATTCTTTCAGGGGCTGTGATGCAACCTGGATTGACCATATCTAGACCCACAGCTGGATGAGACATAAGGGTGGACACTCTTGGGGCTGAGAGGTTTGGTGAGGTTGGGTGAGCAAACGCAGACCCTTTAAAGTAATACTGCGTGGTACCCATCGCATGGGTCCCAAATCTCCAGGTTCAAGGGCATCTTCCTACATCGAAAACATGCATGAGAAACCCAGAAGATGGTACACCGTGTGATGGGGAAAGGTTTCTAAAACGCACCTCATTTCTCATCTCCTTGTGCTCGGGTTCGCCATTCCAGCCACTTTACTAGCAATCTCCCTCCTTGGAGCATCATCACGTTTAACCTCCTTTTCCGTACAGGTTTATATTTGTCCTGAGGATGAACGGGAAGACGTGGAACCAATGAGAGACTAGCTCTTGGTGTTGGGACAGGCACAGGTCACTCTATTTTCCCATCAGGAAGAAGAATTAACCACAGGCTCAGCCTGCCCCCCGGAACAAGAACAGGGCCTGAAGCCATCCTGCGCTTTTGCGGCCATCTCCCAAAAACGCGAGTTGTAAAATGGAGGTTCAGGGCACTGCAATTCACAAACCTGCAGAGTTATAAATGATAACTCTCGTCCACAAATATATTGAGGGAAGGCAAAGAAGAGGATTTGAAATCAAGGCAGAATTGCAGGAAACAGATTTCAGGAGGTAGATTCGAATCGCCTTTAAAGCACATGAAAAGCGGCAAAACGTTGACAATGATGCCCTTGGCCAAAAAGGGCGTATGCGTTTTTTCCTGAATATATTCAGGAAAAAACGCATACGCCCTTTTTGGCCAACCAAGCAACCTGGAAAGGCAAATCAGCGCTACAAAGATGTCTCGCTTCCCATCGGTTAAAAGGGCCATGCTGAAAAAAGTGTCAAAACCAGAAATGCAGGACAGGCCATGGAGAAATGGGAGCCTTGCTACACTGATGGGCGGGATGTAAATTGCCAACAGCCACTCTGGAGAAGCGTACGGTGAGTCCTGAAACATCTAAAAAACACAGCTTAGAGAGCATAGGGCACTTCCACTCATGGGGTTATAAATTGGGAAAATTAAAAATCAGCAAGACACAAGCACCCCAAAGTTTAGGGCTGCTCTGTTGACAAGGACCTCCACTTCATTCCACCTTCAATATCCCAGGAAAGAGAAAAATGGATAAAGAAGTTGTGGTCCTTATGTACAATGGAATATCACTCAGCCGTGAAATCAATGTCATAAGGCTAGTAGCAGCATGATGAGTGGATTCAGGTACGACGACTCTAAGTGAAATAAGTCACACAGAAAAGGACACTTCTCATAAGGTATCACTTATAGAGGGAATGTAAAAACCGTTACACTTGAACTGAATTACAAAACAGAACAGAGTCACACATGCAGAAAACACACTATGGCTGCTTAACGGGAAAGGTGAGGTGGGGTGATACATAAAACAAGGGTATCAAATTAGCTCAGATACCGTTCCATAAACCCAATATGTAATAGACAAGACCTACTCCTTGCTCAGAGAACTGGACTCAACACGCCCTATTCACCGCACAAGAATATATCTGACTAGTAATAATCTTAAAACCTATGTATTGATATCTCTCTGTTAGTGTGTCAAGTGGGTAAAAAGCAGCATAAACACAGCAGTGAAAAGCAGCTAAACCCCATTATAAAAATAAATTACTTTGAAAAACCCATGAAACAAAGACAGTGAAAGAGAGAGAAATTCTTACACAATGCGTTCAGGGGCTGTGATGCAACCTGGATTGACCATATCTAGACCCACAGCTGGATGAGACATAAGGGTGGACACTGTTGCGGCTGAGAGGTTTGGTGAGGTTGGGTGAGCAAACGCAGACCCTTTAAATAATACTGCGTGGTACCCATCGCATGGGTCCCAAATCTCCAGGTTCAAGGGCATCTTCCTACATCGAAAACATGCATGAGATACCCAGAAGATGGTACACCGTGTGATGGGGAAAGGTTTCTAAAACGCACCTCATTTCTCATCTGCTTGTGCCCGGGTTCGCCATTCCAGCCACTTTACTAGCAATCTCCCTCCTTGGAGCATCAGCACCTTTAACCTCCTGTTCCGTACAGGTTGCAATTTGTACTGAGGATGAACGGGAAGACGTGGAACCAATGAAAGACTAGCTCTTGGTGTTGGGACAGGCACAGGTCACTCTATTTTCCCATCAGGAAGAAGAATTAACCACAGGCTCAGCCTGCCCCCCGGAACCAGAACAGGGCCTGAAGCCATCCTGCGCTTTTGCGGCCAGCTCCCTAAAAAGCGAGTTGTAAAATGGAGGTTCAGGGCACTGCAATTCACAAACCTGCAGAGTTATAAATGATAACTCTCATCCACAAATATATTGAGGGAAGGCAAAGAAGAGGATTTGAAATCAAGGCAGAATTGCAGGAAACAGATTTCAGGAGGTAGATTCGAATCGCCTTTAAAGCACATGAAAAGCGGCAAAACGTTGACAATGATGCCCTTGGCCAAAAAGGGCGTATGCGTTTTTTCCTGAATATATTCAGGAAAAAACGCATACGCCCTTTTTGGCCAACCAAGCAACCGGGAAAGGCAAATCAGCGCTACAAAGATGTCTCGCTTCCCATCGGTCAAAAGGGCCATGCTGAAAAAAGTGTCAAAACCAGAAATGCCGGACAGGTCATGGAGAAATGGGAGCCTTGCTACACTGATGGGCGGGATGTAAATTGCCAACAGCCACTCTGGAGAAGCGTACGGTGAGTCCTGAAACATCTAAAAAACAAAGCTTAGAGAGCATAGGGCACTTCCACTCATGGGGTTATAAATTGGGAAAATTATAAATCAGCAAGACACAAGCACCCCAAAGTTTAGGGCTGCTCTGTTGACAAGGACCTCCACTTCATTCTACCTTCAATATCCCAGGAAAGAGAAAAATGGATAAAGAAGTTGTGGTCCTTATGTACAATGGAATATCACTCAGCCGTGAAATCAATGTCATAAGGCTAGTAGCAGCATGATGAGTGGATTTAGGTACGACGAATCTAAGTGAAATAAGTCACACAGAAAAGGACACTTCTCATAAGGTATCACTTATAGAGGGAATGTAAAAACCGTTACACTTGAACTGAATTACAAAACAGAACAGAGTCACACATGCAGAAAACACACTATGGCTGCTTAACGGGAAAGGTGAGGTGGGGTGATACATAAAACAAGGGTTTCAAATTAGCTCAGATACCGTTCCATAAACCCAATATGTAATAGACAAGACCTACTCCTTGCTCAGAGAACTGGACTCAACACGCCCTATTCACCGCACAAGAATATATCTGACTAGTAATAATCTTAAAACCTATGTATTGATATCTCTCTGTTAGTGTGTCAAGTGGGTGTAAAGCGGCATAAACACAGCAGTGAAAAGCAGCTAAACCCCATTATAAAAATAAATTACTTTGAAAAACCCATGAAAAAAAGACAGTGAAAGAGAGCGAAATTCTTACACAATTCGTTCAGGGGCTGTGATGCAACCTGGATTGACCATATCTAGAACCACAGCTGGATGAGACATAAGGGTGGACACTCTTGGGGCTGAGAGGTTTGGTGAGGTTGGGTGAGCAAACGCAGACCCTTTAAAGTAATACTGCGTGGTACCCATCGCATGGGTCCCAAATCTCCAGGTTCAAGGGCATCTTCCTACATCGAAAACATGCATGAGAAACCCAGAAGATGGTACACCGTGTGATGGGGAAAGGTTTCTAAAACGCACCTCATTTCTCATCTGCTTGTGCCCGGGTTCGCCATTCCAGCCACTTTACTAGCAATCTCCCTCCTTGGAGCATCATCACGTTTAACCTCCTTTTCCGTACAGGTTGCAATTTGTCCTGAGGATGAACGGGAAGACGTGGAACCAATGAGAGACTAGCTCTTGGTGTTGGGACAGGCACAGGTCACTCTATTTTCCCATCAGGAAGAAGAATTAACCACAGGCTCAGCCTGCCCCCCGGAACAAGAACAGGGCCTGAAGCCATCCTGCGCTTTTGCGGCCATCTCCCAAAAACGCGAGTTGTAAAATGGAGGTTCAGGGCACTGCAATTCACAAACCTGCAGAGTTATAAATGATAACTCTCGTCCACAAATATATTGAGGGAAGGCAAAGAAGAGGATTTGAAATCAAGGCAGAATTGCAGGAAACAGATTTCAGGAGGTAGATTCGAATCGCCTTTAAAGCACATGAAAAGCGGCAAAACGTTGACAATGATGCCCTTGGCCAAAAAGGGCGTATGCGTTTTTTCCTGAATATATTCAGGAAAAAACACATACGCCCTTTTTGGCCAACCAAGCAACCTGGAAAGGCAAATCAGCGCTACAAAGATGTCTCACTTCACATCGTTCAAAAGGGCCATGCTGAAAAAAGTGTCAAAACCAGAAATGCAGGACAGGCCATGGAGAAATGGGAGCCTTGCTACACTGATGGGCGGGATGTAAATTGCCAACAGCCACTCTGGAGAAGCGTACGGTGAGTCCTGAAACATCTAAAAAACAAAGCTTAGAGAGCATAGGGCACTTCCACTCATGGGGTTATAAATTGGGAAAATTAAAAATCAGCAAGACACAAGCACCCCAAAGTTTAGGGCTGCTCTGTTGACAAGGACCTCCACTTCATTCCACCTTCAATATCCCAGGAAAGAGAAAAATGGATAAAGAAGTTGTGGTCCTTATGTACAATGGAATATCACTCAGCCGTGAAATCAATGTCATAAGGCTAGTAGCAGCATGATGAGTGGATTTAGGTATGACGACTCTAAGTGAAATAAGTCACACAGAAAAGGACACTTCTCATAAGGTATCACTTATAGAGGGAATGTAAAAACCGTTACACTTGAACTGAATTACAAAACAGAACAGAGTCACACATGCAGAAAACACACTATGGCTGCTTAACGGGAAAGGTGAGGTGGGGTGATACATAAAACAAGGGTTTCAAATTAGCTCAGATACCGTTCCATAAACCCAATATGTAATAGACAAGACCTACTCCTTGCTCAGAGAACTGGACTCAACACGCCCTATTCACCGCACAAGAATATATCTGACTAGTAATAATCTTAAAACCTATGTATTGATATCTCTCTGTTAGTGTGTCAAGTGGGTAAAAAGCAGCATAAACACAGCAGTGAAAAGCAGCTAAACCCCATTATAAAAATAAATTACTTTGAAAAACCCATGAAACAAAGACAGTGAAAGAGAGAGAAATTCTTACACAATGCGTTCAGGGGCTGTGATGCAACCTGGATTGACCATATCTAGACCCACAGCTGGATGAGACATAAGGGTGGACACTGTTGCGGCTGAGAGGTTTGGTGAGGTTGGGTGAGCAAACGCAGACCCTTTAAAGTAATACTGCGTGGTACCCATCGCATGGGTCCCAAATCTCCAGGTTCAAGGTCATCTTCCTACATCGAAAACATGCATGAGATACCCAGAAGATGGTACACCGTGTGATGGGGAAAGGTTTCTAAAACGCACCTCATTTCTCATCTGCTTGTGCCCGGGTTCGCCATTCCAGCCACTTTACTAGCAATCTCCCTCCTTGGAGCATCAGCACCTTTAACCTCCTGTTCCGTACAGGTTGCAATTTGTACTGAGGATGAACGGGAAGACGTGGAACCAATGAGAGACTAGCTCTTGGTGTTGGAACAGGCACAGGTCACTCTATTTTCCCATCAGGAAGAAGAATTAACCACAGGCTCAGCCTGCCCCCCGGAACCAGAACAGGGCCTGAAGCCATCCTGCGCTTTTGCGGCCAGCTCCCTAAAAAGCGAGTTGTAAAATGGAGGTTCAGGGCACTGCAATTCACAAACCTGCAGAGTTATAAATGATAACTCTCATCCACAAATATATTGAGGGAAGGCAAAGAAGAGGATTTGAAATCAAGGCAGAATTGCAGGAAACAGATTTCAGGAGGTAGATTCGAATCGCCTTTAAAGCACATGAAAAGCGGCAAAACGTTGACAATGATGCCCTTGGCCAAAAAGGGCGTATGCGTTTTTTCCTGAATATATTCAGGAAAAAACGCATACACCCTTTTTGGCCAACCAAGCAACCTGGAAAGGCAAATCAGCGCTACAAAGATGTCTCGCTTCGCATCGGTCAAAAGGGCCATGCTGAAAAAAGTGTCAAAACCAGAAATGCAGGACAGGCCATGGAGAAATGGGAGCCTTGGTACACTGATGGGCGGGATGTAAATTGAGAACAGCCACTCTGGAGAAGAGTACGGTGTGTCCTGAAACATCTAAAAAACACAGCTTAGAGAGCATAGGGCACTTCCACTCATGGGGGTATAAATTGGGAAAATTAAAAATCAGCAAGACACAAGCACCCCAAAGTTTAGGACTGCTCTGTTGACAAGGACCTCCACTTCATTCCACCTTCAATATCCCAGGAAAGAGAAAAATGGATAAAGAAGTTGTGGTCCTTATGTACAATGGAATATCACTCAGCCGTGAAATCAATGTCATAAGGCTAGTAGCAGCATGATGAGTGGATTTAGGTACGACGACTCTAAGTGAAATAAGTCACACAGAAAAGGACACTTCTCATAAGGTATCACTTATAGAGGGAATGTAAAAACCGTTACACTTGAACTGAATTACAAAACAGAACAGAGTCACACATACAGAAAACACACTATGGCTGCTTAACGGGAAAGGTGAGGTGGGGTGATACATAAAACAAGGGTTTCAAATTAGCTCAGATACCGTTCCATAAACCCAATATGTAATAGACAAGACCTACTCCTTGCTCAGAGAACTGGACTCAAGACGCCCTATTCACCGCACAAGAATATATCTGACTAGTAATAATCTTAAAACCTATGTATTGATATCTCTCTGTTAGTGTGTCAAGTGGGTAAAAAGCGGCATAAACACAGCAGTGAAAAGCAGCTAAACCCCATTATAAAAATAAATTACTTTGAAAAACCCATGAAACAAAGACAGTGAAAGAGAGAGAAATTCTTACACAATGCGTTCAGGGGCTGTGATGCAACCTGTATTGACCATATCTAGACCCACAGCTGGATGAGACATAAGGGTGGACACTGTTGCGGCTGAGAGGTTTGGTGAGGTTGGGTGAGCAAACGCAGACCCTTTAAAGTAATACTGCGTGGTACCCATCGCATGGGTCCCAAATCTCCAGGTTCAAGGTCATCTTCCTACATCGAAAACATGCATGAGATACCCAGAAGATGGTACACCGTGTGATGGGGAAAGGTTTCTAAAACGCACCTCATTTCTCATCTGCTTGTGCCCGGGTTCGCCATTCCAGCCACTTTACTAGCAATCTCCCTACTTGGAGCATCAGCACCTTTAACCTCCTGTTCCGTACAGGTTGCAATTTGTACTGAGGATGAACGGGAAGACGTGGAACCAATGAGAGACTAGCTCTTGGTGTTGGAACAGGCACAGGTCACTCTATTTTCCCATCAGGAAGAAGAATTAACCACAGGCTCAGCCTGCCCCCCGGAACCAGAACAGGGCCTGAAGCCATCCTGCGCTTTTGCGGCCAGCTCCCTAAAAAGCGAGTTGTAAAATGGAGGTTCAGGGCACTGCAATTCACAAACCTGCAGAGTTATAAATGATAACTCTCATCCACAAATATATTGAGGGAAGGCAAAGAAGAGGATTTGAAATCAAGGCAGAATTGCAGGAAACAGATTTCAGGAGGTAGATTCGAATCGCCTTTAAAGCACATGAAAAGCGGCAAAACGTTGACAATGATGCCCTTGGCCAAAAAGGGCGTATGCGTTTTTTCCTGAATATATTCAGGAAAAAACGCATACGCCCTTTTTGGCCAACCAAGCAACCTGGAAAGGCAAATCAGCGCTACAAAGATGTCTCGCTTCCCATCGGTCAAAAGGGCCATGCTGAAAAAAGTGTCAAAACCAGAAATGCAGGACAGGCCATGGAGAAATGGGAGCCTTGGTACACTGATGGGCGGGATGTAAATTGAGAACAGCCACTCTGGAGAAGAGTACGGTGTGTCCTGAAACATCTAAAAAACACAGCTTAGAGAGCATAGGGCACTTCCACTCATGGGGGTATAAATTGGGAAAATTAAAAATCAGCATGACAGAAGCACCCCAAAGTTTAGGACTGCTCTGTTGACAAGGACCTCCACTTCATTCCACCTTCAATATCCCAGGAAAGAGAAAAATGGATAAAGAAGTTGTGGTCCTTATGTACAATGGAATATCACTCAGCCATGAAATCAATGTCATAAGGCTAGTAGCAGCATGATGAGTGGATTTAGGTACGACGATTCTAAGTGAAATAAGTCACACAGAAAAGGACACTTCTCATAAGGTATCACTTATAGAGGGAATGTAAAAACCGTTACACTTGAACTGAATTACAAAACAGAACAGAGTCACACATGCAGAAAACACACTATGGCTGCTTAATGGGAAAGGTGAGGTGGGGTGATACATAAAACAAGGGTTTCAAATTAGCTCAGATACCGTTCCATAAACCCAATATGTAATAGACAAGACCTACTCCTTGCTCAGAGAACTGGACTCAACACGCCCTATTCACCGCACAAGAATATATCTGACTAGTAATAATCTTAAAACCTATGTATTGATATCTCTCTGTTAGTGTGTCAAGTGGGTGAAAAGCGGCATAAACACAGCACTGAAAAGCAGCTAAACCCATTTATAAAAATAAATTACTTTGAAAAACCCATGAAACAAAGACAGTGAAAGAAATAGAAATTCTTACACAATGCGTTCACGGGCTGTGATGCAACCTGGATTGACCATATCTAGACCCACAGCTGGATGAGACATAAGGGTGGACACTCTTGGGGCTGAGAGGTTTGGTGAGGTTGGGTGAGCAAACGCAAACCCTTTTAAGTAATACTGCGTGGTACCCATCGCATGGGTCCCAAATCTCCAGGTTCAAGGGCATCTTCCTACATCGAAAACATGCATGAGAAACCCAGAAGATGGTACACCGTGTGATGGGGAAAGGTTTCTAAAACGCACCTCATTTCTCATCTCCTTGTGCTCGGGTTCGCCATTCCAGCCACTTTACTAGCAATCTCCCTCCTTGGAGCATCATCACGTTTAACCTCCTGTTCCGTACAGGTTGATATTTGTCCTAAGGATGAACGGGAAGACGTGGAACCAATGAGAGACTAGCTCTTGGTGTTGGGACAGGCACAGGTCACTCTATTTTCCCATCAGGAAGAAGAATTAACCACAGGCTCAGCCTGCCCCCCGGAACAAGAACAGAGCCTGAAGCCATCCTGCGCTTTTGCGGCCATCTCCCAAAAACGCGAGTTGTAAAATGGAGGTTCAGGGCACTGCAATTCACAAACGTGCAGAGTTATAAATGATAACTCTCGTCCACAAATATATTGAGGGAAGGCAAAGAAGAGGATTTGAAATCAAGGCAGAATTGCAGGAAACAGATTTCAGGAGGTAGATTCGAATCGCCTTTAAAGCACATGAAAAGCAGAAAATCGTTGACAATGATACCCTTGGCCAAAAAGGGCGTATGCGTTTTTTCCTGAATATATTCAGGAAAAAACGCATACGCCCTTTTTGGCCAACCAAGCAACCTGGAAAGGCAAATCAGCGCTACAAACAAGTCTCGCTTCCCATCGGTCAAAAGGGCCATGCTGAAAAAAATGTCAAAACCAGAAATGCAGGACAGGCCATGGAGAAATGGGAGCCTTCCTATACTGATGGGCTTGATGTAAATTGCCAACAGCCACTCTGCAGAAGTGTACGGTGTGTCCTGAAATATCTAAAAAACACAGCTTAGAGAGCATAGGGCACTTCCACTCATGGGGTTATAAATTGGGAAAATTAAAAATCAGCAAGACACAAGCACCCCAAAGTTTAGGGCTGCTCTGTTGACAAGGACCTCCACTTCATTCCACCTTCAATATCCCAGGAAAGAGAAAAATGGATAAAGAAGTTGTGGTCCTTATGTACAATGGAATATCACTCAGCCGTGAAATCAATGTCATAAGGCTAGTAGCAGCATGATGAGTGGATATAGGTACGACGATTCTAAGTGAAATAAGTCACACAGAAAAGGACACTTCTCATAAGGTATCACTTATACAGGGAATGTAAAAACCGTTACACTTGAACTGAATCAGAAAACAGAACAGAGTCACACATGCAGAAAACACACTATGGCTGCTTAACGGGAAAGGTGAGGTGGGGTGATACATAAAACAAGGGTTTCAAATTAGCTCAGATACCGTTCCATAAACCCAATATGTAATAGACAAGACCTACTCCTTGCTCAGAGAACTGGACTCAAGACGCCCTATTCACCGCACAAGAATATATCTGACTAGTAATAATCTTAAAACCTATGTATTGATATCTCTCTGTTAGTGTGTCAAGTGGGTAAAAAGCGGCATAAACACAGCAGTGAAAAGCAGCTAAACCCCATTATAAAAATAAATTACTTTGAAAAACCCATGAAACAAAGACAGTGAAAGAGATCGAAATTCTTACACAATGCGTTCAGGGGCTGTGATGCAACCTGGATTGACCATATCTAGACCCACAGCTGGATGAGACCTAAGGGTGGACACTGTTGCGGCTGAGAGGTTTGGTGAGGTTGGGTGAGCAAACGCAGACCCTTTAAAGTAATACTGCGTGGTACCCATCGCATGGGTCCCAAATCTCCAGGTTCAAGGGCATCTTCCTACATCGAAAACATGCATGAGATACCCAGAAGATGGTACACCGTGTGATGGGGAAAGGTTTCTAAAACGCACCTCATTTCTCATCTACTTGTGCCCGGGTTCGCCATTCCAGCCACTTTACTAGCAATCTCCCTCCTTGGAGCATCAGCACCTTTAACCTCCTGTTCCGTACAGGTTGCAATTTGTACTGAGGATGAACGCGAAGACGTGGAACCAATGAAAGACTAGCTCTTGGTGTTGGGACAGGCACAGGTCACTCTATTTTCCCATCAGGAAGAAGAATTAACCACAGGCTCAGCCTGCCCTCCGGAACCAGAACAGGGCCTGAAGCCATCCTGCGCTTTTGCGGCCAGCTCCCTAAAAAGCGAGTTGTAAAATGGAGGTTCAGGGCACTGCAATTCACAAACCTGCAGACTTATAAATGATAACTCTCGTCCACAAATATATTGAGGGAAGGCAAAGAAGAGGATTTGAAATCAAGGCAGAATTGCAGGAAACAGATTTCAGGAGGTAGATTCCAATCGCCTTTAAAGCACATGAAAAGTGGCAAAACGTTGACAATGATGCCCTTGGCCAAAAAGGGCGTATGCGTTTTTTCCTGAATATATTCAGGAAAAAACGCATACGCCCTTTTTGGCCAACCAAGCAACCTGGAAAGGCAAATCAGCGCTACAAAGATGTCTCGCTTCCCATCGGTCAAAAGGGCCATGCTGAAAAAAGTGTCAACACTAGAAATGCAGGACAGGCCATGGAGAAATGGGAGCCTTGCTACACTGATGGGCGGGATGTAAATTGTCAACAGCCACTCTGGAGAAGTGTACGGTGAGTCCTGAAACGTCTAAAAAGCAAAGCTTAGAGAGCATAGGGCACTTCCACTCATGGGTTATAAATTGGGAAAATTAAAAATCAGCAAGACACAAGCACCCCAAAGTTTAGGGCTGCTCTGTTGACAAGGACCTCCACTTCATTCCACCTTCAATATCCCAGGAAAGAGAAAAATGGATAAAGAAGTTGTGGTCCTTATGTACAATGGAATATCACTGAGCCGTGAAATCAATGTCATAAGGCTAGTAGCAGCATGATGAGTGGATTTAGGTACGACGACTCTAAGTGAAATAAGTCACACAGAAAAGGACACTTCTCATAAGGTATCACTTATAGAGGGAATGTAAAAACCGTTACACTTGAACTGAATTACAAAACAGAACAGAGTCACACATGCAGAAAACACACTATGGCTGCTTAACGGGAAAGGTGAGGTGGGGTGATACATAAAACAAGGGTTTCAAATTAGCTCAGATACCGTTCCATAAACCCAATATGTAATAGACAAGACCTACTCCTTGCTCAGAGAACTGGACTCAACACGCCCTATTCACCGCACAAGAATATATCTGACTAGTAATAATCTTAAAACCTATGTATTGATATCTCTCTGTTAGTGTGTCAAGTGGGTAAAAAGCGGCATAAACACAGCAGTGAAAAGCAGCTAAACCCCATTATAAAAATAAATTACTTTGAAAAACCCATGAAACAAAGACAGTGAAAGAGAGAGAAATTCTTACACAATGCGTTCAGGGGCTGTGATGCAACCTGGATTGACCATATCTAGACCCACAGCTGGATGAGACATAAGGGTGGACACTGTTGCGGCTGAGAGGTTTGGTGAGGTTGGGTGAGCAAACGCAGACCCTTTAAAGTAATACTGCGTGGTACCCATCGCATGGGTCCCAAATCTCCAGGTTCAAGGGCATCTTCCTACATCGAAAACATGCATGAGATACCCAGAAGATGGTACACCGTGTGATGGGGAAAGGTTTCTAAAACGCACCTCATTTCTCATCTGCTTGTGCCCGGGTTTGCCATTCCAGCCACTTTACTAGCAATCTCCCTCCTTGGAGCATCAGCACCTTTAACCTCCTGTTCCGTACAGGTTGCAATTTGTACTGAGGATGAACGGGAAGACGTGGAACCAATGAAAGACTAGCTCTTGGTGTTGGGACAGGCACAGGTTACTCTATTTTCCCATCAGGAAGAAGAATTAACCACAGGCTCAGCCTGCCCCCCGGACCCAGAACAGGGCCTGAAGCCATCCTGCGCTTTTGCGGCCAGCTCCCTAAAAAGCGAGTTGTAAAATGGAGGTTCAGGGCACTGCAATTCACAAACCTGCAGAGTTATAAATGATAACTCTCGTCCACAAATATATTGAGGGAAGGCAAAGAAGAGGATTTGAAATCAAGGCAGAATTGCAGGAAACAGATTTCAGGAGGTAGATTCGAATCGCCTTTCAAGCACATGAAAAGCGGCAAAACGTTGACAATGATGCCCTTGGCCAAAAAGGGCGTATGCGTTTTTTCCTGAATATATTCAGGAAAAAACGCATACGCCCTTTTTGGCCAACCAAGCAACCTGGAAAGGCAAATCAGCGCTACAAAGAAGTCTCGCTTCCCATCGGTGAAAAGGGCCATGCTGAAAAAAGTGTCAAAACCAGAAATGCAGGACAGGCCATGGAGAAATGGGAGCCTTGCTACACTGATGGGCGGGATGTAAATTGCCAACAGCCACTCTGGAGAAGAGTACGGTGTGTCCTGAAACATCTAAAAAACACAGCTTAGAGAGCATAGGGCACTTCCACTCATGGGCTTATAAATTGGGAAAATGAAAAATCAGCAAGACACAAGCACCCTAAAGTTTAGGGCTGCTCTGTTGACAAGGACCTCCACTTCATTCCACCTTCAATATCCCAGGAAAGAGAAAAATGGATAAAGAAGTTGTGGTCCTTATGTACAATGGAATATCACTCAGCCATGAAATCAATGTCATAAGGCTAGTAGCAGCATGATGAGTGGATTTAGGTACGACGATTCTAACTGAAATAAGTCACACAGAAAAGGACACTTCTCATAAGGTATCACTGATAGAGGGAATGTAAAAACCGTTACACTTGAACTGAATTACAAAACAGAACAGAGTCACACATGCAGAAAACACACTATGGCTGCTTAACGGGAAAGGTGAGGTGGGGTGATACATAAAACAAGGGTTTCAAATTAGCTCATATACCGTTCCATAAAACCAATATGTAATAGACAAGACCTACTCCTTGCTCAGAGAACTGGACTCAACACGCCCTATTCACCGCACAAGAATATATCTGACTAGTAATAATCTTAAAACCTATGTATTGATATCTCTCTGTTAGTGTGTCAAGTGGGTGTAAAGCGGCATAAACACAGCAGTGAAAAACAGCTAAACCCCATTATAAAAATAAATTACTTTGAAAAACCCATGAAACAAAGACAGTGAAAGAGATAGAAATTCTTACACAATGCGTTCAGGGGCTGTGATGCAACCTGGATTGACCATATCTAGACCCACAGCTGGATGAGACATAAGGGTGGACACTCTTGGGGCTGAGAGGTTTGGTGAGGTTGGGTGAGCAAACGCAGACCCTTTAAAGTAATACTGCATGGTACCCATCGCATGGGTCCCAAATCTCCAGGTTCAAGGGCATCTTCCTACATCGAAAACATGCATGAGAAACCCAGAAGATGGTACACCGTGTGATGTGGAAAGGTTTCTAAAACGCACCTCATTTCTCATCTCCTTGTGCCCGGGTTCGCTATTCCAGCCGCTTTACTAGCAATCTCCCTACTTGGAGCATCAGCACCTTTAACCTCCTGTTCCGTACAGGTTGCAATTTGTCCTGAGGATGAACGGGAAGACGTGGAACCAATGAGAGACTAGCTCTTGGTGTTGGGACAGGCACAGGTCACTCTATTTTCCCATCAGGAAGAAGAATTAACCACAGGCTCAGCCTGCCCCCCGGAACCAGAACAGGGCCTGAAGCCATCCTGCGCTATTGCGGCCAGCTCCCTAAAAATCGAGTTGTAAAATGGAGGTTCAGGGCACTGCAATTCACAAACCTGCAGACTTATAAATGATAACTCTCGTCCACAAATATATTGAGGGAAGGCAAAGAAGAGGATTTGAAATCAAGGCAGAATTGCAGGAAACAGATTTCAGGAGGTAGATTCGAATCGCCTTTCAAGCACATGAAAAGCGGCAAAACGTTGACAATGATGCCCTTGGCCAAAAAGGGCGTATGCGTTTTTTCCTGAATATATTCAGGAAAAAACGCATACGCCCTTTTTGGCCAACCAAGCAACCTGGAAAGGCAAATCAGCGCTACAAAGAAGTCTCGCTTCCCATCGGTGAAAAGGGCCATGCTGAAAAAAGTGTCAAAACCAGAAATGCAGGACAGGCCATGGAGAAATGGGAGCCTTGCTACACTGATGGGCGGGATGTAAATTGCCAACAGCCACTCTGGAGAAGAGTACGGTGTGTCCTGAAACATCTAAAAAACACAGCTTAGAGAGCATAGGGCACTTCCACTCATGGGCTTATAAATTGGGAAAATGAAAAATCAGCAAGACACAAGCACCCTAAAGTTTAGGGCTGCTCTGTTGACAAGGACCTCCACTTCATTCCACCTTCAATATCCCAGGAAAGAGAAAAATGGATAAAGAAGTTGTGGTCCTTATGTACAATGGAATATCACTCAGCCATGAAATCAATGTCATAAGGCTAGTAGCAGCATGATGAGTGGATTTAGGTACGACGATTCTAACTGAAATAAGTCACACAGAAAAGGACACTTCTCATAAGGTATCACTGATAGAGGGAATGTAAAAACCGTTACACTTGAACTGAATTACAAAACAGAACAGAGTCACACATGCAGAAAACACACTATGGCTGCTTAACGGGAAAGGTGAGGTGGGGTGATACATAAAACAAGGGTTTCAAATTAGCTCATATACCGTTCCATAAAACCAATATGTAATAGACAAGACCTACTCCTTGCTCAGAGAACTGGACTCAACACGCCCTATTCACCGCACAAGAATATATCTGACTAGTAATAATCTTAAAACCTATGTATTGATATCTCTCTGTTAGTGTGTCAAGTGGGTGTAAAGCGGCATAAACACAGCAGTGAAAAGCAGCTAAACCCCATTATAAAAATAAATTACTTTGAAAAACCCATGAAACAAAGACAGTGAAAGAGATAGAAATTCTTACACAATGCGTTCAGGGGCTGTGATGCAACCTGGATTGACCATATCTAGACCCACAGCTGGATGAGACATAAGGGTGGACACTCTTGGGGCTGAGAGGTTTGGTGAGGTTGGGTGAGCAAACGCAGACCCTTTAAAGTAATACTGCATGGTACCCATCGCATGGGTCCCAAATCTCCAGGTTCAAGGGCATCTTCCTACATCGAAAACATGCATGAGAAACCCAGAAGATGGTACACCGTGTGATGTGGAAAGGTTTCTAAAACGCACCTCATTTCTCATCTCCTTGTGCCCGGGTTCGCTATTCCAGCCGCTTTACTAGCAATCTCCCTACTTGGAGCATCAGCACCTTTAACCTCCTGTTCCGTACAGGTTGCAATTTGTCCTGAGGATGAACGGGAAGACGTGGAACCAATGAGAGACTAGCTCTTGGTGTTGGGACAGGCACAGGTCACTCTATTTTCCCATCAGGAAGAAGAATTAACCACAGGCTCAGCCTGCCCCCCGGAACCAGAACAGGGCCTGAAGCCATCCTGCGCTATTGCGGCCAGCTCCCTAAAAATCGAGTTGTAAAATGGAGGTTCAGGGCACTGCAATTCACAAACCTGCAGACTTATAAATGATAACTCTCGTCCACAAATATATTGAGGGAAGGCAAAGAAGAGGATTTGAAATCAAGGCAGAATTGCAGGAAACAGATTTCAGGAGGTAGATTAGAATCGCCTTTAAAGCACATGAAAAGTGGCAAAACGTTGACAATGATGCCCTTGGCCAAAAAGGGCGTATGCGTTTTTTCCTGAATATATTCAGGAAAAAACGCATACGCCCTTTTTGGCCAACCAAGCAACCTGGAAAGGCAAATCAGCGCTACAAAGATGTCTCGCTTCCCATCGGTCAAAAGGGCCATGCTGAAAAAAGTGTCAACACTAGAAATGCAGGACAGGCCATGGAGAAATGGGAGCCTTGCTACACTGATGGGCGGGATGTAAATTGTCAACAGCCACTCTGGAGAAGTGTACGGTGAGTCCTGAAACGTCTAAAAAGCAAAGCTTAGAGAGCATAGGGCACTTCCACTCATGGGGGTATAAATTGGGAAAATGAAAAATCAGCAAGACACAAGCACCCCAAAGTTTAGGGCTGCTCTGTTGACAAGGACCTCCACTTCATTCCACCTTCAATATCCCAGGAAAGAGAAAAATGGATAAAGAAGTTGTGGTCCTTATGTACAATGGAATATCACTGAGCCGTGAAATCAATGTCATAAGGCTAGTAGCAGCATGATGAGTGGATTTAGGTACGACGACTCTAAGTGAAATAAGTCACACAGAAAAGGACACTTCTCATAAGGTATCACTTACAGAGGGAATGTAAAAACCGTTACACTTGAACTGAATTACAAAACAGAACAGAGTCACACATGCAGAAAACACACTATGGCTGCTTAACGGGAAAGGTGAGGTGGGGTGATACATAAAACAAGGGTTTCAAATTAGCTCAGATACCGTTCCATAAACCCAATATGTAATAGACAAGACCTACTCCTTGCTCAGAGAACTGGACTCAACACGCCCTATTCACCGCACAAGAATATATCTGACTAGTAATAATCTTAAAACCTATGTATTGATATCTCTCTGTTAGTGTGTCAAGTGGGTAAAAAGCGGCATAAACACAGCAGTGAAAAGCAGCTAAACCCCATTATAAAAATAAATTACTTTGAAAAACCCATGAAACAAAGACAGTGAAAGAGAGAGAAATTCTTACACAATGCGTTCAGGGGCTGTGATGCAACCTGGATTGACCATATCTAGACCCACAGCTGGATGAGACATAAGGGTGGACACTGTTGCGGCTGAGAGGTTTGGTGAGGTTGGGTGAGCAAACGCAGACCCTTTAAAGTAATACTGCGTGGTACCCATCGCATGGGTCCCAAATCTCCAGGTTCAAGGTCATCTTCCTACATCAAAAACATGCATGAGATACCCAGAAGATGGTACACCGTGTGATGGGGAAAGGTTTCTAAAACGCACCTCATTTCTCATCTGCTTGTGCCCGGGTTTGCCATTCCAGCCACTTTACTAGCAATCTCCCTCCTTGGAGCATCAGCACCTTTAACCTCCTGTTCCGTACAGGTTGCAATTTGTACTGAGGATGAACGGGAAGACGTGGAACCAATGAAAGACTAGCTCTTGGTGTTGGGACAGGCACAGGTCACTCTATTTTCCCATCAGGAAGAAGAATTAACCACAGGCTCAGCCTGCCCCCCGGACCCAGAACAGGGCCTGAAGCCATCCTGCGCTTTTGCGGCCAGCTCCCTAAAAAGCGAGTTGTAAAATGGAGGTTCAGGGCACTGCAATTCACAAACCTGCAGACTTATAAATGATAACTCTCGTCCACAAATATATTGAGGGAAGGCAAAGAAGAGGATTTGAAATCAAGGCAGAATTGCAGGAAACAGATTTCAGGAGGTAGATTCGAATCGCCTTTCAAGCACATGAAAAGCGGCAAAACGTTGACAATAATGCCCTTGGCCAAAAAGGGCGTATGCGTTTTCTCCTGAATATATTCAGGAAAAAACGCATACGCCCTTTTTGGCCAACCAAGCAACCTGGAAAGGCAAATCAGCGCTACAAAGAAGTCTCGCTTCCCATCGGTCAAAAGGGCCATGCTGAAAAAAGTGTCAAAACCAGAAATGCAGGACAGGCCATGGAGAAATGGGAGCCTTGCTACACTGATGGGCGGGATGTAAATTGTCAACAGCCACTCTGGAGAAGTGTACGGTGAGTCCTGAAACGTCTAAAAAGCAAAGCTTAGAGAGCATAGGGCACTTCCACTCATGGGGGTATAAATTGGGAAAATTAAAAATCAGCAAGACACAAGCACCCCAAAGTTTAGGGCTGCTCTGTTGACAAGGACCTCCACTTCATTCCACCTTCAATATCCCAGGAAAGAGAAAAATGGATAAAGAAGTTGTGGTCCTTATGTACAATGGAATATCACTCAGCCGTGAAATCAATGTCATAAGGCTAGTAGCAGCATGATGAGTGGATTTAGGTACGACGACTCTAAGTGAAATAAGTCACACAGAAAAGGACACTTCTCATAAGGTATCACTTATAGAGGGAATGTAAAAACCGTTACACTTGAACTGAATTACAAAACAGAACAGAGTCACACATGCAGAAAACACACTATGGCTGCTTAACGGGAAAGGTGAGGTGGGGTGATACATAAAACAAGGGTTTCAAATTAGCTCAGATACCGTTCCATAAACCCAATATGTAATAGACAAGACCTACTCCTTGCTCAGAGAACTGGACTCAACACGCCCTATTCACCGCACAAGAATATATCTGACTAGTAATAATCTTAAAACCTATGTATTGATATCTCTCTGTTAGTGTGTCAATTGGGTAAAAAGCAGCATAAACACAGCAGTGAAAAGCAGCTAAACCCCATTATAAAAATAAATTACTTTGAAAAACCCATGAAACAAAGACAGTGAAAGAGAGAGAAATTCTTACACAATGCGTTCAGGGGCTGTGATGCAACCTGGATTGACCATATCTAGACCCACAGCTGGATGAGACATAAGGGTGGACACTGTTGCGGCTGAGAGGTTTGGTGAGGTTGGGTGAGCAAACGCAGACCCTTTAAAGTAATACTGCGTGGTACCCATCGCATGGGTCCCAAATCTCCAGGTTCAAGGTCATCTTCCTACATCGAAAACATGCATGAGATACCCAGAAGATGGTACACCGTGTGATGGGGAAAGGTTTCTAAAACGCACCTCATTTCTCATCTGCTTGTGCCCGGGTTCGCCATTCCAGCCACTTTACTAGCAATCTCCCTCCTTGGAGCATCAGCACCTTTAACCTCCTGTTCCGTACAGGTTGCAATTTGTACTGAGGATGAACGGGAAGACGTGGAACCAATGAAAGACTAGCTCTTGGTGTTGGGACAGGCACAGGTCACTCTATTTTCCCATCAGGAAGAAGAATTAACCACAGGCTCAGCCTGCCCCCCGGACCCAGAACAGGGCCTGAAGCCATCCTGCGCTTTTGCGGCCAGCTCCCTAAAAAGCGAGTTGTAAAATGGAGGTTCAGGGCACTGCAATTCACAAACCTGAAGAGTTATAAATGATAACTCTCGTCCACAAATATATTGAGGGAAGGCAAAGAAGAGGATTTGAAATCAAGGCAGAATTGCAGGAAACAGATTTCAGGAGGTAGATTCGAATCGCCTTTAAAGCACATGAAAAGCGGCAAAACGTTGACAATGATGCCCTTGGCCAAAAACGGCGTATGCGTTTTTTCCTGAATATATTCAGGAAAAAACGCATACGCCCTTTTTGGCCAACCAAGCAACCTGGAAAGGCAAATCAGCACTACAAAGATGTCTCGCTTCCCATCGGTGAAAAGGGCCATGCTGAAAAAAGTGTCAAAACCAGAAATGCAGGACAGGCCATGGAGAAATGGGAGCCTTGCTACACTGATGGGCGGGATGTAAATTGTCAACAGCCACTCTGGAGAAGTGTACGGTGAGTCCTGAAACGTCTAAAAAGCAAAGCTTAGAGAGCATAGGGCACTTCCACTCATGGGGGTATAAATTGGGAAAATTAAAAATCAGCAAGACACAAGCACCCCAAAGTTTAGGGCTGCTCTGTTGACAAGGACCTCCACTTCATTCCACCTTCAATATCCCAGGAAAGAGAAAAATGGATAAAGAAGTTGTGGTCCTTATGTACAATGGAATATCACTCAGCCGTGAAATCAATGTCATAAGGCTAGTAGCAGCATGATGAGTGGATTTAGGTACGACGACTCTAAGTGAAATAAGTCACACAGAAAAGGACACTTCTCATAAGGTATCACTTATAGAGGGAATGTAAAAACCGTTACACTTGAACTGAATTACAAAACAGAACAGAGTCACACATGCAGAAAACACACTATGGCTGCTTAACGGGAAAGGTGAGGTGGGGTGATACATAAAACAAGGGTTTCAAATTAGCTCAGATACCGTTCCATAAAACCAATATGTAATAGACAAGACCTACTCCTTGCTCAGAGAACTGAACTCAACACGCCCTATTCACCGTACAAGAATATATCTGACTAGTAATAATCTTAAAACCTATGTATTGATATCTCTCTGTTAGTGTGTCAAGTGGGTGTAAAGCGGCATAAACACAGCAGTGAAAAGCAGCTAAACCCCATTATAAAAATAAATTACTTTGAAAAACCCATGAAACAAAGACAGTGAAAGAGAGAGAAATTCTTACACAATGCGTTCAGGGGCTGTGATGCAACCTGGATTGACCATATCTAGACCCACAGCTGGATGAGACCTAAGGGTGGACACTCTTGGGGCTGAGAGGTTTGGTGAGGTTGGGTGAGCAAACGCAGACCCTTTAAAGTAATACTGCATGGTACCCATCGCATGGGTCCCAAATCTCCAGGTTCAAGGGCATCTTCCTACATCGAAAACATGCATGAGGAACCCAGAAGATGGTACACCGTGTGATGGGGAAAGGTTTCTAAAACGCACCTCATTTCTCATCTCCTTGTGCTCGGGTTCGCTATTCCAGCCGCTTTACTAGCAATCTCCCTACTTGGAGCATCAGCACCTTTAACCTCCTGTTCCGTACAGGTTGCAATTTGTCCTGAGGATGAACGGGAAGACGTGGAACCAATGAGAGACTAGCTCTTGGTGTTGGGACAGGCACAGGTCACTCTATTTTCCCATCAGGAAGAAGTATTAACCACAGGCTCAGCCTGCCACCCGGAACCAGAACAGGGCCTGAAGCCATCCTGCGCTATTGCGGCCAGCTCCCTAAAAATCGAGTTGTAAAATGGAGGTTCAGGGCACTGCAATTCACAAACCTGCAGACTTATAAATGATAACTCTCGTCCACAAATATATTGAGGGAAGGCAAAGAAGAGGATTTGAAATCAAGGCAGAATTGCAGGAAACAGATTTCAGGAGGTAGATTCGAATCGCCTTTAAAGCACATGAAAAGCGGCAAAACGTTGACAATGATGCCCTTGGCCAAAAAGGGCGTATGCGTTTTTTCCTGAATATATTCAGGAAAAAACGCATACGCCCTTTTTGGCCAACCAAGCAACCTGGAAAGGCAAATCAGCGCTACAAAGAAGTCTCGCTTCCCATCGGTTAAAAAGGCCATGCTCAAAAAAGTGTCAAAACCAGAAATGCAGGACGGGCCATGGAGAAATGGGAGCCTTGCTACACTGATGGGCGGGATGTAAATTGCCAACAGCCACTCTGGAGAAGCGTACGGTGAGTCCTGAAACATCTAAAAAACAAAGCTTAGCGAGCATACGGCACTTCCACTCATGGGGTTATAAATTGGGAAAATTAAAAATCAGCAAGACACAAGCACCCCAAAGTTTAGGGCTGCTCTGTTGACAAGGACCTCCACTTCATTCCACCTTCAATATCCCAGGAAAGAGAAAAATGGATAAAGAAGTTGTGGTCCTTATGTACAATGGAATATCACTCAGCCATGAAATCAATGTCATAAGGCTAGTAGCAGCATGATGAGTGGATTTAGGTACGACGATTCTAAGTGAAATAACTCACACAGAAAAGGACACTTCTCATAAGGTATCACTTATAGAGGGAATGTAAAAACCGTTACACTTGAACTGAATTACAAAACAGAACAGAGTCACACATGCAGAAAACACACTATGGCTGCTTAACGGGAAAGGTGAGGTGGGGTGATACATAAAACAAGGGTTTCAAATTAGCTCAGATACCGTTCCATAAACCCAATATGTAATAGACAAGACCTACTCCTTGCTCAGAGAACTGGACTCAACATGCCCTATTCATCGCACAGGAATATATCTGACTAGTAATAATCTTAAAACCTATGTATTGATATCTCTTTGTTAGTGTGTCAAGTGGGTGTAAAGCGGCATAAACACAGCAGTGAAAAGCAGCTAAACCCCATTATAAAAATAAATTACTTTGAAAAACCCATGAAACAAAGACAGTGAAAGAGATAGAAATTCTTACACAATGCGTTCACGGGCTGTGATGCAACCTGGATTGACCATATCTAGACCCACAGCTGGATGAGACCTAAGGGTGGACACTCTTGGGGCTGAGAGGTTTGGTGAGGTTGGGTGAGCAAACGCAGACCCTTTAAAGTAATACTGCATGGTACCCATCGCATGGGTCCCAAATCTCCAGGTTCAAGGGCATCTTCCTACATCGAAAACATGCATGAGGAACCCAGAAGATGGTACACCGTGTGATGGGGAAAGGTTTCTAAAACGCACCTCATTTCTCATCTCCTTGTGCTCGGGTTCGCTATTCCAGCCGCTTTACTAGCAATCTCCCTACTTGGAGCATCAGCACCTTTAACCTCCTGTTCCGTACAGGTTGCAATTTGTCCTGAGGATGAACGGGAAGACGTGGAACCAATGAGAGACTAGCTCTTGGTGTTGGGACAGGCACAGGTCACTCTATTTTCCCATCAGGAAGAAGTATTAACCACAGGCTCAGCCTGCCACCCGGAACCAGAACAGGGCCTGAAGCCATCCTGCGCTATTGCGGCCAGCTCCCTAAAAATCGAGTTGTAAAATGGAGGTTCAGGGCACTGCAATTCACAAACCTGCAGACTTATAAATGATAACTCTCGTCCACAAATATATTGAGGGAAGGCAAAGAAGAGGATTTGAAATCAAGGCAGAATTGCAGGAAACAGATTTCAGGAGGTAGATTCGAATCGCCTTTAAAGCACATGAAAAGCGGCAAAACGTTGACAATGATGCCCTTGGCCAAAAAGGGCGTATGCGTTTTTTCCTGAATATATTCAGGAAAAAACGCATACGCCCTTTTTGGCCAACCAAGCAACCTGGAAAGGCAAATCAGCGCTACAAAGATGTCTCGCTTCCCATCGGTCAAAAGGGCCATGCTGAAAAAAGTGTCAACACTAGAAATGCAGGACAGGCCATGGAGAAATGGGAGCCTTGCTACACTGATGGGCGGGATGTAAATTGTCAACAGCCACTCTGGAGAAGTGTACGGTGAGTCCTGAAACGTCTAAAAAGCAAAGCTTAGAGAGCATAGGGCACTTCCACTCATGGGGGTATAAATTGGGAAAATTAAAAATCAGCAAGACACAAGCACCCCAAAGTTTAGGGCTGCTCTGTTGACAAGGACCTCCACTTCATTCCACCTTCAATATCCCAGGAAAGAGAAAAATGGATAAAGAAGTTGTGGTCCTTATGTACAATGGAATATCACTGAGCCGTGAAATCAATGTCATAAGGCTAGTAGCAGCATGATGAGTGGATTTAGGTACGACGACTCTAAGTGAAATAAGTCACACAGAAAAGGACACTTCTCATAAGGTATCACTTATAGAGGGAATGTAAAAACCGTTACACTTGAACTGAATTACAAAACAGAACAGAGTCACACATGCAGAAAACACACTATGGCTGCTTAACGGGAAAGGTGAGGTGGGGTGATACATAAAACAAGGGTTTCAAATTAGCTCAGATACCGTTCCATAAACCCAATATGTAATAGACAAGACCTACTCCTTGCTCAGAGAACTGGACTCAACACGCCCTATTCACCGCACAAGAATATATCTGACTAGTAATAATCTTAAAACCTATGTATTGATATCTCTCTGTTAGTGTGTCAAGTGGGTAAAAAGCGGCATAAACACAGCAGTGAAAAGCAGCTAAACCCCATTATAAAAATAAATTACTTTGAAAAACCCATGAAACAAAGACAGTGAAAGAGAGAGAAATTCTTACACAATGCGTTCAGGGGCTGTGATGCAACCTGGATTGACCATATCTAGACCCACAGCTGGATGAGACATAAGGGTGGACACTGTTGCGGCTGAGAGGTTTGGTGAGGTTGGGTGAGCAAACGCAGACCCTTTAAAGTAATACTGCGTGGTACCCATCGCATGGGTCCCAAATCTCCAGGTTCAAGGGCATCTTCCTACATCGAAAACATGCATGAGATACCCAGAAGATGGTACACCGTGTGATGGGGAAAGGTTTCTAAAACGCACCTCATTTCTCATCTGCTTGTGCCCGGGTTTGCCATTCCAGCCACTTTACTAGCAATCTCCCTTATTGGAGCATCAGCACCTTTAACCTCCTGTTCCGTACAGGTTGCAATTTGTACTGAGGATGAACGGGAAGACGTGGAACCAATGAAAGACTAGCTCTTGGTGTTGGGACAGGCACAGGTCACTCTATTTTCCCATCAGGAAGAAGAATTAACCACAGGCTCAGCCTGCCCCCCGGACCCAGAACAGGGCCTGAAGCCATCCTGCGCTTTTGCGGCCAGCTCCCTAAAAAGCGAGTTGTAAAATGGAGGTTCAGGGCACTGCAATTCACAAACCTGCAGAGTTATAAATGATAACTCTCGTCCACAAATATATTGAGGGAAGGCAAAGAAGAGGATTTGAAATCAAGGCAGAATTGCAGGAAACAGATTTCAGGAGGTAGATTCGAATCGCCTTTCAAGCACATGAAAAGCGGCAAAACGTTGACAATGATGCCCTTGGCCAAAAAGGGCGTATGCGTTTTTTCCTGAATATATTCAGGAAAAAACGCATACGCCCTTTTTGGCCAACCAAGCAACCTGGAAAGGCAAATCAGCGCTACAAAGAAGTCTCGCTTCCCATCGGTGAAAAGGGCCATGCTGAAAAAAGTGTCAAAACCAGAAATGCAGGACAGGCCATGGAGAAATGGGAGCCTTGCTACACTGATGGGCGGGATGTAAATTGCCAACAGCCACTCTGGAGAAGAGTACGGTGTGTCCTGAAACATCTAAAAAACACAGCTTAGAGAGCATAGGGCACTTCCACTCATGGGCTTATAAATTGGGAAAATGAAAAATCAGCAAGACACAAGCATCCTAAAGTTTAGGGCTGCTCTGTTGACAAGGACCTCCACTTCATTCCACCTTCAATATCCCAGGAAAGAGAAAAATGGATAAAGAAGTTGTGGTCCTTATGTACAATGGAATATCACTCAGCCATGAAATCAATGTCATAAGGCTAGTAGCAGCATGATGAGTGGATTTAGGTACGACGATTCTAACTGAAATAAGTCACACAGAAAAGGACACTTCTCATAAGGTATCACTGATAGAGGGAATGTAAAAACCGTTACACTTGAACTGAATTACAAAACAGAACAGAGTCACACATGCAGAAAACACACTATGGCTGCTTAACGGGAAAGGTGAGGTGGGGTGATACATAAAACAAGGGTTTCAAATTAGCTCATATACCGTTCCATAAAACCAATATGTAATAGACAAGACCTACTCCTTGCTCAGAGAACTGGACTCAACACGCCCTATTCACCGCACAAGAATATATCTGACTAGTAATAATCTTAAAACCTATGTATTGATATCTCTCTGTTAGTGTGTCAAGTGGGTGTAAAGCGGCATAAACACAGCAGTGAAAAGCAGCTAAACCCCATTATAAAAATAAATTACTTTGAAAAACCCATGAAACAAAGACAGTGAAAGAGATAGAAATTCTTACACAATGCGTTCAGGGGCTGTGATGCAACCTGGATTGACCATATCTAGACCCACAGCTGGATGAGACATAAGGGTGGACACTCTTGGGGCTGAGAGGTTTGGTGAGGTTGGGTGAGCAAACGCAGACCCTTTAAAGTAATACTGCATGGTACCCATCGCATGGGTCCCAAATCTCCAGGTTCAAGGGCATCTTCCTACATCGAAAACATGCATGAGAAACCCAGAAGATGGTACACCGTGTGATGTGGAAAGGTTTCTAAAACGCACCTCATTTCTCATCTCCTTGTGCCCGGGTTCGCTATTCCAGCCACTTTACTAGCAATCTCCCTACTTGGAGCATCAGCACCTTTAACCTCCTGTTCCGTACAGGTTGCAATTTGTCCTGAGGATGAACGGGAAGACGTGGAACCAATGAGAGACTAGCTCTTGGTGTTGGGACAGGCACAGGTCACTCTATTTTCCCATCAGGAAGAAGAATTAACCACAGGCTCAGCCTGCCCCCCGGAACCAGAACAGGGCCTGAAGCCATCCTGCGCTATTGCGGCCAGCTCCCTAAAAATCGAGTTGTAAAATGGAGGTTCAGGGCACTGCAATTCACAAACCTGCAGACTTATAAATGATAACTCTCGTCCACAAATATATTGAGGGAAGGCAAAGAAGAGGATTTGAAATCAAGGCAGAATTGCAGGAAACAGATTTCAGGAGGTAGATTAGAATCGCCTTTAAAGCACATGAAAAGTGGCAAAACGTTGACAATGATGCCCTTGGCCAAAAAGGGCGTATGCGTTTTTTCCTGAATATATTCAGGAAAAAACGCATACGCCCTTTTTGGCCAACCAAGCAACCTGGAAAGGCAAATCAGCGCTACAAAGATGTCTCGCTTCCCATCGGTCAAAAGGGCCATGCTGAAAAAAGTGTCAACACTAGAAATGCAGGACAGGCCATGGAGAAATGGGAGCCTTGCTACACTGATGGGCGGGATGTAAATTGTCAACAGCCACTCTGGAGAAGTGTACGGTGAGTCCTGAAACGTCTAAAAAGCAAAGCTTAGAGAGCATAGGGCACTTCCACTCATGGGGGTATAAATTGGGAAAATGAAAAATCAGCAAGACACAAGCACCCCAAAGTTTAGGGCTGCTCTGTTGACAAGGACCTCCACTTCATTCCACCTTCAATATCCCAGGAAAGAGAAAAATGGATAAAGAAGTTGTGGTCCTTATGTACAATGGAATATCACTGAGCCGTGAAATCAATGTCATAAGGCTAGTAGCAGCATGATGAGTGGATTTAGGTACGACGACTCTAAGTGAAATAAGTCACACAGAAAAGGACACTTCTCATAAGGTATCACTTACAGAGGGAATGTAAAAACCGTTACACTTGAACTGAATTACAAAACAGAACAGAGTCACACATGCAGAAAACACACTATGGCTGCTTAACGGGAAAGGTGAGGTGGGGTGATACATAAAACAAGGGTTTCAAATTAGCTCAGATACCGTTCCATAAACCCAATATGTAATAGACAAGACCTACTCCTTGCTCAGAGAACTGGACTCAACACGCCCTATTCACCGCACAAGAATATATCTGACTAGTAATAATCTTAAAACCTATGTATTGATATCTCTCTGTTAGTGTGTCAAGTGGGTAAAAAGCGGCATAAACACAGCAGTGAAAAGCAGCTAAACCCCATTATAAAAATAAATTACTTTGAAAAACCCATGAAACAAAGACAGTGAAAGAGAGAGAAATTCTTACACAATGCGTTCAGGGGCTGTGATGCAACCTGGATTGACCATATCTAGACCCACAGCTGGATGAGACATAAGGGTGGACACTGTTGCGGCTGAGAGGTTTGGTGAGGTTGGGTGAGCAAACGCAGACCCTTTAAAGTAATACTGCGTGGTACCCATCGCATGGGTCCCAAATCTCCAGGTTCAAGGTCATCTTCCTACATCAAAAACATGCATGAGATACCCAGAAGATGGTACACCGTGTGATGGGGAAAGGTTTCTAAAACGCACCTCATTTCTCATCTGCTTGTGCCCGGGTTTGCCATTCCAGCCACTTTACTAGCAATCTCCCTCCTTGGAGCATCAGCACCTTTAACCTCCTGTTCCGTACAGGTTGCAATTTGTACTGAGGATGAACGGGAAGACGTGGAACCAATGAAAGACTAGCTCTTGGTGTTGGGACAGGCACAGGTCACTCTATTTTCCCATCAGGAAGAAGAATTAACCACAGGCTCAGCCTGCCCCCCGGACCCAGAACAGGGCCTGAAGCCATCCTGCGCTTTTGCGGCCAGCTCCCTAAAAAGCGAGTTGTAAAATGGAGGTTCAGGGCACTGCAATTCACAAACCTGCAGACTTATAAATGATAACTCTCGTCCACAAATATATTGAGGGAAGGCAAAGAAGAGGATTTGAAATCAAGGCAGAATTGCAGGAAACAGATTTCAGGAGGTAGATTCGAATCGCCTTTCAAGCACATGAAAAGCGGCAAAACGTTGACAATAATGCCCTTGGCCAAAAAGGGCGTATGCGTTTTCTCCTGAATATATTCAGGAAAAAACGCATACGCCCTTTTTGGCCAACCAAGCAACCTGGAAAGGCAAATCAGCGCTACAAAGAAGTCTCGCTTCCCATCGGTCAAAAGGGCCATGCTGAAAAAAGTGTCAAAACCAGAAATGCAGGACAGGCCATGGAGAAATGGGAGCCTTGCTACACTGATGGGCGGGATGTAAATTGTCAACAGCCACTCTGGAGAAGTGTACGGTGAGTCCTGAAACGTCTAAAAAGCAAAGCTTAGAGAGCATAGGGCACTTCCACTCATGGGGGTATAAATTGGGAAAATTAAAAATCAGCAAGACACAAGCACCCCAAAGTTTAGGGCTGCTCTGTTGACAAGGACCTCCACTTCATTCCACCTTCAATATCCCAGGAAAGAGAAAAATGGATAAAGAAGTTGTGGTCCTTATGTACAATGGAATATCACTCAGCCGTGAAATCAATGTCATAAGGCTAGTAGCAGCATGATGAGTGGATTTAGGTACGACGACTCTAAGTGAAATAAGTCACACAGAAAAGGACACTTCTCATAAGGTATCACTTATAGAGGGAATGTAAAAACCGTTACACTTGAACTGAATTACAAAACAGAACAGAGTCACACATGCAGAAAACACACTATGGCTGCTTAACGGGAAAGGTGAGGTGGGGTGATACATAAAACAAGGGTTTCAAATTAGCTCAGATACCGTTCCATAAACCCAATATGTAATAGACAAGACCTACTCCTTGCTCAGAGAACTGGACTCAACACGCCCTATTCACCGCACAAGAATATATCTGACTAGTAATAATCTTAAAACCTATGTATTGATATCTCTCTGTTAGTGTGTCAATTGGGTAAAAAGCAGCATAAACACAGCAGTGAAAAGCAGCTAAACCCCATTATAAAAATAAATTACTTTGAAAAACCCATGAAACAAAGACAGTGAAAGAGAGAGAAATTCTTACACAATGCGTTCAGGGGCTGTGATGCAACCTGGATTGACCATATCTAGACCCACAGCTGGATGAGACATAAGGGTGGACACTGTTGCGGCTGAGAGGTTTGGTGAGGTTGGGTGAGCAAACGCAGACCCTTTAAAGTAATACTGCGTGGTACCCATCGCATGGGTCCCAAATCTCCAGGTTCAAGGTCATCTTCCTACATCGAAAACATGCATGAGATACCCAGAAGATGGTACACCGTGTGATGGGGAAAGGTTTCTAAAACGCACCTCATTTCTCATCTGCTTGTGCCCGGGTTCGCCATTCCAGCCACTTTACTAGCAATCTCCCTCCTTGGAGCATCAGCACCTTTAACCTCCTGTTCCGTACAGGTTGCAATTTGTACTGAGGATGAACGGGAAGACGTGGAACCAATGAAAGACTAGCTCTTGGTGTTGGGACAGGCACAGGTCACTCTATTTTCCCATCAGGAAGAAGAATTAACCACAGGCTCAGCCTGCCCCCCGGACCCAGAACAGGGCCTGAAGCCATCCTGCGCTTTTGCGGCCAGCTCCCTAAAAAGCGAGTTGTAAAATGGAGGTTCAGGGCACTGCAATTCACAAACCTGAAGAGTTATAAATGATAACTCTCGTCCACAAATATATTGAGGGAAGGCAAAGAAGAGGATTTGAAATCAAGGCAGAATTGCAGGAAACAGATTTCAGGAGGTAGATTCGAATCGCCTTTAAAGCACATGAAAAGCGGCAAAACGTTGACAATGATGCCCTTGGCCAAAAAGGGCGTATGCGTTTTTTCCTGAATATATTCAGGAAAAAACGCATACGCCCTTTTTGGCCAACCAAGCAACCTGGAAAGGCAAATCAGCACTACAAAGATGTCTCGCTTCCCATCGGTGAAAAGGGCCATGCTGAAAAAAGTGTCAAAACCAGAAATGCAGGACAGGCCATGGAGAAATGGGAGCCTTGCTACACTGATGGGCGGGATGTAAATTGTCAACAGCCACTCTGGAGAAGTGTACGGTGAGTCCTGAAACGTCTAAAAAGCAAAGCTTAGAGAGCATAGGGCACTTCCACTCATGGGGGTATAAATTGGGAAAATTAAAAATCAGCAAGACACAAGCACCCCAAAGTTTAGGGCTGCTCTGTTGACAAGGACCTCCACTTCATTCCACCTTCAATATCCCAGGAAAGAGAAAAATGGATAAAGAAGTTGTGGTCCTTATGTACAATGGAATATCACTCAGCCGTGAAATCAATGTCATAAGGCTAGTAGCAGCATGATGAGTGGATTTAGGTACGACGACTCTAAGTGAAATAAGTCACACAGAAAAGGACACTTCTCATAAGGTATCACTTATAGAGGGAATGTAAAAACCGTTACACTTGAACTGAATTACAAAACAGAACAGAGTCACACATGCAGAAAACACACTATGGCTGCTTAACGGGAAAGGTGAGGTGGGGTGATACATAAAACAAGGGTTTCAAATTAGCTCAGATACCGTTCCATAAAACCAATATGTAATAGACAAGACCTACTCCTTGCTCAGAGAACTGAACTCAACACGCCCTATTCACCGCACAAGAATATATCTGACTAGTAATAATCTTAAAACCTATGTATTGATATCTCTCTGTTAGTGTGTCAAGTGGGTGTAAAGCGGCATAAACACAGCAGTGAAAAGCAGCTAAACCCCATTATAAAAATAAATTACTTTGAAAAACCCATGAAACAAAGACAGTGAAAGAGAGAGAAATTCTTACACAATGCGTTCAGGGGCTGTGATGCAACCTGGATTGACCATATCTAGACCCACAGCTGGATGAGACCTAAGGGTGGACACTCTTGGGGCTGAGAGGTTTGGTGAGGTTGGGTGAGCAAACGCAGACCCTTTAAAGTAATACTGCATGGTACCCATCGCATGGGTCCCAAATCTCCAGGTTCAAGGGCATCTTCCTACATCGAAAACATGCATGAGGAACCCAGAAGATGGTACACCGTGTGATGGGGAAAGGTTTCTAAAACGCACCTCATTTCTCATCTCCTTGTGCTCGGGTTCGCTATTCCAGCCGCTTTACTAGCAATCTCCCTACTTGGAGCATCAGCACCTTTAACCTCCTGTTCCGTACAGGTTGCAATTTGTCCTGAGGATGAACGGGAAGACGTGGAACCAATGAGAGACTAGCTCTTGGTGTTGGGACAGGCACAGGTCACTCTATTTTCCCATCAGGAAGAAGTATTAACCACAGGCTCAGCCTGCCACCCGGAACCAGAACAGGGCCTGAAGCCATCCTGCGCTATTGCGGCCAGCTCCCTAAAAATCGAGTTGTAAAATGGAGGTTCAGGGCACTGCAATTCACAAACCTGCAGACTTATAAATGATAACTCTCGTCCACAAATATATTGAGGGAAGGCAAAGAAGAGGATTTGAAATCAAGGCAGAATTGCAGGAAACAGATTTCAGGAGGTAGATTCGAATCGCCTTTAAAGCACATGAAAAGCGGCAAAACGTTGACAATGATGCCCTTGGCCAAAAAGGGCGTATGCGTTTTTTCCTGAATATATTCAGGAAAAAACGCATACGCCCTTTTTGGCCAACCAAGCAACCTGGAAAGGCAAATCAGCGCTACAAAGAAGTCTCGCTTCCCATCGGTTAAAAAGGCCATGCTCAAAAAAGTGTCAAAACCAGAAATGCAGGACGGGCCATGGAGAAATGGGAGCCTTGCTATACTGATGGGCGGGATGTAAATTGCCAACAGCCACTCTGGAGAAGCGTACGGTGAGTCCTGAAACATCTAAAAAACAAAGCTTAGCGAGCATACGGCACTTCCACTCATGGGGTTATAAATTGGGAAAATTAAAAATCAGCAAGACACAAGCACCCCAAAGTTTAGGGCTGCTCTGTTGACAAGGACCTCCACTTCATTCCACCTTCAATATCCCAGGAAAGAGAAAAATGGATAAAGAAGTTGTGGTCCTTATGTACAATGGAATATCACTCAGCCATGAAATCAATGTCATAAGGATAGTAGCAGCATGATGAGTGGATTTAGGTACGACGATTCTAAGTGAAATAACTCACACAGAAAAGGACACTTCTCATAAGGTATCACTTATAGAGGGAATGTAAAAACCGTTACACTTGAACTGAATTACAAAACAGAACAGAGTCACACATGCAGAAAACACACTATGGCTGCTTAACGGGAAAGGTGAGGTGGGGTGATACATAAAACAAGGGTTTCAAATTAGCTCAGATACCGTTCCATAAACCCAATATGTAATAGACAAGACCTACTCCTTGCTCAGAGAACTGGACTCAACATGCCCTATTCATCGCACAGGAATATATCTGACTAGTAATAATCTTAAAACCTATGTATTGATATCTCTTTGTTAGTGTGTCAAGTGGGTGTAAAGCGGCATAAACACAGCAGTGAAAAGCAGCTAAACCCCATTATAAAAATAAATTACTTTGAAAAACCCATGAAACAAAGACAGTGAAAGAGATAGAAATTCTTACACAATGCGTTCACGGGCTGTGATGCAACCTGGATTGACCATATCTAGACCCACAGCTGGATGAGACCTAAGGGTGGACACTCTTGGGGCTGAGAGGTTTGGTGAGGTTGGGTGAGCAAACGCAGACCCTTTAAAGTAATACTGCATGGTACCCATCGCATGGGTCCCAAATCTCCAGGTTCAAGGGCATCTTCCTACATCGAAAACATGCATGAGGAACCCAGAAGATGGTACACCGTGTGATGGGGAAAGGTTTCTAAAACGCACCTCATTTCTCATCTCCTTGTGCTCGGGTTCGCTATTCCAGCCGCTTTACTAGCAATCTCCCTACTTGGAGCATCAGCACCTTTAACCTCCTGTTCCGTACAGGTTGCAATTTGTCCTGAGGATGAACGGGAAGACGTGGAACCAATGAGAGACTAGCTCTTGGTGTTGGGACAGGCACAGGTCACTCTATTTTCCCATCAGGAAGAAGTATTAACCACAGGCTCAGCCTGCCACCCGGAACCAGAACAGGGCCTGAAGCCATCCTGCGCTATTGCGGCCAGCTCCCTAAAAATCGAGTTGTAAAATGGAGGTTCAGGGCACTGCAATTCACAAACCTGCAGACTTATAAATGATAACTCTCGTCCACAAATATATTGAGGGAAGGCAAAGAAGAGGATTTGAAATCAAGGCAGAATTGCAGGAAACAGATTTCAGGAGGTAGATTCGAATCGCCTTTAAAGCACATGAAAAGCGGCAAAACGTTGACAATGATGCCCTTGGCCAAAAAGGGCGTATGCGTTTTTTCCTGAATATATTCAGGAAAAAACGCATACGCCCTTTTTGGCCAACCAAGCAACCTGGAAAGGCAAATCAGCGCTACAAAGAAGTCTCGCTTCCCATCGGTTAAAAAGGCCATGCTGAAAAAAGTGTCAAAACCAGAAATGCAGGACAGGCCATGGAGAAATGGGAGCCTTGCTACACTGATGGGCGGGATGTAAATTGCCAACAGCCACTCTGGAGAAGCGTACGGTGAGTCCTGAAACATCTAAAAAACAAAGCTTAGCGAGCATACGGCACTTCCACTCATGGGGTTATAAATTGGGAAAATTAAAAATCAGCAAGACACAAGCACCCCAAAGTTTAGGGCTGCTCTGTTGACAAGGACCTCCACTTCATTCCACCTTCAATATCCCAGGAAAGAGAAAAATGGATAAAGAAGTTGTGGTCCTTATGTACAATGGAATATCACTCAGCCATGAAATCAATGTCATAAGGCTAGTAGCAGCATCATGAGTGGATTTAGGTACGACGATTCTAAGTGAAATAAGTCACACAGAAAAGGACACTTCTCATAAGGTATCACTTATAGAAGGAATGTAAAAACCGTTACACTTGAACTGAATTACAAAACAGAACAGAGTCACACATGCAGAAAACACACTATGGCTGCTTAACGGGAAAGGTGAGGTGGGGTGATACATAAAACAAGGGTTTCAAATTAGCTCAGATACCGTTCCATAAACCCAATATGTAATAGACAAGACCTACTCCTTGCTCAGAGAACTGGACTCAACACGCCCTATTCATCGCACAGGAATATATCTGACTAGTAATAATCTTAAAACCTATGTATTGACATCTCTTTGTTAGTGTGTCAAGTGGGTGTAAAGCGGCATAAACACAGCAGTGAAAAGCAGCTAAACCCCATTATAAAAATAAATTACTTTGAAAAACCCATGAAACAAAGACAGTGAAAGAGATAGAAATTCTTACACAATGCGTTCACGGGCTGTGATGCAACCTGGATTGACCATATCTAGACCCACAGCTGGATGAGACATAAGGGTGGACACTCTTGGGGCTGAGAGGTTTGGTGAGGTTGGGTGAGCAAACGCAGACCCTTTAAAGAAATACTGCATGGTACCCATCGCATGGGTCCCAAATCTCCAGGTTCAAGGGCATCTTCCTACATCGAAAACATGCATGAGAAACCCAGAAGATGGTACACCGTGTGATGGGGAAAGGTTTCTGAAACGCACCTCATTTCTCATCTCCTTGTGCCCGGGTTCGCTATTCCAGCCGCTTTACTAGCAATCTCCCTACTTGGAGCATCAGCACCTTTAACCTCCTGTTCCGTACAGGTTGCAATTTGTCCTGAGGATGAACGGGAAGACGTGGAACCAATGAGAGACTAGCTCTTGGTGTTGGGACAGGCACAGGTCACTCTATTTTCCCATCAGGAAGAAGAATTAACCACAGGCTCAGCCTGCCACCCGGAACCAGAACAGGGCCTGAAGCCATCCTGCGCTATTGCGGCCAGCTCCCTAAAAATCGAGTTGTAAAATGGAGGTTCAGGGCACTGCAATTCACAAACCTGCAGACTTATAAATGATAACTCTCGTCCACAAATATATTGAGGGAAGGCAAAGAAGAGGATTTGAAATCAAGGCAGAATTGCAGGAAACAGATTTCAGGAGGTAGATTCGAATCGCCTTTCAAGCACATGAAAAGCGGCAAAACGTTGACAATGATGCCCTTGGCCAAAAAGGGCGTATGCGTTTTTTCCTGAATATATCCAGGAAAAAACGCATACGCCCTTTTTGGCCAACCAAGCAACCTGGAAAGGCAAATCAGCGCTACAAAGATGTCTCGCTTCCCATCGGTCAAAAGGGCCATGCTGAAAAAAGTGTCAACACTAGAAATGCAGGACAGGCCATGGAGAAATGGGAGCCTTGCTACACTGATGGGCGGGATGTAAATTGTCAACAGCCACTCTGGAGAAGTGTACGGTGAGTCCTGAAACGTCTAAAAAGCAAAGCTTAGAGAGCATAGGGCACTTCCACTCATGGGGGTATAAATTGGGAAAATTAAAAATCAGCAAGACACAAGCACCCCAAAGTTTAGGGCTGCTCTGTTGACAAGGACCTCCACTTCATTCCACCTTCAATATCCCAGGAAAGAGAAAAATGGATAAAGAAGTTGTGGTCCTTATGTACAATGGAATATCACTGAGCCGTGAAATCAATGTCATAAGGCTAGTAGCAGCATGATGAGTGGATTTAGGTACGACGACTCTAAGTGAAATAAGTCACACAGAAAAGGACACTTCTCATAAGGTATCACTTATAGAGGGAATGTAAAAACCGTTACACTTGAACTGAATTACAAAACAGAACAGAGTCACACATGCAGAAAACACACTATGGCTGCTTAACGGGAAAGGTGAGGTGGGGTGATACATAAAACAAGGGTTTCAAATTAGCTCAGATACCGTTCCATAAACCCAATATGTAATAGACAAGACCTACTCCTTGCTCAGAGAACTGGACTCAACACGCCCTATTCACCGCACAAGAATATATCTGACTAGTAATAATCTTAAAACCTATGTATTGATATCTCTCTGTTAGTGTGTCAAGTGGGTAAAAAGCGGCATAAACACAGCAGTGAAAAGCAGCTAAACCCCATTATAAAAATAAATTACTTTGAAAAACCCATGAAACAAAGACAGTGAAAGAGAGAGAAATTCTTACACAATGCGTTCAGGGGCTGTGATGCAACCTGGATTGACCATATCTAGACCCACAGCTGGATGAGACATAAGGGTGGACACTGTTGCGGCTGAGAGGTTTGGTGAGGTTGGGTGAGCAAACGCAGACCCTTTAAAGTAATACTGCGTGGTACCCATCGCATGGGTCCCAAATCTCCAGGTTCAAGGTCATCTTCCTACATCGAAAACATGCATGAGATACCCAGAAGATGGTACACCGTGTGATGGGGAAAGGTTTCTAAAACGCACCTCATTTCTCATCTGCTTGTGCCCGGGTTTGCCATTCCAGCCACTTTACTAGCAATCTCCCTCCTTGGAGCATCAGCACCTTTAACCTCCTGTTCCGTACAGGTTGCAATTTGTACTGAGGATGAACGGGAAGACGTGGAACCAATGAAAGACTAGCTCTTGGTGTTGGGACAGGCACAGGTCACTCTATTTTCCCATCAGGAAGAAGAATTAACCACAGGCTCAGCCTGCCCCCCGGACCCAGAACAGGGCCTGAAGCCATCCTGCGCTTTTGCGGCCAACTCCCTAAAAAGCGAGTTGTAAAATGGAGGTTCAGGGCACTGCAATTCACAAACCTGCAGAGTTATAAATGATAACTCTCATCCACAAATATATTGAGGGAAGGCAAAGAAGAGGATTTGAAATCAAGGCAGAATTGCAGGAAACAGATTTCAGGAGGTAGATTCGAATCGCCTTTAAAGCACATGAAAAGCGGCAAAACGTTGACAATGATGCCCTTGGCCAAAAAGGGCGTATGCGTTTTTTCCTGAATATATTCAGGAAAAAACGCATACGCCCTTTTTGGCCAACCAAGCAACCTGGAAAGGCAAATCAGCGCTACAAAGAAGTCTCGCTTCCCATCGGTTAAAAAGGCCATGCTGAAAAAAGTGTCAAAACCAGAAATGCAGGACAGGCCATGGAGAAATGGGAGCCTTGCTACACTGATGGGCGGGATGTAAATTGCCAAGAGCCACTCTGGAGAAGCGTACGGTGAGTCCTGAAACATCTAAAAAACAAAGCTTAGAGAGCATACGGCACTTCCACTCATGGGGTTATAAATTTGGAAAATTAAAAATCAGCAAGACACAAGCACCCCAAAGTTTAGGGCTGCTCTGTTGACAAGGACCTCCACTTCATTCCACCTTCAATATCCCAGGAAAGAGAAAAATGGATAAAGAAGTTGTGGTCCTTATGTACAATGGAATATCACTCAGCCATGAAATCAATGTCATAAGGCTAGTAGCAGCATCATGAGTGGATTTAGGTACGACGATTCTAAGTGAAATAAGTCACACAGAAAAGGACACTTCTCATAAGGTATCACTGATAGAGGGAATGTAAAAACCGTTACACTTGAACTGAATTACAAAACAGAACAGAGTCACACATGCAGAAAACACACTATGGCTGCTTAACGGGAAAGGTGAGGTGGGGTGATACATAAAACAAGGGTTTCAAATTAGCTCAGATACCGTTCCATAAACCCAATATGTAATAGACAAGACCTACTCCTTGCTCAGAGAACTGGACTCAACACGCCCTATTCATCGCACAGGAATATATCTGACTAGTAATAATCTTAAAACCTATGTATTGATATCTCTTTGTTAGTGTGTCAAGTGGGTGTAAAGCGGCATAAACACAGCAGTGAAAAGCAGCTAAACCCCATTATAAAAATAAATTACTTTGAAAAACCCATGAAGCAAAGACAGTGAAAGAGATAGAAATTCTTACACAATGCGTTCACGGGCTGTGATGCAACCTGGATTGACCATATCTAGACCCACAGCTGGATGAGACATAAGGGTGGACACTCTTGGGGCTGAGAGGTTTGGTGAGGTTGGGTGAGCAAACGCAGACCCTTTAAAGTAATACTGCATGGTACCCATCGCATGGGTCCCAAATCTCCAGGTTCAAGGGCATCTTCCTACATCGAAAACATGCATGAGAAACCCAGAAGATGGTACACCGTGTGATGGGGAAAGGTTTCTAAAACGCACCTCATTTCTCATCTCCTTGTGTCCGGGTTCGCTATTCCAGCCGCTTTACTAGCAATCTCCCTACTTGGAGCATCAGCACCTTTAACCTCCTGTTCTGTACAGGTTGCAATTTGTCCTGAGGATGAACGGGAAGACGTGGAACCAATGAGAGACTAGCTCTTGGTGTTGGGACAGGCACAGGTCACTCTATTTTCCCATCAGGAAGAAGAATTAACCACAGGCTCAGCCTGCCACCCGGAACCAGAACAGGGCCTGAAGCCATCCTGCGCTATTGCGGCCAGCTCCCTAAAAATCGAGTTGTAAAATGGAGGTTCAGGGCACTGCAATTCACAAACCTGCAGACTTATAAATGATAACTCTCGTCCACAAATATATTGAGGGAAGGCAAAGAAAAGGATTTGAAATCAAGGCAGAATTGCAGGAAACAGATTTCAGGAGGTAGATTCGAATCGCCTTTCAAGCACATGAAAAGCGGCAAAACGTTGACAATGATGCCCTTGGCCAAAAAGGGCGTATGCGTTTTTTCCTGAATATATTCAGGAAAAAACGCATACGCCCTTTTTGGCCAACCAAGCAACCTGGAAAGGCAAATCAGCGCTACAAAGAAGTCTCGCTTCCCATCGGTGAAAAGGGCCATGCTGAAAAAAGTGTCAAAACCAGAAATGCAGGACAGGCCATGGAGAAATGGGAGCCTTGCTACACTGATGGGCGGGATGTAAATTGCCAACAGCCACTCTGGAGAAGAGTACGGTGTGTCCTGAAACATCTAAAAAACACAGCTTAGAGAGCATAGGGCACTTCCACTCATGGGGTTATAAATTGGGAAAATGAAAAATCAGCAAGACACAAGCACCCTAAAGTTTAGGGCTGCTCTGTTGACAAGGACCTCCACTTCATTCCACCTTCAATATCCCAGGAAAGAGAAAAATGGATAAAGAAGTTGTGGTCCTTATGTACAATGGAATATCACTCAGCCATGAAATCAATGTCATAAGGCTAGTAGCAGCATGATGAGTGGATTTAGGTACGACGATTCTAAGTGAAATAAGTCACACAGAAAAGGACACTTCTCATAAGGTATCACTGATAGAGGGAATGTAAAAACCGTTACACTTGAACTGAATTACAAAACAGAACAGAGTCACACATGCAGAAAACACACTATGGCTGCTTAACGGGAAAGGTGAGGTGGGGTGATACATAAAACAAGGGTTTCAAATTAGCTCATATACCGTTCCATAAAACCAATATGTAATAGAAAAGACCTACTCCTTGCTCAGAGAACTGGACTCAACACGCCCTATTCACCGCACAAGAATATATCTGACTAGTAATAATCTTAAAACCTATGTATTGATATCTCTCTGTTAGTGTGTCAAGTGGGTGTAAAGCGGCATAAACACAGCAGTGAAAAGCAGCTAAACCCCATTATAAAAATAAATTACTTTGAAAAACCCATGAAACAAAGACAGTGAAAGAGATAGAAATTCTTACACAATGCGTTCAGGGGCTGTGATGCAACCTGGATTGACCATATCTAGACCCACAGCTGGATGAGACATAAGGGTGGACACTCTTGGGGCTGAGAGGTTTGGTGAGGTTGGGTGAGCAAACGCAGACCCTTTAAAGTAATACTGCATGGTACCCATCGCATGGGTCCCAAATCTCCAGGTTCAAGGGCATCTTCCTACATCGAAAACATGCATGAGAAACCCAGAAGATGGTACACCGTGTGATGTGGAAAGGTTTCTAAAACGCACCTCATTTCTCATCTCCTTGTGCCCGGGTTCGCTATTCCAGCCGCTTTACTAGCAATCTCCCTACTTGGAGCATCAGCACCTTTAACCTCCTGTTCCGTACAGGTTGCAATTTGTCCTGAGGATGAACGGGAAGACGTGGAACCAATGAGAGACTAGCTCTTGGTGTTGGGACAGGCACAGGTCACTCTATTTTCCCATCAGGAAGAAGAATTAACCACAGGCTCAGCCTGCCACCCGGAACCAGAACAGGGCCTGAAGCCATCCTGCGCTATTGCGGCCAGCTCCCTAAAAATCGAGTTGTAAAATGGAGGTTCAGGGCACTGCAATTCACAAACCTGCAGACTTATAAATGATAACTCTCGTCCACAAATATATTGAGGGAAGGCAAAGAAGAGGATTTGAAATCAAGGCAGAATTGCAGGAAACAGATTTCAGGAGGTAGATTCGAATCGCCTTTCAAGCACATGAAAAGCGGCAAAACGTTGACAATGATGCCCTTGGCCAAAAAGGGCGTATGCGTTTTTTCCTGAATATATTCAGGAAAAAACGCATACGCCCTTTTTGGCCAACCAAGCAACCTGGAAAGGCAAATCAGCGCTACAAAGATGTCTCGCTTCCCATCGGTCAAAAGGGCCATGCTGAAAAAAGTGTCAACACTAGAAATGCAGGACAGGCCATGGAGAAATGGGAGCCTTGCTACACTGATGGGCGGGATGTAAATTGTCAACAGCCACTCTGGAGAAGTGTACGGTGAGTCCTGAAACGTCTAAAAAGCAAAGCTTAGAGAGCATAGGGCACTTCCACTCATGGGGGTATAAATTGGGAAAATTAAAAATCAGCAAGACACAAGCACCCCAAAGTTTAGGGCTGCTCTGTTGACAAGGACCTCCACTTCATTCCACCTTCAATATCCCAGGAAAGAGAAAAATGGATAAAGAAGTTGTGGTCCTTATGTACAATGGAATATCACTCAGCCGTGAAATCAATGTCATAAGGCTAGTAGCAGCATGATGAGTGGATTTAGGTACGACGACTCTAAGTGAAATAAGTCACACAGAAAAGGACACTTCTCATAAGGTATCACTTATAGAGGGAATGTAAAAACCGTTACACTTGAACTGAATTACAAAACAGAACAGAGTCACACATGCAGAAAACACACTATGGCTGCTTAACGGGAAAGGTGAGGTGGGGTGATACATAAAACAAGGGTTTCAAATTAGCTCAGATACCGTTCCATAAACCCAATATGTAATAGACAAGACCTACTCCTTGCTCAGAGAACTGGACTCAACACGCCCTATTCACCGCACAAGAATATATCTGACTAGTAATAATCTTAAAACCTATGTATTGATATCTCTCTGTTAGTGTGTCAAGTGGGTAAAAAGCGGCATAAACACAGCAGTGAAAAGCAGCTAAACCCCATTATAAAAATAAATTACTTTGAAAAACCCATGAAACAAAGACAGTGAAAGAGAGAGAAATTCTTACACAATGCGTTCAGGGGCTGTGATGCAACCTGGATTGACCATATCTAGACCCACAGCTGGATGAGACATAAGGGTGGACACTGTTGCGGCTGAGAGGTTTGGTGAGGTTGGGTGAGCAAACGCAGACCCTTTAAAGTAATACTGCGTGGTACCCATCGCATGGGTCCCAAATCTCCAGGTTCAAGGTCATCTTCCTACATCGAAAACATGCATGAGATACCCAGAAGATGGTACACCGTGTGATGGGGAAAGGTTTCTAAAACGCACCTCATTTCTCATCTGCTTGTGCCCGGGTTTGCCATTCCAGCCACTTTACTAGCAATCTCCCTCCTTGGAGCATCAGCACCTTTAACCTCCTGTTCCGTACAGGTTGCAATTTGTACTGAGGATGAACGGGAAGACGTGGAACCAATGAAAGACTAGCTCTTGGTGTTGGGACAGGCACAGGTCACTCTATTTTCCCATCAGGAAGAAGAATTAACCACAGGCTCAGCCTGCCCCCCGGACCCAGAACAGGGCCTGAAGCCATCCTGCGCTTTTGCGGCCAGCTCCCTAAAAAGCGAGTTGTAAAATGGAGGTTCAGGGCACTGCAATTCACAAACCTGCAGACTTATAAATGATAACTCTCGTCCACAAATATATTGAGGGAAGGCAAAGAAGAGGATTTGAAATCAAGGCAGAATTGCAGGAAACAGATTTCAGGAGGTAGATTCGAATCGCCTTTCAAGCACATGAAAAGCGGCAAAACGTTGACAATAATGCCCTTGGCCAAAAAGGGCGTATGCGTTTTTTCCTGAATATATTCAGGAAAAAACGCATACGCCCTTTTTGGCCAACCAAGCAACCTGGAAAGGCAAATCAGCGCTACAAAGAAGTCTCGCTTCCCATCGGTGAAAAGGGCCATGCTGAAAAAAGTGTCAAAACCAGAAATGCAGGACAGGCCATGGAGAAATGGGAGCCTTGCTACACTGATGGGCGGGATGTAAATTGTCAACAGCCACTCTGGAGAAGTGTACGGTGAGTCCTGAAACGTCTAAAAAGCAAAGCTTAGAGAGCATAGGGCACTTCCACTCATGGGGGTATAAATTGGGAAAATTAAAAATCAGCAAGACACAAGCACCCCAAAGTTTAGGGCTGCTCTGTTGACAAGGACCTCCACTTCATTCCACCTTCAATATCCCAGGAAAGAGAAAAATGGATAAAGAAGTTGTGGTCCTTATGTACAATGGAATATCACTCAGCCGTGAAATCAATGTCATAAGGCTAGTAGCAGCATGATGAGTGGATTTAGGTACGACGACTCTAAGTGAAATAAGTCACACAGAAAAGGACACTTCTCATAAGGTATCACTTATAGAGGGAATGTAAAAACCGTTACACTTGAACTGAATTACAAAACAGAACAGAGTCACACATGCAGAAAACACACTATGGCTGCTTAACGGGAAAGGTGAGGTGGGGTGATACATAAAACAAGGGTTTCAAATTAGCTCAGATACCGTTCCATAAACCCAATATGTAATAGACAAGACCTACTCCTTGCTCAGAGAACTGGACTCAACACGCCCTATTCACCGCACAAGAATATATCTGACTAGTAATAATCTTAAAACCTATGTATTGATATCTCTCTGTTAGTGTGTCAAGTGGGTAAAAAGCAGCATAAACACAGCAGTGAAAAGCAGCTAAACCCCATTATAAAAATAAATTACTTTGAAAAACCCATGAAACAAAGACAGTGAAAGAGAGAGAAATTCTTACACAATGCGTTCAGGGGCTGTGATGCAACCTGGATTGACCATATCTAGACCCACAGCTGGATGAGACATAAGGGTGGACACTGTTGCGGCTGAGAGGTTTGGTGAGGTTGGGTGAGCAAACGCAGACCCTTTAAAGTAATACTGCGTGGTACCCATCGCATGGGTCCCAAATCTCCAGGTTCAAGGTCATCTTCCTACATCGAAAACATGCATGAGATACCCAGAAGATGGTACACCGTGTGATGGGGAAAGGTTTCTAAAACGCACCTCATTTCTCATCTGCTTGTGCCCGGGTTCGCCATTCCAGCCACTTTACTAGCAATCTCCCTCCTTGGAGCATCAGCACCTTTAACCTCCTGTTCCGTACAGGTTGCAATTTGTACTGTGGATGAACGGGAAGACGTGGAACCAATGAAAGACTAGCTCTTGGTGTTGGGACAGGCACAGGTCACTCTATTTTCCCATCAGGAAGAAGAATTAACCACAGGCTCAGCCTGCCCCCCGGACCCAGAACAGGGCCTGAAGCCATCCTGCGCTTTTGCGGCCAGCTCCCTAAAAAGCGAGTTGTAAAATGGAGGTTCAGGGCACTGCAATTCACAAACCTGAAGAGTTATAAATGATAACTCTCGTCCACAAATATATTGAGGGAAGGCAAAGAAGAGGATTTGAAATCAAGGCAGAATTGCAGGAAACAGATTTCAGGAGGTAGATTCGAATCGCCTTTAAAGCACATGATAAGCGGCAAAACGTTGACAATGATGCCCTTGGCCAAAAAGGGCGTATGCGTTTTTTCCTGAATATATTCAGGAAAAAACGCATACGCCCTTTTTGGCCAACCAAGCAACCTGGAAAGGCAAATCAGCACTACAAAGATGTCTCGCTTCCCATCGGTCAAAAGGGCCATGCTGAAAAAAGTGTCAAAACCAGAAATGCAGGACAGGCCATGGAGAAATGGGAGCCTTGCTACACTGATGGGCGGGATGTAAATTGTCAACAGCCACTCTGGAGAAGTGTACGGTGAGTCCTGAAACGTCTAAAAAGCAAAGCTTAGAGAGCATAGGGCACTTCCACTCATGGGGGTATAAATTGGGAAAATTAAAAATCAGCAAGACACAAGCACCCCAAAGTTTAGGGCTGCTCTGTTGACAAGGACCTCCACTTCATTCCACCTTCAATATCCCAGGAAAGAGAAAAATGGATAAAGAAGTTGTGGTCCTTATGTACAATGGAATATCACTCAGCCGTGAAATCAATGTCATAAGGCTAGTAGCAGCATGATGAGTGGATTTAGGTACGACGACTCTAAGTGAAATAAGTCACACAGAAAAGGACACTTCTCATAAGGTATCACTTATAGAGGGAATGTAAAAACCGTTACACTTGAACTGAATTACAAAACAGAACAGAGTCACACATGCAGAAAACACACTATGGCTGCTTAACGGGAAAGGTGAGGTGGGGTGATACATAAAACAAGGGTTTCAAATTAGCTCAGATACCGTTCCATAAAACCAATATGTAATAGACAAGACCTACTCCTTGCTCAGAGAACTGAACTCAACACGCCCTATTCACCGCACAAGAATATATCTGACTAGTAATAATCTTAAAACCTATGTATTGATATCTCTCTGTTAGTGTGTCAAGTGGGTGTAAAGCGGCATAAACACAGCAGTGAAAAGCAGCTAAACCCCATTATAAAAATAAATTACTTTGAAAAACCCATGAAACAAAGACAGTGAAAGAGAGCGAAATTCTTACACAATGCGTTCAGGGGCTGTGATGCAACCTGGATTGACCATATCTAGACCCACAGCTGGATGAGACCTAAGGGTGGACACTCTTGGGGCTGAGAGGTTTGGTGAGGTTGGGTGAGCAAACGCAGACCCTTTAAAGTAATACTGCATGGTACCCATCGCATGGGTCCCAAATCTCCAGGTTCAAGGGCATCTTCCTACATCGAAAACATGCATGAGGAACCCAGAAGATGGTACACCGTGTGATGGGGAAAGGTTTCTAAAACGCACCTCATTTCTCATCTCCTTGTGCTCGGGTTCGCTATTCCAGCCGCTTTACTAGCAATCTCCCTACTTGGAGCATCAGCACCTTTAACCTCCTGTTCCGTACAGGTTGCAATTTGTCCTGAGGATGAACGGGAAGACGTGGAACCAATGAGAGACTAGCTCTTGGTGTTGGGACAGGCACAGGTCACTCTATTTTCCCATCAGGAAGAAGTATTAACCACAGGCTCAGCCTGCCACCCGGAACCAGAACAGGGCCTGAAGCCATCCTGCGCTATTGCGGCCAGCTCCCTAAAAATCGAGTTGTAAAATGGAGGTTCAGGGCACTGCAATTCACAAACCTGCAGACTTATAAATGATAACTCTCGTCCACAAATATATTGAGGGAAGGCAAAGAAGAGGATTTGAAATCAAGGCAGAATTGCAGGAAACAGATTTCAGGAGGTAGATTCGAATCGCCTTTAAAGCACATGAAAAGCGGCAAAACGTTGACAATGATGCCCTTGGCCAAAAAGGGCGTATGCGTTTTTTCCTGAATATATTCAGGAAAAAACGCATACGCCCTTTTTGGCCAACCAAGCAACCTGGAAAGGCAAATCAGCGCTACAAAGAAGTCTCGCTTCCCATCGGTTAAAAAGGCCATGCTGAAAAAAGTGTCAAAACCAGAAATGCAGGACAGGCCATGGAGAAATGGGAGCCTTGCTACACTGATGGGCGGGATGTAAATTGCCAACAGCCACTCTGGAGAAGCGTACGGTGAGTCCTGAAACATCTAAAAAACAAAGCTTAGCGAGCATACGGCACTTCCACTCATGGGGTTATAAATTGGGAAAATTAAAAATCAGCAAGACACAAGCACCCCAAAGTTTAGGGCTGCTCTGTTGACAAGGACCTCCACTTCATTCCACCTTCAATATCCCAGGAAAGAGAAAAATGGATAAAGAAGTTGTGGTCCTTATGTACAATGGAATATCACTCAGCCATGAAATCAATGTCATAAGGCTAGTAGCAGCATCATGAGTGGATTTAGGTACGACGATTCTAAGTGAAATAAGTCACACAGAAAAGGACACTTCTCATAAGGTATCACTTATAGAGGGAATGTAAAAACCGTTACACTTGAACTGAATTACAAAACAGAACAGAGTCACACATGCAGAAAACACACTATGGCTGCTTAACGGGAAAGGTGAGGTGGGGTGATACATAAAACAAGGGTTTCAAATTAGCTCAGATACCGTTCCATAAACCCAATATGTAATAGACAAGACCTACTCCTTGCTCAGAGAACTGGACTCAACACGCCCTATTCATCGCACAGGAATATATCTGACTAGTAATAATCTTAAAACCTATGTATTGATATCTCTTTGTTAGTGTGTCAAGTGGGTGTAAAGCGGCATAAACACAGCAGTGAAAAGCAGCTAAACCCCATTATAAAAATAAATTACTTTGAAAAACCCATGAAACAAAGACAGTGAAAGAGAGCGAAATTCTTACACAATGCGTTCAGGGGCTGTGATGCAACCTGGATTGACCATATCTAGACCCACAGCTGGATGAGACCTAAGGGTGGACACTCTTGGGGCTGAGAGGTTTGGTGAGGTTGGGTGAGCAAACGCAGACCCTTTAAAGTAATACTGCATGGTACCCATCGCATGGGTCCCAAATCTCCAGGTTCAAGGGCATCTTCCTACATCGAAAACATGCATGAGGAACCCAGAAGATGGTACACCGTGTGATGGGGAAAGGTTTCTAAAACGCACCTCATTTCTCATCTCCTTGTGCTCGGGTTCGCTATTCCAGCCGCTTTACTAGCAATCTCCCTACTTGGAGCATCAGCACCTTTAACCTCCTGTTCCGTACAGGTTGCAATTTGTCCTGAGGATGAACGGGAAGACGTGGAACCAATGAGAGACTAGCTCTTGGTGTTGGGACAGGCACAGGTCACTCTATTTTCCCATCAGGAAGAAGTATTAACCACAGGCTCAGCCTGCCACCCGGAACCAGAACAGGGCCTGAAGCCATCCTGCGCTATTGCGGCCAGCTCCCTAAAAATCGAGTTGTAAAATGGAGGTTCAGGGCACTGCAATTCACAAACCTGCAGACTTATAAATGATAACTCTCGTCCACAAATATATTGAGGGAAGGCAAAGAAGAGGATTTGAAATCAAGGCAGAATTGCAGGAAACAGATTTCAGGAGGTAGATTCGAATCGCCTTTAAAGCACATGAAAAGCGGCAAAACGTTGACAATGATGCCCTTGGCCAAAAAGGGCGTATGCGTTTTTTCCTGAATATATTCAGGAAAAAACGCATACGCCCTTTTTGGCCAACCAAGCAACCTGGAAAGGCAAATCAGCGCTACAAAGAAGTCTCGCTTCCCATCGGTTAAAAAGGCCATGCTGAAAAAAGTGTCAAAACCAGAAATGCAGGACAGGCCATGGAGAAATGGGAGCCTTGCTACACTGATGGGCGGGATGTAAATTGCCAAGAGCCACTCTGGAGAAGCGTACGGTGAGTCCTGAAATATCTAAAAAACAAAGCTTAGAGAGCATAGGGCACTTCCACTCATGGGGGTATAAATTGGGAAAATTAAAAATCAGCAAGACACAAGCACCCCAAAGTTTAGGGCTGCTCTGTTGACAAGGACCTCCACTTCATTCCACCTTCAATATCCCAGGAAAGAGAAAAATGGATAAAGAAGTTGTGGTCCTTATGTACAATGGAATATCACTCAGCCGTGAAATCAATGTCATAAGGCTAGTAGCAGCATGATGAGTGGATTTAGGTACGACGACTCTAAGTGAAATAAGTCACACAGAAAAGGACACTTCTCATAAGGTATCACTGATAGAGGGAATGTAAAAACCGTTACACTTGAACTGAATTACAAAACAGAACAGAGTCACACATGCAGAAAACACACTATGGCTGCTTAACGGGAAAGGTGAGGTGGGGTGATACATAAAACAAGGGTTTCAAATTAGCTCAGATACCGTTCCATAAACCCAATATGTAATAGACAAGACCTACTCCTTGCTCAGAGAACTGGACTCAACACGCCCTATTCACCGCACAAGAATATATCTGACTAGTAATAATCTTAAAACCTATGTATTGATATCTCTCTGTTAGTGTGTCAAGTGGGTAAAAAGCGGCATAAACACAGCAGTGAAAAACAGCTAAACCCCATTATAAAAATAAATTACTTTGAAAAACCCATGAAACAAAGACAGTGAAAGAGAGAGAAATTCTTACACAATGCGTTCAGGGGCTGTGATGCAACCTGGATTGACCATATCTAGACCCACAGCTGGATGAGACATAAGGGTGGACACTGTTGCGGCTGAGAGGTTTGGTGAGGTTGGGTGAGCAAACGCAGACCCTTTAAAGTAATACTGCGTGGTACCCATCGCATGGGTCCCAAATCTCCAGGTTCAAGGTCATCTTCCTACATCGAAAACATGCATGAGATACCCAGAAGATGGTACACCGTGTGATGGGGAAAGGTTTCTAAAACGCACCTCATTTCTCATCTGCTTGTGCCCGGGTTTGCCATTCCAGCCACTTTACTAGCAATCTCCCTCCTTGGAGCATCAGCACCTTTAACCTCCTGTTCCGTACAGGTTGCAATTTGTACTGAGGATGAACGGGAAGACGTGGAACCAATGAAAGACTAGCTCTTGGTGTTGGGACAGGCACAGGTCACTCTATTTTCCCATCAGGAAGAAGAATTAACCACAGGCTCAGCCTGCCCCCCGGACCCAGAACAGGGCCTGAAGCCATCCTGCGCTTTTGCGGCCAGCTCCCTAAAAAGCGAGTTGTAAAATGGAGGTTCAGGGCACTGCAATTCACAAACCTGCAGACTTATAAATGATAACTCTCGTCCACAAATATATTGAGGGAAGGCAAAGAAGAGGATTTGAAATCAAGGCAGAATTGCAGGAAACAGATTTCAGGAGGTAGATTCGAATCGCCTTTCAAGCACATGAAAAGCGGCAAAACGTTGACAATGATGCCCTTGGCCAAAAAGGGCGTATGCGTTTTTTCCTGAATATATTCAGGAAAAAACGCATACGCCCTTTTTGGCCAACCAAGCAACCTGGAAAGGCAAATCAGCGCTACAAAGAAGTCTCGCTTCCCATCGGTGAAAAGGGCCATGCTGAAAAAAGTGTCAAAACTAGAAATGCAGGACAGGCCATGGAGAAATGGGAGCCTTGCTACACTGATGGGCGGGATGTAAATTGCCAACAGCCACTCTGGAGAAGAGTACGGTGTGTCCTGAAACATCTAAAAAACACAGCTTAGAGAGCATAGGGCACTTCCACTCATGGGGTTATAAATTGGGAAAATGAAAAATCAGCAAGACACAAGAACCCTAAAGTTTAGGGCTGCTCTGTTGACAAGGACCTCCACTTCATTCCACCTTCAATATCCCAGGAAAGAGAAAAATGGATAAAGAAGTTGTGGTCCTTATGTACAATGGAATATCACTCAGCCATGAAATCAATGTCATAAGGCTAGTAGCAGCATGATGAGTGGATTTAGGTACGACGATTCTAAGTGAAATAAGTCACACAGAAAAGGACACTTCTCATAAGGTATCACTTATAGAGGGAATGTAAAAACCGTTACACTTGAACTGAATTACAAAACAGAACAGAGTCACACATGCAGAAAACACACTATGGCTGCTTAACGGGAAAGGTGAGGTGGGGTGATACATAAAACAAGGGTTTCAAATTAGCTCAGATACCGTTCCATAAACCCAATATGTAATAGACAAGACCTACTCCTTGCTCAGAGAACTGGACTCAACACGCCCTATTCACCGCACAAGAATATATCTGACTAGTAATAATCTTAAAACCTATGTATTGATATCTCTCTGTTAGTGTGTCAAGTGGGTAAAAAGCGGCATAAACACAGCAGTGAAAAGCAGCTAAACCCCGTTATAAAAATAAATTACTTTGAAAAACCCATGAAACAAAGACAGTGAAAGAGAGAGAAATTCTTACACAATGCGTTCAGGGGCTGTGATGCAACCTGGATTGACCATATCTAGACCCACAGCTGGATGAGACATAAGGGTGGACACTCTTGGGGCTGAGAGGTTTGGTGAGGTTGGGTGAGCAAACGCAGACCCTTTAAAGTAATACTGCATGGTACCCATCGCATGGGTCCCAAATCTCCAGGTTCAAGGGCATCTTCCTACATCGAAAACATGCATGAGAAACCCAGAAGATGGTACACCGTGTGATGTGGAAAGGTTTCTAAAACGCACCTCATTTCTCATCTCCTTGTGCCCGGGTTCGCTATTCCAGCCACTTTACTAGCAATCTCCCTACTTGGAGCATCAGCACCTTTAACCTCCTGTTCCGTACAGGTTGCAATTTGTCCTGAGGATGAACGGGAAGACGTGGAACCAATGAAAGACTAGCTCTTGGTGTTGGGACAGGCACAGGTCACTCTATTTTCCCATCAGGAAGAAGAATTAACCACAGGCTCAGCCTGCCCCCCGGACCCAGAACAGGGCCTGAAGCCATCCTGCGCTTTTGCGGCCAGCTCCCTAAAAAGCGAGTTGTAAAATGGAGGTTCAGGGCACTGCAATTCACAAACCTGCAGAGTTATAAATGATAACTCTCATCCACAAATATATTGAGGGAAGGCAAAGAAGAGGATTTGAAATCAAGGCAGAATTGCAGGAAACAGATTTCAGGAGGTAGATTCGAATCGCCTTTAAAGCACATGAAAAGCGGCAAAACGTTGACAATGATGCCCTTGGCCAAAAAGGGCGTATGCGTTTTTTCCTGAATATATTCAGGAAAAAACGCATACGCCCTTTTTGGCCAACCAAGCAACCTGGAAAGGCAAATCAGCGCTACAAAGAAGTCTCGCTTCCCATCGGTGAAAAGGGCCATGCTGAAAAAAGTGTCAAAACTAGAAATGCAGGACAGGCCATGGAGAAATGGGAGCCTTGCTACACTGATGGGCGGGATGTAAATTGCCAACAGCCACTCTGGAGAAGAGTACGGTGTGTCCTGAAACATCTAAAAAACACAGCTTAGAGAGCATAGGGCACTTCCACTCATGGGGTTATAAATTGGGAAAATGAAAAATCAGCAAGACACAAGAACCCTAAAGTTTAGGGCTGCTCTGTTGACAAGGACCTCCACTTCATTCCACCTTCAATATCCCAGGAAAGAGAAAAATGGATAAAGAAGTTGTGGTCCTTATGTACAATGGAATATCACTCAGCCATGAAATCAATGTCATAAGGCTAGTAGCAGCATGATGAGTGGATTTAGGTACGACGATTCTAAGTGAAATAAGTCACACAGAAAAGGACACTTCTCATAAGGTATCACTTATAGAGGGAATGTAAAAACCGTTACACTTGAACTGAATTACAAAACAGAACAGAGTCACACATGCAGAAAACACACTATGGCTGCTTAACGGGAAAGGTGAGGTGGGGTGATACATAAAACAAGGGTTTCAAATTAGCTCATATACCGTTCCATAAAACCAATATGTAATAGACAAGACCTACTCCTTGCTCAGAGAACTGGACTCAACACGCCCTATTCACCGCAGAAGAATATATCTGACTAGTAATAATCTTAAAACCTATGTATTGATATCTCTCTGTTAGTGTGTCAAGTGGGTGTAAAGCGGCATAAACACAGCAGTGAAAAGCAGCTAAACCCCATTATAAAAATAAATTACTTTGAAAAACCCATGAAACAAAGACAGTGAAAGAGATAGAAATTCTTACACAATGCGTTCAGGGGCTGTGATGCAACCTGGATTGACCATATCTAGACCCACAGCTGGATGAGACATAAGGGTGGACACTCTTGGGGCTGAGAGGTTTGGTGAGGTTGGGTGAGCAAACGCAGACCCTTTAAAGTAATACTGCATGGTACCCATCGCATGGGTCCCAAATCTCCAGGTTCAAGGGCATCTTCCTACATCGAAAACATGCATGAGAAACCCAGAAGATGGTACACCGTGTGATGTGGAAAGGTTTCTAAAACGCACCTCATTTCTCATCTCCTTGTGCCCGGGTTCGCTATTCCAGCCACTTTACTAGCAATCTCCCTACTTGGAGCATCAGCACCTTTAACCTCCTGTTCCGTACAGGTTGCAATTTGTCCTGAGGATGAACGGGAAGACGTGGAACCAATGAAAGACTAGCTCTTGGTGTTGGGACAGGCACAGGTCACTCTATTTTCCCATCAGGAAGAAGAATTAACCACAGGCTCAGCCTGCCCCCCGGACCCAGAACAGGGCCTGAAGCCATCCTGCGCTTTTGCGGCCAGCTCCCTAAAAAGCGAGTTGTAAAATGGAGGTTCAGGGCACTGCAATTCACAAACCTGCAGACTTATAAATGATAACTCTCGTCCACAAATATATTGAGGGAAGGCAAAGAAGAGGATTTGAAATCAAGGCAGAATTGCAGGAAACAGATTTCAGGAGGTAGATTCGAATCGCCTTTAAAGCACATGAAAAGCGGCAAAACGTTGACAATGATGCCCTTGGCCAAAAAGGGCGTATGCGTTTTTTCCTGAATATATTCAGGAAAAAACGCATACGCCCTTTTTGGCCAACCAAGCAACCTGGAAAGGCAAATCAGCGCTACAAAGAAGTCTCGCTTCCCATCGGTGAAAAGGGCCATGCTGAAAAAAGTGTCAAAACTAGAAATGCAGGACAGGCCATGGAGAAATGGGAGCCTTGCTACACTGATGGGCGGGATGTAAATTGCCAACAGCCACTCTGGAGAAGAGTACGGTGTGTCCTGAAACATCTAAAAAACACAGCTTAGAGAGCATAGGGCACTTCCACTCATGGGGTTATAAATTGGGAAAATGAAAAATCAGCAAGACACAAGAACCCTAAAGTTTAGGGCTGCTCTGTTGACAAGGACCTCCACTTCATTCCACCTTCAATATCCCAGGAAAGAGAAAAATGGATAAAGAAGTTGTGGTCCTTATGTACAATGGAATATCACTCAGCCATGAAATCAATGTCATAAGGCTAGTAGCAGCATCATGAGTGGATTTAGGTACGACGATTCTAAGTGAAATAAGTCACACAGAAAAGGACACTTCTCATAAGGTATCACTGATAGAGGGAATGTAAAAACCGTTACACTTGAACTGAATTACAAAACAGAACAGAGTCACACATGCAGAAAACACACTATGGCTGCTTAACGGGAAAGGTGAGGTGGGGTGATACATAAAACAAGGGTTTCAAATTAGCTCATATACCGTTCCATAAAACCAATATGTAATAGACAAGACCTACTCCTTGCTCAGAGAACTGGACTCAACACGCCCTATTCACCGCACAAGAATATATCTGACTAGTAATAATCTTAAAACCTATGTATTGATATCTCTCTGTTAGTGTGTCAAGTGGGTGTAAAGCGGCATAAACACAGCAGTGAAAAGCAGCTAAACCCCATTATAAAAATAAATTACTTTGAAAAACCCATGAAACAAAGACAGTGAAAGAGATAGAAATTCTTACACAATGCGTTCAGGGGCTGTGATGCAACCTGGATTGACCATATCTAGACCCACAGCTGGATGAGACATAAGGGTGGACACTCTTGGGGCTGAGAGGTTTGGTGAGGTTGGGTGAGCAAACGCAGACCCTTTAAAGTAATACTGCATGGTACCCATCGCATGGGTCCCAAATCTCCAGGTTCAAGGGCATCTTCCTACATCGAAAACATGCATGAGAAACCCAGAAGATGGTACACCGTGTGATGTGGAAAGGTTTCTAAAACGCACCTCATTTCTCATCTCCTTGTGCCCGGGTTCGCTATTCCAGCCACTTTACTAGCAATCTCCCTACTTGGAGCATCAGCACCTTTAACCTCCTGTTCCGTACAGGTTGCAATTTGTCCTGAGGATGAACGGGAAGACGTGGAACCAATGAGAGACTAGCTCTTGGTGTTGGGACAGGCACAGGTCCCTCTATTTTCCCATCAGGAAGAAGAATTAACCACAGGCTCAGCCTGCCACCCGGAACCAGAAGAGGGCCTGAAGCCATCCTGCGCTATTGCGGCCAGCTCCCTAAAAATCGAGTTGTAAAATGGAGGTTCAGGGCACTGCAATTCACAAACCTGCAGACTTATAAATGATAACTCTCGTCCACAAATATATTGAGGGAAGGCAAAGAAGAGGATTTGAAATCAAGGCAGAATTGCAGGAAACAGATTTCAGGAGGTAGATTCGAATCGCCTTTAAAGCACATGAAAAGTGGCAAAACGTTGACAATGATGCCCTTGGCCAAAAAGGGCGTATGCGTTTTTTCCTGAATATATTCAGGAAAAAACGCATACGCCCTTTTTGGCCAACCAAGCAACCTGGAAAGGCAAATCAGCGCTACAAAGATGTCTTGCTTCCCATCGGTCAAAAGGGCCATGCTGAAAAAAGTGTCAACACTAGAAATGCAGGACAGGCCATGGAGAAATGGGAGCCTTGCTACACTGATGGGCGGGATGTAAATTGTCAACAGCCACTCTGGAGAAGTGTACGGTGAGTCCTGAAACGTCTAAAAAGCAAAGCTTAGAGAGCATAGGGCACTTCCACTCATGGGGGTATAAATTGGGAAAATGAAAAATCAGCAAGACACAAGCACCCCAAAGTTTAGGGCTGCTCTGTTGACAAGGACCTCCACTTCATTCCACCTTCAATATCCCAGGAAAGAGAAAAATGGATAAAGAAGTTGTGGTCCTTATGTACAATGGAATATCACTCAGCCGTGAAATCAATGTCATAAGGCTAGTAGCAGCATGATGAGTGGATTTAGGTACGACGACTCTAAGTGAAATAAGTCACACAGAAAAGGACACTTCTCATAAGGTATCACTGATAGAGGGAATGTAAAAACCGTTACACTTGAACTGAATTACAAAACAGAACAGAGTCACACATGCAGAAAACACACTATGGCTGCTTAACGGGAAAGGTGAGGTGGGGTGATACATAAAACAAGGGTTTCAAATTAGCTCAGATACCGTTCCATAAACCCAATATGTAATAGACAAGACCTACTCCTTGCTCAGAGAACTGGACTCAACACGCCCTATTCACCGCACAAGAATATATCTGACTAGTAATAATCTTAAAACCTATGTATTGATATCTCTCTGTTAGTGTGTCAAGTGGGTAAAAAGCGGCATAAACACAGCAGTGAAAAGCAGCTAAACCCCGTTATAAAAATAAATTACTTTGAAAAACCCATGAAACAAAGACAGTGAAAGAGAGAGAAATTCTTACACAATGCGTTCAGGGGCTGTGATGCAACCTGGATTGACCATATCTAGACCCACAGCTGGATGAGACATAAGGGTGGACACTGTTGCGGCTGAGAGGTTTGGTGAGGTTGGGTGAGCAAACGCAGACCCTTTAAAGTAATACTGCGTGGTACCCATCGCATGGGTCCCAAATCTCCAGGTTCAAGGTCATCTTCCTACATCGAAAACATGCATGAGATACCCAGAAGATGGTACACCGTGTGATGGGGAAAGGTTTCTAAAACGCACCTCATTTCTCATCTGCTTGTGCCCGGGTTTGCCATTCCAGCCACTTTACTAGCAATCTCCCTCCTTGGAGCATCAGCACCTTTAACCTCCTGTTCCGTACAGGTTGCAATTTGTACTGAGGATGAACGGGAAGACGTGGAACCAATGAAAGACTAGCTCTTGGTGTTGGGACAGGCACAGGTCACTCTATTTTCCCATCAGGAAGAAGAATTAACCACAGGCTCAGCCTGCCCCCCGGAACCAGAACAGGGCCTGAAGCCATCCTGCGCTTTTGCGGCCAGCTCCCTAAAAAGCGAGTTGTAAAATGGAGGTTCAGGGCACTGCAATTCACAAACCTGCAGAGTTATAAATGATAACTCTCATCCACAAATATATTGAGGGAAGGCAAAGAAGAGGATTTGAAATCAAGGCAGAATTGCAGGAAACAGATTTCAGGAGGTAGATTCGAATCGCCTTTAAAGCACATGAAAAGCGGCAAAACGTTGACAATGATGCCCTTGGCCAAAAAGGGCGTATGCGTTTTTTCCTGAATATATTCAAGAAAAAACGCATACGCCCTTTTTGGCCAACCAAGCAACCTGGAAAGGCAAATCAGCGCTACAAAGAAGTCTCGCTTCCCATCGGTGAAAAGGGCCATGCTGAAAAAAGTGTCAAAACTAGAAATGCAGGACAGGCCATGGAGAAATGGGAGCCTTGCTACACTGATGGGCGGGATGTAAATTGCCAACAGCCACTCTGGAGAAGAGTACGGTGTGTCCTGAAACATCTAAAAAACACAGCTTAGAGAGCATAGGGCACTTCCACTCATGGGGTTATAAATTGGGAAAATGAAAAATCAGCAAGACACAAGAACCCTAAAGTTTAGGGCTGCTCTGTTGACAAGGACCTCCACTTCATTCCACCTTCAATATCCCAGGAAAGAGAAAAATGGATAAAGAAGTTGTGGTCCTTATGTACAATGGAATATCACTCAGCCATGAAATCAATGTCATAAGGCTAGTAGCAGCATGATGAGTGGATTTAGGTACGACGATTCTAAGTGAAATAAGTCACACAGAAAAGGACACTTCTCATAAGGTATCACTTATAGAGGGAATGTAAAAACCGTTACACTTGAACTGAATTACAAAACAGAACAGAGTCACACATGCAGAAAACACACTATGGCTGCTTAACGGGAAAGGTGAGGTGGGGTGATACATAAAACAAGGGTTTCAAATTAGCTCATATACCGTTCCATAAAACCAATATGTAATAGACAAGACCTACTCCTTGCTCAGAGAACTGGACTCAACACGCCCTATTCACCGCAGAAGAATATATCTGACTAGTAATAATCTTAAAACCTATGTATTGATATCTCTCTGTTAGTGTGTCAAGTGGGTGTAAAGCGGCATAAACACAGCAGTGAAAAGCAGCTAAACCCCATTATAAAAATAAATTACTTTGAAAAACCCATGAAACAAAGACAGTGAAAGAGATAGAAATTCTTACACAATGCGTTCAGGGGCTGTGATGCAACCTGGATTGACCATATCTAGACCCACAGCTGGATGAGACATAAGGGTGGACACTCTTGGGGCTGAGAGGTTTGGTGAGGTTGGGTGAGCAAACGCAGACCCTTTAAAGTAATACTGCATGGTACCCATCGCATGGGTCCCAAATCTCCAGGTTCAAGGGCATCTTCCTACATCGAAAACATGCATGAGAAACCCAGAAGATGGTACACCGTGTGATGTGGAAAGGTTTCTAAAACGCACCTCATTTCTCATCTCCTTGTGCCCGGGTTCGCTATTCCAGCCACTTTACTAGCAATCTCCCTACTTGGAGCATCAGCACCTTTAACCTCCTGTTCCGTACAGGTTGCAATTTGTCCTGAGGATGAACGGGAAGACGTGGAACCAATGAAAGACTAGCTCTTGGTGTTGGGACAGGCACAGGTCACTCTATTTTCCCATCAGGAAGAAGAATTAACCACAGGCTCAGCCTGCCCCCCGGACCCAGAACAGGGCCTGAAGCCATCCTGCGCTTTTGCGGCCAGCTCCCTAAAAAGCGAGTTGTAAAATGGAGGTTCAGGGCACTGCAATTCACAAACCTGCAGACTTATAAATGATAACTCTCGTCCACAAATATATTGAGGGAAGGCAAAGAAGAGGATTTGAAATCAAGGCAGAATTGCAGGAAACAGATTTCAGGAGGTAGATTCGAATCGCCTTTAAAGCACATGAAAAGCGGCAAAACGTTGACAATGATGCCCTTGGCCAAAAAGGGCGTATGCGTTTTTTCCTGAATATATTCAGGAAAAAACGCATACGCCCTTTTTGGCCAACCAAGCAACCTGGAAAGGCAAATCAGCGCTACAAAGAAGTCTCGCTTCCCATCGGTGAAAAGGGCCATGCTGAAAAAAGTGTCAAAACTAGAAATGCAGGACAGGCCATGGAGAAATGGGAGCCTTGCTACACTGATGGGCGGGATGTAAATTGCCAACAGCCACTCTGGAGAAGAGTACGGTGTGTCCTGAAACATCTAAAAAACACAGCTTAGAGAGCATAGGGCACTTCCACTCATGGGGTTATAAATTGGGAAAATGAAAAATCAGCAAGACACAAGAACCCTAAAGTTTAGGGCTGCTCTGTTGACAAGGACCTCCACTTCATTCCACCTTCAATATCCCAGGAAAGAGAAAAATGGATAAAGAAGTTGTGGTCCTTATGTACAATGGAATATCACTCAGCCATGAAATCAATGTCATAAGGCTAGTAGCAGCATGATGAGTGGATTTAGGTACGACGATTCTAAGTGAAATAAGTCACACAGAAAAGGACACTTCTCATAAGGTATCACTGATAGAGGGAATGTAAAAACCGTTACACTTGAACTGAATTACAAAACAGAACAGAGTCACACATGCAGAAAACACACTATGGCTGCTTAACGGGAAAGGTGAGGTGGGGTGATACATAAAACAAGGGTTTCAAATTAGCTCATATACCGTTCCATAAAACCAATATGTAATAGACAAGACCTACTCCTTGCTCAGAGAACTGGACTCAACACGCCCTATTCACCGCACAAGAATATATCTGACTAGTAATAATCTTAAAACCTATGTATTGATATCTCTCTGTTAGTGTGTCAAGTGGGTGTAAAGCGGCATAAACACAGCAGTGAAAAGCAGCTAAACCCCATTATAAAAATAAATTACTTTGAAAAACCCATGAAACAAAGACAGTGAAAGAGATAGAAATTCTTACACAATGCGTTCAGGGGCTGTGATGCAACCTGGATTGACCATATCTAGACCCACAGCTGGATGAGACATAAGGGTGGACACTCTTGGGGCTGAGAGGTTTGGTGAGGTTGGGTGAGCAAACGCAGACCCTTTAAAGTAATACTGCATGGTACCCATCGCATGGGTCCCAAATCTCCAGGTTCAAGGGCATCTTCCTACATCGAAAACATGCATGAGAAACCCAGAAGATGGTACACCGTGTGATGGGGAAAGGTTTCTAAAACGCACCTCATTTCTCATCTCCTTGTGCCCGGGTTCGCTATTCCAGCCACTTTACTAGCAATCTCCCTACTTGGAGCATCAGCACCTTTAACCTCCTGTTCCGTACAGGTTGCAATTTGTCCTGAGGATGAACGGGAAGACGTGGAACCAATGAGAGACTAGCTCTTGGTGTTGGGACAGGCACAGGTCCCTCTATTTTCCCATCAGGAAGAAGAATTAACCACAGGCTCAGCCTGCCACCCGGAACCAGAAGAGGGCCTGAAGCCATCCTGCGCTATTGCGGCCAGCTCCCTAAAAATCGAGTTGTAAAATGGAGGTTCAGGGCACTGCAATTCACAAACCTGCAGACTTATAAATGATAACTCTCGTCCACAAATATATTGAGGGAAGGCAAAGAAGAGGATTTGAAATCAAGGCAGAATTGCAGGAAACAGATTTCAGGAGGTAGATTCGAATCGCCTTTAAAGCACATGAAAAGTGGCAAAACGTTGACAATGATGCCCTTGGCCAAAAAGGGCGTATGCGTTTTTTCCTGAATATATTCAGGAAAAAACGCATACGCCCTTTTTGGCCAACCAAGCAACCTGGAAAGGCAAATCAGCGCTACAAAGATGTCTTGCTTCCCATCGGTCAAAAGGGCCATGCTGAAAAAAGTGTCAACACTAGAAATGCAGGACAGGCCATGGAGAAATGGGAGCCTTGCTACACTGATGGGCGGGATGTAAATTGTCAACAGCCACTCTGGAGAAGTGTACGGTGAGTCCTGAAACGTCTAAAAAGCAAAGCTTAGAGAGCATAGGGCACTTCCACTCATGGGGGTATAAATTGGGAAAATGAAAAATCAGCAAGACACAAGCACCCCAAAGTTTAGGGCTGCTCTGTTGACAAGGACCTCCACTTCATTCCACCTTCAATATCCCAGGAAAGAGAAAAATGGATAAAGAAGTTGTGGTCCTTATGTACAATGGAATATCACTCAGCCGTGAAATCAATGTCATAAGGCTAGTAGCAGCATGATGAGTGGATTTAGGTACGACGACTCTAAGTGAAATAAGTCACACAGAAAAGGACACTTCTCATAAGGTATCACTGATAGAGGGAATGTAAAAACCGTTACACTTGAACTGAATTACAAAACAGAACAGAGTCACACATGCAGAAAACACACTATGGCTGCTTAACGGGAAAGGTGAGGTGGGGTGATACATAAAACAAGGGTTTCAAATTAGCTCAGATACCGTTCCATAAACCCAATATGTAATAGACAAGACCTACTCCTTGCTCAGAGAACTGGACTCAACACGCCCTATTCACCGCACAAGAATATATCTGACTAGTAATAATCTTAAAACCTATGTATTGATATCTCTCTGTTAGTGTGTCAAGTGGGTAAAAAGCGGCATAAACACAGCAGTGAAAAGCAGCTAAACCCCGTTATAAAAATAAATTACTTTGAAAAACCCATGAAACAAAGACAGTGAAAGAGAGAGAAATTCTTACACAATGCGTTCAGGGGCTGTGATGCAACCTGGATTGACCATATCTAGACCCACAGCTGGATGAGACATAAGGGTGGACACTGTTGCGGCTGAGAGGTTTGGTGAGGTTGGGTGAGCAAACGCAGACCCTTTAAAGTAATACTGCGTGGTACCCATCGCATGGGTCCCAAATCTCCAGGTTCAAGGTCATCTTCCTACATCGAAAACATGCATGAGATACCCAGAAGATGGTACACCGTGTGATGGGGAAAGGTTTCTAAAACGCACCTCATTTCTCATCTGCTTGTGCCCGGGTTTGCCATTCCAGCCACTTTACTAGCAATCTCCCTCCTTGGAGCATCAGCACCTTTAACCTCCTGTTCCGTACAGGTTGCAATTTGTACTGAGGATGAACGGGAAGACGTGGAACCAATGAAAGACTAGCTCTTGGTGTTGGGACAGGCACAGGTCACTCTATTTTCCCATCAGGAAGAAGAATTAACCACAGGCTCAGCCTGCCCCCCGGAACCAGAACAGGGCCTGAAGCCATCCAGCGCTTTTGCGGCCAGCTCCCTAAAAAGCGAGTTGTAAAATGGAGGTTCAGGGCACTGCAATTCACAAACCTGCAGAGTTATAAATGATAACTCTCATCCACAAATATATTGAGGGAAGGCAAAGAAGAGGATTTGAAATCAAGGCAGAATTGCAGGAAACAGATTTCAGGAGGTAGATTCGAATCGCCTTTAAAGCACATGAAAAGCGGCAAAACGTTGACAATGATGCCCTTGGCCAAAAAGGGCGTATGCGTTTTTTCCTGAATATATTCAAGAAAAAACGCATACGCCCTTTTTGGCCAACCAAGCAACCTGGAAAGGCAAATCAGCGCTACAAAGATGTCTCGCTTCCCATCGGTCAAAAGGGCCATGCTGAAAAATGTGTCAAAACCAGAAATGCAGGACAGGCCATGGAGAAATGGGAGCCTTGCTACACTGATGGGCGGGATGTAAATTGTCAACAGCCACTCTGGAGAAGTGTACGGTGAGTCCTGAAACGTCTAAAAAGCAAAGCTTAGAGAGCATAGGGCACTTCCACTCATGGGGGTATAAATTGGGAAAATGAAAATTCAGCAAGACACAAGCACCCCAAAGTTTAGGGCTGCTCTGTTGACCAGGACCTCCACTTCATTCCACCTTAAATATCCCAGGAAAGAGAAAAATGGATAAAGAAGTTGTGGTCCTTATGTACAATGGAATATCACTCAGCCAGGAAATCAATGTCGTAAGGTTAGTAGCAGCATGATGAGTGGATTTAGGTACGACGATTCTAAGTGAAATAAGTCACACAGAAAAGGACACTTCTCATAAGGTATCACTGATAGAGGGAATGTAAAAACCGTTACACTTGAACTGAATTACAAAACAGAACAGAATCACACATGCAGAAAACACACTATGGCTGCTTAACGGGAAAGGTGAGGTGGGGTGATACATAAAACAAGGGTATCAAATTAGCTCAGATACCGTTCCATAAACCCAATATGTAATAGACAAGACCTACGCCTTGCTCAGAGAACTGGACTCAACACGCCCTATTCACCGCACAAGACTATATCTGACTAATAATAATCGTAAAACCTATGTATTGATATCTCTCTGTTAGTGTGTCAAGTGGGTGTAAAGCGGCATAAACACAGCAGTGAAAAGCAGCTAAACCCCATTATAAAAATAAATTACTTTGAAACACCCATGAAACAAAGACAGTGAAAGAGAGAGAAATTCTTACACAATGCGTTCAGGGGCTGTGATGCAACCTGGATTGACCATATCTAGACGCACAGCTGGATGAGACATAAGGGTGGACACTCTTGGGGCTGAGAGGTTTGGTGAGGTTGGGTGAGCAAACGCAGACCCTTTAAAGGAATACTGCGTGGTACCCATCGCATGGGTCCCAAATCTCCAGGTTCAAGGGCATCTTCCTACATCAAAAACATGCATGAGAAACCCAGAAGATGGTACACCGTGTGATGGGGAAAGGTTTCTAAAACGCACCTCATTTCTCATCTCCTTGTGCCCGGGTTCGCCATTCCAGCCGCTTTACTAGCAAGCTCCCTACTTGGAGCATCAGCACCTTTAACCTCCTGTTCCATACAGGTTGCAATTTGTCCTGAGGATAAACGGGAAGACGTGGAACCAACGAGAGACTAGCTCTTGGTGTTGGGACAGGCACAGGTCACTCTATTTTCCCATCAGAAAGAAGAATTAACCACAGGCTCAGCCTGCCCCCCGGAACCAGAACAGGGCCTGAAGCCATTCTGCGATTTTGCGGCCAGCTCCCATAAAAACGAGTTGTAAATTGGAGGTTCAGGGCACTGCAATTCACAAACCTGCAGAGTTATAAATGATAACTCCCGTCCACAAATATATTGAGGGAAGGCAAAGAAGAGGATTTGAAATCAAGGCAGAATTGCAGGAAACAGATTTCAGGAGGTAGATACGAATCGCCTTTAAAGCACATGAAAAGCGGCAAAACGTTGACAATGATGCCCTTGGCCAAAAAGGGCGTATGCGTTTTTTCCTGAATATATTCAGGAAAAAACGCATACGCCCTTTTTGGCCAACCAAGCAACCTGGAAAGGCAAATCAGCGCTACAAAGAAGTCTCGCTTCCCATCGGTCAAAAGGGCCATGCTGAAAAAAGTGTCAAAACCAGAAATGCAGGACAGGCCATGGAGAAATGGGAGCCTTGCTACACTGATGGGCGGGACGTAAATTGCCAAGAGCCACTCCGGAGAAGTGTCCGGTGAGTCCTGAAACATCTGAAAAACACAGCTTAGAGAGCATAGGGCACTTCCACTCATGGGGTTATAAATTGGGAAAATGAAAAATCAGCAAGACACAAGAACCCTAAAGTTTAGGGCTGCTCTGTTGACAAGGACCTCCACTTCATTCCACCTTCAATATCCCAGGAAAGAGAAAAATGGATAAAGAAGTTGTGGTCCTTATGTACAATGGAATATCACTCAGCCATGAAATCAATGTCATAAGGCTAGTAGCAGCATCATGAGTGGATTTAGGTACGACGATTCTAAGTGAAATAAGTCACACAGAAAAGGACACTTCTCATAAGGTATCACTGATAGAGGGAATGTAAAAACCGTTACACTTGAACTGAATTACAAAACAGAACAGAGTCACACATGCAGAAAACACACTATGGCTGCTTAACGGGAAAGGTGAGGTGGGGTGATACATAAAACAAGGGTTTCAAATTAGCTCATATACCGTTCCATAAAACCAATATGTAATAGACAAGACCTACTCCTTGCTCAGAGAACTGGACTCAACACGCCCTATTCACCGCACAAGAATATATCTGACTAGTAATAATCTTAAAACCTATGTATTGATATCTCTCTGTTAGTGTGTCAAGTGGGTGTAAAGCGGCATAAACACAGCAGTGAAAAGCAGCTAAACCCCATTATAAAAATAAATTACTTTGAAAAACCCATGAAACAAAGACAGTGAAAGAGATAGAAATTCTTACACAATGCGTTCAGGGGCTGTGATGCAACCTGGATTGACCATATCTAGACCCACAGCTGGATGAGACATAAGGGTGGACACTCTTGGGGCTGAGAGGTTTGGTGAGGTTGGGTGAGCAAACGCAGACCCTTTAAAGTAATACTGCATGGTACCCATCGCATGGGTCCCAAATCTCCAGGTTCAAGGGCATCTTCCTACATCGAAAACATGCATGAGAAACCCAGAAGATGGTACACCGTGTGATGTGGAAAGGTTTCTAAAACGCACCTCATTTCTCATCTCCTTGTGCCCGGGTTCGCTATTCCAGCCACTTTACTAGCAATCTCCCTACTTGGAGCATCAGCACCTTTAACCTCCTGTTCCGTACAGGTTGCAATTTGTCCTGAGGATGAACGGGAAGACGTGGAACCAATGAGAGACTAGCTCTTGGTGTTGGGACAGGCACAGGTCCCTCTATTTTCCCATCAGGAAGAAGAATTAACCACAGGCTCAGCCTGCCACCCGGAACCAGAAGAGGGCCTGAAGCCATCCTGCGCTATTGCGGCCAGCTCCCTAAAAATCGAGTTGTAAAATGGAGGTTCAGGGCACTGCAATTCACAAACCTGCAGACTTATAAATGATAACTCTCGTCCACAAATATATTGAGGGAAGGCAAAGAAGAGGATTTGAAATCAAGGCAGAATTGCAGGAAACAGATTTCAGGAGGTAGATTCGAATCGCCTTTAAAGCACATGAAAAGTGGCAAAACGTTGACAATGATGCCCTTGGCCAAAAAGGGCGTATGCGTTTTTTCCTGAATATATTCAGGAAAAAACGCATACGCCCTTTTTGGCCAACCAAGCAACCTGGAAAGGCAAATCAGCGCTACAAAGATGTCTTGCTTCCCATCGGTCAAAAGGGCCATGCTGAAAAAAGTGTCAACACTAGAAATGCAGGACAGGCCATGGAGAAATGGGAGCCTTGCTACACTGATGGGCGGGATGTAAATTGTCAACAGCCACTCTGGAGAAGTGTACGGTGAGTCCTGAAACGTCTAAAAAGCAAAGCTTAGAGAGCATAGGGCACTTCCACTCATGGGGGTATAAATTGGGAAAATGAAAAATCAGCAAGACACAAGCACCCCAAAGTTTAGGGCTGCTCTGTTGACAAGGACCTCCACTTCATTCCACCTTCAATATCCCAGGAAAGAGAAAAATGGATAAAGAAGTTGTGGTCCTTATGTACAATGGAATATCACTCAGCCGTGAAATCAATGTCATAAGGCTAGTAGCAGCATGATGAGTGGATTTAGGTACGACGACTCTAAGTGAAATAAGTCACACAGAAAAGGACACTTCTCATAAGGTATCACTGATAGAGGGAATGTAAAAACCGTTACACTTGAACTGAATTACAAAACAGAACAGAGTCACACATGCAGAAAACACACTATGGCTGCTTAACGGGAAAGGTGAGGTGGGGTGATACATAAAACAAGGGTTTCAAATTAGCTCAGATACCGTTCCATAAACCCAATATGTAATAGACAAGACCTACTCCTTGCTCAGAGAACTGGACTCAACACGCCCTATTCACCGCACAAGAATATATCTGACTAGTAATAATCTTAAAACCTATGTATTGATATCTCTCTGTTAGTGTGTCAAGTGGGTAAAAAGCGGCATAAACACAGCAGTGAAAAGCAGCTAAACCCCGTTATAAAAATAAATTACTTTGAAAAACCCATGAAACAAAGACAGTGAAAGAGAGAGAAATTCTTACACAATGCGTTCAGGGGCTGTGATGCAACCTGGATTGACCATATCTAGACCCACAGCTGGATGAGACATAAGGGTGGACACTGTTGCGGCTGAGAGGTTTGGTGAGGTTGGGTGAGCAAACGCAGACCCTTTAAAGTAATACTGCGTGGTACCCATCGCATGGGTCCCAAATCTCCAGGTTCAAGGTCATCTTCCTACATCGAAAACATGCATGAGATACCCAGAAGATGGTACACCGTGTGATGGGGAAAGGTTTCTAAAACGCACCTCATTTCTCATCTGCTTGTGCCCGGGTTTGCCATTCCAGCCACTTTACTAGCAATCTCCCTCCTTGGAGCATCAGCACCTTTAACCTCCTGTTCCGTACAGGTTGCAATTTGTACTGAGGATGAACGGGAAGACGTGGAACCAATGAAAGACTAGCTCTTGGTGTTGGGACAGGCACAGGTCACTCTATTTTCCCATCAGGAAGAAGAATTAACCACAGGCTCAGCCTGCCCCCCGGACCCAGAACAGGGCCTGAAGCCATCCTGCGCTTTTGCGGCCAGCTCCCTAAAAAGCGAGTTGTAAAATGGAGGTTCAGGGCACTGCAATTCACAAACCTGCAGAGTTATAAATGATAACTCTCATCCACAAATATATTGAGGGAAGGCAAAGAAGAGGATTTGAAATCAAGGCAGAATTGCAGGAAACAGATTTCAGGAGGTAGATTCGAATCGCCTTTAAAGCACATGAAAAGCGGCAAAACGTTGACAATGATGCCCTTGGCCAAAAAGGGCGTATGCGTTTTTTCCTGAATATATTCAAGAAAAAACGCATACGCCCTTTTTGGCCAACCAAGCAACCTGGAAAGGCAAATCAGCGCTACAAAGATGTCTCGCTTCCCATCGGTCAAAAGGGCCATGCTGAAAAATGTGTCAAAACCAGAAATGCAGGACAGGCCATGGAGAAATGGGAGCCTTGCTACACTGATGGGCGGGATGTAAATTGTCAACAGCCACTCTGGAGAAGTGTACGGTGAGTCCTGAAACGTCTAAAAAGCAAAGCTTAGAGAGCATAGGGCACTTCCACTCATGGGGGTATAAATTGGGAAAATGAAAAATCAGCAAGACACAAGCACCCCAAAGTTTAGGGCTGCTCTGTTGACCAGGACCTCCACTTCATTCCACCTTAAATATCCCAGGAAAGAGAAAAATGGATAAAGAAGTTGTGGTCCTTATGTACAATGGAATATCACTCAGCCAGGAAATCAATGTCGTAAGGTTAGTAGCAGCATGATGAGTGGATTTAGGTACGACGATTCTAAGTGAAATAAGTCACACAGAAAAGGACACTTCTCATAAGGTATCACTGATAGAGGGAATGTAAAAACCGTTACACTTGAACTGAATTACAAAACAGAACAGAGTCACACATGCAGAAAACAGACTATGGCTGCTTAACGGGAAAGGTGAGGTGGGGTGATACATAAAACAAGGGTATCAAATTAGCTCAGATACCGTTCCATAAACCCAATATGTAATAGACAAGACCTACGCCTTGCTCAGAGAACTGGACTCAACACGCCCTATTCACCGCACAAGACTATATCTGACTAATAATAATCGTAAAACCTATGTATTGATATCTCTCTGTTAGTGTGTCAAGTGGGTGTAAAGCGGCATAAACACAGCAGTGAAAAGCAGCTAAACCCCATTATAAAAATAAATTACTTTGAAACACCCATGAAACAAAGACAGTGAAAGAGAGAGAAATTCTTACACAATGCGTTCAGGGGCTGTGATGCAACCTGGATTGACCATATCTAGACGCACAGCTGGATGAGACATAAGGGTGGACACTCTTGGGGCTGAGAGGTTTGGTGAGGTTGGGTGAGCAAACGCAGACCCTTTAAAGGAATACTGCGTGGTACCCATCGCATGGGTCCCAAATCTCCAGGTTCAAGGGCATCTTCCTACATCAAAAACATGCATGAGAAACCCAGAAGATGGTACACCGTGTGATGGGGAAAGGTTTCTAAAACGCACCTCATTTCTCATCTCCTTGTGCCCGGGTTCGCCATTCCAGCCGCTTTACTAGCAAGCTCCCTACTTGGAGCATCAGCACCTTTAACCTCCTGTTCCATACAGGTTGCAATTTGTCCTGAGGATAAACGGGAAGACGTGGAACCAACGAGAGACTAGCTCTTGGTGTTGGGACAGGCACAGGTCACTCTATTTTCCCATCAGAAAGAAGAATTAACCACAGGCTCAGCCTGCCCCCCGGAACCAGAACAGGGCCTGAAGCCATTCTGCGATTTTGCGGCCAGCTCCCATAAAAACGAGTTGTAAATTGGAGGTTCAGGGCACTGCAATTCACAAACCTGCAGAGTTATAAATGATAACTCCCGTCCACAAATATATTGAGGGAAGGCAAAGAAGAGGATTTGAAATCAAGGCAGAATTGCAGGAAACAGATTTCAGGAGGTAGATACGAATCGCCTTTAAAGCACATGAAAAGCGGCAAAACGTTGACAATGATGCCCTTGGCCAAAAAGGGCGTATGCGTTTTTTCCTGAATATATTCAGGAAAAAACGCATACGCCCTTTTTGGCCAACCAAGCAACCTGGAAAGGCAAATCAGCGCTACAAAGAAGTCTCGCTTCCCATCGGTCAAAAGGGCCATGCTGAAAAAAGTGTCAAAACCAGAAATGCAGGACAGGCCATGGAGAAATGGGAGCCTTGCTACACTGATGGGCGGGATGTAAATTGCCAAGAGCCACTCCGGAGAAGTGTCCGGTGAGTCCTGAAACATCTGAAAAACACAGCTTAGAGAGCATAGGGCACTTCCACTCATGGGGGTATAAATTGGGAAAATTAAAAATCAGCAAGACACAAGCACCCCAAAGTTTAGGGCTGCTCTGTTGACCAGGACCTCCACTTCATTCCACCTTAAATATCCCAGGAAAGAGAAAAATGGATAAAGAAGTTGTGGTCCTTATGTACAATGGAATATCACTCAGCCAGGAAATCAATGTCGTAAGGTTAGTAGCAGCATGATGAGTGGATTTAGGTACGACGATTCTAAGTGAAATAAGTCACACAGAAAAGGACACTTCTCATAAGGTATCACTGATAGAGGGAATGTAAAAACCGTTACACTTGAACTGAATTACAAAACAGAACAGAGTCACACATGCAGAAAACACATTATGGCTGCTTAACGGGAAAGGTGAGGTGGGGTGATACATAAAACAAGGGTATCAAATTAGCTCAGATACCGTTCCATAAACCCAATATGTAATAGACAAGACCTACTCCTTGCTCAGAGAACTGGACTCAACACGCCCTATTCACCGCACAAGAATATATCTGACTAAAAATAATCGTAAAACCTATGTATTGATATCTCTCTGTTAGTGTGTCAAGTGGGTGTAAAGCGGCATAAACACAGCAGTGAAAAGCAGCTAAACCCCATTATAAAAATAAATTACTTTGAAACACCCATGAAACAAAGACAGTGAAAGAGAGAGAAATTCTTACACAATGCGTTCAGGGGCTGTGATGCAACCTGGATTGACCATATCTAGACGCACAGCTGGATGAGACATAAGGGTGGACACTCTTGGGGCTGAGAGGTTTGGTGAGGTTGGGTGAGCAAACGCAGACCCTTTAAAGGAATACTGCGTGGTACCCATCGCATGGGTCCCAAATCTCCAGGTTCAAGGGCATCTTCCTACATCAAAAACATGCATGAGAAACCCAGAAGATGGTACACCGTGTGATGGGGAAAGGTTTCTAAAACGCACCTCATTTCTCATCTCCTTGTGCCCGGGTTCGCCATTCCAGCCGCTTTACTAGCAAGCTCCCTACTTGGAGCATCAGCACCTTTAACCTCCTGTTCCATACAGGTTGCAATTTGTCCTGAGGATAAACGGGAAGACGTGGAACCAACGAGAGACTAGCTCTTGGTGTTGGGACAGGCACAGGTCACTCTATTTTCCCATCAGAAAGAAGAATTAACCACAGGCTCAGCCTGCCCCCCGGAACCAGAACAGGGCCTGAAGCCATTCTGCGATTTTGCGGCCAGCTCCCATAAAAACGAGTTGTAAAATGGAGGTTCAGGGCACTGCAATTCACAAACCTGCAGAGTTATAAATGATAACTCTCGTCCACAAATATATTGAGGGAAGGCAAAGAAGAGGATTTGAAATCAAGGCAGAATTGCAGGAAGCAGATTTCAGGAGGTAGATACGAATCGCCTTTAAAGCACATGAAAAGCGGCAAAACGTTGACAATGATGCCCTTGGCCAAAAAGGGCGTATGCGTTTTTTCCTGAATATATTCAGGAAAAAACGCATACGCCCTTTTTGGCCAACCAAGCAACCTGGAAAGGCAAATCAGCGCTACAAAGAAGTCTCGCTTCCCATCGGTCAAAAGGGCCATGCTGGAAAAAGTGCCAAAACCAGAAATGCAGGACAGGCCATGGAGAAATGGGAGCCTTGCTACACTGATGGGCGGGATGTAAATTGCCAAGAGCCACTCTGGAGAAGTGTCCGGTGAGTCCTGAAACATCTGAAAAACACAGCTTAGAGAGCATAGGGCACTTCCACTCATGGGGGTATAAATTGGGAAAATTAAAAATCAGCAAGACACAAGCACCCCAAAGTTTAGGGCTGCTCTGTTGACCAGGACCTCCACTTCATTCCACCTTAAATATCCCAGGAAAGAGAAAAATGGATAAAGAAGTTGTGGTCCTTATGTACAATGGAATATCACTCAGCCAGGAAATCAATGTCGTAAGGTTAGTAGCAGCATGATGAGTGGATTTAGGTACGACGATTCTAAGTGAAATAAGTCACACAGAAAAGGACACTTCTCATAAGGTATCACTGATAGAGGGAATGTAAAAACCGTTACACTTGAACTGAATTACAAAACAGAACAGAGTCACACATGCAGAAAACACACTATGGCTGCTTAACGGGAAAGGTGAGGTGGGGTGATACATAAAACAAGGGTATCAAATTAGCTCAGATACCGTTCCATAAACCCAATATGTAATAGACAAGACCTACTCCTTGCTCAGAGAACTGGACTCAACACGCCCTATTCACCGCACAAGAATATATCTGACTAATAATAATCGTAAAACCTATGTATTGATATCTCTCTGTTAGTGTGTCAAGTGGGTGTAAAGCGGCATAAACACAGCAGTGAAAAGCAGCTAAACCCCATTATAAAAATAAATTACTTTGAAACACCCATGAAACAAAGACAGTGAAAGAGAGAGAAATTCTTACACAATGCGTTCAGGGGCTGTGATGCAACCTGGATTGACCATATCTAGACGCACAGCTGGATGAGACATAAGGGTGGACACTCTTGGGGCTGAGAGGTTTGGTGAGGTTGGGTGAGCAAACGCAGACCCTTTAAAGGAATACTGCGTGGTACCCATCGCATGGGTCCCAAATCTCCAGATTCAAGGGCATCTTCCTACATCAAAAACATGCATGAGAAACCCAGAAGATGGTACACCGTGTGATGGGGAAAGGTTTCTAAAACGCACCTCATTTCTCATCTCCTTGTGCCCGGGTTCGCCATTCCAGCCGCTTTACTAGCAAGCTCCCTACTTGGAGCATCAGCACCTTTAACCTCCTGTTCCATACAGGTTGCAATTTGTCCTGAGGATAAACGGGAAGACGTGGAACCAACGAGAGACTAGCTCTTGGTGTTGGGACAGGCACAGGTCACTCTATTTTCCCATCAGAAAGAAGAATTAACCACAGGCTCAGTCTGCCCCCCGGAACCAGAACAGGGCCTGAAGCCATTCTGCGATTTTGCGGCCAGCTCCCATAAAAACGAGTTGTAAAATGGAGGTTCAGGGCACTGCAATTCACAAACCTGCAGAGTTATAAATGATAACTCCCGTCCACAAATATATTGAGGGAAGGCAAAGAAGAGGATTTGAAATCAAGGCAGAATTGCAGGAAACAGATTTCAGGAGGTAGATTCGAATCGCCTTTAAAGCACATGAAAAGCGGCAAAACGTTGACAATGATGCCCTTGGCCAAAAAGGGCGTATGCGTTTTTTCCTGAATATATTCAGGAAAAAACGCATACGCCCTTTTTGGCCAACCAAGCAACCTGGAAAGGCAAATCAGCGCTACAAAGAAGTCTCGCTTCCCATCGGTCAAAAGGGCCATGCTGAAAAAAGTGTCAAAACCAGAAATGCAGGACAGGCCATGGAGAAATGGGAGCCTTGCTACACTGATGGGCGGGATGTAAATTGCCAAGAGCCACTCTGGAGAAGTGTCCGGTGAGTCCTGAAACATCTGAAAAACACAGCTTAGAGAGCATAGGGCACTTCCACTCATGGGGGTATAAATTGGGAAAATTAAAAATCAGCAAGACACAAGCACCCCAAAGTTTAGGGCTGCTCTGTTGACCAGGACCTCCACTTCATTCCACCTTAAATATCCCAGGAAAGAGAAAAATGGATAAAGAAGTTGTGGTCCTTATGTACAATGGAATATCACTCAGCCATGAAATCAATGTCGTAAGGTTAGTAGCAGCATGATGAGTGGATTTAGGTACGACGATTCTAAGTGAAATAAGTCACACAGAAAAGGACACTTCTCATAAGGTATCACTGATAGAGGGAATGTAAAAACTGTTACACTTGAACTGAATTACAAAACAGAACAGAGTCACACATGCAGAAAACACACTATGGCTGCTTAACGGGAAAGGTGAGGTAGGGTGATACATAAAACAAGGGTATCAAATTAGCTCAGATACCGTTCCATAAACCCAATATGTAATAGACAAGACCTACTCCTTGCTCAGAGAACTGGACTCAACACGCCCTATTCACCGCACAAGAATATATCTGACTAATAATAATTGTAAAACCTATGTATTGATATCTCTCTGTTAGTGTGTCAAGTGGGTGTAAAGCGGCATAAACACAGCAGTGAAAAGCAGCTAAACCCCATTATAAAAATAAATTACTTTGAAACACCCATGAAACAAAGACAGTGAAAGAGAGAGAAATTCTTACACAATGCGTTCAGGGGCTATGATGCAACCTGGATTGACCATATCTAGACGCACAGCTGGATGAGACATAAGGGTGGACACTCTTGGGGCTGAGAGGTTTGGTGAGGTTGGGTGAGCAAACGCAGACCCTTTAAAGTAATACTGCGTGGTACCCATCGCATGGGTCCGAAATCTCCAGGTTCAAGGGCATCTTCCTACATCAAAAACATGCATGAGAAACCCAGAAGATGGTACACCGTGTGATGGGGAAAGGTTTCTAAAACGCACCTCATTTCTCATCTCCTTGTGCCCGGGTTCGCCATTCCAGCCGCTTTACTAGCAAGCTCCCTACTTGGAGCATCAGCACCTTTCACCTCCTTTTCCATACAGGTTGCAATTTGTCCTGAGGATAAACGGGAAGACGTGGAACCAACGAGAGACTAGCTCTTGGTGTTGGGACAGGCACAGGTCACTCTATTTTCCCATCAGAAAGAAGAATTAACCACAGGCTCAGCCTGCCCCCCGGAACCAGAACAGGGCCTGAAGCCATTCTGCGATTTTGCGGCCAGCTCGCATAAAAACGAGTTGTAAAATGGAGGTTCAGGGCACTGCAATTCACAAACCTGCAGAGTTATAAATGATAACTCCCGTCCACAAATATATTGAGGGAAGGCAAAGAAGAGGATTTGAAATCAAGGCAGAATTGCAGGAAACAGATTTCAGGAGGTAGATACGAATCGCCTTTAAAGCACATGAAAAGCGGCAAAACGTTGACAATGATGCCCTTGGCCAAAAAGGGCGTATGCGTTTTCTCCTGAATATATTCAGGAAAAAACGCATACGCCCTTTTTGGCCAAGCAAGCAACCTGGAAAGGCAAATCAGCACTACAAAGAAGTCTCGCTTCCCATCGGTCAAAAGGGCCATGCTGAAAAAAGTGTCAAAACCAGAAATGCAGGACAGGCCATGGAGAAATGGGAGCCTTGCTACACTGATGGGCGGGATGTAAATTGCCAAGAGCCACTCTGGAGAAGTGTCCGGTGAGTCCTGAAACATCTGAAAAACACAGCTTAGAGAGCATAGGGCACTTCCACTCATGGGGGTATAAATTGGGAAAATTAAAAATCAGCAAGACACAAGCACCCCAAAGTTTAGGGCTGCTCTGTTGACCAGGACCTCCACTTCATTCCACCTTAAATATCCCAGGAAAGAGAAAAATGGATAAAGAAGTTGTGGTCCTTATGTACAATGGAATATCACTCAGCCATGAAATCAATGTCGTAAGGTTAGTAGCAGCATGATGAGTGGATTTAGGTACGACGATTCTAAGTGAAATAAGTCACACAGAAAAGGACACTTCTCATAAGGTATCACTGATAGAGGGAATGTAAAAACTGTTACACTTGAACTGAATTACAAAACAGAACAGAGTCACACATGCAGAAAACACACTATGGCTGCTTAACGGGAAAGGTGAGGTAGGGTGATACATAAAACAAGGGTATCAAATTAGCTCAGATACCGTTCCATAAACCCAATATGTAATAGACAAGACCTACTCCTTGCTCAGAGAACTGGACTCAACACGCCCTATTCACCGCACAAGAATATATCTGACTAATAATAATCGTAAAACCTATGTATTGATATCTCTCTGTTAGTGTGTCAAGTGGGTGTAAAGCGGCATAAACACAGCAGTGAAAAGCAGCTAAACCCCATTATAAAAATAAATTACTTTGAAACACCCATGAAACAAAGACAGTGAAAGAGAGAGAAATTCTTACACAATGCGTTCAGGGGCTGTGATGCAACCTGGATTGACCATATCTAGACGCACAGCTGGATGAGACATAAGGGTGGACACTCTTGGGGCTGAGAGGTTTGGTGAGGTTGGGTGAGCAAACGCAGACCCTTTAAAGTAATACTGCGTGGTACCCATCGCATGGGTCCGAAATCTCCAGGTTCAAGGGCATCTTCCTACATCAAAAACATGCATGAGAAACCCAGAAGATGGTACACCGTGTGATGGGGAAAGGTTTCTAAAACGCACCTCATTTCTCATCTCCTTGTGCCCGGGTTCGCCATTCCAGCCGCTTTACTAGCAAGCTCCCTACTTGGAGCATCAGCACCTTTCACCTCCTTTTCCATACAGGTTGCAATTTGTCCTGAGGATAAACGGGAAGACGTGGAACCAACGAGAGACTAGCTCTTGGTGTTGGGACAGGCACAGGTCACTCTATTTTCCCATCAGAAAGAAGAATTAACCACAGGCTCAGCCTGCCCCCCGGAACCAGAACAGGGCCTGAAGCCATTCTGCGATTTTGCGGCCAGCTCGCATAAAAACGAGTTGTAAAATGGAGGTTCAGGGCACTGCAATTCACAAACCTGCAGAGTTATAAATGATAACTCTCGTCCACAAATATATTGAGGGAAGGCAAAGAAGAGGATTTGAAATCAAGGCAGAATTGCAGGAAACAGATTTAAGGAGGTAGATACGAATCGCCTTTAAAGCACATGAAAAGCGGCAAAACGTTGACAATGATGCCCTTGGCCAAAAAGGGCGTATGCGTTTTCTCCTGAATATATTCAGGAAAAAACGCATACGCCCTTTTTGGCCAAGCAAGCAACCTGGAAAGGCAAATCAGCGCTACAAAGAAGTCTCGCTTCCGATCGGTCAAAAGGGCCATGCTGAAAAAAGTGTCAAAACCAGAAATGCAGGACAGGCCATGGAGAAATGGGAGCCTTGCTACACTGATGGGCGGGATGTAAATTGCCAAGAGCCACTCTGGAGAAGTGTCCGGTGAGTCCTGAAACATCTGAAAAACACAGCTTAGAGAGCATAGGGCACTTCCACTCATGGGGGTATAAATTGGGAAAATTAAAAATCAGCAAGACACAAGCACCCCAAAGTTTAGGGCTGCTCTGTTGACCAGGACCTCCACTTCATTCCACCTTAAATATCCCAGGAAAGAGAAAAATGGATAAAGAAGTTGTGGTCCTTATGTACAATGGAATATCACTCAGCCAGGAAATCAATGTCGTAAGGTTAGTAGCAGCAAGATGAGTGGATTTAGGTACGACGATTCTAAGTGAAATAAGTCACACAGAAAAGGACACTTCTCATAAGGTATCACTGATAGAGGGAATGTAAAAACCGTTACACTTGAACTGAATTACAAAACAGAACAGAGTCACACATGCAGAAAACACACTATGGCTGCTTAACGGGAAAGGTGAGGTGGGGTGATACATAAAACAAGGGTATCAAATTAGCTCAGATACCGTTCCATAAACCCAATATGTAATAGACAAGACCTACTCCTTGCTCAGAGAACTGGACTCAACACGCCCTATTCACCGCACAAGAATATATCTGACTAATAATAATCGTAAACCTATGTATTGATATCTCTCTGTTAGTGTGTCAAGTGGGTGTAAAGCGGCATAAACACAGCAGTGAAAAGCAGCTAAACCCCATTATAAAAATAAATTACTTTGAAACACCCATGAAACAAAGACAGTGAAACAGAGAGAAATTCTTACACAATGCGTTCAGGGGCTGTGATGCAACCTGGATTGACCATATCTAGATGCACAGCTGGATGAGACATAAGGGTGGACACTCTTGGGGCTGAGAGGTTTGGTGAGGTTGGGTGAGCAAACGCAGACCCTTTAAAGGAATACTGCGTGGTACCCATCGCATGGGTCCCAAATCTCCAGGTTCAAGGGCATCTTCCTACATCAAAAACATGCATGAGAAACCCAGAAGATGGTACACCGTGTGATGGGGAAAGGTTTCTAAAACGCACCTCATTTCTCATCTCCTTGTGCCCGGGTTCGCCATTCCAGCCTCTTTACTAGCAAGCTCCCTACTTGGAGCATCAGCACCTTTAACCTCCTGTTCCATACAGGTTGCAATTTGTCCTGAGGATAAACGGGAAGACGTGGAACCAACGAGAGACTAGCTCTTGGTGTTGGGACAGGCACAGGTCACTCTATTTTCCCATCAGAAAGAAGAATTAACCACAGGCTCAGCCTGCGCCCCGGAACCAGAACAGGGCCTGAAGCCATTCTGCGATTTTGCGGCCAGTTCCCATAAAAACGAGTTGTAAAATGGAGGTTCAGGGCACTGCAATTCACAAACCTGCAGAGTTATAAATGATAACTCTCATCCACAAATATATTGAGGGAAGGCAAAGAAGAGGATTTGAAATCAAGGCAGAATTGCAGGAAACAGATTTCAGGAGGTAGATACGAATCGCCTTTAAAGCACATGAAAAGCGGCAAAACGTTGACAATGATGCCCTTGGCCAAAAAGGGCGTATGCGTTTTTTCCTGAATATATTCAGGAAAAAACGCATACGCCCTTTTTGGCCAACCAAGCAACCTGGAAAGGCAAATCAGCGCTACAAAGAAGTCTCGCTTCCCATCGGTCAAAAGGGCCATGCTGAAAAAAGTGTCAAAACCAGAAATGCAGGACAGGCCATGGAGAAATGGGAGCCTTGCTACACTGATGGGCGGGATGTAAATTGCCAAGAGCCACTCTGGAGAAGTGTCCGGTGAGTCCTGAAACATCTGAAAAACACAGCTTAGAGAGCATAGGGCACTTCCACTCATGGGGGTATAAATTGGGAAAATTAAAAATCAGCAAGACACAAGCACCCCAAAGTTTAGGGCTGCTCTGTTGACCAGGACCTCCACTTCATTCCACCTTAAATATCCCAGGAAAGAGAAAAATAGATAAAGAAGTTGTGGTCCTTACGTACAATGGAATATCACTCAGCCAGGAAATCAATGTCGTAAGGTTAGTAGCAGCATGATGAGTGGATTTAGGTACGACGATTCTAAGTGAAATAAGTCACACAGAAAAGGACACTTCTCATAAGGTATCACTGATAGAGGGAATGTAAAAACCGTTACACTTGAACTGAATTACAAAACAGAACAGAGTCACACATGCAGAAAACACACTATGGCTGCTTAACGGGAAAGGGGAGGTGGGGTGATACATAAAACAAGGGTATCAAATTAGCTCAGATACCGTTCCATAAACCCAATATGTAATAGACAAGACCTACTCCTTGCTCAGAGAACTGGACTCAACACGCCCTATTCACCGCACAAGAATATATCTGACTAATAATAATCATAAACCTATGTATTGATATCTCTCTGTTAGTGTGTCAAGTGGGTGTAAAGCAGCATAAACACAGCAGTGAAAAGCAGCTAAACCCCATTATAAAAATAAATTACTTTGAAACACCCATGAAACAAAGACAGTGAAACAGAGAGAAATTCTTACACAATGCGTTCAGGGGCTGTGATGCAACCTGGATTGACCATATCTAGATGCACAGCTGGATGAGACATAAGGGTGGACACTCTTGGGGCTGAGAGGTTTGGTGAGGTTGGGTGAGCAAACGCAGACCCTTTAAAGGAATACTGCGTGGTACCCATCGCATGGGTCCCAAATCTCCAGGTTCAAGGGCATCTTCCTACATCAAAAACATGCATGAGAAACCCAGAAGATGGTACACCGTGTGATGGGGAAAGGTTTCTAAAACGCACCTCATTTCTCATCTCCTTGTGCCCGGGTTCGCCATTCCAGCCTCTTTACTAGCAAGCTCCCTACTTGGAGCATCAGCACCTTTAACCTCCTGTTCCATACAGGTTGCAATTTGTCCTGAGGATAAACGGGAAGACGTGGATCCAACGAGAGACTAGCTCTTGGTGTTGGGACAGGCACAGGTCACTCTATTTTCCCATCAGAAAGAAGAATTAACCACAGGCTCAGCCTGCGCCCCGGAACCAGAACAGGGCCTGAAGCCATTCTGCGATTTTGCGGCCAGTTCCCATAAAAACGAGTTGTAAAATGGAGGTTCAGGGCACTGCAATTCACAAACCTGCAGAGTTATAAATGATAACTCTCGTCCACAAATATATTGAGGGAAGGCAAAGAAGAGGATTTGAAATCAAGGCAGAATTGCAGGAAACAGATTTCAGGAGGTAGATACGAATCGCGTTTAAAGCACATGAAAAGCGGCAAAACGTTGACAATGATGCCCTTGGCCAAAAAGGGCGTATGCGTTTTCTCCTGAATATATTCAGGAAAAAACGCATACGCCCTTTTTGGCCAACCAAGCAACCTGGAAAGGCAAATCAGCGCTACAAAGAAGTCTCGCTTCCCATCGGTCAAAAGGGCCATGCTGAAAAAAGTGTCAAAACCAGAAATGCAGGACAGGCCATGGAGAAATGGGAGCCTTGCTACACTGATGGGCGGGATGTAAATTGCCAAGAGCCACTCTGGAGAAGTGTCCGGTGAGTCCTGAAACATCTGAAAAACACAGCTTAGAGAGCATAGGGCACTTCCACTCATGGGGGTATAAATTGGGAAAATTAAAAATCAGCAAGACACAAGCACCCCAAAGTTTAGGGCTGCTCTGTTGACCAGGACCTCCACTTCATTCCACCTTAAATATCCCAGGAAAGAGAAAAATGGATAAAGAAGTTGTGGTCCTTATGTACAATGGAATATCACTCAGCCATGAAATCAATGTCGTAAGGTTAGTAGCAGCATGATGAGTGGATTTAGGTACGACGATTCTAAGTGAAATAAGTCACACAGAAAAGGACACTTCTCATAAGGTATCACTGATAGAGGGAATGTAAAAACCGTTACACTTGAACTGAATTACAAAACAGAACAGAGTCACACATGCAGAAAACACACTATGGCTGCTTAACGGGAAAGGTGAGGTGGGGTGATACATAAAACAAGGGTATCAAATTAGCTCAGATACCGTTCCATAAACCCAATATGTAATAGACAAGACCTACTCCTTGCTCAGAGAACTGGACTCAACACGCCCTATTCACCGCACAAGAATATATCTGACTAATAATAATCGTAAAACCTATGTATTGATATCTCTCTGTTAGTGTGTCAAGTGGGTGTAAAGCGGCATAAACACAGCAGTGAAAAGCAGCTAAACCCCATTATAAAAATAAATTACTTTGAAACACCCATGAAACAAAGACAGTGAAAGAGAGAGAAATTCTTACACAATGCGTTCAGGGGCTGTGATGCAACCTGGATTGACCATATCTAGACGCACAGCTGGATGAGACATAAGGGTGGACACTCTTGGGGCTGAGAGGTTTGGTGAGGTTGGGTGAGCAAACGCAGACCCTTTAAAGGAATACTGCGTGGTACCCATCGCATGGGTCCCAAATCTCCAGGTTCAAGGGCATCTTCCTACATCAAAAACATGCATGAGAAACCCAGAAGATGGTACACCGTGTGATGGGGAAAGGTTTCTAAAACGCACCTCATTTCTCATCTCCTTGTGCCCGGGTTCGCCATTCCAGCCCCTTTACTAGCAAGCTCCCTACTTGGAGCATCAGCACCTTTAACCTCCTGTTCCATACAGGTTGCAATTTGTCCTGAGGATAAACGGGAAGACGTGGAACCAACGAGAGACTAGCTCTTGGTGTTGGGACAGGCACAGGTCACTCTATTTTCCCATCAGAAAGAAGAATTAACCACAGGCTCAGCCTGCGCCCCGGAACCAGAACAGGGCCTGAAGCCATTCTGCGATTTTGCGGCCAGCTCCCATAAAAACGAGTTGTAAAATGGAGGTTCAGGGCACTGCAATTCACAAACCTGCAGAGTTATAAATGATAACTCTCGTCCACAAATATATTGAGGGAAGGCAAAGAAGAGGATTTGAAATCAAGGCAGAATTGCAGGAAACAGATTTCAGGAGGTAGATACGAATCGCCTTTAAAGCACATGAAAAGCGGCAAAACGTTGACAATGATGCCCTTGGCCAAAAAGGGCGTATGCGTTTTTTCTTGAATATATTCAGGAAAAAACGCATACGCCCTTTTTGGCCAACCAAGCAACCTGGAAAGGCAAATCAGCGCTACAAAGAAGTCTCGCTTCCCATCGGTCAAAAGGGCCATGCTGAAAAAAGTGTCAAAACCAGAAATGCAGGACAGGCCATGGAGAAATGGGAGCCTTGCTACACTGATGGGCGGGATGTAAATTGCCAAGAGCCACTCTGGAGAAGTGTCCGGTGAGTCCTGAAACATCTGAAAAACACAGCTTAGAGAGCATAGGGCACTTCCACTCATGGGGGTATAAATTGGGAAAATTAAAAATCAGCAAGACACAAGCACCCCAAAGTTTAGGGCTGCTCTGTTGACCAGGACCTCCACTTCATTCCACCTTAAATATCCCAGGAAAGAGAAAAATAGATAAAGAAGTTGTGGTCCTTATGTACAATGGAATATCACTCAGCCAGGAAATCAATGTTGTAAGGTTAGTAGCAGCATGATGAGTGGATTTAGGTACGACGATTCTAAGTGAAATAAGTCACACAGAAAAGGACACTTCTCATAAGGTATCACTGATAGAGGGAATGTAAAAACCGTTACACTTGAACTGAATTACAAAACAGAACAGAGTCACACATGCAGAAAACACACTATGGCTGCTTAACGGGAAAGGGGAGGTGGGGTGATACATAAAACAAGGGTATCAAATTAGCTCAGATACCGTTCCATAAACCCAATATGTAATAGACAAGACCTACTCCTTGCTCAGAGAACTGGACTCAACACGCCCTATTCACCGCACAAGAATATATCTGACTAATAATAATCGTAAACCTATGTATTGATATCTCTCTGTTAGTGTGTCAAGTGGGTGTAAAGCGGCATAAACACAGCAGTGAAAAGCAGCTAAACCCCATTATAAAAATAAATTACTTTGAAACACCCATGAAACAAAGACAGTGAAACAGAGAGAAATTCTTACACAATGCGTTCAGGGGCTGTGATGCAACCTGGATTGACCATATCTAGATGCACAGCTGGATGAGACATAAGGGTGGACACTCTTGGGGCTGAGAGGTTTGGTGAGGTTGGGTGAGCAAATGCAGACCCTTTAAAGGAATACTGCGTGGTACCCATCGCATGGGTCCCAAATCTCCAGGTTCAAGGGCATCTTCCTACATCAAAAACATGCATGAGAAACCCAGAAGATGGTACACCGTGTGATGGGGAAAGGTTTCTAAAACGCACCTCATTTCTCATCTCCTTGTGCCCGGGTTCGCCATTCCAGCCGCTTTACTAGCAAGCTCCCTACTTGGAGCATCAGCACCTTTAAGCTCCTGTTCCGTACAGGTTGCAATTTGTCCTGAGGATAAACGGGAAGACGTGGAACCAACGAGAGACTAGCTCTTGGTGTTGGGACAGGCACAGGTCACTCTATTTTCCCATCAGAAAGAAGAATTAACCACAGGCTCAGCCTGACCCCCAGAACCAGAACAGGGCCTGAAGCCATTCTGCGATTTTGCGGCCAGCTCCCATAAAAACGAGTTGTAAAATGGAGGTTCAGGGCACTGCAATTCACAAACCTGCAGAGTTATAAATGATAACTCTCGTCCACAAATATATTGAGGGAAGGCAAAGAAGAGGATTTGAAATCAAGGCAGAATTGCAGGAAACAGATTTCAGGAGGTAGATACGAATCGCCTTTAAAGCACATGAAAAGCGGCAAAACGTTGACAGTGATGCCCTTGGCCAAAAAGGGCGTATGCGTTTTTTCCTGAATATATTCAGGAAAAAACGCATACGCCCTTTTTGGCCAACCAAGCAACCTGGAAAGGCAAATCAGCTCTACAAAGAAGTCTCGCTTCCCATCGGTCAAAAGGGCCATGCTGGAAAAAGTGTCAAAACCAGAAATGCAGGACAGGCCATGGAGAAATGGGAGCCTTGCTACACTGATGGGCGGGATGTAAATTGCCAAGAGCCACTCTGGAGAAGTGTCCGGTGAGTCCTGAAACATCTGAAAAACACAGCTTAGAGAGCATAGGGCACTTCCACTCATGGGGGTATAAATTGGGAAAATTAAAAATCAGCAAGACACAAGCACCCCAAAGTTTAGGGCTGCTCTGTTGACCAGGACCTCCACTTCATTCCACCTTAAATATCCCAGGAAAGAGAAAAATAGATAAAGAAGTTGTGGTCCTTATGTACAATGGAATATCACTCAGCCAGGAAATCAATGTCGTAAGGTTAGTAGCAGCATGATGAGTGGATTTAGGTACGACGATTCTAAGTGAAATAAGTCACACAGAAAAGGACACTTCTCATAAGGTATCACTGATAGAGGGAATGTAAAAACCGTTACACTTGAACTGAATTACAAAACAGAACAGAGTCACACATGCAGAAAACACACTATGGCTGCTTAACGGGAAAGGGGAGGTGGGGTGATACATAAAACAAGGGTATCAAATTAGCTCAGATACCGTTCCATAAACCCAATATGTAATAGACAAGACCTACTCCTTGCTCAGAGAACTGGACTCAACACGCCCTATTCACCGCACAAGAATATATCTGACTAATAATAATCATAAACCTATGTATTGATATCTCTCTGTTAGTGTGTCAAGTGGGTGTAAAGCAGCATAAACACAGCAGTGAAAAGCAGCTAAACCCCATTATAAAAATAAATTACTTTGAAACACCCATGAAACAAAGACAGTGAAACAGAGAGAAATTCTTACACAATGCGTTCAGGGGCTGTGATGCAACCTGGATTGACCATATCTAGATGCACAGCTGGATGAGACATAAGGGTGGACACTCTTGGGGCTGAGAGGTTTGGTGAGGTTGGGTGAGCAAACGCAGACCCTTTAAAGGAATACTGCGTGGTACCCATCGCATGGGTCCCAAATCTCCAGGTTCAAGGGCATCTTCCTACATCAAAAACATGCATGAGAAACCCAGAAGATGGTACACCGTGTGATGGGGAAAGGTTTCTAAAACGCACCTCATTTCTCATCTCCTTGTGCCCGGGTTCGCCATTCCAGCCTCTTTACTAGCAAGCTCCCTACTTGGAGCATCAGCACCTTTAACCTCCTGTTCCATACAGGTTGCAATTTGTCCTGAGGATAAACGGGAAGACGTGGATCCAACGAGAGACTAGCTCTTGGTGTTGGGACAGGCACAGGTCACTCTATTTTCCCATCAGAAAGAAGAATTAACCACAGGCTCAGCCTGCGCCCCGGAACCAGAACAGGGCCTGAAGCCATTCTGCGATTTTGCGGCCAGTTCCCATAAAAACGAGTTGTAAAATGGAGGTTCAGGGCACTGCAATTCACAAACCTGCAGAGTTATAAATGATAACTCTCGTCCACAAATATATTGAGGGAAGGCAAAGAAGAGGATTTGAAATCAAGGCAGAATTGCAGGAAACAGATTTCAGGAGGTAGATACGAATCGCCTTTAAAGCACATGAAAAGCGGCAAAACGTTGACAGTGATGCCCTTGGCCAAAAAGGGCGTATGCGTTTTTTCCTGAATATATTCAGGAAAAAACGCATACGCCCTTTTTGGCCAACCAAGCAACCTGGAAAGGCAAATCAGCTCTACAAAGAAGTCTCGCTTCCCATCGGTCAAAAGGGCCATGCTGGAAAAAGTGTCAAAACCAGAAATGCAGGACAGGCCATGGAGAAATGGGAGCCTTGCTACACTGATGGGCGGGATGTAAATTGCCAAGAGCCACTCTGGAGAAGTGTCCGGTGAGTCCTGAAACATCTGAAAAACACAGCTTAGAGAGCATAGGGCACTTCCACTCATGGGGGTATAAATTGGGAAAATTAAAAATCAGCAAGACACAAGCACCCCAAAGTTTAGGGCTGCTCTGTTGACCAGGACCTCCACTTCATTCCACCTTAAATATCCCAGGAAAGAGAAAAATAGATAAAGAAGTTGTGGTCCTTATGTACAATGGAATATCACTCAGCCAGGAAATCAATGTCGTAAGGTTAGTAGCAGCATGATGAGTGGATTTAGGTACGACGATTCTAAGTGAAATAAGTCACACAGAAAAGGACACTTCTCATAAGGTATCACTGATAGAGGGAATGTAAAAACCGTTACACTTGAACTGAATTACAAAACAGAACAGAGTCACACATGCAGAAAACACACTATGGCTGCTTAACGGGAAAGGGGAGGTGGGGTGATATATAAAACAAGGGTATCAAATTAGCTCAGATACCGTTCCATAAACCCAATATGTAATAGACAAGACCTACTCCTTGCTCAGAGAACTGGACTCAACACGCCCTATTCACCGCACAAGAATATATCTGACTAATAATAATCATAAACCTATGTATTGATATCTCTCTGTTAGTGTGTCAAGTGGGTGTAAAGCAGCATAAACACAGCAGTGAAAAGCAGCTAAACCCCATTATAAAAATAAATTACTTTGAAACACCCATGAAACAAAGACAGTGAAACAGAGAGAAATTCTTACACAATGCGTTCAGGGGCTGTGATGCAACCTGGATTGACCATATCTAGATGCACAGCTGGATGAGACATAAGGGTGGACACTCTTGGGGCTGAGAGGTTTGGTGAGGTTGGGTGAGCAAACGCAGACCCTTTAAAGGAATACTGCGTGGTACCCATCGCATGGGTCCCAAATCTCCAGGTTCAAGGGCATCTTCCTACATCAAAAACATGCATGAGAAACCCAGAAGATGGTACACCGTGTGATGGGGAAAGGTTTCTAAAACGCACCTCATTTCTCATCTCCTTGTGCCCGGGTTCGCCATTCCAGCCTCTTTACTAGCAAGCTCCCTACTTGGAGCATCAGCACCTTTAACCTCCTGTTCCATACAGGTTGCAATTTGTCCTGAGGATAAACGGGAAGACGTGGATCCAACGAGAGACTAGCTCTTGGTGTTGGGACAGGCACAGGTCACTCTATTTTCCCATCAGAAAGAAGAATTAACCACAGGCTCAGCCTGCGCCCCGGAACCAGAACAGGGCCTGAAGCCATTCTGCGATTTTGCGGCCAGTTCCCATAAAAACGAGTTGTAAAATGGAGGTTCAGGGCACTGCAATTCACAAACCTGCAGAGTTATAAATGATAACTCTCGTCCACAAATATATTGAGGGAAGGCAAAGAAGAGGATTTGAAATCAAGGCAGAATTGCAGGAAACAGATTTCAGGAGGTAGATACGAATCGCCTTTAAAGCACATGAAAAGCGGCAAAACGTTGACAATGATGCCCTTGGCCAAAAAGGGCGTATGCGTTTTCTCCTGAATATATTCAGGAAAAAACGCATACGCCCTTTTTGGCCAACCAAGCAACCTGGAAAGGCAAATCAGCGCTACAAAGAAGTCTCGCTTCCCATCGGTCAAAAGGGCCATGCTGAAAAAAGTGTCAAAACCAGAAATGCAGGACAGGCCATGGAGAAATGGGAGCCTTGCTACACTGATGGGCGGGATGTAAATTGCCAAGAGCCACTCTGGAGAAGTGTCCGGTGAGTCCTGAAACATCTGAAAAACACAGCTTAGAGAGCATAGGGCACTTCCACTCATGGGGGTATAAATTGGGAAAATTAAAAATCAGCAAGACACAAGCACCCCAAAGTTTAGGGCTGCTCTGTTGACCAGGACCTCCACTTCATTCCACCTTAAATATCCCAGGAAAGAGAAAAATGGATAAAGAAGTTGTGGTCCTTATGTACAATGGAATATCACTCAGCCATGAAATCAATGTCGTAAGGTTAGTAGCAGCATGATGAGTGGATTTAGGTACGACGATTCTAAGTGAAATAAGTCACACAGAAAAGGACACTTCTCATAAGGTATCACTGATAGAGGGAATGTAAAAACCGTTACACTTGAACTGAATTACAAAACAGAACAGAGTCACACATGCAGAAAACACACTATGGCTGCTTAACGGGAAAGGTGAGGTGGGGTGATACATAAAACAAGGGTATCAAATTAGCTCAGATACCGTTCCATAAACCCAATATGTAATAGACAAGACCTACTCCTTGCTCAGAGAACTGGACTCAACACGCCCTATTCACCGCACAAGAATATATCTGACTAATAATAATCGTAAAACCTATGTATTGATATCTCTCTGTTAGTGTGTCAAGTGGGTGTAAAGCGGCATAAACACAGCAGTGAAAAGCAGCTAAACCCCATTATAAAAATAAATTACTTTGAAACACCCATGAAACAAAGACAGTGAAAGAGAGAGAAATTCTTACACAATGCGTTCAGGGGCTGTGATGCAACCTGGATTGACCATATCTAGACGCACAGCTGGATGAGACATAAGGGTGGACACTCTTGGGGCTGAGAGGTTTGGTGAGGTTGGGTGAGCAAACGCAGACCCTTTAAAGGAATACTGCGTGGTACCCATCGCATGGGTCCCAAATCTCCAGGTTCAAGGGCATCTTCCTACATCAAAAACATGCATGAGAAACCCAGAAGATGGTACACCGTGTGATGGGGAAAGGTTTCTAAAACGCACCTCATTTCTCATCTCCTTGTGCCCGGGTTCGCCATTCCAGCCTCTTTACTAGCAAGCTCCCTACTTGGAGCATCAGCACCTTTAACCTCCTGTTCCATACAGGTTGCAATTTGTCCTGAGGATAAACGGGAAGACGTGGAACCAACGAGAGACTAGCTCTTGGTGTTGGGACAGGCACAGGTCACTCTATTTTCCCATCAGAAAGAAGAATTAACCACAGGCTCAGCCTGCGCCCCGGAACCAGAACAGGGCCTGAAGCCATTCTGCGATTTTGCGGCCAGCTCCCATAAAAACGAGTTGTAAAATGGAGGTTCAGGGCACTGCAATTCACAAACCTGCAGAGTTATAAATGATAACTCTCGTCCACAAATATATTGAGGGAAGGCAAAGAAGAGGATTTGAAATCAAGGCAGAATTGCAGGAAACAGATTTCAGGAGGTAGATACGAATCGCCTTTAAAGCACATGAAAAGCGGCAAAACGTTGACAATGATGCCCTTGGCCAAAAAGGGCGTATGCGTTTTTTCCTGAATATATTCAGGAAAAAACGCATACGCCCTTTTTGGCCAACCAAGCAACCTGGAAAGGCAAATCAGCGCTACAAAGAAGTCTCGCTTCCCATCGGTCAAAAGGGCCATGCTGAAAAAAGTGTCAAAACCAGAAATGCAGGACAGGCCATGGAGAAATGGGAGCCTTGCTACACTGATGGGCGGGATGTAAATTGCCAAGAGCCACTCTGGAGAAGTGTCCGGTGAGTCCTGAAACATCTGAAAAACACAGCTTAGAGAGCATAGGGCACTTCCACTCATGGGGGTATAAATTGGGAAAATTAAAAATCAGCAAGACACAAGCACCCCAAAGTTTAGGGCTGCTCTGTTGACCAGGACCTCCACTTCATTCCACCTTAAATATCCCAGGAAAGAGAAAAATAGATAAAGAAGTTGTGGTCCTTATGTACAATGGAATATCACTCAGCCAGGAAATCAATGTCGTAAGGTTAGTAGCAGCATGATGAGTGGATTTAGGTACGACGATTCTAAGTGAAATAAGTCACACAGAAAAGGACACTTCTCATAAGGTATCACTGATAGAGGGAATGTAAAAACCGTTACACTTGAACTGAATTACAAAACAGAACAGAGTCACACATGCAGAAAACACACTATGGCTGCTTAACGGGAAAGGGGAGGTGGGGTGATACATAAAACAAGGGTATCAAATTAGCTCAGATACCGTTCCATAAACCCAATATGTAATAGACAAGACCTACTCCTTGCTCAGAGAACTGGACTCAACACGCCCTATTCACCGCACAAGACTATATCTGACTAATAATAATCGTAAAACCTATGTATTGATATCTCTCTGTTAGTGTGTCAAGTGGGTGTAAAGCGGCATAAACACAGCAGTGAAAAGCAGCTAAACCCCATTATAAAAATAAATTACTTTGAAACACCCATGAAACAAAGACAGTGAAAGAGAGCGAAATTCTTACACAATGCGTTCAGGGGCTGTGATGCAACCTGGATTGACCATATCTAGACGCACAGCTGGATGAGACATAAGGGTGGACACTCTTGGGGCTGAGAGGTTTGGTGAGGTTGGGTGAGCAAACGCAGACCCTTTAAAGGAATACTGCGTGGTACCCATCGCATGGGTCCCAAATCTCCAGGTTCAAGGGCATCTTCCTACATCAAAAACATGCATGAGAAACCCAGAAGACGGTACACCGTGTGATGGGGAAAGGTTTCTAAAACGCACCTCATTTCTCATCTCCTTGTGCCCGGGTTCGCCATTCCAGCCTCTTTACTAGCAAGCTCCCTACTTGGAGCATCAGCACCTTTAACCTCCTGTTCCATACAGGTTGCAATTTGTCCTGAGGATAAACGGGAAGACGTGGAACCAAAGAGAGACTAGCTCTTGGTGTTGGGACAGGCACAGGTCACTCTATTTTCCCATCAGAAAGAAGAATTAACCACAGGCTCAGCCTGCGCCCCGGAACCAGAACAGGGCCTGAAGCCATTGTGCGATTTTGCGGCCAGCTCCCATAAAAACGAGTTGTAAAATGGAGGTTCAGGGCACTGCAATTCACAAACCTGCAGAGTTATAAATGATAACTCTCCTCCACAAATATACTGAGGGAAGGCAAAGAAGAGGATTTGAAATCAAGGCAGAATTGCAGGAAACAGATTTCAGGAGGTAGATTCGAATCGCCTTTAAAGCACATGAAAAGCGGCAAAACGTTGACAATGATGCCCTTGGCCAAAAAGGGCGTATGCGTTTTTTCCTGAATATATTCAGGAAAAAACGCATACGCCCTTTTTGGCCAACCAAGCAACCTGGAAAGGCAAATCAGCGCTACAAAGAAGTCTCGCTTCCCATCGGTCAAAAGGGCCATGCTGAAAAAAGTGTCAAAACCAGAAATGCAGGACAGGCCATGGAGAAATGGGAGCCTTGCTACACTGATGGGCGGGATGTAAATTGCCAAGAGCCACTCTGGAGAAGTGTCCGGTGAGTCCTGAAACATCTGAAAAACACAGCTTAGAGAGCATAGGGCACTTCCACTCATGGGGGTATAAATTGGGAAAATTAAAAATCAGCAAGACACAAGCACCCCAAAGTTTAGGGCTGCTCTGTTGACTAGGACCTCCACTTCATTCCACCTTAAATATCCCAGGAAAGAGAAAAATGGATAAAGAAGTTGTGGTCCTTATGTACAATGGAATATCACTCAGCCAGGAAATCAATGTCGTAAGGTTAGTAGCAGCATGATGAGTGGATTTAGGTACGACGATTCTAAGTGAAATAAGTCACACAGAAAAGGACACTTCTCATAAGGTATCACTGATAGAGGGAATGTAAAAACCGTTACACTTGAACTGAATTACAAAACAGAACAGAGTCACACATGCAGAAAACACACTATGGCTGCTTAACGGGAAAGGTGAGGTGGGGTGATACATAAAACAAGGGTATCAAATTAGCTCAGATACTGTTCCATAAACCCAATATGTAATAGACAAGACCTACTCCTTGCTCAGAGAACTGGACTCAACACGCCCTATTCACCGCACAAGAATATATCTGACTAATAATAATCGTAAAACCTATGTATTGATATCTCTCTGTTAGTGTGTCAAGTGGGTGTAAAGCGGCATAAACACAGCAGTGAAAAGCAGCTAAACCCCATTATAAAAATAAATTACTTTGAAACACCCATGAAACAAACACAGTGAAAGAGAGAGAAATTCTTACACAATGCGTTCAGGGGCTATGATGCAACCTGGATTGACCATATCTAGACGCACAGCTGGATGAGACATAAGGGTGGACACTCTTGGGGCTGAGAGGTTTGGTGAGGTTGGGTGAGCAAACGCAGACCCTTTAAAGTAATACTGCGTGGTACCCATCGCATGGGTCCCAAATCTCCAGGTTCAAGGGCATCTTCCTACATCAAAAACATGCATCAGAAACCCAGAAGATGGTACACCGTGTGATGGGGAAAGGTTTCTAAAACGCACCTCATTTCTCATCTCCTTGTGCCCGGGTTCGCCATTCCAGCCGCTTTACTAGCAAGCTCCCTACTTGGAGCATCAGCACCTTTAACCTCCTTTTCCATACAGGTTCCAATTTGTCCTGAGGATAAACGGGAAGATGTGGAACCAACGAGAGACTAGCTCTTGGTGTTGGGACAGGCACAGGTCACTCTATTTTCCCATCAGAAAGAAGAATTAACCACAGGCTCAGCCTGCCCCCCGGAACCAGAACAGGGCCTGAAGCCATTCTGCGATTTTGCGGCCAGCTCCCATAAAAACGAGTTGTAAAATGGAGGTTCAGGGCACTGCAATTCACAAACCTGCAGAGTTATAAATGATAACTCTCGTCCACAAATATATTGAGGGAAGGCAAAGAAGAGGATTTGAAATCAAGGCAGAATTGCAGGAAACAGATTTCAGGAGGTAGATACGAATCGCCTTTAAAGCACATGAAAAGCGGCAAAACGTTGACAGTGATGCCCTTGGCCAAAAAGGGCGTATGCGTTTTTTCCTGAATATATTCAGGAAAAAACGCATACGCCCTTTTTGGCCAACCAAGCAACCTGGAAAGGCAAATCAGCTCTACAAAGAAGTCTCGCTTCCCATCGGTCAAAAGGGCCATGCTGGAAAAAGTGTCAAAACCAGAAATGCAGGACAGGCCATGGAGAAATGGGAGCCTTGCTACACTGATGGGCGGGATGTAAATTGCCAAGAGCCACTCTGGAGAAGTGTCCGGTGAGTCCTGAAACATCTGAAAAACACAGCTTAGAGAGCATAGGGCACTTCCACTCATGGGGGTATAAATTGGGAAAATTAAAAATCAGCAAGACACAAGCACCCCAAAGTTTAGGGCTGCTCTGTTGACCAGGACCTCCACTTCATTCCACCTTAAATATCCCAGGAAAGAGAAAAATGGATAAAGAAGTTGTGGTCCTTATGTACAATGGAATATCACTCAGCCAGGAAATCAATGTCGTAAGGTTAGTAGCAGCATGATGAGTGGATTTAGGTACGACGATTCTAAGTGAAATAAGTCACACAGAAAAGGACACTTCTCATAAGGTATCACTGATAGAGGGAATGTAAAAACCGTTACACTTGAACTGAATTACAAAACAGAACAGAGTCACACATGCAGAAAACACACTACGGCTGCTTAACGGGAAAGGTGAGGTGGGGTGATACATAAAACAAGGGTATCAAATTAGCTCAGATACCGTTCCATAAACCCAATATGTAATAGACAAGACCTACTCCTTGCTCAGAGAACTGGACTCAACACGCCCTATTCACCGCACAAGACTATATCTGACTAATAATAATCGTAAAACCTATGTATTGATATCTCTCTGTTAGTGTGTCAAGTGGGTGTAAAGCGGCATAAACACAGCAGTGAAAAGCAGCTAAACCCCATTATAAAAATAAATTACTTTGAAACAGCCATGAAACAAAGACAGTGAAAGAGAGCGAAATTCTTACACAATGCGTTCAGGGGCTGTGATGCAACCTGGATTGACCATATCTAGACGCACAGCTGGATGAGACATAAGGGTGGACACTCTTGGGGCTGAGAGGTTTGGTGAGGTTGGGTGAGCAAACGCAGACCCTTTAAAGGAATACTGCGTGGTACCCATCGCATGGGTCCCAAATCTCCAGGTTCAAGGGCATCTTCCTACATCAAAAACATGCATGAGAAACCCAGAAGACGGTACACCGTGTGATGGGGAAAGGTTTCTAAAACGCACCTCATTTCTCATCTCCTTGTGCCCGGGTTCGCCATTCCAGCCTCTTTACTAGCAAGCTCCCTACTTGGAGCATCAGCACCTTTAACCTCCTGTTCCATACAGGTTGCAATTTGTCCTGAGGATAAACGGGAAGACGTGGAACCAAAGAGAGACTAGCTCTTGGTGTTGGGACAGGCACAGGTCACTCTATTTTCCCATCAGAAAGAAGAATTAACCACAGGCTCAGCCTGCGCCCCGGAACCAGAACAGGGCCTGAAGCCATTCTGCGATTTTGCGGCCAGCTCCCATAAAAACGAGTTGTAAAATGGAGGTTCAGGGCACTGCAATTCACAAACCTGCAGAGTTATAAATGATAACTCTCCTCCACAAATATACTGAGGGAAGGCAAAGAAGAGGATTTGAAATCAAGGCAGAATTGCAGGAAACAGATTTCAGGAGGTAGATTCGAATCGCCTTTAAAGCACATGAAAAGCGGCAAAACGTTAACAATGATGCCCTTGGCCAAAAAGGGCGTATGCGTTTTTTCCTGAATATATTCAGGAAAAAACGCATACGCCCTTTTTGGCCAACCAAGCAACCTGGAAAGGCAAATCAGCGCTACAAAGAAGTCTCGCTTCCCATCGGTCAAAAGGGCCATGCTGAAAAAAGTGTCAAAACCAGAAATGCAGGACAGGCCATGGAGAAATGGGAGCCTTGCTACACTGATGGGCGGGATGTAAATTGCCAAGAGCCACTCTGGAGAAGTGTCCGGTGAGTCCTGAAACATCTGAAAAACACAGCTTAGAGAGCATAGGGCACTTCCACTCATGGGGGTATAAATTGGGAAAATTAAAAATCAGCAAGACACAAGCACCCCAAAGTTTAGGGCTGCTCTGTTGACTAGGACCTCCACTTCATTCCACCTTAAATATCCCAGGAAAGAGAAAAATGGATAAAGAAGTTGTGGTCCTTATGTACAATGGAATATCACTCAGCCAGGAAATCAATGTCGTAAGGTTAGTAGCAGCATGATGAGTGGATTTAGGTACGACGATTCTAAGTGAAATAAGTCACACAGAAAAGGACACTTCTCATAAGGTATCACTGATAGAGGGAATGTAAAAACCGTTACACTTGAACTGAATTACAAAACAGAACAGAGTCACACATGCAGAAAACACACTATGGCTGCTTAACGGGAAAGGTGAGGTGGGGTGATACATAAAACAAGGGTATCAAATTAGCTCAGATACTGTTCCATAAACCCAATATGTAATAGACAAGACCTACTCCTTGCTCAGAGAACTGGACTCAACACGCCCTATTCACCGCACAAGAATATATCTGACTAATAATAATCGTAAAACCTATGTATTGATATCTCTCTGTTAGTGTGTCAAGTGGGTGTAAAGCGGCATAAACACAGCAGTGAAAAGCAGCTAAACCCCATTATAAAAATAAATTACTTTGAAACACCCATGAAACAAACACAGTGAAAGAGAGAGAAATTCTTACACAATGCGTTCAGGGGCTATGATGCAACCTGGATTGACCATATCTAGACGCACAGCTGGATGAGACATAAGGGTGGACACTCTTGGGGCTGAGAGGTTTGGTGAGGTTGGGTGAGCAAACGCAGACCCTTTAAAGTAATACTGCGTGGTACCCATCGCATGGGTCCCAAATCTCCAGGTTCAAGGGCATCTTCCTACATCAAAAACATGCATCAGAAACCCAGAAGATGGTACACCGTGTGATGGGGAAAGGTTTCTAAAACGCACCTCATTTCTCATCTCCTTGTGCCCGGGTTCGCCATTCCAGCCGCTTTACTAGCAAGCTCCCTACTTGGAGCATCAGCACCTTTAACCTCCTTTTCCATACAGGTTCCAATTTGTCCTGAGGATAAACGGGAAGACGTGGAACCAACGAGAGACTAGCTCTTGGTGTTGGGACAGGCACAGGTCACTCTATTTTCCCATCAGAAAGAAGAATTAACCACAGGCTCAGCCTGCCCCCCGGAACCAGAACAGGGCCTGAAGCCATTCTGCGATTTTGCGGCCAGCTCCCATAAAAACGAGTTGTAAAATGGAGGTTCAGGGCACTGCAATTCACAAACCTGCAGAGTTATAAATGATAACTCTCGTCCACAAATATATTGAGGGAAGGCAAAGAAGAGGATTTGAAATCAAGGCAGAATTGCAGGAAACAGATTTCAGGAGGTAGATACGAATCGCCTTTAAAGCACATGAAAAGCGGCAAAACGTTGACAGTGATGCCCTTGGCCAAAAAGGGCGTATGCGTTTTTTCCTGAATATATTCAGGAAAAAACGCATACGCCCTTTTTGGCCAACCAAGCAACCTGGAAAGGCAAATCAGCTCTACAAAGAAGTCTCGCTTCCCATCGGTCAAAAGGGCCATGCTGGAAAAAGTGTCAAAACCAGAAATGCAGGACAGGCCATGGAGAAATGGGAGCCTTGCTACACTGATGGGCGGGATGTAAATTGCCAAGAGCCACTCTGGAGAAGTGTCCGGTGAGTCCTGAAACATCTGAAAAACACAGCTTAGAGAGCATAGGGCACTTCCACTCATGGGGGTATAAATTGGGAAAATTAAAAATCAGCAAGACACAAGCACCCCAAAGTTTAGGGCTGCTCTGTTGACCAGGACCTCCACTTCATTCCACCTTAAATATCCCAGGAAAGAGAAAAATGGATAAAGAAGTTGTGGTCCTTATGTACAATGGAATATCACTCAGCCAGGAAATCAATGTCGTAAGGTTAGTAGCAGCATGATGAGTGGATTTAGGTACGACGATTCTAAGTGAAATAAGTCACACAGAAAAGGACACTTCTCATAAGGTATCACTGATAGAGGGAATGTAAAAACCGTTACACTTGAACTGAATTACAAAACAGAACAGAGTCACACATGCAGAAAACACACTACGGCTGCTTAACGGGAAAGGTGAGGTGGGGTGATACATAAAACAAGGGTATCAAATTAGCTCAGATACCGTTCCATAAACCCAATATGTAATAGACAAGACCTACTCCTTGCTCAGAGAACTGGACTCAACACGCCCTATTCACCGCACAAGACTATATCTGACTAATAATAATCGTAAAACCTATGTATTGATATCTCTCTGTTAGTGTGTCAAGTGGGTGTAAAGCGGCATAAACACAGCAGTGAAAAGCAGCTAAACCCCATTATAAAAATAAATTACTTTGAAACACCCATGAAACAAAGACAGTGAAAGAGAGCGAAATTCTTACACAATGCGTTCAGGGGCTGTGATGCAACCTGGATTGACCATATCTAGACGCACAGCTGGATGAGACATAAGGGTGGACACTCTTGGGGCTGAGAGGTTTGGTGAGGTTGGGTGAGCAAACGCAGACCCTTTAAAGTAATACTGCGTGGTACCCATCGCATGGGTCCCAAATCTCCAGGTTCAAGGGCATCTTCCTACATCAAAAACATGCATGAGAAACCCAGAAGATGGTACACCGTGTGATGGGGAAAGGTTTCTAAAACGCACCTCATTTCTCATCTCCTTGTGCCCGGGTTCGCCATTCCAGCCTCTTTACTAGCAAGCTCCCTACTTGGAGCATCAGCACCTTTAACCTCCTGTTCCATACAGGTTGCAATTTGTCCTGAGGATAAACGGGAAGACGTGGAACCAACGAGAGACTAGCTCTTGGTGTTGGGACAGGCACAGGTCACTCTATTTTCCCATCAGAAAGAAGAATTAACCACAGGCTCAGCCTGCGCCCCGGAACCAGAACAGGGCCTGAAGCCATTCTGCGATTTTGCGGCCAGCTCCCATAAAAACGAGTTGTAAAATGGAGGTTCAGGGCACTGCAATTCACAAACCTGCAGAGTTATAAATGATAACTCTCCTCCACAAATATACTGAGGGAAGGCAAAGAAGAGGATTTGAAATCAAGGCAGAATTGCAGGAAACAGATTTCAGGAGGTAGATTCGAATCGCCTTTAAAGCACATGAAAAGCGGCAAAACGTTGACAATGATGCCCTTGGCCAAAAAGGGCGTATGCGTTTTTTCCTGAATATATTCAGGAAAAAACGCATACGCCCTTTTTGGCCAACCAAGCAACCTGGAAAGGCAAATCAGCGCTACAAAGAAGTCTCGCTTCCCATCGGTCAAAAGGGCCATGCTGAAAAAAGTGTCAAAACCAGAAATGCAGGACAGGCCATGGAGAAATGGGAGCCTTGCTACACTGATGGGCGGGATGTAAATTGCCAAGAGCCACTCTGGAGAAGTGTCCGGTGAGTCCTGAAACATCTGAAAAACACAGCTTAGAGAGCATAGGGCACTTCCACTCATGGGAGTATAAATTGGGAAAATTAAAAATCAGCAAGACACAAGCACCCCAAAGTTTAGGGCTGCTCTGTTGACCAGGACCTCCACTTCATTCCACCTTAAATATCCCAGGAAAGAGAAAAATGGATAAAGAAGTTGTGGTCCTTATGTACAATGGAATATCACTCAGCCAGGAAATCAATGTCGTAAGGTTAGTAGCAGCATGATGAGTGGATTTAGGTACGACGATTCTAAGTGAAATAAGTCACACAGAAAAGGACACTTCTCATAAGGTATCACTGATAGAGGGAATGTAAAAACCGTTACACTTGAACTGAATTACAAAACAGAACAGAGTCACACATGCAGAAAACACACTGTGGCTGCTTAACGGGAAAGGTGAGGTGGGGTGATACATAAAACAAGGGTATCAAATTAGCTCAGATACCGTTCCATAAACCCAATATGTAATAGACAAGACCTACTCCTTGCTCAGAGAACTGGACTCAACACGCCCTATTCACCGCACAAGAATATATCTGACTAATAATAATCGTAAAACCTATGTATTGATATCTCTCTGTTAGTGTGTCAAGTGGGTGTAAAGCGGCATAAACACAGCAGTGAAAAGCAGCTAAACCCCATTATAAAAATAAATTACTTTGAAACACCCATGAAACAAAGACAGTGAAAGAGAGAGAAATTATTACACAATGCGTTCAGGGGCTATGATGCAACCTGGATTGACCATATCTAGATGCACAGCTGGATGAGACATAAGGGTGGACACTCTTGGGGCTGAGAGGTTTGGTGAGGTTGGGTGAGCAAACGCAGACCCTTTAAAGTAATACAGCGTGGTACCCATCGCATGGGTCCCAAATCTCCAGGTTCAAGGGCATCTTCCTACATCAAAAACATGCATGAGAAACCCAGAAGATGGTACACCGTGTGATGGGGAAAGGTTTCTAAAACGCACCTCATTTCCCATCTCCTTGTGCCCGGGTTCGCCATTCCAGCCGCTTTACTAGCAAGCTCCCTACTTGGAGCATCAGCACCTTTAACCTCCTTTTCCATACAGGTTGCAATTTGTCCTGAGGATAAACGGGAAGACGTGGAACCAACGAGAGACTAGCTCTTGGTGTTGGTACAGGCACAGGTCACTCTATTTTCCCATCAGAAAGAAGAATTAACCACAGGCTCAGCCTGCCCCCCGGAACCAGAACAGGGCTTGAAGCCATTCTGCGATTTTGCGGCCAGCTCCCATAAAAACGAGTTGTAAAATGGAGGTTCAGGGCACTGCAATTCACAAACCTGCAGAGTTATAAATGATAACTCTCGTCCACAAATATATTGAGGGAAGGCAAAGAAGAGGATTTGAAATCAAGTCAGAATTGCAGGAAACAGATTTCAGGAGGTAGATACGAATCGCCTTTAAAGCACATGAAAAGCGGCAAAACGTTGACAATGATGCCCTTGGCCAAAAAGGGCATATGCGTTTTCTCCTGAATATATTCAGGAAAAAACGCATACGCCCTTTTTGGCCAACCAAGCAACCTGGAAAGGCAAATCAGCGCTACAAAGAAGTCTCGCTTCCCATCGGTCAAAAGGGCCATGCTGAAAAAAGTGTCAAAACCAGAAATGCAGGACAGGCCATGGAGAAATGGGAGCCTTGCTACACTGATGGGCGGGATGTAAATTGCCAAGAGCCACTCCGGAGAAGTGTCCGGTGAGTCCTGAAACATCTGAAAAACACAGCTTAGAGAGCATAGGGCACTTCCACTCATGGGGGTATAAATTGGGAAAATTAAAAATCAGCAAGACACAAGCACCCCAAAGTTTAGGGCTGCTCTGTTGACCAGGACCTCCACTTCATTCCACCTTAAATATCCCAGGAAAGAGAAAAATGGATAAAGAAGTTGTGGTCCTTATGTACAATGGAATATCACTCAGCCATGAAATCAATGTCGTAAGGTTAGTAGCAGCATGATGAGTGGATTTAGGTACGACGATTCTAAGTGAAATAAGTCACACAGAAAAGGACACTTCTCATAAGGTATCACTTATAGAGGGAATGTAAAAACCGTTACACTTGAACTGAATTACAAAACAGAACAGAGTCACACATGCAGAAAACACACTGTGGCTGCTTAACGGGAAAGGTGAGGTGGGGTGATACATAAAACAAGGGTATCAAATTAGCTCAGATACCGTTCCATAAACCCAATATGTAATAGACAAGACCTACTCCTTGCTCAGAGAACTGGACTCAACACGCCCTATTCACCGCACAAGAATATATCTGACTAATAATAATCGTAAAACCTATGTATTGATATCTCTCTGTTAGTGTGTCAAGTGGGTGTAAAGCGGCATAAACACAGCAGTGAAAAGCAGCTAAACCCCATTATAAAAATAAATTACTTTGAAACACCCATGAAACAAAGACAGTGAAAGAGAGAGAAATTATTACACAATGCGTTCAGGGGCTATGATGCAACCTGGATTGACCATATCTAGATGCACAGCTGGATGAGACATAAGGGTGGACACTCTTGGGGCTGAGAGGTTTGGTGAGGTTGGGTGAGCAAACGCAGACCCTTTAAAGTAATACTGCGTGGTACCCATCGCATGGGTCCCAAATCTCCAGGTTCAAGGGCATCTTCCTACATCAAAAACATGCATGAGAAACCCAGAAGATGGTACACCGTGTGATGGGGAAAGGTTTCTAAAACGCACCTCATTTCCCATCTCCTTGTGCCCGGGTTCGCCATTCCAGCCGCTTTACTAGCAAGCTCCCTACTTGGAGCATCAGCACCTTTAACCTCCTTTTCCATACAGGTTGCAATTTGTCCTGAGGATAAACGGGAAGACGTGGAACCAACGAGAGACTAGCTCTTGGTGTTGGTACAGGCACAGGTCACTCTATTTTCCCATCAGAAAGAAGAATTAACCACAGGCTCAGCCTGCCCCCCGGAACCAGAACAGGGCTTGAAGCCATTCTGCGATTTTGCGGCCAGCTCCCATAAAAACGAGTTGTAAAATGGAGGTTCAGGGCACTGCAATTCACAAACCTGCAGAGTTATAAATGATAACTCTCGTCCACAAATATATTGAGGGAAGGCAAAGAAGAGGATTTGAAATCAAGTCAGAATTGCAGGAAACAGATTTCAGGAGGTAGATACGAATCGCCTTTAAAGCACATGAAAAGCGGCAAAACGTTGACAATGATGCCCTTGGCCAAAAAGGGCATATGCGTTTTCTCCTGAATATATTCAGGAAAAAACGCATACGCCCTTTTTGGCCAACCAAGCAACCTGGAAAGGCAAATCAGCGCTACAAAGAAGTCTCGCTTCCCATCGGTCAAAAGGGCCATGCTGAAAAAAGTGTCAAAACCAGAAATGCAGGACAGGCCATGGAGAAATGGGAGCCTTGCTACACTGATGGGCGGGATGTAAATTGCCAAGAGCCACTCCGGAGAAGTGTCCGGTGAGTCCTGAAACATCTGAAAAACACAGCTTAGAGAGCATAGGGCACTTCCACTCATGGGGGTATAAATTGGGAAAATTAAAAATCAGCAAGACACAAGCACCCCAAAGTTTAGGGCTGCTCTGTTGACCAGGACCTCCACTTCATTCCACCTTAAATATCCCAGGAAAGAGAAAAATGGATAAAGAAGTTGTGGTCCTTATGTACAATGGAATATCACTCAGCCATGAAATCAATGTCGTAAGGTTAGTAGCAGCATGATGAGTGGATTTAGGTACGACGATTCTAAGTGAAATAAGTCACACAGAAAAGGACACTTCTCATAAGGTATCACTGATAGAGGGAATGTAAAAACCGTTACACTTGAACTGAATTACAAAACAGAACAGAGTCACACATGCAGAAAACACACTATGGCTGCTTAACGGGAAAGGTGAGGTGGGGTGATACATAAAACAAGGGTATCAAATTAGCTCAGATACCGTTCCATAAACCCAATATGTAATAGACAAGACCTACTCCTTGCTCAGAGAACTGGACTCAACACGCCCTATTCACCGCACAAGAATATATCTGACTAATAATAATCGTAAAACCTATGTATTGATATCTCTCTGTTAGTGTGTCAAGTGGGTGTAAAGCGGCATAAACACAGCAGTGAAAAGCAGCTAAACCCCATTATAAAAATAAATTACTTTGAAACACCCATGAAACAAAGACAGTGAAAGAGAGAGAAATTCTTACACAATGCGTTCAGGGGCTGTGATGCAACCTGGATTGACCATATCTAGACGCACAGCTGGATGAGACATAAGGGTGGACACTCTTGGGGCTGAGAGGTTTGGTGAGGTTGGGTGAGCAAACGCAGACCCTTTAAAGGAATACTGCGTGGTACCCATCGCATGGGTCCCAAATCTCCAGGTTCAAGGGCATCTTCCTACATCAAAAACATGCATGAGAAACCCAGAAGATGGTACACCGTGTGATGGGGAAAGGTTTCTAAAACGCACCTCATTTCTCATCTCCTTGTGCCCGGGTTCGCCATTCCAGCCTCTTTACTAGCAAGCTCCCTACTTGGAGCATCAGCACCTTTAACCTCCTGTTCCATACAGGTTGCAATTTGTCCTGAGGATAAACGGGAAGAAGTGGAACCAACGAGAGACTAGCTCTTGGTGTTGGGACAGGCACAGGTCACTCTATTTTCCCATCAGAAAGAAGAATTAACCACAGGCTCAGCCTGCCCCCCGGAACCAGAACAGGGTCTGAAGCCATTCTGCGATTTTGCGGCCAGTTCCCATAAAAACGAGTTGTAAAATGGAGGTTCAAGGCACTGCAATTCACAAACCTGCAGAGTTATAAATGATAACTCTCGTCCACAAATATATTGAGGGAAGGCTAAGAAGAGGATTTGAAATCAAGGAAGAATTGCAGGAAACAGATTTCAGGAGGTAGATACGAATCGCCTTTAAAGCACATGAAAAGCGGCAAAACGTTGACAATGATGCCCTTGGCCAAAAAGGGCGTATGCGTTTTTTCCTGAATATATTCAACAAAAAACGCATACGCTATTTTTGGCCAACCAAGCAACCTGGAAAGGCAAATCAGCGCTACAAAGAAGTCTCACTTCCCATCGGTCAAAAGGGCCATGCTGAAAAAAGTGTCAAAACCAGAAATGCAGGACAGGCCATGGAGAAATGGGAGCCTTGCTACACTGATGGGCGGGATGTAAATTGCCAAGAGCCACTCTGGAGAAGTGTCCGGTGAGTCCTGAAACATCTGAAAAACACAGCTTAGAGAGCATAGGGCACTTCCACTCATGGGGGTATAAATTGGGAAAATTAAAAATCAGCAAGACACAAGCACCCCAAAGTTTAGGGCTGCTCTGTTGACCAGGACCTCCACTTCATTCCACCTTAAATATCCCAGGAAAGAGAAAAATGGATAAAGAAGTTGTGGTCCTTATGTACAATGGAATATCACTCAGCCAGGAAATCAATGTCATAAGGTTAGTAGCAGCATGATGAGTGGATTTAGGTACGACGATTCTAAGTGAAATAAGTCACACAGAAAAGGACACTTCTCATAAGGTATCACTGATAGAGGGAATGTAAAAACCGTTACACTTGAACTGAATTACAAAACAGAACAGAGTCACACATGCAGAAAACACACTATGGCTGCTTAACGGGAAAGGTGAGGTGGGGTGATACATAAAACAAGGGTATCAAATTAGCTCAGATACCGTTCCATAAACCCAATATGTAATAGACAAGACCTACTCCTTGCTCAGAGAACTGGACTCAACACGCCCTATTCACCGTACAAGACTATATCTGACTAATAATAATCGTAAAACCTATGTATTGATATCTCTCTGTTAGTGTGTCAAGTGGGTGTAAAGCGGCATAAACACAGCAGTGAAAAGCAGCTAAACCCCATTATAAAAATAAATTACTTTGAAACACCCAGGAAACAAAGACAGTGAAAGAGAGAGAAATTCTTACACAATGCGTTCAGGGGCTGTGATGCAACCTGGATTGACCATATCTAGACGCACAGCTGGATGAGACATAAGGGTGGACACTCTTGGGGCTGAGAGGTTTGGTGAGGTTGGGTGAGCAAACGCAGACCCTTTAAAGTAATACTGCGTGGTACCCATCGCATGGGTCCCAAATCTCCAGGTTCAAGGGCATCTTCCTACATCAAAAACATGCATGAGAAACCCAGAAGATGGTACACCGTGTGATGGGGAAAGGTTTCTAAAACGCACCTCATTTCTCATCTCCTTGTGCCCGGGTTCGCCATTCCAGCCTCTTTACTAGCAAGCTCCCTACTTGGAGCATCAGCACCTTTAACCTCCTGTTCCATACAGGTTGCAATTTGTCCTGAGGATAAACGGGAAGACGTGGAACCAACGAGAGACTAGCTCTTGGTGTTGGGACAGGCACAGGTCACTCTATTTTCCCATCAGAAAGAAGAATTAACCACAGGCTCAGCCTGCGCCCCGGAACCAGAACAGGGCCTGAAGCCATTCTGCGATTTTGCGGCCAGCTCCCATAAAAACGAGTTGTAAAATGGAGGTTCAGGGCACTGCAATTCACAAACCTGCAGAGTTATAAATGATAACTCTCCTCCACAAATATACTGAGGGAAGGCAAAGAAGAGGATTTGAAATCAAGGCAGAATTGCAGGAAACAGATTTCAGGAGGTAGATTCGAATCGCCTTTAAAGCACATGAAAAGCGGCAAAACGTTGACAATGATGCCCTTGGCCAAAAAGGGCGTATGCGTTTTTTCCTGAATATATTCAGGAAAAAACGCATACGCCCTTTTTGGCCAACCAAGCAACCTGGAAAGGCAAATCAGCGCTACAAAGAAGTCTCGCTTCCCATCGGTCAAAAGGGCCATGCTGAAAAAAGTGTCAAAACCAGAAATGCAGGACAGGCCATGGAGAAATGGGAGCCTTGCTACACTGATGGGCGGGATGTAAATTGCCAAGAGCCACTCTGGAGAAGTGTCCGGTGAGTCCTGAAACATCTGAAAAACACAGCTTAGAGAGCATAGGGCACTTCCACTCATGGGGGTATAAATTGGGAAAATTAAAAATCAGCAAGACACAAGCACCCCAAAGTTTAGGGCTGCTCTGTTGACCAGGACCTCCACTTCATTCCACCTTAAATATCCCAGGAAAGAGAAAAATGGATAAAGAAGTTGTGGTCCTTATGTACAATGGAATATCACTCAGCCAGGAAATCAATGTCGTAAGGATAGTAGCAGCATGATGAGTGGATTTAGGTACGACGATTCTAAGTGAAATAAGTCACACAGAAAAGGACACTTCTCATAAGGTATCACTGATAGAGGGAATGTAAAAACCGTTACACTTGAACTGAATTACAAAACAGAACAGAGTCACACATGCAGAAAACACACTATGGCTGCTTAACGGGAAAGGTGAGGTGGGGTGATACATAAAACAAGGGTATCAAATTAGCTCAGATACCGTTCCATAAACCCAATAAGTAATAGACAAGACCTACTCCTTGCTCAGAGAACTGGACTCAACACGCCCTATTCACCGCACAAGAATATATCTGACTAATAATAATCGTAAAACCTATGTATTGATATCTCTCTGTTAGTGTGTCAAGTGGGTGTAAAGCGGCATAAACACAGCAGTGAAAAGCAGCTAAACCCCATTATAAAAATAAATTACTTTGAAATACCCATGAAACAAAGACAGTGAAAGAGAGAGAAATTCTTACACAATGCGTTCAGGGGCTATGATGCAACCTGGATTGACCATATCTAGACGCACAGCTGGATGAGACATAAGGGTGGACACTCTTTTGGCTGAGAGGTTTGGTGAGGTTGGGTGAGCAAACGCAGACCCTTTAAAGTAATACTGCGTGGTACCCATCGCATGGGTCCCAAATCTCCAGGTTCAAGGGCATCTTCCTACATCAAAAACATGCATGAGAAACCCAGAAGATGGTACACCGTGTGATGGGGAAAGGTTTCTAAAACGCACCTCATTTCTCATCTCCTTGTGCCCGGGTTCGCCATTCCAGCCGCTTTACTAGCAAGCTCCCTACTTGGAGCATCAGCACCTTTAACCTCCTTTTCCATACAGGTTGCAATTTGTCCTGAGGATAAACGGGAAGACGTGGAACCAACGAGAGACTAGCTCTTGGTGTTGGGACAGGCACAGGTCACTCTATTTTCCCATCAGAAAGAAGAATTAACCACAGGCTCAGCCTGCCCCCCGGAACCAGAACAGGGCCTGAAGCCATTCTGCGATTTTGCGGCCAGCTCCCATAAAAACGAGTTGTAAAATGGAGGTTCAGGGCACTGCAATTCACAAACCTGCAGAGTTATAAATGATAACTCTCGTCCACAAATATATTGAGGGAAGGCAAAGAAGAGGATTTGAAATCAAGGCAGAATTGCAGGAAACAGATTTCAGGAGGTAGATACGAATCGCCTTTAAAGCACATGAAAAGCGGCAAAACGTTGACAATGATGCCCTTGGCCAAAAAGGGCGTATGCGTTTTCTCCTGAATATATTCAGGAAAAAACGCATACGCCCTTTTTGGCCAACCAAGCAACCTGGAAAGGCAAATCAGCGCTACAAAGAAGTCTCGCTTCCCATCGGTCAAAAGGGCCATGCTGAAAAAAGTGTCAAAACCAGAAATGCAGGACAGGCCATGGAGAAATGGGAGCCTTGCTACACTGATGGGCGGGATGTAAATTGCCAAGAGCCACTCCGGAGAAATGTCCGGTGAGTCCTGAAACATCTGAAAAACACAGCTTAGAGAGCATAGGGCACTTCCACTCATGGGGGTATAAATTGGGAAAATTAAAAATCAGCAAGACACAAGCACCCCAAAGTTTAGGGCTGCTCTGTTGACCAGGACCTCCACTTCATTCCACCTTAAATATCCCAGGAAAGAGAAAAATGGATAAAGAAGTTGTGGTCCTTATGTACAATGGAATATCACTCAGCCATGAAATCAATGTCGTAAGGTTAGTAGCAGCATGATGAGTGGATTTAGGTACGACGATTCTAAGTGAAATAAGTCACACAGAAAAGGACACTTCTCATAAGGTATCACTGATAGAGGGAATGTAAAAACCGTTACACTTGAACTGAATTACAAAACAGAACAGAGTCACACATGCAGAAAACACACTATGGCTGCTTAACGGGAAAGGTGAGGTGGGGTGATACATAAAACAAGGGTATCAAATTAGCTCAGATACCGTTCCATAAACCCAATATGTAATAGACAAGACCTACTCCTTGCTCAGAGAACTGGACTCAACACGCCCTATTCACCGCACAAGAATATATCTGACTAATAATAATCGTAAAACCTATGTATTGATATCTCTCTGTTAGTGTGTCAAGTGGGTGTAAAGCGGCATATACACAGCAGTGAAAAGCAGCTAAACCCCATTATAAAAATAAATTACTTTGAAACACCCATGAAACAAAGACAGTGAAAGAGAGAGAAATTCTTACACAATGTGTTCAGGGGCTGTGATGCAACCTGGATTGACCATATCTAGACGCACAGCTGGATGAGACATAAGGGTGGACACTCTTGGGGCTGAGAGGTTTGGTGAGGTTGGGTGAGCAAACGCAGACCCTTTAAAGGAATACTGCGTGGTACCCATCACATGGGTCCCAAATCTCCAGGTTCAAGGGCATCTTCCTACATCAAAAACATGCATGAGAAACCCAGAAGATGGTACACCGTGTGATGGGGAAAGGTTTCTAAAACGCACCTCATTTCTCATCTCCTTGTGCCCGGGTTCGCCATTCCAGCCGCTTTACTAGCAAGCTCCCTACTTGGAGCATCAGCACCTTTAACCTCCTGTTCCATACAGGTTGCAATTTGTCCTGAGGATAAACGGGAAGACGTGGAACCAACGAGAGACTAGCTCTTGGTGTTGGGACAGGCACAGGTCACTCTATTTTCCCATCAGAAAGAAGAATTAACCACAGGCTCAGCCTGCCCCCCGGAACCAGAACAGGGTCTGAAGCCATTCTGCGATTTTGCGGCCAGTTCCCATAAAAACGAGTTGTAAAATGGAGATTCAAGGCACTGCAATTCACAAACCTGCAGAGTTATAAATGATAACTCTCGTCCACAAATATATTGAGGGAAGGCAAAGAAGAGGATTTGAAATCAAGGCAGAATTGCAGGAAACAGATTTCAGGAGGTAGATACGAATCGCCTTTAAAGCACATGAAAAGCGGCAAAACGTTGACAATGATGCCCTTGGCCAAAAAGGGCGTATGCGTTTTTTCCTGAATATATTCAGGAAAAAACGCATACGCCCTTTTTGGCCAACCAAGCAACCTGGAAAGGCAAATCAGCGCTACAAAGAAGTCTCGCTTCCCATCGGTCAAAAGGGCCATGCTGAAAAAAGTGTCAAAACCAGAAATGCAGGACAGGCCATGGAGAAATGGGAGCCTTGCTACACTGATGGGCGGGATGTAAATTGCCAAGAGCCACTCTGGAGAAGTGTCCGGTGAGTCCTGAAACATCTGAAAAACACAGCTTAGAGAGCATAGGGCACTTCCACTCATGGGGGTATAAATTGGGAAAATTAAAAATCAGCAAGACACAAGCACCCCAAAGTTTAGGGCTGCTCTGTTGACCAGGACCTCCACTTCATTCCACCTTAAATATCCCAGGAAAGAGAAAAATGGATAAAGAAGTTGTGGTCCTTATGTGCAATGGAATATCACTCAGCCAGGAAATCAATGTCGTAAGGTTAGTAGCAGCATGATGAGTGGATTTAGGTACGACGATTCTAAGTGAAATAAGTCACACAGAAAAGGACACTTCTCATAAGGTATCACTGATAGAGGGAATGTAAAAACCGTTACACTTGAACTGAATTACAAAACAGAACAGAGTCACACATGCAGAAAACACACTATGGCTGCTTAACGGGAAAGGTGAGGTGGGGTGATACATAAAACAAGGGTATCAAATTAGCTCAGATACCGTTCCATAAACGCAATATGTAATAGACAAGACCTACTCCTTGCTCAGAGAACTGGACTCAACACGCCCTATTCACCGTACAAGACTATATCTGACTAATAATAATCGTAAAACCTATGTATTGATATCTCTCTGTTAGTGTGTCAAGTGGGTGTAAAGCGGCATAAACACAGCAGTGAAAAGCAGCTAAACCCCATTATAAAAATAAATTACTTTGAAACACCCATGAAACAAAGACAGTGAAAGAGAGAGAAATTCTTACACAATGCGTTCAGGGGCTGTGATGCAACCTGGATTGACCATATCTAGACGCACAGCTGGATGAGACATAAGGGTGGACACTCTTGGGGCTGAGAGGTTTGGTGAGGTTGGGTGAGCAAACGCAGACCCTTTAAAGTAATACTGCGTGGTACCCATCGCATGGGTCCCAAATCTCCAGGTTCAAGGGCATCTTCCTACATCAAAAACATGCATGAGAAAGCCAGAAGATGGTACACCGTGTGATGGGGAAAGGTTTCTAAAACGCACCTCATTTCTCATCTCCTTGTGCCCGGGTTCGCCATTCCAGCCTCTTTACTAGCAAGCTCCCTACTTGGAGCATCAGCACCTTTAACCTCCTGTTCCATACAGGTTGCAATTTGTCCTGAGGATAAACGGGAAGACGTGGAACCAACGAGAGACTAGCTCTTGGTGTTGGGACAGGCACAGGTCACTCTATTTTCCCATCAGAAAGAAGAATTAACCACAGGCTCAGCCTGCGCCCCGGAACCAGAACAGGGCCTGAAGCCATTCTGCGATTTTGCGGCCAGCTCCCATAAAAACGAGTTGTAAAATGGAGGTTCAGGGCACTGCAATTCACAAACCTGCAGAGTTATAAATGATAACTCTCCTCCACAAATATACTGAGGGAAGGCAAAGAAGAGGATTTGAAATCAAGGCAGAATTGCAGGAAACAGATTTCAGGAGGTAGATTCGAATCACCTTTAAAGCACATGAAAAGCGGCAAAACGTTGACAATGATGCCCTTGGCCAAAAAGGGCGTATGCGTTTTTTCCTGAATATATTCAGGAAAAAACGCATACGCCCTTTTTGGCCAACCAAGCAACCTGGAAAGGCAAATCAGCGCTACAAAGAAGTCTCGCTTCCCATCGGTCAAAAGGGCCATGCTGAAAAAAGTGTCAAAACCAGAAATGCAGGACAGGCCATGGAGAAATGGGAGCCTTGCTACACTGATGGGCGGGATGTAAATTGCCAAGAGCCACTCTGGAGAAGTGTCCGGTGAGTCCTGAAACATCTGAAAAACACAGCTTAGAGAGCATAGGGCACTTCCACTCATGGGGGTATAAATTGGGAAAATTAAAAATCAGCAAGACACAAGCACCCCAAAGTTTAGGGCTGCTCTGTTGACCAGGACCTCCACTTCATTCCACCTTAAATATCCCAGGAAAGAGAAAAATGGATAAAGAAGTTGTGGTCCTTATGTACAATGGAATATCACTCAGCCAGGAAATCAATGTCGTAAGGTTAGTAGCAGCATGATGAGTGGATTTAGGTACGACGATTCTAAGTGAAATAAGTCACACAGAAAAGGACACTTCTCATAAGGTATCACTGATAGAGGGAATGTAAAAATCGTTACACTTGAACTGAATTACAAAACAGAACAGAGTCACACATGCAGAAAACACACTGTGGCTGCTTAACGGGAAAGGTGAGGTGGGGTGATACATAAAACAAGGGTATCAAATTAGCTCAGATACCGTTCCATAAACCCAATATGTAATAGACAAGACCTACTCCTTGCTCAGAGAACTGGACTCAACACGCCCTATTCACCGCACAAGAATATATCTGACTAATAATAATCGTAAAACCTATGTATTGATATCTCTCTGTTAGTGTGTCAAGTGGGTGTAAAGCGGCATAAACACAGCAGTGAAAAGCAGCTAAACCCCATTATAAAAATAAATTACTTTGAAACACCCATGAAACAAAGACAGTGAAAGAGAGAGAAATTATTACACAATGCGTTCAGGGGCTATGATGCAACCTGGATTGACCATATCTAGATGCACAGCTGGATGAGACATAAGGGTGGACACTCTTGGGGCTGAGAGGTTTGGTGAGGTTGGGTGAGCAAACGCAGACCCTTTAAAGTAATACTGCGTGGTACCCATCGCATGGGTCCCAAATCTCCAGGTTCAAGGGCATCTTCCTACATCAAAAACATGCATGAGAAACCCAGAAGATGGTACACCGTGTGATGGGGAAAGGTTTCTAAAACGCACCTCATTTCCCATCTCCTTGTGCCCGGGTTCGCCATTCCAGCCGCTTTACTAGCAAGCTCCCTACTTGGAGCATCAGCACCTTTAACCTCCTTTTCCATACAGGTTGCAATTTGTCCTGAGGATAAACGGGAAGACGTGGAACCAACGAGAGACTAGCTCTTGGTGTTGGTACAGGCACAGGTCACTCTATTTTCCCATCAGAAAGAAGAATTAACCACAGGCTCAGCCTGCCCCCCGGAACCAGAACAGGGCTTGAAGCCATTCTGCGATTTTGCGGCCAGCTCCCATAAAAACGAGTTGTAAAATGGAGGTTCAGGGCACTGCAATTCACAAACCTGCAGAGTTATAAATGATAACTCTCGTCCACAAATATATTGAGGGAAGGCAAAGAAGAGGATTTGAAATCAAGTCAGAATTGCAGGAAACAGATTTCAGGAGGTAGATACGAATCGCCTTTAAAGCACATGAAAAGCCGCAAAACGTTGACAATGATGCCCTTGGCCAAAAAGGGCATATGCGTTTTCTCCTGAATATATTCAGGAAAAAACGCATACGCCCTTTTTGGCCAACCAAGCAACCTGGAAAGGCAAATCAGCGCTACAAAGAAGTCTCGCTTCCCATCGGTCAAAAGGGCCATGCTGAAAAAAGTGTCAAAACCAGAAATGCAGGACAGGCCATGGAGAAATGGGAGCCTTGCTACACTGATGGGCGGGATGTAAATTGCCAAGAGCCACTCCGGAGAAGTGTCCGGTGAGTCCTGAAACATCTGAAAAACACAGCTTAGAGAGCATAGGGCACTTCCACTCATGGGGGTATAAATTGGGAAAATTAAAAATCAGCAAGACACAAGCACCCCAAAGTTTAGGGCTGCTCTGTTGACCAGGACCTCCACTTCATTCCACCTTAAATATCCCAGGAAAGAGAAAAATGGATAAAGAAGTTGTGGTCCTTATGTACAATGGAATATCACTCAGCCATGAAATCAATGTCGTAAGGTTAGTAGCAGCATGATGAGTGGATTTAGGTACGACGATTCTAAGTGAAATAAGTCACACAGAAAAGGACACTTCTCATAAGGTATCACTGATAGAGGGAATGTAAAAACCGTTACACTTGAACTGAATTACAAAACAGAACAGAGTCACACATGCAGAAAACACACTATGGCTGCTTAACGGGAAAGGTGAGGTGGGGTGATACATAAAACAAGGGTATCAAATTAGCTCAGATACCGTTCCATAAACCCAATATGTAATAGACAAGACCTACTCCTTGCTCAGAGAACTGGACTCAACACGCCCTATTCACCGCACAAGAATATATCTGACTAATAATAATCGTAAAACCTATGTATTGATATCTCTCTGTTAGTGTGTCAAGTGGGTGTAAAGCGGCATAAACACAGCAGTGAAAAGCAGCTAAACCCCATTATAAAAATAAATTACTTTGAAACACCCATGAAACAAAGACAGTGAAAGAGAGAGAAATTCTTACACAATGCGTTCAGGGGCTGTGATGCAACCTGGATTGACCATATCTAGACGCACAGCTGGATGAGACATAAGGGTGGACACTCTTGGGGCTGAGAGGTTTGGTGAGGTTGGGTGAGCAAACGCAGACCCTTTAAAGGAATACTGCGTGGTACCCATCGCATGGGTCCCAAATCTCCAGGTTCAAGGGCATCTTCCTACATCAAAAACATGCATGAGAAACCCAGAAGATGGTACACCGTGTGATGGGGAAAGGTTTCTAAAACGCACCTCATTTCTCATCTCCTTGTGCCCGGGTTCGCCATTCCAGCCTCTTTACTAGCAAGCTCCCTACTTGGAGCATCAGCACCTTTAACCTCCTGTTCCATACAGGTTGCAATTTGTCCTGAGGATAAACGGGAAGAAGTGGAACCAACGAGAGACTAGCTCTTGGTGTTGGGACAGGCACAGGTCACTCTATTTTCCCATCAGAAAGAAGAATTAACCACAGGCTCAGCCTGCCCCCCGGAACCAGAACAGGGTCTGAAGCCATTCTGCGATTTTGCGGCCAGTTCCCATAAAAACGAGTTGTAAAATGGAGGTTCAAGGCACTGCAATTCACAAACCTGCAGAGTTATAAATGATAACTCTCGTCCACAAATATATTGAGGGAAGGCTAAGAAGAGGATTTGAAATCAAGGAAGAATTGCAGGAAACAGATTTCAGGAGGTAGATACGAATCGCCTTTAAAGCACATGAAAAGCGGCAAAACGTTGACAATGATGCCCTTGGCCAAAAAGGGCGTATGCGTTTTTTCCTGAATATATTCAACAAAAAACGCATACGCTATTTTTGGCCAACCAAGCAACCTGGAAAGGCAAATCAGCGCTACAAAGAAGTCTCACTTCCCATCGGTCAAAAGGGCCATGCTGAAAAAAGTGTCAAAACCAGAAATGCAGGACAGGCCATGGAGAAATGGGAGCCTTGCTACACTGATGGGCGGGATGTAAATTGCCAAGAGCCACTCTGGAGAAGTGTCCGGTGAGTCCTGAAACATCTGAAAAACACAGCTTAGAGAGCATAGGGCACTTCCACTCATGGGGGTATAAATTGGGAAAATTAAAAATCAGCAAGACACAAGCACCCCAAAGTTTAGGGCTGCTCTGTTGACCAGGACCTCCACTTCATTCCACCTTAAATATCCCAGGAAAGAGAAAAATGGATAAAGAAGTTGTGGTCCTTATGTACAATGGAATATCACTCAGCCAGGAAATCAATGTCATAAGGTTAGTAGCAGCATGATGAGTGGATTTAGGTACGACGATTCTAAGTGAAATAAGTCACACAGAAAAGGACACTTCTCATAAGGTATCACTGATAGAGGGAATGTAAAAACCGTTACACTTGAACTGAATTACAAAACAGAACAGAGTCACACATGCAGAAAACACACTATGGCTGCTTAACGGGAAAGGTGAGGTGGGGTGATACATAAAACAAGGGTATCAAATTAGCTCAGATACCATTCCATAAACCCAATATGTAATAGACAAGACCTACTCCTTGCTCAGAGAACTGGACTCAACACGCCCTATTCACCGTACAAGACTATATCTGACTAATAATAATCGTAAAACCTATGTATTGATATCTCTCTGTTAGTGTGTCAAGTGGGTGTAAAGCGGCATAAACACAGCAGTGAAAAGCAGCTAAACCCCATTATAAAAATAAATTACTTTGAAACACCCAGGAAACAAAGACAGTGAAAGAGAGAGAAATTCTTACACAATGCGTTCAGGGGCTGTGATGCAACCTGGATTGACCATATCTAGACGCACAGCTGGATGAGACATAAGGGTGGACACTCTTGGGGCTGAGAGGTTTGGTGAGGTTGGGTGAGCAAACGCAGACCCTTTAAAGTAATACTGCGTGGTACCCATCGCATGGGTCCCAAATCTCCAGGTTCAAGGGCATCTTCCTACATCAAAAACATGCATGAGAAACCCAGAAGATGGTACACCGTGTGATGGGGAAAGGTTTCTAAAACGCACCTCATTTCTCATCTCCTTGTGCCCGGGTTCGCCATTCCAGCCTCTTTACTAGCAAGCTCCCTACTTGGAGCATCAGCACCTTTAACCTCCTGTTCCATACAGGTTGCAATTTGTCCTGAGGATAAACGGGAAGACGTGGAACCAACGAGAGACTAGCTCTTGGTGTTGGGACAGGCACAGGTCACTCTATTTTCCCATCAGAAAGAAGAATTAACCACAGGCTCAGCCTGCGCCCCGGAACCAGAACAGGGCCTGAAGCCATTCTGCGATTTTGCGGCCAGCTCCCATAAAAACGAGTTGTAAAATGGAGGTTCAGGGCACTGCAATTCACAAACCTGCAGAGTTATAAATGATAACTCTCCTCCACAAATATACTGAGGGAAGGCAAAGAAGAGGATTTGAAATCAAGGCAGAATTGCAGGAAACAGATTTCAGGAGGTAGATTCGAATCGCCTTTAAAGCACATGAAAAGCGGCAAAACGTTGACAATGATGCCCTTGGCCAAAAAGGGCGTATGCGTTTTTTCCTGAATATATTCAGGAAAAAACGCATACGCCCTTTTTGGCCAACCAAGCAACCTGGAAAGGCAAATCAGCGCTACAAAGAAGTCTCGCTTCCCATCGGTCAAAAGGGCCATGCTGAAAAAAGTGTCAAAACCAGAAATGCAGGACAGGCCATGGAGAAATGGGAGCCTTGCTACACTGATGGGCGGGATGTAAATTGCCAAGAGCCACTCTGGAGAAGTGTCCGGTGAGTCCTGAAACATCTGAAAAACACAGCTTAGAGAGCATAGGGCACTTCCACTCATGGGGGTATAAATTGGGAAAATTAAAAATCAGCAAGACACAAGCACCCCAAAGTTTAGGGCTGCTCTGTTGACCAGGACCTCCACTTCATTCCACCTTAAATATCCCAGGAAAGAGAAAAATGGATAAAGAAGTTGTGGTCCTTATGTACAATGGAATATCACTCAGCCAGGAAATCAATGTCGTAAGGATAGTAGCAGCATGATGAGTGGATTTAGGTACGACGATTCTAAGTGAAATAAGTCACACAGAAAAGGACACTTCTCATAAGGTATCACTGATAGAGGGAATGTAAAAACCGTTACACTTGAACTGAATTACAAAACAGAACAGAGTCACACATGCAGAAAACACACTATGGCTGCTTAACGGGAAAGGTGAGGTGGGGTGATACATAAAACAAGGGTATCAAATTAGCTCAGATACCTTTCCATAAACCCAATAAGTAATAGACAAGACCTACTCCTTGCTCAGAGAACTGGACTCAACACGCCCTATTCACCGCACAAGAATATATCTGACTAATAATAATCGTAAAACCTATGTATTGATATCTCTCTGTTAGTGTGTCAAGTGGGTGTAAAGCGGCATAAACACAGCAGTGAAAAGCAGCTAAACCCCATTATAAAAATAAATTACTTTGAAATACCCATGAAACAAAGACAGTGAAAGAGAGAGAAATTCTTACACAATGCGTTCAGGGGCTATGATGCAACCTGGATTGACCATATCTAGACGCACAGCTGGATGAGACATAAGGGTGGACACTCTTTTGGCTGAGAGGTTTGGTGAGGTTGGGTGAGCAAACGCAGACCCTTTAAAGTAATACTGCGTGGTACCCATCGCATGGGTCCCAAATCTCCAGGTTCAAGGGCATCTTCCTACATCAAAAACATGCATGAGAAACCCAGAAGATGGTACACCGTGTGATGGGGAAAGGTTTCTAAAACGCACCTCATTTCTCATCTCCTTGTGCCCGGGTTCGCCATTCCAGCCGCTTTACTAGCAAGCTCCCTACTTGGAGCATCAGCACCTTTAACCTCCTTTTCCATACAGGTTGCAATTTGTCCTGAGGATAAACGGGAAGACGTGGAACCAACGAGAGACTAGCTCTTGGTGTTGGGACAGGCACAGGTCACTCTATTTTCCCATCAGAAAGAAGAATTAACCACAGGCTCAGCCTGCCTCCCGGAACCAGAACAGGGCCTGAAGCCATTCTGCGATTTTGCGGCCAGCTCCCATAAAAACGAGTTGTAAAATGGAGGTTCAGGGCACTGCAATTCACAAACCTGCAGAGTTATAAATGATAACTCTCGTCCACAAATATATTGAGGGAAGGCAAAGAAGAGGATTTGAAATCAAGGCAGAATTGCAGGAAACAGATTTCAGGAGGTAGATACGAATCGCCTTTAAAGCACATGAAAAGCGGCAAAACGTTGACAATGATGCCCTTGGCCAAAAAGGGCGTATGCGTTTTCTCCTGAATATATTCAGGAAAAAACGCATACGCCCTTTTTGGCCAACCAAGCAACCTGGAAAGGCAAATCAGCGCTACAAAGAAGTCTCGCTTCCCATCGGTCAAAAGGGCCATGCTGAAAAAAGTGTCAAAACCAGAAATGCAGGACAGGCCATGGAGAAATGGGAGCCTTGCTACACTGATGGGCGGGATGTAAATTGCCAAGAGCCACTCCGGAGAAATGTCCGGTGAGTCCTGAAACATCTGAAAAACACAGCTTAGAGAGCATAGGGCACTTCCACTCATGGGGGTATAAATTGGGAAAATTAAAAATCAGCAAGACACAAGCACCCCAAAGTTTAGGGCTGCTCTGTTGACCAGGACCTCCACTTCATTCCACCTTAAATATCCCAGGAAAGAGAAAAATGGATAAAGAAGTTGTGGTCCTTATGTACAATGGAATATCACTCAGCCATGAAATCAATGTCGTAAGGTTAGTAGCAGCATGATGAGTGGATTTAGGTACGACGATTCTAAGTGAAATAAGTCACACAGAAAAGGACACTTCTCATAAGGTATCACTGATAGAGGGAATGTAAAAACCGTTACACTTGAACTGAATTACAAAACAGAACAGAGTCACACATGCAGAAAACACACTATGGCTGCTTAACGGGAAAGGTGAGGTGGGGTGATACATAAAACAAGGGTATCAAATTAGCTCAGATACCGTTCCATAAACCCAATATGTAATAGACAAGACCTACTCCTTGCTCAGAGAACTGGACTCAACACGCCCTATTCACCGCACAAGAATATATCTGACTAATAATAATCGTAAAACCTATGTATTGATATCTCTCTGTTAGTGTGTCAAGTGGGTGTAAAGCGGCATAAACACAGCAGTGAAAAGCAGCTAAACCCCATTATAAAAATAAATTACTTTGAAACACCCATGAAACAAAGACAGTGAAAGAGAGAGAAATTCTTACACAATGTGTTCAGGGGCTGTGATGCAACCTGGATTGACCATATCTAGACGCACAGCTGGATGAGACATAAGGGTGGACACTCTTGGGGCTGAGAGGTTTGGTGAGGTTGGGTGAGCAAACGCAGACCCTTTAAAGGAATACTGCGTGGTACCCATCACATGGGTCCCAAATCTCCAGGTTCAAGGGCATCTTCCTACATCAAAAACATGCATGAGAAACCCAGAAGATGGTACACCGTGTGATGGGGAAAGGTTTCTAAAACGCACCTCATTTCTCATCTCCTTGTGCCCGGGTTCGCCATTCCAGCCGCTTTACTAGCAAGCTCCCTACTTGGAGCATCAGCACCTTTAACCTCCTGTTCCATACAGGTTGCAATTTGTCCTGAGGATAAACGGGAAGACGTGGAACCAACGAGAGACTAGCTCTTGGTGTTGGGACAGGCACAGGTCACTCTATTTTCCCATCAGAAAGAAGAATTAACCACAGGCTCAGCCTGCCCCCCGGAACCAGAACAGGGTCTGAAGCCATTCTGCGATTTTGCGGCCAGTTCCCATAAAAACGAGATGTAAAATGGAGATTCAAGGCACTGCAATTCACAAACCTGCAGAGTTATAAATGATAACTCTCGTCCACAAATATATTGAGGGAAGGCAAAGAAGAGGATTTGAAATCAAGGCAGAATTGGAGGAAACAGATTTCAGGAGGTAGATACGAATCGCCTTTAAAGCACATGAAAAGCGGCAAAACGTTGACAATGATGCCCTTGGCCAAAAAGGGCGTATGCGTTTTTTCCTGAATATATTCAGGAAAAAACGCATACGCCCTTTTTGGCCAACCAAGCAACCTGGAAAGGCAAATCAGCGCTACAAAGAAGTCTCGCTTCCCATCGGTCAAAAGGGCCATGCTGAAAAAAGTGTCAAAACCAGAAATGCAGGACAGGCCATGGAGAAATGGGAGCCTTGCTACACTGATGGGCGGGATGTAAATTGCCAAGAGCCACTCTGGAGAAGTGTCCGGTGAGTCCTGAAACATCTGAAAAACACAGCTTAGAGAGCATAGGGCACTTCCACTCATGGGGGTATAAATTGGGAAAATTAAAAATCAGCAAGACACAAGCACCCCAAAGTTTAGGGCTGCTCTGTTGACCAGGACCTCCACTTCATTCCACCTTAAATATCCCAGGAAAGAGAAAAATGGATAAAGAAGTTGTGGTCCTTATGTACAATGGAATATCACTCAGCCAGGAAATCAATGTCGTAAGGATAGTAGCAGCATGATGAGTGGATTTAGGTACGACGATTCTAAGTGAAATAAGTCACACAGAAAAGGACACTTCTCATAAGGTATCACTGATAGAGGGAATGTAAAAACCGTTACACTTGAACTGAATTACAAAACAGAACAGAGTCACACATGCAGAAAACACACTATGGCTGCTTAACGGGAAAGGTGAGGTGGGGTGATACATAAAACAAGGGTATCAAATTAGCTCAGATACCTTTCCATAAACCCAATAAGTAATAGACAAGACCTACTCCTTGCTCAGAGAACTGGACTCAACACGCCCTATTCACCGCACAAGAATATATCTGACTAATAATAATCGTAAAACCTATGTATTGATATCTCTCTGTTAGTGTGTCAAGTGGGTGTAAAGCGGCATAAACACAGCAGTGAAAAGCAGCTAAACCCCATTATAAAAATAAATTACTTTGAAATACCCATGAAACAAAGACAGTGAAAGAGAGAGAAATTCTTACACAATGCGTTCAGGGGCTATGATGCAACCTGGATTGACCATATCTAGACGCACAGCTGGATGAGACATAAGGGTGGACACTCTTTTGGCTGAGAGGTTTGGTGAGGTTGGGTGAGCAAACGCAGACCCTTTAAAGTAATACTGCGTGGTACCCATCGCATGGGTCCCAAATCTCCAGGTTCAAGGGCATCTTCCTACATCAAAAACATGCATGAGAAACCCAGAAGATGGTACACCGTGTGATGGGGAAAGGTTTCTAAAACGCACCTCATTTCTCATCTCCTTGTGCCCGGGTTCGCCATTCCAGCCGCTTTACTAGCAAGCTCCCTACTTGGAGCATCAGCACCTTTAACCTCCTTTTCCATACAGGTTGCAATTTGTCCTGAGGATAAACGGGAAGACGTGGAACCAACGAGAGACTAGCTCTTGGTGTTGGGACAGGCACAGGTCACTCTATTTTCCCATCAGAAAGAAGAATTAACCACAGGCTCAGCCTGCCTCCCGGAACCAGAACAGGGCCTGAAGCCATTCTGCGATTTTGCGGCCAGCTCCCATAAAAACGAGTTGTAAAATGGAGGTTCAGGGCACTGCAATTCACAAACCTGCAGAGTTATAAATGATAACTCTCGTCCACAAATATATTGAGGGAAGGCAAAGAAGAGGATTTGAAATCAAGGCAGAATTGCAGGAAACAGATTTCAGGAGGTAGATACGAATCGCCTTTAAAGCACATGAAAAGCGGCAAAACGTTGACAATGATGCCCTTGGCCAAAAAGGGCGTATGCGTTTTCTCCTGAATATATTCAGGAAAAAACGCATACGCCCTTTTTGGCCAACCAAGCAACCTGGAAAGGCAAATCAGCGCTACAAAGAAGTCTCGCTTCCCATCGGTCAAAAGGGCCATGCTGAAAAAAGTGTCAAAACCAGAAATGCAGGACAGGCCATGGAGAAATGGGAGCCTTGCTACACTGATGGGCGGGATGTAAATTGCCAAGAGCCACTCCGGAGAAATGTCCGGTGAGTCCTGAAACATCTGAAAAACACAGCTTAGAGAGCATAGGGCACTTCCACTCATGGGGGTATAAATTGGGAAAATTAAAAATCAGCAAGACACAAGCACCCCAAAGTTTAGGGCTGCTCTGTTGACCAGGACCTCCACTTCATTCCACCTTAAATATCCCAGGAAAGAGAAAAATGGATAAAGAAGTTGTGGTCCTTATGTACAATGGAATATCACTCAGCCATGAAATCAATGTCGTAAGGTTAGTAGCAGCATGATGAGTGGATTTAGGTACGACGATTCTAAGTGAAATAAGTCACACAGAAAAGGACACTTCTCATAAGGTATCACTGATAGAGGGAATGTAAAAACCGTTACACTTGAACTGAATTACAAAACAGAACAGAGTCACACATGCAGAAAACACACTATGGCTGCTTAACGGGAAAGGTGAGGTGGGGTGATACATAAAACAAGGGTATCAAATTAGCTCAGATACCGTTCCATAAACCCAATATGTAATAGACAAGACCTACTCCTTGCTCAGAGAACTGGACTCAACACGCCCTATTCACCGCACAAGAATATATCTGACTAATAATAATCGTAAAACCTATGTATTGATATCTCTCTGTTAGTGTGTCAAGTGGGTGTAAAGCGGCATAAACACAGCAGTGAAAAGCAGCTAAACCCCATTATAAAAATAAATTACTTTGAAACACCCATGAAACAAAGACAGTGAAAGAGAGAGAAATTCTTACACAATGTGTTCAGGGGCTGTGATGCAACCTGGATTGACCATATCTAGACGCACAGCTGGATGAGACATAAGGGTGGACACTCTTGGGGCTGAGAGGTTTGGTGAGGTTGGGTGAGCAAACGCAGACCCTTTAAAGGAATACTGCGTGGTACCCATCACATGGGTCCCAAATCTCCAGGTTCAAGGGCATCTTCCTACATCAAAAACATGCATGAGAAACCCAGAAGATGGTACACCGTGTGATGGGGAAAGGTTTCTAAAACGCACCTCATTTCTCATCTCCTTGTGCCCGGGTTCGCCATTCCAGCCGCTTTACTAGCAAGCTCCCTACTTGGAGCATCAGCACCTTTAACCTCCTGTTCCATACAGGTTGCAATTTGTCCTGAGGATAAACGGGAAGACGTGGAACCAACGAGAGACTAGCTCTTGGTGTTGGGACAGGCACAGGTCACTCTATTTTCCCATCAGAAAGAAGAATTAACCACAGGCTCAGCCTGCCCCCCGGAACCAGAACAGGGTCTGAAGCCATTCTGCGATTTTGCGGCCAGTTCCCATAAAAACGAGATGTAAAATGGAGATTCAAGGCACTGCAATTCACAAACCTGCAGAGTTATAAATGATAACTCTCGTCCACAAATATATTGAGGGAAGGCAAAGAAGAGGATTTGAAATCAAGGCAGAATTGGAGGAAACAGATTTCAGGAGGTAGATACGAATCGCCTTTAAAGCACATGAAAAGCGGCAAAACGTTGACAATGATGCCCTTGGCCAAAAAGGGCGTATGCGTTTTTTCCTGAATATATTCAGGAAAAAACGCATACGCCCTTTTTGGCCAACCAAGCAACCTGGAAAGGCAAATCAGCGCTACAAAGAAGTCTCGCTTCCCATCGGTCAAAAGGGCCATGCTGAAAAAAGTGTCAAAACCAGAAATGCAGGACAGGCCATGGAGAAATGGGAGCCTTGCTACACTGATGGGCGGGATGTAAATTGCCAAGAGCCACTCTGGAGAAGTGTCCGGTGAGTCCTGAAACATCTGAAAAACACAGCTTAGAGAGCATAGGGCACTTCCACTCATGGGGGTATAAATTGGGAAAATTAAAAATCAGCAAGACACAAGCACCCCAAAGTTTAGGGCTGCTCTGTTGACCAGGACCTCCACTTCATTCCACCTTAAATATCCCAGGAAAGAGAAAAATGGATAAAGAAGTTGTGGTCCTTATGTGCAATGGAATATCACTCAGCCAGGAAATCAATGTCGTAAGGTTAGTAGCAGCATGATGAGTGGATTTAGGTACGACGATTCTAAGTGAAATAAGTCACACAGAAAAGGACACTTCTCATAAGGTATCACTGATAGAGGGAATGTAAAAACCGTTACACTTGAACTGAATTACAAAACAGAACAGAGTCACACATGCAGAAAACACACTATGGCTGCTTAACGGGAAAGGTGAGGTGGGGTGATACATAAAACAAGGGTATCAAATTAGCTCAGATACCGTTCCATAAACGCAATATGTAATAGACAAGACCTACTCCTTGCTCAGAGAACTGGACTCAACACGCCCTATTCACCGTACAAGACTATATCTGACTAATAATAATCGTAAAACCTATGTATTGATATCTCTCTGTTAGTGTGTCAAGTGGGTGTAAAGCGGCATAAACACAGCAGTGAAAAGCAGCTAAACCCCATTATAAAAATAAATTACTTTGAAACACCCATGAAACAAAGACAGTGAAAGAGAGAGAAATTCTTACACAATGCGTTCAGGGGCTGTGATGCAACCTGGATTGACCATATCTAGACGCACAGCTGGATGAGACATAAGGGTGGACACTCTTGGGGCTGAGAGGTTTGGTGAGGTTGGGTGAGCAAACGCAGACCCTTTAAAGTAATACTGCGTGGTACCCATCGCATGGGTCCCAAATCTCCAGGTTCAAGGGCATCTTCCTACATCAAAAACATGCATGAGAAAGCCAGAAGATGGTACACCGTGTGATGGGGAAAGGTTTCTAAAACGCACCTCATTTCTCATCTCCTTGTGCCCGGGTTCGCCATTCCAGCCTCTTTACTAGCAAGCTCCCTACTTGGAGCATCAGCACCTTTAACCTCCTGTTCCATACAGGTTGCAATTTGTCCTGAGGATAAACGGGAAGACGTGGAACCAACGAGAGACTAGCTCTTGGTGTTGGGACAGGCACAGGTCACTCTATTTTCCCATCAGAAAGAAGAATTAACCACAGGCTCAGCCTGCGCCCCGGAACCAGAACAGGGCCTGAAGCCATTCTGCGATTTTGCGGCCAGCTCCCATAAAAACGAGTTGTAAAATGGAGGTTCAGGGCACTGCAATTCACAAACCTGCAGAGTTATAAATGATAACTCTCCTCCACAAATATACTGAGGGAAGGCAAAGAAGAGGATTTGAAATCAAGGCAGAATTGCAGGAAACAGATTTCAGGAGGTAGATTCGAATCGCCTTTAAAGCACATGAAAAGCGGCAAAACGTTGACAATGATGCCCTTGGCCAAAAAGGGCGTATGCGTTTTTTCCTGAATATATTCAGGAAAAAACGCATACGCCCTTTTTGGCCAACCAAGCAACCTGGAAAGGCAAATCAGCGCTACAAAGAAGTCTCGCTTCCCATCGGTCAAAAGGGCCATGCTGAAAAAAGTGTCAAAACCAGAAATGCAGGACAGGCCATGTAGAAATGGGAGCCTTGCTACACTGATGGGCAGGATGTAAATTGCCAAGAGCCACTCTGGAGAAGTGTCCGGTGAGTCCTGAAACATCTGAAAAACACAGCTTAGAGAGCATAGGGCACTTCCACTCATGGGGGTATAAATTGGGAAAATTAAAAATCAGCAAGACACAAGCACCCCAAAGTTTAGGGCTGCTCTGTTGACCAGGACCTCCACTTCATTCCACCTTAAATATCCCAGGAAAGAGAAAAATGGATAAAGAAGTTGTGGTCCTTATGTACAATGGAATATCACTCAGCCAGGAAATCAATGTCGTAAGGTTAGTAGCAGCATGATGAGTGGATTTAGGTACGACGATTCTAAGTGAAATAAGTCACACAGAAAAGGACACTTCTCATAAGGTATCACTGATAGAGGGAATGTAAAAACCGTTACACTTGAACTGAATTACAAAACAGAACAGAGTCACACATGCAGAAAACACACTATGGCTGCTTAACGGGAAAGGTGAGGTGGGGTGATACATAAAACAAGGGTATCAAATTAGCTCAGATACCGTTCCATAAACCCAATATGTAATAGACAAGACCTACTCCTTGCTCAGAGAACTGGACTCAACACGCCCTATTCACCGCACAAGAATATATCTGACTAATAATAATCGTAAACCTATGTATTGATATCTCTCTGTTAGTGTGTCAAGTGGGTGTAAAGCGGCATAAACACAGCAGTGAAAAGCAGCTAAACCCCATTATAAAAATAAATTACTTTGAAACACCCATGAAACAAAGACAGTGAAAGAGAGAGAAATTCTTACACAATGCGTTCAGGGGCTGTGATGCAACCTGGATTGACCATATCTAGACGCACAGCTGGATGAGACATAAGGGTGGACACTCTTGGGGCTGAGAGGTTTGGTGAGGTTGGGTGAGCAAACGCAGACCCTTTAAAGTAATACTGGGTGGTACCCATCGCATTGGTCCCAAATCTCCAGGTTCAAGGGCATCTTCCTACATCAAAAACATGCATGAGAAACCCAGAAGATGGTACACCGTGTGATGGGGAAAGGTTTCTAAAACGCACCTCATTTCTCATCTCCTTGTGTCCGGGTTCGCCATTCCAGCCGCTTTACTAGCAAGCTCCCTACTTGGAGCATCAGCACCTTTAACCTCCTGTTCCGTACAGGTTGCAATTTGTCCTGAGGATAAACGGGAAGACGTGGAACCAACGAGAGACTAGCTCTTGGTGTTGGGACAGGCACAGGTCACTCTATTTTCCCATCAGAAAGAAGAATTAACCACAGGCTCAGCCTGACCCCTGGAACCAGAACAGGGCCTGAAGCCATTCTGCGATTTTGCGGCCAGCTCCCATAAAAACGAGTTGTAAAATGGAGGTTCAGGGCACTGCAATTCACAAACCTGCAGAGTTATAAATGATAACTCTCGTCCACAAATATATTGAGGGAAGGCAAAGAAGAGGATTTGAAATCAAGGCAGAATTGCAGGAAACAGATTTCAGGAGGTAGATACGAATCGCCTTTAAAGCACATGAAAAGCGGCAAAACGTTGACAGTGATGCCCTTGGCCAAAAAGGGCGTATGCGTTTTTTCCTGAATATATTCAGGAAAAAACGCATACGCCCTTTTTGGCCAACCAAGCAACCTGGAAAGGCAAATCAGCTCTACAAAGAAGTCTCGCTTCCCATCGGTCAAAAGGGCCATGCTGGAAAAAGTGTCAAAACCAGAAATGCAGGACAGGCCATGGAGAAATGGGAGCCTTGCTACACTGATGGGCGGGATGTAAATTGCCAAGAGCCACTCTGGAGAAGTGTCCGGTGAGTCCTGAAACATCTGAAAAACACAGCTTAGAGAGCATAGGGCACTTCCACTCATGGGGGTATAAATTGGGAAAATTAAAAATCAGCAAGACACAAGCACCCCAAAGTTTAGGGCTGCTCTGTTGACCAGGACCTCCACTTCATTCCACCTTAAATATCCCAGGAAAGAGAAAAATGGATAAAGAAGTTGTGGTCCTTATGTACAATGGAATATCACTCAGCCAGGAAATCAATGTCGTAAGGTTAGTAGCAGCATGATGAGTGGATTTAGGTACGACGATTCTAAGTGAAATAAGTCACACAGAAAAGGACACTTCTCATAAGGTATCACTGATAGAGGGAATGTAAAAACCGTTACACTTGAACTGAATTACAAAACAGAACAGAGTCACACATGCAGAAAACACACTATGGCTGCTTAACGGGAAAGGTGAGGTGGGGTGATACATAAAACAAGGGTATCAAATTAGCTCAGATACCGTTCCATAAACCCAATATGTAATAGACAAGACCTACTCCTTGCTCAGAGAACTGGACTCAACACGCCCTATTCACCGCACAAGAATATATCTGACTAATAATAATCGTAAACCTATGTATTGATATCTCTCTGTTAGTGTGTCAAGTGGGTGTAAAGCGGCATAAACACAGCAGTGAAAAGCAGCTAAACCCCATTATAAAAATAAATTACTTTGAAACACCCATGAAACAAAGACAGTGAAAGAGAGAGAAATTCTTACACAATGCGTTCAGGGGCTGTGATGCAACCTGGATTGACCATATCTAGACGCACAGCTGGATGAGACATAAGGGTGGACACTCTTGGGGCTGAGAGGTTTGGTGAGGTTGGGTGAGCAAACGCAGACCCTTTAAAGTAATACTACGTGGTACCCATCGCATGGGTCCCAAATCTCCAGGTTCAAGGGCATCTTCCTACATCAAAAACATGCATGAGAAAGCCAGAAGATGGTACACCGTGTGATGGGGAAAGGTTTCTAAAACGCACCTCATTTCTCATCTCCTTGTGCCCGGGTTCGCCATTCCAGCCTCTTTACTAGCAAGCTCCCTACTTGGAGCATCAGCACCTTTAACGTCCTGTTCCATACAGGTTGCAATTTGTCCTGAGGATAAACGGGAAGACGTGGAACCAACGAGAGACTAGCTCTTGGTGTTGGGACAGGCACAGGTCACTCTATTTTCCCATCAGAAAGAAGAATTAACCACAGGCTCAGCCTGCGCCCCGGAACCAGAACAGGGCCTGAAGCCATTCTGCGATTTTGCGGCCAGCTCCCATAAAAACGAGTTGTAAAATGGAGGTTCAGGGCACTGCAATTCACAAACCTGCAGAGTTATAAATGATAACTCTCCTCCACAAATATACTGAGGGAAGGCAAAGAAGAGGATTTGAAATCAAGGCAGAATTGCAGGAAACAGATTTCAGGAGGTAGATTCGAATCGCCTTTAAAGCACATGAAAAGCGGCAAAACGTTGACAATGATGCCCTTGGCCAAAAAGGGCGTATGCGTTTTTTCCTGAATATATTCAGGAAAAAACGCATACGCCCTTTTTGGCCAACCATGCAACCTGGAAAGGCAAATCAGCGCTACAAAGAAGTCTCGCTTCCCATCGGTCAAAAGGGCCATGCTGAAAAAAGTGTCAAAACCAGAAATGCAGGACAGGCCATGGAGAAATGGGAGCCTTGCTACACTGATGGGCGGGATGTAAATTGCCAAGAGCCACTCTGGAGAAGTGTCCGGTGAGTCCTGAAACATCTGAAAAACACAGCTTAGAGAGCATAGGGCACTTCCACTCATGGGGGTATAAATTGGGAAAATTAAAAATCAGCAAGACACAAGCACCCCAAAGTTTAGGGCTGCTCTGTTGACCAGGACCTCCACTTCATTCCACCTTAAATATCCCAGGAAAGAGAAAAATGGATAAAGAAGTTGTGGTCCTTATGTACAATGGAATATCACTCAGCCAGGAAATCAATGTCGTAAGGTTAGTAGCAGCATGATGAGTGGATTTAGGTACGACGATTCTAAGTGAAATAAGTCACACAGAAAAGGACACTTCTCATAAGGTATCACTGATAGAGGGAATGTAAAAACCGTTACACTTGAACTGAATTACAAAACAGAACAGAGTCACACATGCAGAAAACACACTATGGCTGCTTAACGGGAAAGGTGAGGTGGGGTGATACATAAAACAAGGGTATCAAATTAGCTCAGATACCGTTCCATAAACCCAATATGTAATAGACAAGACCTACTCCTTGCTCAGAGAACTGGACTCAACACGCCCTATTCACCGTACAAGACTATATCTGACTAATAATAATCGTAAAACCTATGTATTGATATCTCTCTGTTAGTGTGTCAAGTGGGTGTAAAGCGGCATAAACACAGCAGTGAAAAGCAGCTAAACCCCATTATAAAAATAAATTACTTTGAAACACCCATGAAACAAAGACAGTGAAAGAGAGAGAAATTCTTACACAATGCGTTCAGGGGCTGTGATGCAACCTGGATTGACCATATCTAGACGCACAGCTGGATGAGACATAAGGGTGGACACTCTTGGGGCTGAGAGGTTTGGTGAGGTTGGGTGAGCAAACGCAGACCCTTTAAAGTAATACTGCGTGGTACCCATCGCATGGGTCCCAAATCTCCAGGTTCAAGGGCATCTTCCTACATCAAAAACATGCATGAGAAACCCAGAAGATGGTACACCGTGTGATGGGGAAAGGTTTCTAAAACGCACCTCATTTCTCATCTCCTTGTGCCCGGGTTCGCCATTCCAGCCGCTTTACTAGCAAGCTCCCTACTTGGAGCATCAGCACCTTTAACCTCCTCTTCCGTACAGGTTGCAATTTGTCCTGAGGATAAACGGGAAGACGTGGAACCAACGAGAGACTAGCTCTTGGTGTTGGGACAGGCACAGGTCACTCTATTTTCCCATCAGAAAGAAGAATTAACCACAGGCTCAGCCTGACCCCTGGAACCAGAACAGGGCCTGAAGCCATTCTGCGATTTTGCGGCCAGCTCCCATAAAAACGAGTTGTAAAATGGAGGTTCAGGGTACTGCAATTCACAAACCTGCAGAGTTATAAATGATAACTCTCGTCCACAAATATATTGAGGGAAGGCAAAGAAGAGGATTTGAAATCAAGGCAGAATTGCAGGAAACAGATTTCAGGAGGTAGATACGAATCGCCTTTAAAGCACATGAAAAGCGGCAAAACGTTGACAGTGATGCCCTTGGCCAAAAAGGGCGTATGCGTTTTTTCCTGAATATATTCAGGAAAAAACGCATACGCCCTTTTTGGCCAACCAAGCAACCTGGAAAGGCAAATCAGCTCTACAAAGAAGTCTCGCTTCCCATCGGTCAAAAGGGCCATGCTGGAAAAAGTGTCAAAACCAGAAATGCAGGACAGGCCATGGAGAAATGGGAGCCTTGCTACACTGATGGGCGGGATGTAAATTGCCAAGAGCCACTCTGGAGAAGTGTCCGGTGAGTCCTGAAACATCTGAAAAACACAGCTTAGAGAGCATAGGGCACTTCCACTCATGGGGGTATAAATTGGGAAAATTAAAAATCAGCAAGACACAAGCACCCCAAAGTTTAGGGCTGCTCTGTTGACCAGGACCTCCACTTCATTCCACCTTAAATATCCCAGGAAAGAGAAAAATGGATAAAGAAGTTGTGGTCCTTATGTACAATGGAATATCACTCAGCCAGGAAATCAATGTCGTAAGGTTAGTAGCAGCATGATGAGTGGATTTAGGTACGACGATTCTAAGTGAAATAAGTCACACAGAAAAGGACACTTCTCATAAGGTATCACTGATAGAGGGAATGTAAAAACCGTTACACTTGAACTGAATTACAAAACAGAACAGAGTCACACATGCAGAAAACACACTATGGCTGCTTAACGGGAAAGGTGAGGTGGGGTGATACATAAAACAAGGGTATCAAATTAGCTCAGATACCGTTCCATAAACCCAATATGTAATAGACAAGACCTACTCCTTGCTCAGAGAACTGGACTCAACACGCCCTATTCACCGCACAAGAATATATCTGACTAATAATAATCGTAAACCTATGTATTGATATCTCTCTGTTAGTGTGTCAAGTGGGTGTAAAGCGGCATAAACACAGCAGTGAAAAGCAGCTAAACCCCATTATAAAAATAAATTACTTTGAAACACCCATGAAACAAAGACAGTGAAAGAGAGAGAAATTCTTACACAATGCGTTCAGGGGCTGTGATGCAACCTGGATTGACCATATCTAGACGCACAGCTGGATGAGACATAAGGGTGGACACTCTTGGGGCTGAGAGGTTTGGTGAGGTTGGGTGAGCAAACGCAGACCCTTTAAAGTAATACTGCGTGGTACCCATCGCATGGGTCCCAAATCTCCAGGTTCAAGGGCATCTTCCTACATCAAAAACATGCATGAGAAAGCCAGAAGATGGTAAACCGTGTGATGGGGAAAGGTTTCTAAAACGCACCTCATTTCTCATCTCCTTGTGCCCGGGTTCGCCATTCCAGCCTCTTTACTAGCAAGCTCCCTACTTGGAGCATCAGCACCTTTAACCTCCTGTTCCATACAGGTTGCAATTTGTCCTGAGGATAAACGGGAAGACGTGGAATCAACGAGAGACTAGCTCTTGGTGTTGGGACAGGCACAGGTCACTCTATTTTCCCATCAGAAAGAAGAATTAACCACAGGCTCAGCCTGCGCCCCGGAACCAGAACAGGGCCTGAAGCCATTCTGCGATTTTGCGGCCAGCTCCCATAAAAACGAGTTGTAAAATGGAGGTTCAGGGCACTGCAATTCACAAACCTGCAGAGTTATAAATGATAACTCTCCTCCACAAATATACTGAGGGAAGGCAAAGAAGAGGATTTGAAATCAAGGCAGAATTGCAGGAAACAGATTTCAGGAGGTAGATTCGAATCACCTTTAAAGCACATGAAAAGCGGCAAAACGTTGACAATGATGCCCTTGGCCAAAAAGGGCGTATGCGTTTTTTCCTGAATATATTCAGGAAAAAACGCATACGCCCTTTTTGGCCAACCATGCAACCTGGAAAGGCAAATCAGCGCTACAAAGAAGTCTCGCTTCCCATCGGTCAAAAGGGCCATGCTGAAAAAAGTGTCAAAACCAGAAATGCAGGACAGGCCATGGAGAAATGGGAGCCTTGCTACACTGATGGGCGGGATGTAAATTGCCAAGAGCCACTCTGGAGAAGTGTCCGGTGAGTCCTGAAACATCTGAAAAACACAGCTTAGAGAGCATAGGGCACTTCCACTCATGGGGGTATAAATTGGGAAAATTAAAAATCAGCAAGACACAAGCACCCCAAAGTTTAGGGCTGCTCTGTTGACCAGGACCTCCACTTCATTCCACCTTAAATATCCCAGGAAAGAGAAAAATGGATAAAGAAGTTGTGGTCCTTATGTACAATGGAATATCACTCAGCCAGGAAATCAATGTCGTAAGGTTAGTAGCAGCATGATGAGTGGATTTAGGTACGACGATTCTAAGTGAAATAAGTCACACAGAAAAGGACACTTCTCATAAGGTATCACTGATAGAGGGAATGTAAAAACCGTTACACTTGAACTGAATTACAAAACAGAACAGAGTCACACATGCAGAAAACACACTATGGCTGCTTAACGGGAAAGGTGAGGTGGGGTGATACATAAAACAAGGGTATCAAATTAGCTCAGATACCTTTCCATAAACCCAATAAGTAATAGACAAGACCTACTCCTTGCTCAGAGAACTGGACTCAACACGCCCTATTCACCGCACAAGAATATATCTGACTAATAATAATCGTAAAACCTATGTATTGATATCTCTCTGTTAGTGTGTCAAGTGGGTGTAAAGCGGCATAAACACAGCAGTGAAAAGCAGCTAAACCCCATTATAAAAATAAATTACTTTGAAATACCCATGAAACAAAGACAGTGAAAGAGAGAGAAATTCTTACACAATGCGTTCAGGGGCTATGATGCAACCTGGATTGACCATATCTAGACGCACAGCTGGATGAGACATAAGGGTGGACACTCTTTTGGCTGAGAGGTTTGGTGAGGTTGGGTGAGCAAACGCAGACCCTTTAAAGTAATACTGCGTGGTACCCATCGCATGGGTCCCAAATCTCCAGGTTCAAGGGCATCTTCCTACATCAAAAACATGCATGAGAAACCCAGAAGATGGTACACCGTGTGATGGGGAAAGGTTTCTAAAACGCACCTCATTTCTCATCTCCTTGTGCCCGGGTTCGCCATTCCAGCCGCTTTACTAGCAAGCTCCCTACTTGGAGCATCAGCACCTTTAACCTCCTTTTCCATACAGGTTGCAATTTGTCCTGAGGATAAACGGGAAGACGTGGAACCAACGAGAGACTAGCTCTTGGTGTTGGGACAGGCACAGGTCACTCTATTTTCCCATCAGAAAGAAGAATTAACCACAGGCTCAGCCTGCCTCCCGGAACCAGAACAGGGCCTGAAGCCATTCTGCGATTTTGCGGCCAGCTCCCATAAAAACGAGTTGTAAAATGGAGGTTCAGGGCACTGCAATTCACAAACCTGCAGAGTTATAAATGATAACTCTCGTCCACAAATATATTGAGGGAAGGCAAAGAAGAGGATTTGAAATCAAGGCAGAATTGCAGGAAACAGATTTCAGGAGGTAGATACGAATCGCCTTTAAAGCACATGAAAAGCGGCAAAACGTTGACAATGATGCCCTTGGCCAAAAAGGGCGTATGCGTTTTCTCCTGAATATATTCAGGAAAAAACGCATACGCCCTTTTTGGCCAACCAAGCAACCTGGAAAGGCAAATCAGCGCTACAAAGAAGTCTCGCTTCCCATCGGTCAAAAGGGCCATGCTGAAAAAAGTGTCAAAACCAGAAATGCAGGACAGGCCATGGAGAAATGGGAGCCTTGCTACACTGATGGGCGGGATGTAAATTGCCAAGAGCCACTCCGGAGAAATGTCCGGTGAGTCCTGAAACATCTGAAAAACACAGCTTAGAGAGCATAGGGCACTTCCACTCATGGGGGTATAAATTGGGAAAATTAAAAATCAGCAAGACACAAGCACCCCAAAGTTTAGGGCTGCTCTGTTGACCAGGACCTCCACTTCATTCCACCTTAAATATCCCAGGAAAGAGAAAAATGGATAAAGAAGTTGTGGTCCTTATGTACAATGGAATATCACTCAGCCATGAAATCAATGTCGTAAGGTTAGTAGCAGCATGATGAGTGGATTTAGGTACGACGATTCTAAGTGAAATAAGTCACACAGAAAAGGACACTTCTCATAAGGTATCACTGATAGAGGGAATGTAAAAACCGTTACACTTGAACTGAATTACAAAACAGAACAGAGTCACACATGCAGAAAACACACTATGGCTGCTTAACGGGAAAGGTGAGGTGGGGTGATACATAAAACAAGGGTATCAAATTAGCTCAGATACCGTTCCATAAACCCAATATGTAATAGACAAGACCTACTCCTTGCTCAGAGAACTGGACTCAACACGCCCTATTCACCGCACAAGAATATATCTGACTAATAATAATCGTAAAACCTATGTATTGATATCTCTCTGTTAGTGTGTCAAGTGGGTGTAAAGCGGCATAAACACAGCAGTGAAAAGCAGCTAAACCCCATTATAAAAATAAATTACTTTGAAACACCCATGAAACAAAGACAGTGAAAGAGAGAGAAATTCTTACACAATGTGTTCAGGGGCTGTGATGCAACCTGGATTGACCATATCTAGACGCACAGCTGGATGAGACATAAGGGTGGACACTCTTGGGGCTGAGAGGTTTGGTGAGGTTGGGTGAGCAAACGCAGACCCTTTAAAGGAATACTGCGTGGTACCCATCACATGGGTCCCAAATCTCCAGGTTCAAGGGCATCTTCCTACATCAAAAACATGCATGAGAAACCCAGAAGATGGTACACCGTGTGATGGGGAAAGGTTTCTAAAACGCACCTCATTTCTCATCTCCTTGTGCCCGGGTTCGCCATTCCAGCCGCTTTACTAGCAAGCTCCCTACTTGGAGCATCAGCACCTTTAACCTCCTGTTCCATACAGGTTGCAATTTGTCCTGAGGATAAACGGGAAGACGTGGAACCAACGAGAGACTAGCTCTTGGTGTTGGGACAGGCACAGGTCACTCTATTTTCCCATCAGAAAGAAGAATTAACCACAGGCTCAGCCTGCCCCCCGGAACCAGAACAGGGTCTGAAGCCATTCTGCGATTTTGCGGCCAGTTCCCATAAAAACGAGATGTAAAATGGAGATTCAAGGCACTGCAATTCACAAACCTGCAGAGTTATAAATGATAACTCTCGTCCACAAATATATTGAGGGAAGGCAAAGAAGAGGATTTGAAATCAAGGCAGAATTGGAGGAAACAGATTTCAGGAGGTAGATACGAATCGCCTTTAAAGCACATGAAAAGCGGCAAAACGTTGACAATGATGCCCTTGGCCAAAAAGGGCGTATGCGTTTTTTCCTGAATATATTCAGGAAAAAACGCATACGCCCTTTTTGGCCAACCAAGCAACCTGGAAAGGCAAATCAGCGCTACAAAGAAGTCTCGCTTCCCATCGGTCAAAAGGGCCATGCTGAAAAAAGTGTCAAAACCAGAAATGCAGGACAGGCCATGGAGAAATGGGAGCCTTGCTACACTGATGGGCGGGATGTAAATTGCCAAGAGCCACTCTGGAGAAGTGTCCGGTGAGTCCTGAAACATCTGAAAAACACAGCTTAGAGAGCATAGGGCACTTCCACTCATGGGGGTATAAATTGGGAAAATTAAAAATCAGCAAGACACAAGCACCCCAAAGTTTAGGGCTGCTCTGTTGACCAGGACCTCCACTTCATTCCACCTTAAATATCCCAGGAAAGAGAAAAATGGATAAAGAAGTTGTGGTCCTTATGTGCAATGGAATATCACTCAGCCAGGAAATCAATGTCGTAAGGTTAGTAGCAGCATGATGAGTGGATTTAGGTACGACGATTCTAAGTGAAATAAGTCACACAGAAAAGGACACTTCTCATAAGGTATCACTGATAGAGGGAATGTAAAAACCGTTACACTTGAACTGAATTACAAAACAGAACAGAGTCACACATGCAGAAAACACACTATGGCTGCTTAACGGGAAAGGTGAGGTGGGGTGATACATAAAACAAGGGTATCAAATTAGCTCAGATACCGTTCCATAAACGCAATATGTAATAGACAAGACCTACTCCTTGCTCAGAGAACTGGACTCAACACGCCCTATTCACCGTACAAGACTATATCTGACTAATAATAATCGTAAAACCTATGTATTGATATCTCTCTGTTAGTGTGTCAAGTGGGTGTAAAGCGGCATAAACACAGCAGTGAAAAGCAGCTAAACCCCATTATAAAAATAAATTACTTTGAAACACCCATGAAACAAAGACAGTGAAAGAGAGAGAAATTCTTACACAATGCGTTCAGGGGCTGTGATGCAACCTGGATTGACCATATCTAGACGCACAGCTGGATGAGACATAAGGGTGGACACTCTTGGGGCTGAGAGGTTTGGTGAGGTTGGGTGAGCAAACGCAGACCCTTTAAAGTAATACTGCGTGGTACCCATCGCATGGGTCCCAAATCTCCAGGTTCAAGGGCATCTTCCTACATCAAAAACATGCATGAGAAAGCCAGAAGATGGTACACCGTGTGATGGGGAAAGGTTTCTAAAACGCACCTCATTTCTCATCTCCTTGTGCCCGGGTTCGCCATTCCAGCCTCTTTACTAGCAAGCTCCCTACTTGGAGCATCAGCACCTTTAACCTCCTGTTCCATACAGGTTGCAATTTGTCCTGAGGATAAACGGGAAGACGTGGAACCAACGAGAGACTAGCTCTTGGTGTTGGGACAGGCACAGGTCACTCTATTTTCCCATCAGAAAGAAGAATTAACCACAGGCTCAGCCTGCGCCCCGGAACCAGAACAGGGCCTGAAGCCATTCTGCGATTTTGCGGCCAGCTCCCATAAAAACGAGTTGTAAAATGGAGGTTCAGGGCACTGCAATTCACAAACCTGCAGAGTTATAAATGATAACTCTCCTCCACAAATATACTGAGGGAAGGCAAAGAAGAGGATTTGAAATCAAGGCAGAATTGCAGGAAACAGATTTCAGGAGGTAGATTCGAATCGCCTTTAAAGCACATGAAAAGCGGCAAAACGTTGACAATGATGCCCTTGGCCAAAAAGGGCGTATGCGTTTTTTCCTGAATATATTCAGGAAAAAACGCATACGCCCTTTTTGGCCAACCAAGCAACCTGGAAAGGCAAATCAGCGCTACAAAGAAGTCTCGCTTCCCATCGGTCAAAAGGGCCATGCTGAAAAAAGTGTCAAAACCAGAAATGCAGGACAGGCCATGTAGAAATGGGAGCCTTGCTACACTGATGGGCAGGATGTAAATTGCCAAGAGCCACTCTGGAGAAGTGTCCGGTGAGTCCTGAAACATCTGAAAAACACAGCTTAGAGAGCATAGGGCACTTCCACTCATGGGGGTATAAATTGGGAAAATTAAAAATCAGCAAGACACAAGCACCCCAAAGTTTAGGGCTGCTCTGTTGACCAGGACCTCCACTTCATTCCACCTTAAATATCCCAGGAAAGAGAAAAATGGATAAAGAAGTTGTGGTCCTTATGTACAATGGAATATCACTCAGCCAGGAAATCAATGTCGTAAGGTTAGTAGCAGCATGATGAGTGGATTTAGGTACGACGATTCTAAGTGAAATAAGTCACACAGAAAAGGACACTTCTCATAAGGTATCACTGATAGAGGGAATGTAAAAACCGTTACACTTGAACTGAATTACAAAACAGAACAGAGTCACACATGCAGAAAACACACTATGGCTGCTTAACGGGAAAGGTGAGGTGGGGTGATACATAAAACAAGGGTATCAAATTAGCTCAGATACCGTTCCATAAACCCAATATGTAATAGACAAGACCTACTCCTTGCTCAGAGAACTGGACTCAACACGCCCTATTCACCGCACAAGAATATATCTGACTAATAATAATCGTAAACCTATGTATTGATATCTCTCTGTTAGTGTGTCAAGTGGGTGTAAAGCGGCATAAACACAGCAGTGAAAAGCAGCTAAACCCCATTATAAAAATAAATTACTTTGAAACACCCATGAAACAAAGACAGTGAAAGAGAGAGAAATTCTTACACAATGCGTTCAGGGGCTGTGATGCAACCTGGATTGACCATATCTAGACGCACAGCTGGATGAGACATAAGGGTGGACACTCTTGGGGCTGAGAGGTTTGGTGAGGTTGGGTGAGCAAACGCAGACCCTTTAAAGTAATACTGGGTGGTACCCATCGCATTGGTCCCAAATCTCCAGGTTCAAGGGCATCTTCCTACATCAAAAACATGCATGAGAAACCCAGAAGATGGTACACCGTGTGATGGGGAAAGGTTTCTAAAACGCACCTCATTTCTCATCTCCTTGTGTCCGGGTTCGCCATTCCAGCCGCTTTACTAGCAAGCTCCCTACTTGGAGCATCAGCACCTTTAACCTCCTGTTCCGTACAGGTTGCAATTTGTCCTGAGGATAAACGGGAAGACGTGGAACCAACGAGAGACTAGCTCTTGGTGTTGGGACAGGCACAGGTCACTCTATTTTCCCATCAGAAAGAAGAATTAACCACAGGCTCAGCCTGACCCCTGGAACCAGAACAGGGCCTGAAGCCATTCTGCGATTTTGCGGCCAGCTCCCATAAAAACGAGTTGTAAAATGGAGGTTCAGGGCACTGCAATTCACAAACCTGCAGAGTTATAAATGATAACTCTCGTCCACAAATATATTGAGGGAAGGCAAAGAAGAGGATTTGAAATCAAGGCAGAATTGCAGGAAACAGATTTCAGGAGGTAGATACGAATCGCCTTTAAAGCACATGAAAAGCGGCAAAACGTTGACAGTGATGCCCTTGGCCAAAAAGGGCGTATGCGTTTTTTCCTGAATATATTCAGGAAAAAACGCATACGCCCTTTTTGGCCAACCAAGCAACCTGGAAAGGCAAATCAGCTCTACAAAGAAGTCTCGCTTCCCATCGGTCAAAAGGGCCATGCTGGAAAAAGTGTCAAAACCAGAAATGCAGGACAGGCCATGGAGAAATGGGAGCCTTGCTACACTGATGGGCGGGATGTAAATTGCCAAGAGCCACTCTGGAGAAGTGTCCGGTGAGTCCTGAAACATCTGAAAAACACAGCTTAGAGAGCATAGGGCACTTCCACTCATGGGGGTATAAATTGGGAAAATTAAAAATCAGCAAGACACAAGCACCCCAAAGTTTAGGGCTGCTCTGTTGACCAGGACCTCCACTTCATTCCACCTTAAATATCCCAGGAAAGAGAAAAATGGATAAAGAAGTTGTGGTCCTTATGTACAATGGAATATCACTCAGCCAGGAAATCAATGTCGTAAGGTTAGTAGCAGCATGATGAGTGGATTTAGGTACGACGATTCTAAGTGAAATAAGTCACACAGAAAAGGACACTTCTCATAAGGTATCACTGATAGAGGGAATGTAAAAACCGTTACACTTGAACTGAATTACAAAACAGAACAGAGTCACACATGCAGAAAACACACTATGGCTGCTTAACGGGAAAGGTGAGGTGGGGTGATACATAAAACAAGGGTATCAAATTAGCTCAGATACCGTTCCATAAACCCAATATGTAATAGACAAGACCTACTCCTTGCTCAGAGAACTGGACTCAACACGCCCTATTCACCGCACAAGAATATATCTGACTAATAATAATCGTAAACCTATGTATTGATATCTCTCTGTTAGTGTGTCAAGTGGGTGTAAAGCGGCATAAACACAGCAGTGAAAAGCAGCTAAACCCCATTATAAAAATAAATTACTTTGAAACACCCATGAAACAAAGACAGTGAAAGAGAGAGAAATTCTTACACAATGCGTTCAGGGGCTGTGATGCAACCTGGATTGACCATATCTAGACGCACAGCTGGATGAGACATAAGGGTGGACACTCTTGGGGCTGAGAGGTTTGGTGAGGTTGGGTGAGCAAACGCAGACCCTTTAAAGTAATACTACGTGGTACCCATCGCATGGGTCCCAAATCTCCAGGTTCAAGGGCATCTTCCTACATCAAAAACATGCATGAGAAAGCCAGAAGATGGTACACCGTGTGATGGGGAAAGGTTTCTAAAACGCACCTCATTTCTCATCTCCTTGTGCCCGGGTTCGCCATTCCAGCCTCTTTACTAGCAAGCTCCCTACTTGGAGCATCAGCACCTTTAACGTCCTGTTCCATACAGGTTGCAATTTGTCCTGAGGATAAACGGGAAGACGTGGAACCAACGAGAGACTAGCTCTTGGTGTTGGGACAGGCACAGGTCACTCTATTTTCCCATCAGAAAGAAGAATTAACCACAGGCTCAGCCTGCGCCCCGGAACCAGAACAGGGCCTGAAGCCATTCTGCGATTTTGCGGCCAGCTCCCATAAAAACGAGTTGTAAAATGGAGGTTCAGGGCACTGCAATTCACAAACCTGCAGAGTTATAAATGATAACTCTCCTCCACAAATATACTGAGGGAAGGCAAAGAAGAGGATTTGAAATCAAGGCAGAATTGCAGGAAACAGATTTCAGGAGGTAGATTCGAATCGCCTTTAAAGCACATGAAAAGCGGCAAAACGTTGACAATGATGCCCTTGGCCAAAAAGGGCGTATGCGTTTTTTCCTGAATATATTCAGGAAAAAACGCATACGCCCTTTTTGGCCAACCATGCAACCTGGAAAGGCAAATCAGCGCTACAAAGAAGTCTCGCTTCCCATCGGTCAAAAGGGCCATGCTGAAAAAAGTGTCAAAACCAGAAATGCAGGACAGGCCATGGAGAAATGGGAGCCTTGCTACACTGATGGGCGGGATGTAAATTGCCAAGAGCCACTCTGGAGAAGTGTCCGGTGAGTCCTGAAACATCTGAAAAACACAGCTTAGAGAGCATAGGGCACTTCCACTCATGGGGGTATAAATTGGGAAAATTAAAAATCAGCAAGACACAAGCACCCCAAAGTTTAGGGCTGCTCTGTTGACCAGGACCTCCACTTCATTCCACCTTAAATATCCCAGGAAAGAGAAAAATGGATAAAGAAGTTGTGGTCCTTATGTACAATGGAATATCACTCAGCCAGGAAATCAATGTCGTAAGGTTAGTAGCAGCATGATGAGTGGATTTAGGTACGACGATTCTAAGTGAAATAAGTCACACAGAAAAGGACACTTCTCATAAGGTATCACTGATAGAGGGAATGTAAAAACCGTTACACTTGAACTGAATTACAAAACAGAACAGAGTCACACATGCAGAAAACACACTATGGCTGCTTAACGGGAAAGGTGAGGTGGGGTGATACATAAAACAAGGGTATCAAATTAGCTCAGATACCGTTCCATAAACCCAATATGTAATAGACAAGACCTACTCCTTGCTCAGAGAACTGGACTCAACACGCCCTATTCACCGTACAAGACTATATCTGACTAATAATAATCGTAAAACCTATGTATTGATATCTCTCTGTTAGTGTGTCAAGTGGGTGTAAAGCGGCATAAACACAGCAGTGAAAAGCAGCTAAACCCCATTATAAAAATAAATTACTTTGAAACACCCATGAAACAAAGACAGTGAAAGAGAGAGAAATTCTTACACAATGCGTTCAGGGGCTGTGATGCAACCTGGATTGACCATATCTAGACGCACAGCTGGATGAGACATAAGGGTGGACACTCTTGGGGCTGAGAGGTTTGGTGAGGTTGGGTGAGCAAACGCAGACCCTTTAAAGTAATACTGCGTGGTACCCATCGCATGGGTCCCAAATCTCCAGGTTCAAGGGCATCTTCCTACATCAAAAACATGCATGAGAAACCCAGAAGATGGTACACCGTGTGATGGGGAAAGGTTTCTAAAACGCACCTCATTTCTCATCTCCTTGTGCCCGGGTTCGCCATTCCAGCCGCTTTACTAGCAAGCTCCCTACTTGGAGCATCAGCACCTTTAACCTCCTCTTCCGTACAGGTTGCAATTTGTCCTGAGGATAAACGGGAAGACGTGGAACCAACGAGAGACTAGCTCTTGGTGTTGGGACAGGCACAGGTCACTCTATTTTCCCATCAGAAAGAAGAATTAACCACAGGCTCAGCCTGACCCCTGGAACCAGAACAGGGCCTGAAGCCATTCTGCGATTTTGCGGCCAGCTCCCATAAAAACGAGTTGTAAAATGGAGGTTCAGGGTACTGCAATTCACAAACCTGCAGAGTTATAAATGATAACTCTCGTCCACAAATATATTGAGGGAAGGCAAAGAAGAGGATTTGAAATCAAGGCAGAATTGCAGGAAACAGATTTCAGGAGGTAGATACGAATCGCCTTTAAAGCACATGAAAAGCGGCAAAACGTTGACAGTGATGCCCTTGGCCAAAAAGGGCGTATGCGTTTTTTCCTGAATATATTCAGGAAAAAACGCATACGCCCTTTTTGGCCAACCAAGCAACCTGGAAAGGCAAATCAGCTCTACAAAGAAGTCTCGCTTCCCATCGGTCAAAAGGGCCATGCTGGAAAAAGTGTCAAAACCAGAAATGCAGGACAGGCCATGGAGAAATGGGAGCCTTGCTACACTGATGGGCGGGATGTAAATTGCCAAGAGCCACTCTGGAGAAGTGTCCGGTGAGTCCTGAAACATCTGAAAAACACAGCTTAGAGAGCATAGGGCACTTCCACTCATGGGGGTATAAATTGGGAAAATTAAAAATCAGCAAGACACAAGCACCCCAAAGTTTAGGGCTGCTCTGTTGACCAGGACCTCCACTTCATTCCACCTTAAATATCCCAGGAAAGAGAAAAATGGATAAAGAAGTTGTGGTCCTTATGTACAATGGAATATCACTCAGCCAGGAAATCAATGTCGTAAGGTTAGTAGCAGCATGATGAGTGGATTTAGGTACGACGATTCTAAGTGAAATAAGTCACACAGAAAAGGACACTTCTCATAAGGTATCACTGATAGAGGGAATGTAAAAACCGTTACACTTGAACTGAATTACAAAACAGAACAGAGTCACACATGCAGAAAACACACTATGGCTGCTTAACGGGAAAGGTGAGGTGGGGTGATACATAAAACAAGGGTATCAAATTAGCTCAGATACCGTTCCATAAACCCAATATGTAATAGACAAGACCTACTCCTTGCTCAGAGAACTGGACTCAACACGCCCTATTCACCGCACAAGAATATATCTGACTAATAATAATCGTAAACCTATGTATTGATATCTCTCTGTTAGTGTGTCAAGTGGGTGTAAAGCGGCATAAACACAGCAGTGAAAAGCAGCTAAACCCCATTATAAAAATAAATTACTTTGAAACACCCATGAAACAAAGACAGTGAAAGAGAGAGAAATTCTTACACAATGCGTTCAGGGGCTGTGATGCAACCTGGATTGACCATATCTAGACGCACAGCTGGATGAGACATAAGGGTGGACACTCTTGGGGCTGAGAGGTTTGGTGAGGTTGGGTGAGCAAACGCAGACCCTTTAAAGTAATACTGCGTGGTACCCATCGCATGGGTCCCAAATCTCCAGGTTCAAGGGCATCTTCCTACATCAAAAACATGCATGAGAAAGCCAGAAGATGGTAAACCGTGTGATGGGGAAAGGTTTCTAAAACGCACCTCATTTCTCATCTCCTTGTGCCCGGGTTCGCCATTCCAGCCTCTTTACTAGCAAGCTCCCTACTTGGAGCATCAGCACCTTTAACCTCCTGTTCCATACAGGTTGCAATTTGTCCTGAGGATAAACGGGAAGACGTGGAATCAACGAGAGACTAGCTCTTGGTGTTGGGACAGGCACAGGTCACTCTATTTTCCCATCAGAAAGAAGAATTAACCACAGGCTCAGCCTGCGCCCCGGAACCAGAACAGGGCCTGAAGCCATTCTGCGATTTTGCGGCCAGCTCCCATAAAAACGAGTTGTAAAATGGAGGTTCAGGGCACTGCAATTCACAAACCTGCAGAGTTATAAATGATAACTCTCCTCCACAAATATACTGAGGGAAGGCAAAGAAGAGGATTTGAAATCAAGGCAGAATTGCAGGAAACAGATTTCAGGAGGTAGATTCGAATCACCTTTAAAGCACATGAAAAGCGGCAAAACGTTGACAATGATGCCCTTGGCCAAAAAGGGCGTATGCGTTTTTTCCTGAATATATTCAGGAAAAAACGCATACGCCCTTTTTGGCCAACCATGCAACCTGGAAAGGCAAATCAGCGCTACAAAGAAGTCTCGCTTCCCATCGGTCAAAAGGGCCATGCTGAAAAAAGTGTCAAAACCAGAAATGCAGGACAGGCCATGGAGAAATGGGAGCCTTGCTACACTGATGGGCGGGATGTAAATTGCCAAGAGCCACTCTGGAGAAGTGTCCGGTGAGTCCTGAAACATCTGAAAAACACAGCTTAGAGAGCATAGGGCACTTCCACTCATGGGGGTATAAATTGGGAAAATTAAAAATCAGCAAGACACAAGCACCCCAAAGTTTAGGGCTGCTCTGTTGACCAGGACCTCCACTTCATTCCACCTTAAATATCCCAGGAAAGAGAAAAATGGATAAAGAAGTTGTGGTCCTTATGTACAATGGAATATCACTCAGCCAGGAAATCAATGTCGTAAGGTTAGTAGCAGCATGATGAGTGGATTTAGGTACGACGATTCTAAGTGAAATAAGTCACACAGAAAAGGACACTTCTCATAAGGTATCACTGATAGAGGGAATGTAAAAACCGTTACACTTGAACTGAATTACAAAACAGAACAGAGTCACACATGCAGAAAACACACTATGGCTGCTTAACGGGAAAGGTGAGGTGGGGTGATACATAAAACAAGGGTATCAAATTAGCTCAGATACCGTTCCATAAACCCAATATGTAATAGACAAGACCTACTCCTTGCTCAGAGAACTGGACTCAACACGCCCTATTCACCGCACAAGAATATATCTGACTAATAATAATCGTAAACCTATGTATTGATATCTCTCTGTTAGTGTGTCAAGTGGGTGTAAAGCGGCATAAACACAGCAGTGAAAAGCAGCTAAACCCCATTATAAAAATAAATTACTTTGAAACACCCATGAAACAAAGACAGTGAAAGAGAGAGAAATTCTTACACAATGCGTTCAGGGGCTGTGATGCAACCTGGATTGACCATATCTAGACGCACAGCTGGATGAGACATAAGGGTGGACACTCTTGGGGCTGAGAGGTTTGGTGAGGTTGGGTGAGCAAACGCAGACCCTTTAAAGTAATACTGCGTGGTACCCATCGCATGGGTCCCAAATCTCCAGGTTCAAGGGCATCTTCCTACATCAAAAACATGCATGAGAAAGCCAGAAGATGGTACACCGTGTGATGGGGAAAGGTTTCTAAAACGCACCTCATTTCTCATCTCCTTGTGCCCGGGTTCGCCATTCCAGCCTCTTTACTAGCAAGCTCCCTACTTGGAGCATCAGCACCTTTAACCTCCTGTTCCATACAGGTTGCAATTTGTCCTGAGGATAAACGGGAAGACGTGGAACCAACGAGAGACTAGCTCTTGGTGTTGGGACAGGCACAGGTCACTCTATTTTCCCATCAGAAAGAAGAATTAACCACAGGCTCAGCCTGCGCCCCGGAACCAGAACAGGGCCTGAAGCCATTCTGCGATTTTGCGGCCAGCTCCCATAAAAACGAGTTGTAAAATGGAGGTTCAGGGCACTGCAATTCACAAACCTGCAGAGTTATAAATGATAACTCTCCTCCACAAATATACTGAGGGAAGGCAAAGAAGAGGATTTGAAATCAAGGCAGAATTGCAGGAAACAGATTTCAGGAGGTAGATTCGAATCACCTTTAAAGCACATGAAAAGCGGCAAAACGTTGACAATGATGCCCTTGGCCAAAAAGGGCGTATGCGTTTTTTCCTGAATATATTCAGGAAAAAACGCATACGCCCTTTTTGGCCAACCATGCAACCTGGAAAGGCAAATCAGCGCTACAAAGAAGTCTCGCTTCCCATCGGTCAAAAGGGCCATGCTGAAAAAAGTGTCAAAACCAGAAATGCAGGACAGGCCATGGAGAAATGGGAGCCTTGCTACACTGATGGGCGGGATGTAAATTGCCAAGAGCCACTCTGGAGAAGTGTCCGGTGAGTCCTGAAACATCTGAAAAACACAGCTTAGAGAGCATAGGGCACTTCCACTCATGGGGGTATAAATTGGGAAAATTAAAAATCAGCAAGACACAAGCACCCCAAAGTTTAGGGCTGCTCTGTTGACCAGGACCTCCACTTCATTCCACCTTAAATATCCCAGGAAAGAGAAAAATGGATAAAGAAGTTGTGGTCCTTATGTACAATGGAATATCACTCAGCCAGGAAATCAATGTCGTAAGGTTAGTAGCAGCATGATGAGTGGATTTAGGTACGACGATTCTAAGTGAAATAAGTCACACAGAAAAGGACACTTCTCATAAGGTATCACTGATAGAGGGAATGTAAAAACCGTTACACTTGAACTGAATTACAAAACAGAACAGAGTCACACATGCAGAAAACACACTATGGCTGCTTAACGGGAAAGGTGAGGTGGGGTGATACATAAAACAAGGGTATCAAATTAGCTCAGATACCGTTCCATAAACCCAATATGTAATAGACAAGACCTACTCCTTGCTCAGAGAACTGGACTCAACACGCCCTATTCACCGCACAAGAATATATCTGACTAATAATAATCGTAAACCTATGTATTGATATCTCTCTGTTAGTGTGTCAAGTGGGTGTAAAGCGGCATAAACACAGCAGTGAAAAGCAGCTAAACCCCATTATAAAAATAAATTACTTTGAAACACCCATGAAACAAAGACAGTGAAAGAGAGAGAAATTCTTACACAATGCGTTCAGGGGCTGTGATGCAACCTGGATTGACCATATCTAGACGCACAGCTGGATGAGACATAAGGGTGGACACTCTTGGGGCTGAGAGGTTTGGTGAGGTTGGGTGAGCAAACGCAGACCCTTTAAAGTAATACTGCGTGGTACCCATCGCATGGGTCCCAAATCTCCAGGTTCAAGGGCATCTTCCTACATCAAAAACATGCATGAGAAAGCCAGAAGATGGTACACCGTGTGATGGGGAAAGGTTTCTAAAACGCACCTCATTTCTCATCTCCTTGTGCCCGGGTTCGCCATTCCAGCCTCTTTACTAGCAAGCTCCCTACTTGGAGCATCAGCACCTTTAACCTCCTGTTCCATACAGGTTGCAATTTGTCCTGAGGATAAACGGGAAGACGTGGAACCAACGAGAGACTAGCTCTTGGTGTTGGGACAGGCACAGGTCACTCTATTTTCCCATCAGAAAGAAGAATTAACCACAGGCTCAGCCTGCGCCCCGGAACCAGAACAGGGCCTGAAGCCATTCTGCGATTTTGCGGCCAGCTCCCATAAAAACGAGTTGTAAAATGGAGGTTCAGGGCACTGCAATTCACAAACCTGCAGAGTTATAAATGATAACTCTCCTCCACAAATATACTGAGGGAAGGCAAAGAAGAGGATTTGAAATCAAGGCAGAATTGCAGGAAACAGATTTCAGGAGGTAGATTCGAATCGCCTTTAAAGCACATGAAAAGCGGCAAAACGTTGACAATGATGCCCTTGGCCAAAAAGGGCGTATGCGTTTTTTCCTGAATATATTCAGGAAAAAACGCATACGCCCTTTTTGGCCAACCAAGCAACCTGGAAAGGCAAATCAGCGCTACAAAGAAGTCTCGCTTCCCATCGGTCAAAAGGGCCATGCTGAAAAAAGTGTCAAAACCAGAAATGCAGGACAGGCCATGGAGAAATGGGAGCCTTGCTACACTGATGGGCAGGATGTAAATTGCCAAGAGCCACTCTGGAGAAGTGTCCGGTGAGTCCTGAAACATCTGAAAAACACAGCTTAGAGAGCATAGGGCACTTCCACTCATGGGGGTATAAATTGGGAAAATTAAAAATCAGCAAGACACAAGCACCCCAAAGTTTAGGGCTGCTCTGTTGACCAGGACCTCCACTTCATTCCACCTTAAATATCCCAGGAAAGAGAAAAATGGATAAAGAAGTTGTGGTCCTTATGTACAATGGAATATCACTCAGCCAGGAAATCAATGTCGTAAGGTTAGTAGCAGCATGATGAGTGGATTTAGGTACGACGATTCTAAGTGAAATAAGTCACACAGAAAAGGACACTTCTCATAAGGTATCACTGATAGAGGGAATGTAAAAACCGTTACACTTGAACTGAATTACAAAACAGAACAGAGTCACACATGCAGAAAACACACTATGGCTGCTTAACGGGAAAGGTGAGGTGGGGTGATACATAAAACAAGGGTTTCAAATTAGCTCAGATACCGTTCCATAAACCCAATATGTAATAGACAAGACCTACTCCTTGCTCAGAGAACTGGACTCAACACGCCCTATTCACCGCACAAGAATATATCTGACTAATAATAATCGTAAACCTATGTATTGATATCTCTCTGTTAGTGTGTCAAGTGGGTGTAAAGCGGCATAAACACAGCAGTGAAAAGCAGCTAAACCCCATTATAAAAATAAATTACTTTGAAACACCCATGAAACAAAGACAGTGAAAGAGAGAGAAATTCTTACACAATGCGTTCAGGGGCTGTGATGCAACCTGGATTGACCATATCTAGACGCACAGCTGGATGAGACATAAGGGTGGACACTCTTGGGGCTGAGAGGTTTGGTGAGGTTGGGTGAGCAAACGCAGACCCTTTAAAGGAATACTGGGTGGTACCCATCGCATTGGTCCCAAATCTCCAGGTTCAAGGGCATCTTCCTACATCAAAAACATGCATGAGAAACCCAGAAGATGGTACACCGTGTGATGGGGAAAGGTTTCTAAAACGCACCTCATTTCTCATCTCCTTGTGCCCGGGTTCGCCATTCCAGCCGCTTTACTAGCAAGCTCCCTACTTGGAGCATCAGCACCTTTAACCTCCTGTTCCGTACAGGTTGCAATTTGTCCTGAGGATAAACGGGAAGACGTGGAACCAACGAGAGACTAGCTCTTGGTGTTGGGACAGGCACAGGTCACTCTATTTTCCCATCAGAAAGAAGAATTAACCACAGGCTCAGCCTGACCCCTGGAACCAGAACAGGGCCTGAAGCCATTCTGCGATTTTGCGGCCAGCTCCCATAAAAACGAGTTGTAAAATGGAGGTTCAGGGTACTGCAATTCACAAACCTGCAGAGTTATAAATGATAACTCTCGTCCACAAATATATTGAGGGAAGGCAAAGAAGAGGATTTGAAATCAAGGCAGAATTGCAGGAAACAGATTTCAGGAGGTAGATACGAATCGCCTTTAAAGCACATGAAAAGCGGCAAAACGTTGACAGTGATGCCCTTGGCCAAAAAGGGCGTATGCGTTTTTTCCTGAATATATTCAGGAAAAAACGCATACGCCCTTTTTGGCCAACCAAGCAACCTGGAAAGGCAAATCAGCTCGACAAAGAAGTCTCGCTTCCCATCGGTCAAAAGGGCCATGCTGGAAAAAGTGTCAAAACCAGAAATGCAGGACAGGCCATGGAGAAATGGGAGCCTTGCTACACTGATGGGCGGGATGTAAATTGCCAAGAGCCACTCTGGAGAAGTGTCCGGTGAGTCCTGAAACATCTGAAAAACACAGCTTAGAGAGCATAGGGCACTTCCACTCATGGGGGTATAAATTGGGAAAATTAAAAATCAGCAAGACACAAGCACCCCAAAGTTTAGGGCTGCTCTGTTGACCAGGACCTCCACTTCATTCCACCTTAAATATCCCAGGAAAGAGAAAAATGGATAAAGAAGTTGTGGTCCTTATGTACAATGGAATATCACTCAGCCAGGAAATCAATGTCGTAAGGTTAGTAGCAGCATGATGAGTGGATTTAGGTACGACGATTCTAAGTGAAATAAGTCACACAGAAAAGGACACTTCTCATAAGGTATCACTGATAGAGGGAATGTAAAAACCGTTACACTTGAACTGAATTACAAAACAGAACAGAGTCACACATGCAGAAAACACACTATGGCTGCTTAACGGGAAAGGTGAGGTGGGGTGATACATAAAACAAGGGTATCAAATTAGCTCAGATACCGTTCCATAAACCCAATATGTAATAGACAAGACCTACTCCTTGCTCAGAGAACTGGACTCAACACGCCCTATTCACCGCACAAGAATATATCTGACTAATAATAATCGTAAACCTATGTATTGATATCTCTCTGTTAGTGTGTCAAGTGGGTGTAAAGCGGCATAAACACAGCAGTGAAAAGCAGCTAAACCCCATTATAAAAATAAATTACTTTGAAACACCCATGAAACAAAGACAGTGAAAGAGAGAGAAATTCTTACACAATGCGTTCAGGGGCTGTGATGCAACCTGGATTGACCATATCTAGACGCACAGCTGGATGAGACATAAGGGTGGACACTCTTGGGGCTGAGAGGTTTGGTGAGGTTGGGTGAGCAAACGCAGACCCTTTAAAGGAATACTGCGTGGTACCCATCGCATGGGTCCCAAATCTCCAGGTTCAAGGGCATCTTCCTACATCAAAAACATGCATGAGAAAGCCAGAAGATGGTACACCGTGTGATGGGGAAAGGTTTCTAAAACGCACCTCATTTCTCATCTCCTTGTGCCCGGGTTCGCCATTCCAGCCTCTTTACTAGCAAGCTCCCTACTTGGAGCATCAGCACCTTTAACGTCCTGTTCCATACAGGTTGCAATTTGTCCTGAGGATAAACGGGAAGACGTGGAACCAACGAGAGACTAGCTCTTGGTGTTGGGACAGGCACAGGTCACTCTATTTTCCCATCAGAAAGAAGAATTAACCACAGGCTCAGCCTGCGCCCCGGAACCAGAACAGGGCCTGAAGCCATTCTGCGATTTTGCGGCCAGCTCCCATAAAAACGAGTTGTAAAATGGAGGTTCAGGGCACTGCAATTCACAAACCTGCAGAGTTATAAATGATAACTCTCCTCCACAAATATACTGAGGGAAGGCAAAGAAGAGGATTTGAAATCAAGGCAGAATTGCAGGAAACAGATTTCAGGAGGTAGATTCGAATCGCCTTTAAAGCACATGAAAAGCGGCAAAATGTTGACAGTGATGCCCTTGGCCAAAAAGGGCGTATGCGTTTTTTCCTGAATATATTCAGGAAAAAACGCATACGCCCTTTTTGGCCAACCATGCAACCTGGAAAGGCAAATCAGCGCTACAAAGAAGTCTCGCTTCCCATCGGTCAAAAGGGCCATGCTGAAAAAAGTGTCAAAACCAGAAATGCAGGACAGGCCATGGAGAAATGGGAGCCTTGCTACACTGATGGGCGGGATGTAAATTGCCAAGAGCCACTCTGGAGAAGTGTCCGGTGAGTCCTGAAACATCTGAAAAACACAGCTTAGAGAGCATAGGGCACTTCCACTCATGGGGGTATAAATTGGGAAAATTAAAAATCAGCAAGACACAAGCACCCCAAAGTTTAGGGCTGCTCTGTTGACCAGGACCTCCACTTCATTCCACCTTAAATATCCCAGGAAAGAGAAAAATGGATAAAGAAGTTGTGGTCCTTATGTACAATGGAATATCACTCAGCCATGAAATCAATGTCGTAAGGTTAGTAGCAGCATGATGAGTGGATTTAGGTACGACGATTCTAAGTGAAATAAGTCACACAGAAAAGGACACTTCTCATAAGGTATCACTGATAGAGGGAATGTAAAAACCGTTACACTTGAACTGAATTACAAAACAGAACAGAGTCACACATGCAGAAAACACACTGTGGCTGCTTAACGGGAAAGGTGAGGTGGGGTGATACATAAAACAAGGGTTTCAAATTAGCTCAGATACCGTTCCATAAACCCAATATGTAATAGACAAGACCTACTCCTTGCTCAGAGAACTGGACTCAACACGCCCTATTCACCGCACAAGAATATATCTGACTAATAATAATCGTAAAACCTATGTATTGATATCTCTCTGTTAGTGTGTCAAGTGGGTGTAAAGCGGCATAAACACAGCAGTGAAAAGCAGCTAAACCCCATTATAAAAATAAATTACTTTGAAACACCCATGAAACAAAGACAGTGAAAGAGAGAGAAATTCTTACACAATGCGTTCAGGGGCTGTGATGCAACCTGGATTGACCATATCTAGACGCACAGCTGGATGAGACATAAGGGTGGACACTCTTGGGGCTGAGAGGTTTGGTGAGGTTGGGTGAGCAAACGCAGACCCTTTAAAGTAATACTGCGTGGTACCCATCGCATGGGTCCCAAATCTCCAGGTTCAAGGGCATCTTCCTACATCAAAAACATGCATGAGAAACCCAGAAGATGGTACACCGTGTGATGGGGAAAGGTTTCTAAAACGCACCTCATTTCTCATCTCCTTGTGCCCGGGTTCGCCATTCCAGCCGCTTTACTAGCAAGCTCCCTACTTGGAGCATCAGCACCTTTAACCTCCTGTTCCGTACAGGTTGCAATTTGTCCTGAGGATAAACGGGAAGATGTGGAACCAACGAGAGACTAGCTCTTGGTGTTGGGACAGGCACAGGTCACTCTATTTTCCCATCAGAAAGGAGAATTAACCACAGGCTCAGCCTGACCCCTGGAACCAGAACAGGGCCTGAAGCCATTCTGCGATTTTGCGGCCAGCTCCCATAAAAACGAGTTGTAAAATGGAGGTTCAGGGCACTGCAATTCACAAACCTGCAGAGTTATAAATGATAACTCTCCTCCACAAATATATTGAGGGAAGGCAAAGAAGAGGATTTGAAATCAAGGCAGAATTGCAGGAAACAGATTTCAGGAGGTAGATACGAATCGCCTTTAAAGCACATGAAAAGCGGCAAAACGTTGACAGTGATGCCCTTGGCCAAAAAGGGCGTATGCGTTTTTTCCTGAATATATTCAGGAAAAAACGCATACGCCCTTTTTGGCCAACCAAGCAACCTGGAAAGGCAAATCAGCTCTACAAAGAAGTCTCGCTTCCCATCGGTCAAAAGGGCCATGCTGGAAAAAGTGTCAAAACCAGAAATGCAGGACAGGCCATGGAGAAATGGGAGCCTTGCTACACTGATGGGCGGGATGTAAATTGCCAAGAGCCACTCTGGAGAAGTGTCCGGTGAGTCCTGAAACATCTGAAAAACACAGCTTAGAGAGCATAGGGCACTTCCACTCATGGGGGTATAAATTGGGAAAATTAAAAATCAGCAAGACACAAGCACCCCAAAGTTTAGGGCTGCTCTGTTGACCAGGACCTCCACTTCATTCCACCTTAAATATCCCAGGAAAGAGAAAAATGGATAAAGAAGTTGTGGTCCTTATGTACAATGGAATATCACTCAGCCAGGAAATCAATGTCGTAAGGTTAGTAGCAGCATGATGAGTGGATTTAGGTACGACGATTCTAAGTGAAATAAGTCACACAGAAAAGGACACTTCTCATAAGGTATCACTGATAGAGGGAATGTAAAAACCGTTACACTTGAACTGAATTACAAAACAGAACAGAGTCACACATGCAGAAAACACACTATGGCTGCTTAACGGGAAAGGTGAGGTGGGGTGATACATAAAACAAGGGTATCAAATTAGCTCAGATACCGTTCCATAAACCCAATATGTAATAGACAAGACCTACTCCTTGCTCAGAGAACTGGACTCAACACGCCCTATTCACCGCACAAGACTATATCTGACTAATAATAATCGTAAAACCTATGTATTGATATCTCTCTGTTAGTGTGTCAAGTGGGTGTAAAGCGGCATAAACACAGCAGTGAAAAGCAGCTAAACCCCATTATAAAAATAAATTACTTTGAAACACCCATGAAACAAAGACAGTGAAAGAGAGCGAAATTCTTACACAATGCGTTCAGGGGCTGTGATGCAACCTGGATTGACCATATCTAGACCCACAGCTGGATGAGACATAAGGGTGGACACTCTTGGGGCTGAGAGGTTTGGTGAGGTTGGGTGAGCAAACGCAGACCCTTTAAAGTAATACTGCGTGGTACCCATCGCATGGGTCCCAAATCTACAGGTTCAAGGGCATCTTCCTACCTCAAAAACATGCATGAGAAACCCAGAAGATGGTACACCGTGTGATGGGGAAAGGTTTCTAAAACGCACCTCATTTCTCATCTCCTTGTGCCCGGGTTCGCCATTCCTGCCGCTTTACTAGCAAGCTCCCTACTTGGAGCATCAGCACCTTTAACCTCCTGTTCCGTACAGGTTGCAATTTGTCCTGAGGATAAACGGGAAGACGTGGAACCAACGAGAGACTAGCTCTTGGTGTTGGGACAGGCACAGGTCACTCTATTTTCCCATCAGAAAGAAGAATTAACCACAGGCTCAGCCTGACCCCTGGAACCAGAACAGGGCCTGAAGCCATTCTGCGATTTTGCGGCCAGCTCCCATAAAAACGAGTTGTAAAATGGAGGTTCAGGGCACTGCAATTCACAAACCTGCAGAATTATAAATGATAACTCTCGTCCACAAATATATTGAGGGAAGGCAAAGAAGAGGATTTGAAATCAAGGCAGAATTGCAGGAAACAGATTTCAGGAGGTAGATACGAATCGCCTTTAAAGCACATGAAAAGCGGCAAAACGTTGACAGTGATGCCCTTGGCCAAAAAGGGCGTATGCGTTTTTTCCTGAATATATTCAGGAAAAAACGCATACGCCCTTTTTGGCCAACCAAGCAACCTGGAAAGGCAAATCAGCTCTACAAAGAAGTCTCGCTTCCCATCGGTCAAAAGGGCCATGCTGGAAAAAGTGTCAAAACCAGAAATGCAGGACAGGCCATGGAGAAATGGGAGCCTTGCTACACTGATGGGCGGGATGTAAATTGCCAAGAGCCACTCTGGAGAAGTGTCCGGTGAGTCCTGAAACATCTGAAAAACACAGCTTAGAGAGCATAGGGCACTTCCACTCATGGGGGTATAAATTGGGAAAATTAAAAATCAGCAAGACACAAGCACCCCAAAGTTTAGGGCTGCTCTGTTGACCAGGACCTCCACTTCATTCCACCTTAAATATCCCAGGAAAGAGAAAAATGGATAAAGAAGTTGTGGTCCTTATGTACAATGGAATATCACTCAGCCAGGAAATCAATGTCGTAAGGTTAGTAGCAGCATGATGAGTGGATTTAGGTACGACGATTCTAAGTGAAATAAGTCACACAGAAAAGGACACTTCTCATAAGGTATCACTGATAGAGGGAATGTAAAAACCGTTACACTTGAACTGAATTACAAAACAGAACAGAGTCACACATGCAGAAAACACACTATGGCTGCTTAACGGGAAAGGTGAGGTGGGGTGATACATAAAACAAGGGTATCAAATTAGCTCAGATACCGTTCCATAAACCCAATATGTAATAGACAAGACCTACTCCTTGCTCAGAGAACTGGACTCAACACGCCCTATTCACCGCACAAGACTATATCTGACTAATAATAATCGTAAAACCTATGTATTGATATCTCTCTGTTAGTGTGTCAAGTGGGTGTAAAGCGGCATAAACACAGCAGTGAAAAGCAGCTAAACCCCATTATAAAAATAAATTACTTTGAAACACCCATGAAACAAAGACAGTGAAAGAGAGCGAAATTCTTACACAATGCGTTCAGGGGCTGTGATGCAACCTGGATTGACCATATCTAGACGCACAGCTGGATGAGACATAAGGGTGGACACTCTTGGGGCTGAGAGGTTTGGTGAGGTTGGGTGAGCAAACGCAGACCCTTTAAAGTAATACTGCGTGGTACCCATCGCATGGGTCCCAAATCTCCAGGTTCAAGGGCATCTTCCTACCTCAAAAACATGCATGAGAAACCCAGAAGATGGTACACCGTGTGATGGGGAAAGGTTTCTAAAACGCACTTCATTTCTCATCTCCTTGTGCCCGGGTTCGCCATTCCAGCCGCTTTACTAGCAAGCTCCCTACTTGGAGCATCAGCACCTTTAACCTCCTGTTCCGTACAGGTTGCAATTTGTCCTGAGGATAAACGGGAAGACGTGGAACCAACGAGAGACTAGCTCTTGGTGTTGGGACAGGCACAGGTCACTCTATTTTCCCATCAGAAAGAAGAATTAACCACAGGCTCAGCCTGACCCCTGGAACCAGAACAGGGTCTGAAGACATTCTGCGATTTTGCGGCCAGCTCCCATAAAAACGAGTTGTAAAATGGAGGTTCAGGGCACTGCAATTCACAAACCTGCAGAGTTATAAATGATAACTCTCCTCCACAAATATACTGAGGGAAGGCAAAGAAGAGGATTTGAAATCAAGGCAGAATTGCAGGAAACAGATTTTAGGAGGTAGATTCGAATCGCCTTTAAAGCACATGAAAAGTGGCAAAACGTTGACAATGATGCCCTTGGCCAAAAAGGGCGTATGCGTTTTTTCCTGAATATATTCAGGAAAAAACGCATACGCCCTTTTTGGCCAACCAAGCAACCTGGAAAGGCAAATCAGCGCTACAAAGAAGTCTCGCTTCCCATCGGTCAAAAGGGCCATGCTGAAAAAAGTGTCAAAACCAGAAATGCAGGACAGGCCATGGAGAACTGGGAGCCTTGCTACACTGATGGGCGGGATGTAAATTGCCAAGAGCCACTCTGGAGAAGTGTCCGGTGAGTCCTGAAACATCTGAAAAACACAGCTTAGAGAGCATAGGGCACTTCCACTCATGGGGGTATAAATTGGGAAAATTAAAAATCAGCAAGACACAAGCACCCCAAAGTTTAGGGCTGCTCTGTTGACAAGGACCTCCACTTCATTCCACCTTAAATATCCCAGGAAAGAGAAAAATAGATAAAGAAGTTGTGGTCCTTATGTACAATGGAATATCACTCAGCCATGAAATCAATGTCGTAAGGTTAGTAGCAGCATGATGAGTGGATTTAGGTACGACGATTCTAAGTGAAATAAGTCACACAGAAAAGGACACTTCTCATAAGGTATCACTGATAGAGGGAATGTAAAAACCGTTACACTTGAACTGAATTACAAAACAGAACAGAGTCACACATGCAGAAAACACACTGTGGCTGCTTAACGGGAAAGGTGAGGTGGGGTGATACATAAAACAAGGGTTTCAAATTAGCTCAGATACCGTTCCATAAACCCAATATGTAATAGACAAGACCTACTCCTTGCTCAGAGAACTGGACTCAACACGCCCTATTCACCGCACAAGAATATATCTGACTAATAATAATCGTAACACCTATGTATTGATATCTCTCTGTTAGTGTGTCAAGTGGGTGTAAAGCGGCATAAACACAGCAGTGAAAAGCAGCTAAACCCCATTATAAAAATAAATTACTTTGAAACACCCATGAAACAAAGACAGTGAAAGAGAGAGAAATTCTTACACAATGCGTTCAGGGGCTGTGATGCAACCTGGATTGACCATATCTAGACGCACAGCTGGATGAGACATAAGGGTGGACACTCTTGGGGCTGAGAGGTTTGGTGAGGTTGGGTGAGCAAACGCAGACCCTTTAAAGTAATACTGCGTGGTACCCATCGCATGGGTCCCAAATCTCCAGGTTCAAGGGCATCTTCCTACATCAAAAACATGCATGAGAAACCAAGAAGATGGTACACCGTGTGATGGGGAAAGGTTTCTAAAACGCACCTCATTTCTCATCTCCTTGTGCCCGGGTTCGCCATTCCAGCCGCTTTACTAGCAAGCTCCCTACTTGGAGCATCAGCACCTTTAACCTCCTGTTCCGTACAGGTTGCAATTTGTCCTGAGGATAAACGGGAAGATGTGGAACCAACGAGAGACTAGCTCTTGGTGTTGGGACAGGCACAGGTCACTCTATTTTCCCATCAGAAAGAAGAATTAACCACAGGCTCAGCCTGACCCCTGGAACCAGAACAGGGCCTGAAGCCATTCTGCGATTTTGCGGCCAGCTCCCATAAAAACGAGTTGTAAAATGGAGGTTCAGGGCACTGCAATTCACAAACCTGCAGAGTTATAAATGATAACTCTCGTCCACAAATATATTGAGGGAAGGCAAAGAAGAGGATTTGAAATCAAGGCAGAATTGCAGGAAACAGATTTCAGGAGGTAGATACGAATCGCCTTTAAAGCACATGAAAAGCGGCAAAACGTTGACAGTGATGCCCTTGGCCAAAAAGGGCGTATGCGTTTTTTCCTGAATATATTCAGGAAAAAACGCATACGCCCTTTTTGGCCAACCAAGCAACCTGGAAAGGCAAATCAGCTCTACAAAGAAGTCTCGCTTCCCATCGGTCAAAAGGGCCATGCTGGAAAAAGTGTCAAAACCAGAAATGCAGGACAGGCCATGGAGAAATGGGAGCCTTGCTACACTGATGGGCGGGATGTAAATTGCCAAGAGCCACTCTGGAGAAGTGTCCGGTGAGTCCTGAAACATCTGAAAAACACAGCTTAGAGAGCATAGGGCACTTCCACTCATGGGGGTATAAATTGGGAAAATTAAAAATCAGCAAGACACAAGCACCCCAAAGTTTAGGGCTGCTCTGTTGACCAGGACCTCCACTTCATTCCACCTTAAATATCCCAGGAAAGAGAAAAATGGATAAAGAAGTTGTGGTCCTTATGTACAATGGAATATCACTCAGCCAGGAAATCAATGTCGTAAGGTTAGTAGCAGCATGATGAGTGGATTTAGGTACGACGATTCTAAGTGAAATAAGTCACACAGAAAAGGACACTTCTCATAAGGTATCACTGATAGAGGGAATGTAAAAACCGTTACACTTGAACTGAATTACAAAACAGAACAGAGTCACACATGCAGAAAACACACTATGGCTGCTTAACGGGAAAGGTGAGGTGGGGTGATACATAAAACAAGGGTATCAAATTAGCTCAGATACCGTTCCATAAACCCAATATGTAATAGACAAGACCTACTCCTTGCTCAGAGAACTGGACTCAACACGCCCTATTCACCGCACAAGACTATATCTGACTAATAATAATCGTAAAACCTATGTATTGATATCTCTCTGTTAGTGTGTCAAGTGGGTGTAAAGTGGCATAAACACAGCAGTGAAAAGCAGCTAAACCCCATTATAAAAATAAATTACTTTGAAACACCCATGAAACAAAGACAGTGAAAGAGAGCGAAATTCTTACACAATGCGTTCAGGGGCTGTGATGCAACCTGGATTGACCATATCTAGACGCACAGCTGGATGAGACATAAGGGTGGACACTCTTGGGGCTGAGAGGTTTGGTGAGGTTGGGTGAGCAAACGCAGACCCTTTAAAGTAATACTGCGTGGTACCCATCGCATGGGTCCCAAATCTCCAGGTTCAAGGGCATCTTCCTACATCAAAAACATGCATGAGAAAGCCAGAAGATGGTACACCGTGTGATGGGGAAAGGTTTCTAAAACGCACCTCATTTCTCATCTCCTTGTGCCCGGGTTCGCCATTCCAGCCTCTTTACTAGCAAGCTCCCTACTTGGAGCATCAGCACCTTTAACCTCCTGTTACATACAGGTTGCAATTTGTCCTGAGGATAAACGGGAAGACGTGGAACCAACGAGAGACTAGCTCTTGGTGTTGGGACAGGCACAGGTCACTCTATTTTCCCATCAGAAAGAAGAATTAACCACAGGCTCAGCCTGCGCCCCAGAACCAGAACAGGGCCTGAAGCCATTCTGTGATTTTGCGGCCAGCTCCCATAAAAACGAGTTGTAAAATGGAGGTTCAGGGCACTGCAATTCACAAACCTGCAGAGTTATAAATGATAACTCTCCTCCACAAATATACTGAGGGAAGGCAAAGAAGAGGATTTGAAATCAAGGCAGAATTGCAGGAAACAGATTTCAGGAGGTAGATTCGAATCGCCTTTAAAGCACATGAAAAGCGGCAAAACGTTGACAATGATGCCCTTGGCCAAAAAGGGCGTATGCGTTTTTTCCTGAATATATTCAGGAAAAAACGCATACGCCCTTTTTGGCCAACCAAGCAACCTGGAAAGGCAAATCAGTGCTACAAAGAAGTCTCGCTTCCCATCGGTCAAAAGGGCCATGCTGAAAAAAGTGTCAAAACCAGAAATGCAGGACAGGCCATGGAGAACTGGGAGCCTTGCTACACTGATGGGCGGGATGTAAATTGCCAAGAGCCACTCTGGAGAAGTGTCCGGTGAGTCCTGAAACATCTGAAAAACACAGCTTAGAGAGCATAGGGCACTTCCACTCATGGGGGTATAAATTGGGAAAATGAAAAATCAGCAAGACACAAGCACCCCAAAGTTTAGGGCTGCTCTGTTGACCAGGACCTCCACTTCATTCCACCTTAAATATCCCAGGAAAGAGAAAAATAGATAAAGAAGTTGTGGTCCTTATGTACAATGGAATATCACTCAGCCAGGAAATCAATGTCGTAAGGTTAGTAGCAGCATGATGAGTGGATTTAGGTACGACGATTCTAAGTGAAATAAGTCACACAGAAAAGGACACTTCTCATAAGGTATCACTGATAGAGGGAATGTAAAAACCGTTACACTTGAACTGAATTACAAAACAGAACAGAGTCACACATGCAGAAAACACACTATGGCTGCTTAACGGGAAAGGTGAGGTGGGGTGATACATAAAACAAGGGTATCAAATTAGCTCAGATACCGTTCCATAAACCCAATATGTAATAGACAAGACCTACTCCTTGCTCAGAGAACTGGACTCAACACGCCCTATTCACCGCACAAGAATATATCTGACTAATAATAATCGTAAATCTATGTATTGATATCTCTCTGTTAGTGTGTCAAGTGGGTGTAAAGCGGCATAAACACAGCAGTGAAAAGCAGCTAAACCCCATTATAAAAATAAATTACTTTGAAACACCCATGAAACAAAGACAGTGAAAGAGAGAGAAATTCTTACACAATGCGTTCAGGGGCTGTGATGCAACCTGGATTGACCATATCTAGACGCACAGCTGGATGAGACATAAGGGTGGACACGCTTGGGGCTGAGAGGTTTGGTGAGGTTGGGTGAGCAAACGCAGACCCTTTAAAGTAATACTGCGTGGTACCCATCGCATGGGTCCCAAATCTCCAGGTTCAAGGGCATCTTCCTACATCAAAAACATGCATGAGAAAGCCAGAAGATGGTACACCGTGTGATGGGGAAAGGTTTCTAAAACGCACCTCATTTCTCATCTCCTTGTGCCCGGGTTCGCCATTCCAGCCTCTTTACTAGCAAGCTCCCTACTTGGAGCATCAGCACCTTTAACCTCCTGTTCCATACAGGTTGCAATTTGTCCTGAGGATAAACGGGAAGACGTGGAACCAACGAGAGACTAGCTCTTGGTGTTGGGACAGGCACAGGTCACTCTATTTTCCCATCAGAAAGAAGAATTAACCACAGGCTCAGCCTGCGCCCCGGAACCAGAACAGGGCCTGAAGCCATTCTGCGATTTTGCGGCCAGCTCCCATAAAAACGAGTTGTAAAATGGAGGTTCAGGGCACTGCAATTCACAAACCTGCAGAGTTATAAATGATAACTCTCCTCCACAAATATACTGAGGGAAGGCAAAGAAGAGGATTTGAAATCAAGGCAGAATTGCAGGAAACAGATTTCAGGAGGTAGATACGAATCGCCTTTAAAGCACATGAAAAGCGGCAAAACGTTGACAATGATGCCCTTGGCCAAAAAGGGCGTATGCGTTTTTTCCTGAATATATTCAGGAAAAAACGCATACGCCCTTTTTGGCCAACCAAGCAACCTGGAAAGGCAAATCAGCGCTACAAAGAAGTCTCGCTTCCCATCGGTCAAAAGGGCCATGCTGAAAAAAGTGTCAAAACCAGAAATGCAGGACAGGCCATGGAGAACTGGGAGCCTTGCTACACTGATGGGCGGGATGTAAATTGCCAAGAGCCACTCTGGAGAAGTGTCCGGTGAGTCCTGAAACATCTGAAAAACACAGCTTAGAGAGCATAGGGCACTTCCACTCATGGGGGTATAAATTGGGAAAATTAAAAATCAGCAAGACACAAGCACCCCAAAGTTTAGGGCTGCTCTGTTGACCAGGACCTCCACTTCATTCCACCTTAAATATCCCAGGAAAGAGAAAAATAGATAAAGAAGTTGTGGTCCTTATGTACAATGGAATATCACTCAGCCAGGAAATCAATGTCGTAAGGTTAGTAGCAGCATGATGAGTGGATTTAGGTACGACGATTCTAAGTGAAATAAGTCACACAGAAAAGGACACTTCTCATAAGGTATCACTGATAGAGGGAATGTAAAAACCGTTACACTTGAACTGAATTACAAAACAGAACAGAGTCACACATGCAGAAAACACACTATGGCTGCTTAACGGGAAAGGTGAGGTGGGGTGATACATAAAACAAGGGTATCAAATTAGCTCAGATACCGTTCCATAAACCCAATATGTAATAGACAAGACCTACTCCTTGCTCAGAGAACTGGACTCAACACGCCCTATTCACCGCACAAGAATATATCTGACTAATAATAATCGTAAATCTATGTATTGATATCTCTCTGTTAGTGTGTCAAGTGGGTGTAAAGCGGCATAAACACAGCAGTGAAAAGCAGCTAAACCCCATTATAAAAATAAATTACTTTGAAACACCCATGAAACAAAGACAGTGAAAGAGAGAGAAATTCTTACACAATGCGTTCAGGGGCTGTGATGCAACCTGGATTGACCATATCTAGACGCACAGCTGGATGAGACATAAGGGTGGACACGCTTGGGGCTGAGAGGTTTGGTGAGGTTGGGTGAGCAAACGCAGACCCTTTAAAGTAATACTGCGTGGTACCCATCGCATGGGTCCCAAATCTCCAGGTTCAAGGGCATCTTCCTACATCAAAAACATGCATGAGAAAGCCAGAAGATGGTACACCGTGTGATGGGGAAAGGTTTCTAAAACGCACCTCATTTCTCATCTCCTTGTGCCCGGGTTCGCCATTCCAGCCTCTTTACTAGCAAGCTCCCTACTTGGAGCATCAGCACCTTTAACCTCCTGTTCCATACAGGTTGCAATTTGTCCTGAGGATAAACGGGAAGACGTGGAACCAACGAGAGACTAGCTCTTGGTGTTGGGACAGGCACAGGTCACTCTATTTTCCCATCAGAAAGAAGAATTAACCACAGGCTCAGCCTGCGCCCCGGAACCAGAACAGGGCCTGAAGCCATTCTGCGATTTTGCGGCCAGCTCCCATAAAAACGAGTTGTAAAATGGAGGTTCAGGGCACTGCAATTCACAAACCTGCAGAGTTATAAATGATAACTCTCCTCCACAAATATACTGAGGGAAGGCAAAGAAGAGGATTTGAAATCAAGGCAGAATTGCAGGAAACAGATTTCAGGAGGTAGATACGAATCGCCTTTAAAGCACATGAAAAGCGGCAAAACGTTGACAATGATGCCCTTGGCCAAAAAGGGCGTATGCGTTTTTTCCTGAATATATTCAGGAAAAAACGCATACGCCCTTTTTGGCCAACCAAGCAACCTGGAAAGGCAAATCAGCGCTACAAAGAAGTCTCGCTTCCCATCGGTCAAAAGGGCCATGCTGGAAAAAGTGTCAAAACCAGAAATGCAGGACAGGCCATGGAGAAATGGGAGCCTTGCTACACTGATGGGCGGGATGTAAATTGCCAAGAGCCACTCTGGAGAAGTGTCCGGTGAGTCCTGAAACATCTGAAAAACACAGCTTAGAGAGCATAGGGCACTTCCACTCATGGGGGTATAAATTGGGAAAATTAAAAATCAGCAAGACACAAGCACCCCAAAGTTTAGGGCTGCTCTGTTGACCAGGACCTCCACTTCATTCCACCTTAAATATCCCAGGAAAGAGAAAAATAGATAAAGAAGTTGTGGTCCTTATGTACAATGGAATATCACTCAGCCAGGAAATCAATGTCGTAAGGTTAGTAGCAGCATGATGAGTGGATTTAGGTACGACGATTCTAAGTGAAATAAGTCACACAGAAAAGGACACTTCTCATAAGGTATCACTGATAGAGGGAATGTAAAAACCGTTACACTTGAACTGAATTACAAAACAGAACAGAGTCACACATGCAGAAAACACACTATGGCTGCTTAACGGGAAAGGTGAGGTGGGGTGATACATAAAACAAGGGTATCAAATTAGCTCAGATACCGTTCCATAAACCCAATATGTAATAGAAAAGACCTACTCCTTGCTCAGAGAACTGGACTCAACACGCCCTATTCACCGCACAAGAATATATCTGACTAATAATAATCGTAAACCTATGTATTGATATCTCTCTGTTAGTGTGTCAAGTGGGTGTAAAGCGGCATAAACACAGCAGTGAAAAGCAGCTAAACCCCATTATAAAAATAAATTACTTTGAAACACCCATGAAACAAAGACAGTGAAAGAGAGCGAAATTCTTACACAATGCGTTCAGGGGCTGTGATGCAACCTGGATTGACCATATCTAGACGCACAGCTGGATGAGACATAAGGGTGGACACTCTTGGGGCTGAGAGGTTTGGTGAGGTTGGGTGAGCAAACGCAGACCCTTTAAAGTAATACTGCGTGGTACCCATCGCATTGGTCCCAAATCTCCAGGTTCAAGGGCATCTTCCTACATCAAAAACATGCATGAGAAAGCCAGAAGATGGTACACCGTGTGATGGGGAAAGGTTTCTAAAACGCACCTCATTTCTCATCTCCTTGTGCCCGGGTTCGCCATTCCAGCCGCTTTACTTGCAAGCTCCCTACTTGGAGCATCAGCACCTTTAACCTCCTGTTCCGTACAGGTTGCAATTTGTCCTGAGGATAAACGGGAAGACGTGGAACCAACGAGAGACTAGCTCTTGGTGTTGGGACAGGCACAGGTCACTCTATTTTCCCATCAGAAAGAAGAATTAACCACAGGCTCAGCCTGCGCCCCAGAACCAGAACAGGGCCTGAAGCCATTCTGTGATTTTGCGGCCAGCTCCCATAAAAACGAGTTGTAAAATGGAGGTTCAGGGCACTGCAATTCACAAACCTGCAGAGTTATAAATGATAACTCTCCTCCACAAATATACTGAGGGAAGGCAAAGAAGAGGATTTGAAATCAAGGCAGAATTGCAGGAAACAGATTTCAGGAGGTAGATTCGAATCGCCTTTAAAGCACATGAAAAGCGGCAAAACGTTGACAATGATGCCCTTGGCCAAAAAGGGCGTATGCGTTTTTTCCTGAATATATTCAGGAAAAAACGCATACGCCCTTTTTGGCCAACCAAGCAACCTGGAAAGGCAAATCAGCGCTACAAAGAAGTCTCGCTTCCCATCGGTCAAAAGGGCCATGCTGAAAAAAGTGTCAAAACCAGAAATGCAGGACAGGCCATGGAGAACTGGGAGCCTTGCTACACTGATGGGCGGGATGTAAATTGCCAAGAGCCACTCTGGAGAAGTGTCCGGTGAGTCCTGAAACATCTGAAAAACACAGCTTAGAGAGCATAGGGCACTTCCACTCATGGGGGTATAAATTGGGAAAATTAAAAATCAGCAAGACACAAGCACCCCAAAGTTTAGGGCTGCTCTGTTGACCAGGACCTCCACTTCATTCCACCTTAAATATCCCAGGAAAGAGAAAAATAGATAAAGAAGTTGTGGTCCTTATGTACAATGGAATATCACTCAGCCAGGAAATCAATGTCGTAAGGTTAGTAGCAGCATGATGAGTGGATTTAGGTACGACGATTCTAAGTGAAATAAGTCACACAGAAAAGGACACTTCTCATAAGGTATCACTGATAGAGGGAATGTAAAAACCGTTACACTTGAACTGAATTACAAAACAGAACAGAGTCACACATGCAGAAAACACACTATGGCTGCTTAACGGGAAAGGTGAGGTGGGGTGATACATAAAACAAGGGTATCAAATTAGCTCAGATACCGTTCCATAAACCCAATATGTAATAGACAAGACCTACTCCTTGCTCAGAGAACTGGACTCAACACGCCCTATTCACCGCACAAGAATATATCTGACTAATAATAATCGTAAACCTATGTATTGATATCTCTCTGTTAGTGTGTCAAGTGGGTGTAAAGCGGCATAAACACAGCAGTGAAAAGCAGCTAAACCCCATTATAAAAATAAATTACTTTGAAACACCCATGAAACAAAGACAGTGAAAGAGAGAGAAATTCTTACACAATGCGTTCAGGGGCTGTGATGCAACCTGGATTGACCATATCTAGACGCACAGCTGGATGAGACATAAGGGTGGACACTCTTGGGGCTGAGAGGTTTGGTGAGGTTGGGTGAGCAAACGCAGACCCTTTAAAGTAATACTGCGTGGTACCCATCGCATTGGTCCCAAATCTCCAGGTTCAAGGGCATCTTCCTACATCAAAAACATGCATGAGAAACCCAGAAGATGGTACACCGTGTGATGGGGAAAGGTTTCTAAAACGCACCTCATTTCTCATCTCCTTGTGCCCGGGTTCGCCATTCCAGCCGCTTTACTAGCAAGCTCCCTACTTGGAGCATCAGCACCTTTAACCTCCTGTTCCGTACAGGTTGCAATTTGTCCTGAGGATAAACGGGAAGACGTGGAACCAACGAGAGACTAGCTCTTGGTGTTGGGACAGGCACAGGTCACTCTATTTTCCCATCAGAAAGAAGAATTAACCACAGGCTCAGCCTGACCCCTGGAACCAGTACAGGGCCTGAAGCCATTCTGCGATTTTGCGGCCAGCTCCCATAAAAACGAGTTGTAAAATGGAGGTTCAGGGCACTGCAATTCACAAACCTGCAGAGTTATAAATGATAACTCTCCTCCACAAATATACTGAGGGAAGGCAAAGAAGAGGATTTGAAATCAAGGCAGAATTGCAGGAAACAGATTTCAGGAGGTAGATTCGAATCGCCTTTAAAGCACATGAAAAGCGGCAAAACGTTGACAATGATGCCCTTGGCCAAAAAGGGCGTATGCGTTTTTTCCTGAATATATTCAGGAAAAAACGCATACGCCCTTTTTGGCCAACCAAGCAACCTGGAAAGGCAAATCAGCGCTACAAAGAAGTCTCGCTTCCCATCGGTCAAAAGGGCCATGCTGAAAAAAGTGTCAAAACCAGAAATGCAGGACAGGCCATAGAGAAATGGGAGCCTTGCTACACTGATGGGCGGGATGTAAATTGCCAAGAGCCACTCTGGAGAAGTGTCCGGTGAGTCCTGAAACATCTGAAAAACACAGCTTAGAGAGCATAGGGCACTTCCACTCATGGGGGTATAAATTGGGAAAATTAAAAATCAGCAAGACACAAGCACCCCAAAGTTTAGGGCTGCTCTGTTGACCAGGACCTCCACTTCATTCCACCTTAAATATCCCAGGAAAGAGAAAAATGGATAAAGAAGTTGTGGTCCTTATGTACAATGGAATATCACTCAGCCAGGAAATCAATGTCGTAAGGTTAGTAGCAGCATGATGAGTGGATTTAGGTACGACGATTCTAAGTGAAATAAGTCACACAGAAAAGGACACTTCTCATAAGGTATCACTGATAGAGGGAATGTAAAAACCGTTACACTTGAACTGAATTACAAAACAGAACAGAGTCACACATGCAGAAAACACACTATGGCTGCTTAACGGGAAAGGTGAGGTGGGGTGATACATAAAACAAGGGTATCAAATTAGCTCAGATACCGTTCCATAAACCCAATATGTAATAGACAAGACCTACTCCTTGCTCAGAGAACTGGACTCAACACGCCCTATTCACCGCACAAGACTATATCTGACTAATAATAATCGTAAAACCTATGTATTGATATCTCTCTGTTAGTGTGTCAAGTGGGTGTAAAGCGGCATAAACACAGCAGTGAAAAGCAGCTAAACCCCATTATAAAAATAAATTACTTTGAAACACCCATGAAACAAAGACAGTGAAAGAGAGCGAAATTCTTACACAATGCGTTCAGGGGCTGTGATGCAACCTGGATTGACCATATCTAGACGCACAGCTGGATGAGACATAAGGGTGGACACTCTTGGGGCTGAGAGGTTTGGTGAGGTTGGGTGAGCAAACGCAGACCCTTTAAAGTAATACTGCGTGGTACCCATCGCATGGGTCCGAAATCTCCAGGTTCAAGGGCATCTTCCTACATCAAAAACATGCATGAGAAACCCAGAAGATGGTACACCGTGTGATGGGGAAAGGTTTCTAAAACGCACCTCATTTCTCATCTCCTTGTGCCCGGGTTCGCCATTCCAGCCTCTTTACTAGCAAGCTCCCTACTTGGAGCATCAGCACCTTTAACCTCCTGTTACATACAGGTTGCAATTTGTCCAGAGGATAAACGGGAAGACGTGGAACCAACGAGAGACTAGCTCTTGGTGTTGGGACAGGCACAGGTCACTCTATTTTCCCATCAGAAAGAAGAATTAACCACAGGCTCAGCCTGCGCCCCAGAACCAGAACAGGGCCTGAAGCCATTCTGTGATTTTGCGGCCAGCTCCCATAAAAACGAGTTGTAAAATGGAGGTTCAGGGCACTGCAATTCACAAACCTGCAGAGTTATAAATGATAACTCTCCTCCACAAATATACTGAGGGAAGGCAAAGAAGAGGATTTGAAATCAAGGCAGAATTGCAGGAAACAGATTTCAGGAGGTAGATACGAATCGCCTTTAAAGCACATGAAAAGCGGCAAAACGTTGACAATGATGCCCTTGGCCAAAAAGGGCGTATGCGTTTTTTCCTGAATATATTCAGGAAAAAACGCATACGCCCTTTTTGGCCAACCAAGCAACCTGGAAAGGCAAATCAGCGCTACAAAGAAGTCTCGCTTCCCATCGGTCAAAAGGGCCATGCTGGAAAAAGTGTCAAAACCAGAAATGCAGGACAGGCCATGGAGAAATGGGAGCCTTGCTACACTGATGGGCGGGATGTAAATTGCCAAGAGCCACTCTGGAGAAGTGTCCGGTGAGTCCTGAAACATCTGAAAAACACAGCTTAGAGAGCATAGGGCACTTCCACTCATGGGGGTATAAATTGGGAAAATTAAAAATCAGCAAGACACAAGCACCCCAAAGTTTAGGGCTGCTCTGTTGACCAGGACCTCCACTTCATTCCACCTTAAATATCCCAGGAAAGAGAAAAATAGATAAAGAAGTTGTGGTCCTTATGTACAATGGAATATCACTCAGCCAGGAAATCAATGTCGTAAGGTTAGTAGCAGCATGATGAGTGGATTTAGGTACGACGATTCTAAGTGAAATAAGTCACACAGAAAAGGACACTTCTCATAAGGTATCACTGATAGAGGGAATGTAAAAACCGTTACACTTGAACTGAATTACAAAACAGAACAGAGTCACACATGCAGAAAACACACTATGGCTGCTTAACGGGAAAGGTGAGGTGGGGTGATACATAAAACAAGGGTATCAAATTAGCTCAGATACCGTTCCATAAACCCAATATGTAATAGACAAGACCTACTCCTTGCTCAGAGAACTGGACTCAACACGCCCTATTCACCGCACAAGAATATATCTGACTAATAATAATCGTAAACCTATGTATTGATATCTCTCTGTTAGTGTGTCAAGTGGGTGTAAAGCGGCATAAACACAGCAGTGAAAAGCAGCTAAACCCCATTATAAAAATAAATTACTTTGAAACACCCATGAAACAAAGACAGTGAAAGAGAGCGAAATTCTTACACAATGCGTTCAGGGGCTGTGATGCAACCTGGATTGACCATATCTAGACGCACAGCTGGATGAGACATAAGGGTGGACACTCTTGGGGCTGAGAGGTTTGGTGAGGTTGGGTGAGCAAACGCAGACCCTTTAAAGTAATACTGCGTGGTACCCATCGCATTGGTCCCAAATCTCCAGGTTCAAGGGCATCTTCCTACATCAAAAACATGCATGAGAAACCCAGAAGATGGTACACCGTGTGATGGGGAAAGGTTTCTAAAACGCACCTCATTTCTCATCTCCTTGTGCCCGGGTTCGCCATTCCAGCCGCTTTACTAGCAAGCTCCCTACTTGGAGCATCAGCACCTTTAACCTCCTGTTCCGTACAGGTTGCAATTTGTCCTGAGGATAAACGGGAAGACGTGGAACCAACGAGAGACTAGCTCTTGGTGTTGGGACAGGCACAGGTCACTCTATTTTCCCATCAGAAAGAAGAATTAACCACAGGCTCAGCCTGCGCCCCAGAACCAGAACAGGGCCTGAAGCCATTCTGTGATTTTGCGGCCAGCTCCCATAAAAACGAGTTGTAAAATGGAGGTTCAGGGCACTGCAATTCACAAACCTGCAGAGTTATAAATGATAACTCTCCTCCACAAATATACTGAGGGAAGGCAAAGAAGAGGATTTGAAATCAAGGCAGAATTGCAGGAAACAGATTTCAGGAGGTAGATTCGAATCGCCTTTAAAGCACATGAAAAGCGGCAAAACGTTGACAATGATGCCCTTGGCCAAAAAGGGCGTATGCGTTTTTTCCTGAATATATTCAGGAAAAAACGCATACGCCCTTTTTGGCCAACCAAGCAACCTGGAAAGGCAAATCAGCGCTACAAAGAAGTCTCGCTTCCCATCGGTCAAAAGGGCCATGCTGAAAAAAGTGTCAAAACCAGAAATGCAGGACAGGCCATGGAGAACTGGGAGCCTTGCTACACTGATGGGCGGGATGTAAATTGCCAAGAGCCACTCTGGAGAAGTGTCCGGTGAGTCCTGAAACATCTGAAAAACACAGCTTAGAGAGCATAGGGCACTTCCACTCATGGGGGTATAAATTGGGAAAATTAAAAATCAGCAAGACACAAGCACCCCAAAGTTTAGGGCTGCTCTGTTGACCAGGACCTCCACTTCATTCCACCTTAAATATCCCAGGAAAGAGAAAAATAGATAAAGAAGTTGTGGTCCTTATGTACAATGGAATATCACTCAGCCAGGAAATCAATGTCGTAAGGTTAGTAGCAGCATGATGAGTGGATTTAGGTACGACGATTCTAAGTGAAATAAGTCACACAGAAAAGGACACTTCTCATAAGGTATCACTGATAGAGGGAATGTAAAAACCGTTACACTTGAACTGAATTACAAAACAGAACAGAGTCACACATGCAGAAAACACACTATGGCTGCTTAACGGGAAAGGTGAGGTGGGGTGATACATAAAACAAGGGTATCAAATTAGCTCAGATACCGTTCCATAAACCCAATATGTAATAGACAAGACCTACTCCTTGCTCAGAGAACTGGACTCAACACGCCCTATTCACCGCACAAGAATATATCTGACTAATAATAATCGTAAACCTATGTATTGATATCTCTCTGTTAGTGTGTCAAGTGGGTGTAAAGCGGCATAAACACAGCAGTGAAAAGCAGCTAAACCCCATTATAAAAATAAATTACTTTGAAACACCCATGAAACAAAGACAGTGAAAGAGAGAGAAATTCTTACACAATGCGTTCAGGGGCTGTGATGCAACCTGGATTGACCATATCTAGACGCACAGCTGGATGAGACATAAGGGTGGACACTCTTGGGGCTGAGAGGTTTGGTGAGGTTGGGTGAGCAAACGCAGACCCTTTAAAGTAATACTGCGTGGTACCCATCGCATTGGTCCCAAATCTCCAGGTTCAAGGGCATCTTCCTACATCAAAAACATGCATGAGAAACCCAGAAGATGGTACACCGTGTGATGGGGAAAGGTTTCTAAAACGCACCTCATTTCTCATCTCCTTGTGCCCGGGTTCGCCATTCCAGCCGCTTTACTAGCAAGCTCCCTACTTGGAGCATCAGCACCTTTAACCTCCTGTTCCGTACAGGTTGCAATTTGTCCTGAGGATAAACGGGAAGACGTGGAACCAACGAGAGACTAGCTCTTGGTGTTGGGACAGGCACAGGTCACTCTATTTTCCCATCAGAAAGAAGAATTAACCACAGGCTCAGCCTGCGCCCCAGAACCAGAACAGGGCCTGAAGCCATTCTGTGATTTTGCGGCCAGCTCCCATAAAAACGAGTTGTAAAATGGAGGTTCAGGGCACTGCAATTCACAAACCTGCAGAGTTATAAATGATAACTCTCCTCCACAAATATACTGAGGGAAGGCAAAGAAGAGGATTTGAAATCAAGGCAGAATTGCAGGAAACAGATTTCAGGAGGTAGATTCGAATCGCCTTTAAAGCACATGAAAAGCGGCAAAACGTTGACAATGATGCCCTTGGCCAAAAAGGGCGTATGCGTTTTTTCCTGAATATATTCAGGAAAAAACGCATACGCCCTTTTTGGCCAACCAAGCAACCTGGAAAGGCAAATCAGCGCTACAAAGAAGTCTCGCTTCCCATCGGTCAAAAGGGCCATGCTGAAAAAAGTGTCAAAACCAGAAATGCAGGACAGGCCATGGAGAACTGGGAGCCTTGCTACACTGATGGGCGGGATGTAAATTGCCAAGAGCCACTCTGGAGAAGTGTCCGGTGAGTCCTGAAACATCTGAAAAACACAGCTTAGAGAGCATAGGGCACTTCCACTCATGGGGGTATAAATTGGGAAAATTAAAAATCAGCAAGACACAAGCACCCCAAAGTTTAGGGCTGCTCTGTTGACCAGGACCTCCACTTCATTCCACCTTAAATATCCCAGGAAAGAGAAAAATAGATAAAGAAGTTGTGGTCCTTATGTACAATGGAATATCACTCAGCCAGGAAATCAATGTCGTAAGGTTAGTAGCAGCATGATGAGTGGATTTAGGTACGACGATTCTAAGTGAAATAAGTCACACAGAAAAGGACACTTCTCATAAGGTATCACTGATAGAGGGAATGTAAAAACCGTTACACTTGAACTGAATTACAAAACAGAACAGAGTCACACATGCAGAAAACACACTATGGCTGCTTAACGGGAAAGGTGAGGTGGGGTGATACATAAAACAAGGGTATCAAATTAGCTCAGATACCGTTCCATAAACCCAATATGTAATAGACAAGACCTACTCCTTGCTCAGAGAACTGGACTCAACACGCCCTATTCACCGCACAAGAATATATCTGACTAATAATAATCGTAAACCTATGTATTGATATCTCTCTGTTAGTGTGTCAAGTGGGTGTAAAGCGGCATAAACACAGCAGTGAAAAGCAGCTAAACCCCATTATAAAAATAAATTACTTTGAAACACCCATGAAACAAAGACAGTGAAACAGAGAGAAATTCTTACACAATGCGTTCAGGGGCTGTGATGCAACCTGGATTGACCATATCTAGACGCACAGCTGGATGAGACATAAGGGTGGACACTCTTGGGGCTGAGAGGTTTGGTGAGGTTGGGTGAGCAAACGCAGACCCTTTAAAGTAAGACTGCGTGGTACCCATCGCATGGGTCCGAAATCTCCAGGTTCAAGGGCATCTTCCTACATCAAAAACATGCATGAGAAACCCAGAAGATGGTACACCGTGTGATGGGGAAAGGTTTCTAAAACGCACCTCATTTCTCATCTCCTTGTGCCCGGGTTCGCCATTCCAGCCTCTTTACTAGCAAGCTCCCTACTTGGAGCATCAGCACCTTTAACCTCCTGTTACATACAGGTTGCAATTTGTCCAGAGGATAAACGGGAAGACGTGGAACCAACGAGAGACTAGCTCTTGGTGTTGGGACAGGCACAGGTCACTCTATTTTCCCATCAGAAAGAAGAATTAACCACAGGCTCAGCCTGCGCCCCAGAACCAGAACAGGGCCTGAAGCCATTCTGTGATTTTGCGGCCAGCTCCCATAAAAACGAGTTGTAAAATGGAGGTTCAGGGCACTGCAATTCACAAACCTGCAGAGTTATAAATGATAACTCTCCTCCACAAATATACTGAGGGAAGGCAAAGAAGAGGATTTGAAATCAAGGCAGAATTGCAGGAAACAGATTTCAGGAGGTAGATACGAATCGCCTTTAAAGCACATGAAAAGCGGCAAAACGTTGACAATGATGCCCTTGGCCAAAAAGGGCGTATGCGTTTTTTCCTGAAT